>NC_140643.1:13907470-15107470 GCF_978046115.1 Saccoglossus kowalevskii | reverse complement strand
TCAGCGAGTTTTATTTGGCATTCTGCTAGCTATTTACTAGCCTTCAGCTAGCTTTAATTTGGCTTTCAACAAGCCTTCAGCAAGTTCTATTTGGCATTCTGCTAGCTAATTACTAACCTTGAGCTAGCTTTAATTTGGCTTTCAACAAGCCTTCAGCGAGTTTTATTTGGCATTCTGCTAGCCATTTACTAGCCTTCAGCTAGATTTAATTTGGCTTTCAACAAGCCTTCAGCAAGTTTTATTTGACACTCTGCTAGCTATTTACTAGCCTTCAGCTAGCTTTAATTTGGCTTTTAACAAGCCTTCAGCAAGTTCTATTTGGCATTCTGCTAGCTAATTACTAGCCTTTAGCTAGCTTTAATTTGGCTTTCAACAAGCCATCAGCGAGTTTTATTTGGCATTCTGCTAGCTATTTACAAGCCTTCAGCTAGATTTAATTTGGCTTTCAACAAACATTCAGCAAGTTTTATTTTTCATTCTGCTAGCTATTTACTAGCCTTCAGCTAGATTTAATTTGGCTTTCAACAAGCCTTCAAGCAAAATTTATATGGTGTTCTGCTACCTATCAACTAGCTTTCTTTTTATTTCTATTAGTATTCAGGAGGAGGCTTTTATTAGGCTTCATTCAAAAAGCAATTAAAAAGGTAGCAATTAACATCCAGTAAATTGAAAACAAAATCCACATTTTCATTAAAAAATCTTGCAAGGTTTCGCAATTTAAATAACATAAAAGCACAATCATGTTTCATCAATAGATAAAAATAACTTACTTCATTTGTTTCACAATTGTACTCTTTCCAGACTCTCCAGCACCTAGAAGAAAAGAATTAAAATTTAATGATAAAGTGATGGAGTATACACAATAATCAAAGGCTTCTGATATATGTAGTGGGCCCTCTATAGTTAATCTAGAGAACCATTCACCCACCTTAGCCTCAGACTTGGTGGGTATGAAACAAGTACAAAAGAGCAGTAATTTGAAGAGTTTGTTCTGTTAAATACAATAAACCAATTAAAATGGTCTCAGCCAGAAATATTTTCACTAAAATATGGTAAAAATTGCAATTTATTATAACATACTGTGTATTTTTAGTAATTTTCTATAATTTCTTGTTAAATTTGGGACAAACGGACATAATTTTCTATTTCCTACTGGTTCACAATCACAATTATTGAAAAGATAAAAAATTATGCAAGTTTTTTTTTGTTGAAAATGACAAAAGTTGCTGAACGGGGTAAAATCAATGTAATGTGTGTACATGGTAAATAAACCACACCAGCAACAGTAACAGCGTGTGCACAATTATGTATTTACATAACTATTGCTAATCGTACATTCAACTGGGGTCCGACTGTCAGGCGGCAACATGAAACAATCTTATTACATATATAGTAACACAATAAAACAGATGTTCTCACCATTGACGAATAAAAGCGATTTATAGTATTTATATAGTGACTGATACTCGAGTAATGATGAGAATTCTAGTCTGCAACATACATTTATAAATATTTGGAAACAATTACGCTGAAACACACATCCCCATAATCAAGATCTACGCAATCGCAATTTGATAAGACATTTGTGTCATCATAATAATGATCTAACTATTGGGATCGGTTTTCAATTTCACAGGAAATTCTGTTTTTAAAAGCAAAACGAACACAATTATAGCCTGCAGAGCAGCAATGGTATTAAACGGAATCAGGTGTCTCGGTGACGTCAATAAAAGGCTGGAATAAAAGTATCTCTATCACAGAGGAAATTGATGTGACTCTATTAAATTTCCCAGCAATGGTTTTCACGGCAACAGAAATATGCTGTACGCGTGCACAGATTTATAGTGTTTCTTTTGATAAATATAAAATTGTAAATGTCCCAGCTCGTGTAAATTTTTGCAAAATTGTTCCATTTTTACATAATAATCACAAAATATTTGAATTGAGATGTGTACACCTTATTTGGAAATATAACTTCCATATAAAGTAAATAAGGTGGGCAGAAAAAATACCAATATCATTCAATGTTTTAGCACAAATCTGCTATTATTAAAGCATTACATGTGAAAATCATGTGATCAACAAAGTACCCGCACAAATTTTACCCCACATATACTGCAATATTTTAATGTCTCAGCGCGACAAATTTCCTACCAAAATGTAAATTTGCACAGTGAAAAGGGTCCCATTTCAGAATAAAACATCTCAGAATAAAACATCTCAGAATAAGACATACGACACTGTTTAAAGAATATAAATAAATGAGTCTGGCTTAATCACAAAGTCATTGTTTCCATGGAAACAAGTTTCCTCCCTTTCATTTGCTCTTTCAGTCAAAAATTCATAGTGATTTTTCTGCTTTTTACTAGTCCATTGTATTTGAAATGACTGTGGTACAAATTCACTTAATATGTCTACCAAATAATACTATATATAATAGATATTTATCTATAGCATAATATAGTCTGTAATCCAGCGTTAAAGAATAAATAGACAGACAGACAGACAGAGCTAGCACGAAAGCAATCAGTTTTTTGTAGTTCTAACGTCCCGTCCACCAGTAACTGGCCAGTCAATTAGAATTTTTATTTAAAACAAACTGAAAACTTATCAAGCCTGACCAAATAGAGCACTACACATGTACAAATACAGATGTCTCATAATAGCTTCAATCGATGAAATAAAGGGGGCGTTTACTCCGGACAGTTTAATCCTAAACAAGCAGTCTCTCGGCTGAGATAGCTCCGCTGTTAGCAATGCACATTTCAATTAAAGAACAGAAGATATCATTAGAAAATGAACAATATGTATAGTATCAAAGCAATTGGACTTGAAATTTTCAACAAGAAGTTGAAAATATCACTTTTTACCAAAAATGACAAAAATATTCACCAAAATTAGAGATTTGAAGATATCATCATGAAATGAACAAATCTAAGAGGTCTACCCAAGGTACATATACACCAAGTATCAAAGCATTCAGGCTTGTAGTTTTCAAGAAGAAGTCGAAAAAGTAAAACATTGACATAGACAACGACGAACGACGGTCAATCACTCATATGATAAGCTCCGCTCGACAAAGTCGACAGCGGAGCTAAAACAGTTATTAGGCTAAACTAAACAAGCACTAAAAACACATCTTCCAAACAATGTCATTGCACTAAATTTGTTACCACCATTTTTATTTCAAAATTCACTTATTCTTAACTGATGGTTGATAATCCGCCCGCTCTATCAAAAAACCAAGGTGAATAACCTACTCTATATGGGCAAGTTGAACTTCCAAATGTCAAGTTGATAGAGCGCCCTCATGAACCAGCAACTATCTCCTTTCTTTTTGAATTTACATACAAGTGCAACTGTTTCACGAAAAAATCTGCCATTCGGGGTTAATATGCATAAAAATTATATAAAAATAATATTCTTCTCCAAACATAAATTAAATATTTGCAGTGAGTAAAATTGACCTGAACAATTTGACAATGCCAGCAGAAAGGTTGTTTGAGCTAGGTCATTAAGAACATGTACAAAATTTGATGAATAACATTCCATTAAACATGCCCGGGAAAGCCAACTTGATTATGCTTCTTGTCAAAACACAATATATCAAATACTAAATGTTTACAATATAGGCTTGAGTTCAGGCCATTGAAAAGATGGAGATGATATTTCTGACCTTAAAGAAGTCTTGTATATTTTTAAATCAGCGTCTGTAGAAGCATGAATTTGCAGTATAAATTATAATTGGGAGGAGGTGTTAACTTAAAGAGATGAATGGAAGATGTCAGAACACATTGATTTGAGTAACAATTTATTAATATTAATTAACAATTAAATTAAGCATGTAGCAATTTATGTGGAACTGGAAAAATTAGTGTCGACCTAGGAACATAGCGTGGAAGTGGAAAAATTATTTCAGAATTGGGAAATTTGGAGAAAAACAGAAAATGGTATGGACAAATTTATGACAACCAATCAGTCTAAGACTATTAAAACGATCCATCAGATAAATCATCAAATCAATGAAAAAAAAACAAGATTGCTGACAATCTTCAATACTGTAATCTCCACAATCTATGATTTTTTAATCTCTGCCTCACCAACAGCAATGCCAAAACAGGTGTGTTGTTTTGATGATGCAACCCATACTAAATTTACATAATAATTAACATTGTAATAATCACATTATATTTTAAATCCGATTTCAAAATATGACGACCATGAAGATTACAATCCAGATGTATTGCCATGGTTATTGTTCATTCATGGAAACAAGGTCATGTTGTACATAATGTAAACAATTTGAAGCAAAATACACGCTGGCTAAATATTTTCATGAAACAATCCATGCATACTCAAATTTAAAATGACCACGTCAGCATACCCCAACCATTAACATCAATCCCCTTATTGTAAAGCCTGCATAAATACCCCTAGTTCCCTAAAATTATCTACAGTACCATTATTTAAAAAAAAAACTTCTATTTTAAACTATATATTACATTAATTACATTATTAGAAATGAGCTGAAGTATGACTTGTTAAAATGAGACACTGATGAATTACATCCGACCGTCTATACTGATGAATTACATGCTTCTTTTAATGGAAGTAGAATTATTAATTTAATATCATATTGTTTCAGTGGATCAGAGTAATCAGAGAAAGATAGATGAAGAGATAGAGCTGAAAGTAAGACATGCCGATGACAATCCTGATCATGGGATAGAAATTTCTAGAAATACAAACCTGAGTGGTTAGTGTTTGCTACCTCACATTGTTTTTTACTTCATGTGTCAAACCATACTTTCAGAATGTATACCACATGTTTTTGCCTTCTTCAATAGAAACCTATATTTGATAACATTTTGTTTTCACAACCGAACCACTACCTGGTTACCGAAAAAGCATTCAGCGTTGTCAATGGTCTCTGAATTGTAAATTGGAGCATCTACACTTATGAGAAATGATGAATTTTTTGGTTCTCAATTATTTAAAAAGAATTGGTGCGACTTCTATTAGGGATGCGGCTTCTAATACAGATTTTACGATAGTATCTCCCTGTCCTTATCTTTAATATATTAAATTGAAAGAATTGTACGTGAATTGTACAGAAATGCATGTTAATAAATTTCTTTATATAGTGTACATGTATTTATTCAATTCACAAAAATCAAATTATTCAATCCAGTCTCCACCAGTAATAGCACTTCATCTAACATTCCACAATCATTCTGACAGCTCATGATATCATACGACACCCTGCCTGTTGTACAAACCAGTGTTTACATCCATGTATCTAGGCAACAACATTTATTTTTGTGTGTAAATAAAAAAATAACCAGTATCAGAGTATTTCATTAATCATCACAGAGGGAATTATTCTTTTTTATCTACCGGGATATTTATTCAATTTTGATTTTGTATTATTTAGGCTGAAAGCATTGAACAAAAAGATAGTTACAATGTGTATTATTAAAAACTATTTTTAGATACTCCGCTATCGCTGTTAGATTTGCATGCACATGTATTCAACAGGGAGATGTGGTGGCACTTTCCAGGGCATGTTGTTACCAAGCAACGAGCAGCCTGCTACATTGTACCTGTAGAAAATGCTGTTGAACAACCATTTGGCATTTTAAAAATATGGTTCTATCAGCTCAGTTCTCGTTTTATGGTGCATTTTAATTCATGTTAGCCGGCTTTTAACTCAAATGCTGATTAGACAGAAACGCTGAATCAAATCATTAGCAGCCAGGGATTGAAATAGAATTTTTTCCATGCATGCATAGTGTGCATGTTGAATTTGAAATTTACCTGCACTAACATATGAAATGCACTACTTTTAAAGTTTAAATAAAATTTACGGGTTCTCGATTGATGCAATCACGAAAAAATTGTTCACAATGTTGGTTGAACTTAATTTAGGCTTAGTGAATATAATGAGAAAATGTTGTTTCTACATGCACAGCATGTACATTATATTTTGAGTTTACTTGCACTAGCTAATAATCTATGTGCATAGTGCAGTGTGCACATTATATTTTGAGTTTACTTGCACTAGCTAATAATCTATGTGCATAGTGCAGTGTGCACATTATATTTTGAGTTTACTTGCACTAGCTAATAATCTATGTGCATAGTGCAGTGTGCACATTATATTTTGAGTTTACTTGCACTAGCTAATAATCTATGTGCATAGTGCAGTGTGCACATTATATTTTGAGTTTACTTGCACTAGCTAATAATCTATGTGCATAGTGCAGTGTGCACATTATATTTTGAGTTTACTTGCACTAGCTAATAATCTATGTGCATAGTGCAGTGTGCACATTATATTTTGAGTTTACTTGCACTAGCTAATAATCTATGTGCATAGTGCAGTGTGCACCAGAGTATTTCGATCCCTGGCAGCCATTTTTACTTTTTAAAAGCAAAGTGATATACATGTACATTCTGACTGTTTGTCATTAACCTTGGTATTTTCAATTTTGTATATAAATTTGAAGAATTTTCGTACAAGGAAAACTTCATTATGTATTCTTATTACATGATAACATTCTTAATACGAAAAACAACCCGAGCAATGCATTGAATGGTCGTTAGAGTGTTTGTCTCATGTCAGGAAGGTTGTTGATTCACTTCCAATATGTGCAGCATTTTTTTTTTATTTTCCTGTCAGAATTTTAGACAAAATAAAATTAATGAAGAATATAGAAATAGAATTATATCATGCCACTTAATAAAAAAATAATAACACCCTAAGCTTCCAAAATATCAGAAATTAAAGTATACACACTATAGTCTACAGAACATGCAAACACAGCATGCATTAAAACGTACTATCAATCAATTTACTCCTCACAAACAGTTACCAAGGTAACAGATGCTAATGATCATCAATACCCACTGAAAAATGACAAAAAGACACCATTAAAATGAGAACGACTGAGAAACAACTGAGACCCGTAGAAAAAAAAATTCACAAAACTGGGATTAAATACGAGATAATAGAACAAACTGGTCAATAAATATGCTTGCATGTAGAGATGAGATGATGGTAATGATAATAATCATAATTTATGACACTACTATACTATACAAGAAGGTAACAGTACAACTGGAAAGAAAAATGATTTGTATGTGTACTGTGGCTGCAATTTGCTTAACCCTTTGAGTGATAAATTTATAATTTTACTAAGCAAAATTTTGTTGCAAACTGTTGTGTCCTTTTATGTATCTTTCTATAATTTTTTTTTATTTTTTTGAACCAAATAAACCTATTGGCTACAAGACTTGATAAAAATAGCCAAACTTAACTAATCCCACATCGAGTCTATGAGAAACCCGTCCAGGAAAAGTCAAGTCCACCAAGTGTTTCCAGATACATACACTGTAGAAACAAATAGCCTAAGATCTGGCACCAACTGTACCCAGATACACAGAAACAAATAGCCTAAGATCTGGCACCAAGTGTACCTAATATACAGAAACAAATAGCCCAAGATCTGGCACCAAGTGTACCCAGATACATACACTGTAGAAACAAATAGCCTAAGATCTGGCACCAAATGTACCCAGATACACAGAAACAAATAGCCTAAGATCTGGCACTAAATGTACCTATATACAAAGAAACAAGTAGCCTAAGATCTGGCACCAAATGTACCCAGATACACAAAAACAAATAGCCTAAGATCTGGCACCAAATGTACCCAGATACACAGAAAAAAATAGCCTAAGATCTGGCACCAAGTGTTTCCAGATACATAGAAACAAATAGCCTAAGATCTGGCACCAAGTGTACCCAGATACACAGAAACAAATAGCCTAAGATCTGGCACCAAGTGTTTCCAGATACATAGAAACAAATAGCCTAAGATCTGGCACCAAGTGTACCCAGATACACAGAAACAAATAGCCTAAGATCTGGCACCAAGTGTACCCAGATACATAGAAACAAATAGCCTAAGATCTGGCACCAAGTGTACCCAGATACACAGAAACAAATAGCCTAAGATCTGGCACCAATGTACCCAGATACACAGAAACAAATAGCCTAAGATCTGGCACCAAGTGTACCCAGATACATAGAAACAAATAGCCTAAGATCTGGCACCAAGTGTTTCCAGATACATAGAAACAAATAGCCTAAGATCTGGCACCAAGTGTACCCAGATACACAGAAACAAATAGCCTAAGATCTGGCACCAAGTGTACCCAGATACACAGAAACAAATAGCCTAAGATCTGGCACCAAGTGTACCCAGATACATAGAAACAAATAGCCTAAGATCTGGCACCAAGTGTTTCCAGATACATAGAAACAAATAGCCTAAGATCTGGCACCAAGTGTTTCCAGATACATAGAAACAAATAGCCCAAGATCTGGCACCAAGTGTACCCAGATACACAGAAACAAATAGCCTAAGATCTGGCACCAAGTTTCATATATGCTCTAGACTATTAGAGACACGTATAAACTCAGTAAATCTAGTTATACAGTTGAATTAGAGATAATATTAATTTATACTTTAGTAAAAAGATTGCAGTGGCCTTAGCAAGACAAATGATTAATATTTAACTCACTTATTAATCATCTCTTTAAAAATGTAATCAGGAAAGTGATTATCAGCATCATGCAGGATTTATGACTGAAATAAGATAAATGCTACATGAACAAAACTCATTCACGGACCTAATTTTAGTGTTTTACCAAGGTTTACATTTTAATAATTTCAAGAGGACATTAATTTTACATATATTTAACAGGCAAGTACTAGGTTTATGTTTAATATCAATAAGACACCTTAGCTGTATATAAAACATGTGAAAGCTCCCCTAGGTTTATGTTTAATATTGTGAAGACACCTTACAATATGCGAGATCTCCTCAAAGTTTATTTTTAAGATCAAGAAGACACCTTACACTATGGGAGATCTCCCCTGGGTTATGTTTAATATCAATAAGACACCTTAGCTGTATATAAAACATGTGAAAGCTCCCCTAGGTTTATGTTTAATATCAAGAAGACACCTTACAATATGGGAGATCTCCCCTGGGTTACGTTTAATATCAATAAGACACCTTTGTTGTATATAAAACATGTGAGTGCTCTCCTAGGTTATTTTTAATATCAAGAAGACACCTTACAATATGGGAGATCTCCCCTAGGTTTATGTTTAAGATCAATAAGACACCTTAGTTGTATATAAAACATGTGAGTGCTCCTCTAGATTAATGTTTGATATCAAGAAGGCACCTTAGGTGTATATAACATACGAGTGCTCTCCCTTAGTTTATGTTTAATATCAAGACACTTTACTGCTGTACCTAACAAGTGCACAGGCAAACCTACAAGAGCCTTCCGTGCCTGTGAAACCTTGCAATTAGGATATGAATAATTGTGTTGTTGACTTGTTATGTGTCATGCTTTTACAATAAACAAAAAAAATAACATTTTCCCAGACCACAGGCGATGTCTCTAAAATTGTTCAAGGAGAGAACAGTGATTTCATATTGGTTAAAAATAAATTGACTAAAATTTAAATTAGTGGGTAACCATTCAAGTAGGATCTAATCAACATGCAGTTAATTACATGTACATTGTTGTCATCAAATGAGGTCAACTGGAAGTCGTTGTGGCTACTCTAAACAATGTATAAATCCTCGCCGACCAAGATCCATTTAATTATTCTCCACTATACAAATTCTATTCACTGAATGTGTATTTAGGTGTATCCTGTCAAATCAACATTCCGACAATTGCTATTTGCTGGTACGCGTCCAATCAGATCAATAGATTTTTCAAATACGCGATATTGGTAAAGTCCCACGAGTTCACAAAATGAATGATTCATGCGATGATACTAGCTTTTTCTTAATGTATTTTTAATCCCCAAAATACATGGATTAAAACTCGGCAGGTAGAATTACCATTTCACAGGCACCACACGAGTCTTAAAACAAGTCACAATAGAGAAGTTCTCAAATCATGCTGTCAATGCTATGTTAAAGCATGGAGCTAAAGAAAACTCCATGTTTAAAAACACAGTGTTATCATGACAGTGCAATTCATGAGTAACTGAATGTTTACATAGTAACCAAATTGGATATTTACATAGCAACCAAATGGGATGTTTACATAGCAACAAATCACAGGCTGCATGTCACAATAGTGATTCATATTTTGGCATTGATTTTTTGTTTGTTTATTTGCTAAATATTTTTGAGCCAGGCTCTCTCCTGACTCTTGTTTAAGAGCAGATTATAAGTGAATGTACTGTATTAGTAGAATATTTGTATATCTATGGAAATGACTGAGGTGTGTCTATGATCAAAAAAGGAAGTCATATTTCAACAGCATAAGCAAGAAGAAAACAAATGAGAACATGTTATGTAAGCGTAAATATGGCAGAGTTCAAGCCCCCATGGAAGGGAGATATCAATACCAGTGTAATTAATATGCAATACTTACATCAGCTTTGAAACGCATGTAAACACATTACCGGTATGTGAAATGACTTACAGCAAGTATTGGAGCAGCAAGTCGACTAACTCACTTCTGAAATTACCGCCAGCTTGTGTTTTGGCTAAGTAGTATATTGTAGCAGAGTGATAAACAATGTATTTGCATAGCAGAATTAATTTAAATCATTGTAATACATTTTCAACATATGTTCTTCAATTTAACAATGACAGTGAGATTGAAAGTAACTTAGGCCACCCCACTTGATATAAATGATTTGTTCTAATCAGTTCTAACCACTCTATATCAACTGCCGATGTCAAGTCTGGAATAAGCCAAATTCAAATATAAGGATTCATATGGTAGTTTTCCAACTTACTGCCCTAATTGAATACTTCTAAACTTGCTATAAAAATGGTGGAGTTTAAACCCTGATGGTTTGACGCAGCAATGCTGTTCTAAGTGTAAACTGGATTTGAATACAACGTGCACCTGTATTTATGTATATCTAATCTGAATGCAAAAAACTAGTGTTGCTTGTAGGAGAAATCTGCAACATGTTGTCAGGCAGCTTAGGCTGTTGCATTGATCTGTATATGTTGATAAACTCAGAATATGTTGCTGAGTTCCAACAAGTTTATAATTACGTTATCTATCATTACATGTAATATACTTTGGAATATTTTATTTTCGCTGGAATTAATTTTTGCTGAAAAGGCTTTTTAGGCGTTTTGTATGGAATTTATTTTCACTGATTTTTGATGAGTTTAATGTGAAATATAGGGAAAAAAAGTATATTTGCTGGATTTAATTTCCACAGAATCATCCTTTCAGCGAAAATAGCGAAAATAAATTCCAAGCGAAAATAAAGTATTCTACAGTGGTCAACCAAAACATTGCCGACCATTTCTTGTAACAATAACTAGTTTGAAAGCAAAATTGCAAAATCTTTATCTTTCTATTTGCCTGGTACAACTTACACTACTGGCACAGCTTTTTCTATATACATATACAATCTGTCACTTATGTAAGCGCAAGTGCTACTACTAAGCAGAGTCAATGAGTAATCATATGCATGTACGCTGCATTGATGTATAAGTGGCCTGTCAGCTGGTACAATTTTGTTGTACGGCTGCTTTTTTAGATGAATATCACAAAAGCAATCTGATCCACAGTACTAAGAAAGTGGATAAGTGAAAACTCTTACAACGTAAATAATAAATTGATTGTATTCTCCAAGAAAAAGTAACAACATTGACAGTTTTGACCAAATTCATTGAATGAAGACAAGTAGCACAGCCATGCAAAGAAACAAATACAAGGGAAATCCACTCAAGATGCATATACATGAAAAAAACGGGAAGAAGAAAGACGGGAAATAGAGGTAAATGTAAAATTAGTAATTATGAAACGGCATGCTTGGTCAGTTTTTCTACCAGTAGAGCTCAAATTAAGTAAAGTTATCCAGTTTTCTGACTACACTTACACACTATACTTTCCAATACTATTTTTCGCGAAAATGACAAAATTTGACCAAAAACGTCATACAAAGAACATCTTCATCAATGGCCGACAGTGTCAAACTGGCTTCCCTTTGAATAATCGTCCAACGAAAACTACAAAGATGGAATCCAACATTGGATCTTTTCTAATGTAAGAATGGCTACCAGTAAATAGTATATTTATTCTTGAATTCAAAAAAAATATATGCAATGATAGATTCTAAATTTAGTATAATTATCAACCACAGAAATAGATATTTTTATTTCTTTATTAATACATATATGTATACAAGCAGTATGCTAAAAATATGATGCTTTACCTACAATATATTCATTAATACAGGCACCATGGGAGAAAAAAAACACATACAACCATCTCATGACTGAGCATGCTCAGTATGACACTGTCATTTGCATAGGTGGCTCTTGCGGTTGCCAGGGAGACGGTGTTAAAAAATATGCTCACCTATATAAGGGAGCTAATTTCAGATGAAATTTTAATTAGACAGCAACAATACCTTTCAATTTAATTCAGACAAGAATAAATTGGCATTTTATGAAAGAACTGAATGGTTTGAAACACAAGCATCATGTGGGAGGCCCTACCAAGGTTTTTTTTTTCAACACTAATATAGGGTCCTTAAATTTGAATTCAAACTTCACTCAGCAATGTAGGGGTGTGTTTCAGGGAGAGTTCTATTTGTACAAAAGTTGCATAATAGAATCTGAAATGCAGACAACAAAATATTGCAGACAATTTTTCTCACTTTCCTTTTGGTTACAGACAAGCACAAATGTATGTGGAAATTCAGAAATACATAAATTTCCTGCGATTGTTTTTTTTTTTTTAACTAGAAGACAAATACAAATACCAGTAAAAATACATGGTAACGAATTAACTTAAAATATTTTTAAAACTCTACTTCACCAGGATTATTTCTAAAATTAGAACTGTCTTTGATTCGCTGCATGAAGTTATAGAACATGATATTTTAAATGAATGTACATGAACTTAAAGCAAAAAATCACAGAATTTAGTAACAAAAAAAACGACAACAGATCCGATGACGATTGTCAAATCTTATCATATTGAATTATTTTATTACACTAGTAAGGGAAGTAAAGAACATGCATGTCACAACAGGACAATGAAAATATTCAAAAGTGCTATTCACAATATCGGAGAAAATGATACTGCACATTTGTAGTGTCAAAACAAATTGTATTCGCATCTTTAAAACATATGACCTTTAATTATATTGCCAGCAGGTGCGCTATAGGTGAAATTTTAGAGGTCTGACAGGAGTATTTTTTTTTTTTTACTGCACTATTTTTGTATGCAACAGTTGCCATTCAAGGCCATTAAGTTAAAAACCATTTAATATATCTATCTATTGCACCAGTTTGAAGGACATACAAATAAATTTCAACTATAATTAACATTATTTTTATTTACGCATGTTGTCGTTTTTACCTGAAAAACAAAATTTGATTTATACACAGAGAGCTTGGTGTCAGGGAGGCGTGGGTCACACATGCACATAACCTATAACCATATGTAAAAAAACAACATCTTTATTCCATTTACCAGCGATATATTATACGACTTACGTGACTTAAATAGGATTAGGAATTTATAATGTACCAAGGCAAACAATTTTAAAATAAAAGATTAATATGCAAAACATAAAAACATGTACATATGTGACAGAAGTCATAATACACATGTACAGGATAAAAATATTCAATTTTACAAGTGTATTAATTTGCATGCGGCACAATTTTGCGGGTATTAAGTTTCAGTTTTACATCAGACGTATCAACATAAAAACCAAGAATGGAGCATCTCAAGAACGACTTCCAGCTTCAGCATGCTGATCAGGAATGACCAGCTTTTAACAACAGTAATTAACGAGGGAGGACCGACGAAAATGCAAACATTCAACTGAATATATTCCATGTCTGACACATTACCTAATATAAATATTTTATCAGGCTTATTAAAATCATTGCAACAAAACCTATTTTACACTGTAGTTTGGTAGGTAAAAAGCTAAACTTTGTACCGCCTGCAAAGACGTGTGTATCTGGTTTAGACCAATGAATGAGCTTATGTTCTTAGGGTCAGAGGACTTGAAAAGTATGTTGTAAACCAATCCTGTCTTGTAAGTAAAGCGACATTACTACATGTATTATATTTCATTTGGTTGTGCTACAAGTCACTGGTAGAAACATCAGCCACTGTACAAAAAATTCGTGAAAAATAATTTGTGTTCGCTACCCATATTTCTGATGAAACTTAATATTTTAGTGTAAAAAACATTCGAAAATTTTACATATCCAGAAAAAAAAATGATTTTTGTTTAATTGATAAATACCCTTAACCTTTGAACATCAGTCAATTTTTGTCATTTTTAGAAAATAATTTGTTTCAAATGAAACAGATTTTAGATTCATAATGCAATAGAAAAGTTAGCAAAGATATTTAAAAAAAATACATATAAATACATAAAATATTGATGTAAAAATCTCATTATTACATTATTCAACCAATGCAAACATCTCTGACAACAATTAAACCATACCTTGTAACCATGACTACCACCAGTTCATAGTTTTTGTATTTAGCCAACAAATCTTGAGTAATCGCTTTTATCCACGTATGTATTATATGTATTTTTTTATAATTTTGTAATTTCAACATGCATTTAAATGTAAATCTGTTTTACTCATTTCATTTCAAGCAAAAGGTATTCACAACAACAAGAGTTGGGCATTATGCTTGATTAATTTTAACTGTCATGAACCATATGACAGATGACAGTTGACCTTGAATTTGTTTCACAACAACATACTACAATAAAAGAACACAGTCTTCAGGAAATATTCCAAACACAAGCTTAGATTCGGTTTGTGTTTGGAATCTTTCCTGAAGACTGTGTCCATTGCAACAACTAAATAAATTATTGACTCAACATTTCTCGAAATTGTAGAAAATCAACCTGTCTTCATCCAATAAAATTATATTGCCAATTTATCTAAGCCATGGGGAGTAAATAGAAACACACTCATAACTATAAGAGAATGAAATCATTGTTCCTACCCCTGTGAATTTATCCAAGGCTACTCCCCCCCCCCCCCCATGTGTACTTTTTTATTGACTCCCACCCATACACACAACAGCATTAACATAAAGGGAATATAATAGCATATTTTATTGCCTAACATCAAAGAACAAATAAAAATCATTGTATTTTGATGAATAATTTGTCAATTTGGTACATTTATCATTTCAAAAACTACCACCGTTCATATGAGCTACAAAACTGAGGCTAATCTTTCAAGCCTGGCAGTCATACAATATGGACACACCTGGATATGATAACACACACAACACTGCCCTAAGGAGAGGACTGACAGGGATTGACACAAAATGATGATGGATAAAATATTTTAATAACCCCAACATGGCGCCAAGACAAATGATAAAACATTAAAGTGAAAATGTATGGTTGAATATTACTGATGGGCCATTTAACCTTTAGACCGCTGGAGTTAAATTGTAACACTTTTAACAAAATAAATTTGCAGAACAATCTTCATATCATTTCAACACTTTTTTTGGAGGCAATAGAATAATAACACCTAGGCAGCTGAACTCAAAACTTGCGCAACTGAACCAAAATTCTACCGGTACATATTAATGAATGTTTTATAGATTTTGTCTGATCTTGCCTGTTTAATTCTTTTCACCACCAGTTCCCTCTTTTCATCACAAATTCACAAAATAATCCAGTTTATAGGTTGAACTTTCCTTTAGAAAATTGAGTAAAAACAGAAAATTGACTTAAATTTTATTTGTTGGCTCCAAAATTAAGGCTCATTTCCAGATATCTTACATAGAACATATACCGGGGTAAGAACAAATTTGGGTGAGGATGTATGGTGTTGAAAAGGTTATAGGCAAATGTATCTCCATCTCCTGATAATATCAGTCAGTGAATAAGTTCTGACAGTTACTTGATAGCAATCAAAATGTTATAATTCACTGAGTGTCATCATGATATCAATTTCATTGCAGATCATCAAACACTTAACTGATGGTGCTTAGAACTTTATATTAGTAATCTGTTGAGTGTCATTCACATGCCATTTATACTATCAGTTTATATCTATCTAGTCTTAAAATTTCAGGATTGGTTCAGAGCATATACACTTGTACACATGATATAGCAATTCCAGGAGTGATTCCGAAAATCTACACATGATATAGCAATTCCAGGATCGATTCAGAAAATCTACACATGATATAGCAATTCCAGGATCGATTCCGAAAATCTACACATGATATAGCAATTCCAGGATCGATACCGAAAATCTACACATGATATAGCAATTCCAGGATCGATACCGAAAATCTACACATGATATAGCAATTCCAGGATCGATTCAGAAAATCTACACATGATATAGCAATTCCAGGATCGATACCGAAAATCTACACATGATATAGCAATTCCAGGATCGATTCCGAAAATCTACACATGATATAGCAATTCCAGGATCGATTCCGAAAATCTACACATGATATAGCAATTCCAGGATCGATACCGAAAATCTACACATGATATAGCAATTCCAGGTTCGATACCGAAAATCTACACATGATATAGCAATTCCAGGGTCGATTCCAAAAATCTACACATGATATAGCAATTCCAGGGTCGATTCCGAAAATCTACACATGATATAGCAATTCCAGGATCGATTCCAAAAATCTACACATGATATAGCAATTCCAGGGTCGATTCCGAAAATCTACACATGATATAGCAATTCCAGGATCGATTCTGAAAATCTACACATGATATAGCAATTCCAGGATCGATTCCGAAAATCTACACATGATATAGCAATTCCAGGATCGATTCCGAAAATCTACACATGATATAGCAATTCCAGGATCGATACCGAAAATCTACACATGATATAGCAATTCCAGGTTCGATACCGAAAATCTACACATGATATAGCAATTCCAGGGTCGATTCCAAAAATCTACACATGATATAGCAATTCCAGGGTCGATTCCGAAAATCTACACATGATATAGCAATTCCAGGGTCGATTCCAAAAATCTACACATGATATAGCAATTCCAGGGTCGATTCCGAAAATCTACACATGATATAGCAATTCCAGGATCGATTCTGAAAATCTACACATGATATAGCAATTCCAGGATCGATTCCGAAAATCTACACATGATATAGCAATTCCAGGATCGATTCTGAAAATCTACACATGATATAGCAATTCCAGGATCGATTCTGAAAATCTACACATGATATAGCAATTCCAGGATCGATTCTGAAAATCTACACATGATATAGCAATTCCAGGGTCGATTCTGAAAATCTACACATGATATAGCAATTCCAGGATCGATTCTGAAAATCTACACATGATATAGCAATTCCAGGATCGATTCTGAAAATCTACACATGATATAGCAATGCCAGGATCGATTCTGAAAATCTACACATGATATAGCAATTCCAGGATCGATTCTGAAAATCTACACATGATATAGCAATTCCAGGATCGATTCTGAAAATATACACATGATATAGCAATTCCAGTATCGATTCTGAAAATCTACACATGATATAGCAATTCCAGGATCGATTCTGAAAATCTACACATGATATAGCAATTCCAGGATCGATTCTGAAAATCTACACATGATATAGCAATTCCAGGATCGATTCAGAAAATCTACACATGATATAGCAATTCCAGGGTCGACTCTGAAAATCTACACATGATATAGCAATTCCAGGGTCGATTCTGAAAATCTACACATGATATAGCAATTCCAGGATCGATTCTGAAAATCTACACATGATATAGCAATTCCAGGGTCGATTCTGAAAATCTACACATGATATAGCAATTCCAGGATCGATTCAGAAAATCTACACATGATATAGCAATTCCAGGGTCGATTCTGAAAATCTACACATGATATAGCAATTCCAGGGTCGATTCTGAAAATCTACACATGATATAGCAATTCCAGCATCGATTCTGAAAATCTACACATGATATAGCAATTCCAGGGTCGATTCTGAAAATCTACACACGATATAGCAATTCCAGGATCGATTCCGAAAATCTACACATAATATAGCAATTCCAGGGTCGATTCCGAAAATCTACACATGATATAGCAATTCCAGGGTCGATTCTGAAAATCTACACATGATATAGCATTTCCAGAATCAATTCAGAGCATATACCGGTACATGCCTATTTTATTTAATGCCAAATAGACAATCATGGTAAAAAAAAAAACTAAAAAATGCAATGCTTTCAATTTATGACATGAGAAATGTAGTATATTCTCACAATGATATAAGCTGGCACTTTAGCTAAATTAAGATTCAGTTAATTCATGCATGGAGTCAAATTCTCTAAAATTGCATATAACTATTTAAACATGTTTTACAGTAACATATTGGTGCTGGTAAAAACATAAAAGCACAATTTTTATGACAATTTTGGAATTAAAATAAAAGCATCAATTTTGGGAAACAAACTGACAAGAAACTAATATTGCTAAATAAACATTTACTTAACACTTACCCTACACAATTAATGAGTTGAGATGCTTTTTTTAAAACAATATAATCATCTATTAGATCTAATGAAGATGGGGGGGGGGGGGTTAAATGACATCAGAGCTAGCTTCAATATTACACATGTGTATTATTTCTACAAGGACAAATACTGTACAATGCTTTATTTTAGCTGGAATTAATTTTCACTGAAAACACTTTTTGTGTGTTTTGTATGGAATTTATTTTCACTGATTTTTAACAAGTTGAATGTAAAATAGAGGAAAAAGGATATATTCGCTGAATCATTCCTACAGCGAAAATTAATTCCAAGCGAAAAAAAAGTATTTCACAGTAACACAAAAGTAATTTTTTTTCAAATTAAGTTGTTGCTAGCTCTAAATTCATTTCAATCAATATTGAATGATACTTGAATATTTCATTTCAGGAATTTTAATAATTGTTACTATAATCCAAAACCAATGATTACAACAGTGATATATGCTCATTCTCTTACAGGGGTTTCACAAATACATTTAATAGCAGGCCATCATCCTGTAACAACAGGCAAAAAAAAAGGCTCTTGGCAGTGCGAAGCGAGACAGACATAGGCGGTCGGGAACCAGAAAGCAGATGGCCAATTTGGGCTTGTAGCCGGCCATATAGCCGGTGGCCGGCTCCTAACGAAACCCCTACCCTAAGAGTTGTTTTAGTTACATGCAGTAGGAAGTCTCCTTTACTAAACTTTTTCTGTGAACTTTAAATTTCCAATCAATCACAGTAAACAATGAAAAACATAATGACGATCTCACAGATCTGCTTTCCATTCAATAATTTCAGAAGCTAAGGTACAGTGACACACCTGGGTAACAATGCAATATATAGTAGTTCTATTGTTGAACAGTTCAGTGCACACCACTAGTGATGATCACCGACAGGGCTTCAGTCAGTATTTGGTAGATTGTTCGTCAATTGATTCAACACACCTATTAACTATCAGGTCATGTGCCATCTGTGTTATCACAATACAACCGGTCAAACAGGAATCACACTATATCTACAGTTTTTTTTTTCGTTTTTTTTTGAAGTAGGCCCGCTAGCATGACTTCATCTGTATTGCACAATTATTCTTGAAGAGAGCACATGTTTTCCATGACCATTGACCTCCCACAGAATGTAATCACAATAGCTAGACATGGAAGCCTTGGCATGCTTTCTGGAATACAATACAACAGAGGTCAACGAAAGGTTCGTATGAGCGACAGGTGTGCAATGAAGAGTAATGCAGCTGTTCTATGTCTGAAATATAAAGTACAATACCTCCCCAGTGAAATAGGGGTTGGCGATATGAGTTATCACAAAGTGATGAAATGGGGGAAAAACAAGAAATGGACCAACAGTATGTTTAGTATGTAAAATGCGGCATTAACCACAGCAGGACACAAGACAGAAAATCAGACTGTTGGTATCATACTGTTTAGTTTGATGTGTGATACATGCACTTACCGGACACAGGGATCATGTTCACATCTCTAACTTGATATTTTTCATGGGGGTCTCAAATCAGCAAATAGCTTGCAATAATTACTATAGAGTTCTCCAAAGTTGTTACCTGGCGATGCAAGTCTATATGACGTGCTGCTGACGCACGAAGATTTTGATGTGATGCAACTAGTTATGCCGATTCATTGGCGTGTCATTGATATAACATGTAGTGAAAAGCACCTCACCATAGTACCAGAATTTGTAATTCAGTAAAATAAAATTCACATTTTTAATCAAAGTAAGTACAAAAGCAATCAGCAGCCACAACATTTTTGTGTGTGCTTCAAGTCACTACACAGTAACATACAATTTGATTTTAATTTGGCTTTCCCCAAGAGAGGTCATATACTGTAAAATACTTCATTTTAGCTTTTTGGGTGTTTTTTATGTAATTTATTTTCGCTGATTTCTGATGAGTTGAATGTAAAATATAGGAAAAAAGGTATATTTGCTGGATTTCATTTTCACTTAATCATTCCTTCAGCGAAAATAACGCAAATAAATTTATTTTTGCTGGAATTAATAGTTATATTTTACAGTTATATAAAAACTAGTGAATATCCCTGCAACATTAATTTGATTGTGCACAAATTAATTAAAAACCTTCTACAATAACATAACAGTTAAAGTATAATGTCTAAATTTCTTGGCGTGATTTAGGAATTAAATTACATATCTGGTATTAATCACCTATTACCCTGCTTCTCTTGCATGATTGATGATATTTAAATGGCAGGTGTTTATCATTGTTTGCGAGGTTATTCTTATCAGCTTTTATTATCTGATAGCAATCAAATAACACACAGAACACATGTGTATATAGATGATTTGCAGCGAATTATTACATGATCCAGATTACTTTAAAATCTCTTGGTCATCTCTTGCTCGTGTTAAGAAGTCCCATATGGTGACAAACAATTACAATCCTTAGTGATTCACATAGCCGATTAAATGCGCAGGGACTTTAACGAGCACTGCAGCGTATCCAGGGATAATGTACATTGTTCAAGTTCGAACCAGATTGGATGTAATCTGATCCTTAATCTTTGACTTGCATATATATACCTATTCTAGGCTATGCAGCATAGATTGACTTACTAAGTATTGTGGATTTATTAGCCAAATTTCAGCGCTTTAACTTGGGAGTTTCAGAGGACACCCATTTTTAGGGCTAAGTTGCTAAGTTGATGAAATTGCTAACAGTATTTGCCGAAAGACACGAATGGCAAACGTATTGGGCATTGAAGTAATTCCCTTTGATGTTCCCCAAGCAGTTCAACCTGCACCCTGTAATAATGTAAACACATTAATTATTTACTGCATATTAATTCAATACTTTTATTGTAAGGGAAATCTATTATATTAAATCCAAAAATTACAATATTAAAGCTGCATTTTTTAATGGTAAATACCGTAAAAACTCAATCAATTCGGCCATGTAAAAATAAATATTTTTGGCGATGGGCCAATTGAATGAATAAATATAGAAAATATGTTTCCGAAGTGGTCGATTTGTTTGAATAATTATTCAACGTTTTAAAACTGGGTTCGAAGTGTGTATCACCGGTAACTGAATAAATATATCGTTTTCCCGAGATTAGAGTAAAGGTGTAGTACTAGTCTGAGACTTGACCCAATTTTAAAACAAACTACGAGCGCGTTCAAGAAATCTGACGCAACCAGGCCACCTGCTGTTTTGTTGCCGTGAAGACGACAGTTTTATGTCACGCTCCCCGTAAATGTAAACAAACATGGTAACGTGAAAAACTCACTGGAATAGAGTAGAATAGAATTATGCTTTATTGCTAATTGCTGTACTATTTTTTTGAAATTATCTACAATTAAACTATACATACAATACAATAATATATTTTAAATAAACTACAATAAATAACACTGAAAAACATAATACGAGACGACACACTGATATTTTGTTACGGTATCTCTTTTTGGAGGATGTGGTGGCGGGGCGGGGCGGGGCGGGGTGGGTGGTGTTGTCCGGTACATAGAAGGATTCACACCTCACGTCGTCTCGTCTGCCACTTTACCGTAACCACGCACAGCTACTGAAACCGCTTCTATGAGAGTGCAGTTTTCACTTCACGGTCATGTTTTTTTACCCACAGTTAAAACAAAACAAAAAATCCACCCGACTTTTAAACGAACAACGTTGCAAGAGGAAGTTTAGAACATAACTGGGACGACTGTGTCGAAACAATCCAGCCGGTGATTTTATTTGGGTCAACCAAAATAAAAGAAGATATTTTGACGTGCTGCGTGACTGTGTAAACAAAACCATGTCCAATAAAAATGACGCTTTCACGCCACACGTTGGCGACTTTGTATCGACTTACTGGAAATGCCGAAGACGATACAATTTGCAAGTCGGCATTAATTAATTTTTTACCCCGTTAACATTAATAATCTACTTGACTTTTAAACAAACAACTCTGCAGGACAATGTTTCGAACATTACTGAAACGACTGTGCTGAAACAATCCAGCAGATAATTGTATTTGGGTCAACCGAATAAAAGAAGATATTTTGACGTGCTGCGTGACTGTGTAAACAAAACTACGTCCAATAATAATGACGCTTTCACGTAACACATTTGCGACTTTGTATGACTTGCTTGAAATTCCAAAGACGAGAGTCAAGTGTCGGCCTGAATTTTGTTGTCCCTAAACCATGGAGCTTCGTTTCGTCAGTGATTGCTAGCAATGACTTAAAGTATTTGTTCGTTGTCGATATTTTTGGCGTCGTGATGAGAATTTTCTTAGCGATTATTTACAACTGATGTACTGGGTAATTTGTAATGACAATCAACAGAGTATATTTCACCATGGACGTCTTTTGTACAACCATGGTTGACACCATGACTGCACATCTGGCGGATATCCCGATTGCTTATACCATGGATGTAAATGCTTATACATGTAACATTGTATTTACGTGATAGATGTGTGAAAATATACCTTTGTTGAGAGAGTGACGTAAAAATCGGGCGGTGTCATCACCGGGGCGAACTAATTGAATACAAACAATAGACTGACTGGACAGATGGCCGTACTAAACGGATACATTTTAAAATTAACCCTGACGCAAAAAATAGGTGGCCGAACTATTTGAGTGGCCGAATTGATTGAGCTTTTACGGTACAGGAATTTTTAAATACAGCAAAGAATGATCAAATGTAAAAGATAATGTCATCTTTTTCATACTGTAATTATTGTTGATTCATATTAAAATAGGAAAATGAAAAAGAAAAAAAACATGGTGTCACTGAACAATTTCTTAGAAAACAAAGAATCTAAAAGGTTATGGAACGTCGTTTCTATGGTGAAATTATGTTTTATCTCATAATTTGTGCACGTTGACATGGAATGAAAGCGTCACATATCAATATGAATCTTTATATTATAAAAACATTTCCAGTTTCTGGCGTAATATTATTTTTCATTTCGAACAATTATATACATTTGAACCATGGGAGATATATTGGTGTTGAATCTCTGATTTGATAACCATATACACATGTGTATCTGCGGTGACAGTTATCACTCAGCGAGTACTCAACGGTCAAAGCATTCCGGTATTTATATTCCACATTCCAGAATTGAAATAAAGTTTCAATGTACACAAATCCAATTTGTGAGTCTGGAAATGTCAAATTTGGCCTCAATAAACGAAGACCTGGCACGAAGCAATGTTTGCCAGTTGACATACAAACAATCCATGCTGTAAATAGTAACAACTACTTCATCATGGTAAGTTATTATAAACACTACAAAGATAAAAAAAACAGCAAGTCATATGGGCGTCCAGTAGCCGGAATTAATACTGTATTAGCTCTATTAGTAAATTATTAGTATTCTATGATCAAAATATCTTGATGTACAGTATAAAAGGGGCTAAGAAACAGCTAGTTCAAGCTAAATAAATTTGGAAATTTGGCAAAAAAATACTATTGCATTTGCTCTCATTTGAATATTCACTACTTTAATCACGACTGTTCATTTTGACAAGTCTATTCAACATGACAAGCAACATGAGCACAACCACAGTCTAGTCAAACCAAAAACAGACAAATGTTATATGCAACAAGTACATTCCTGTTATTATAGCACTTACACATTGTGACTGTATTATAATCTTAGAAGCTGATATGTTCAGTTCTCTGGTTACAATACACAAACATAACACAAGAGTCGCCTAATTTATTGGATTCCAACATTTCAACCAATGGTTTTAAATAGCACTGCTTAGTATGCCAGGGTTCAGCATTACAGAGAAGGGGTTTCAAATGATTTAATTTTGAATGAATAATCAATTTAGCATAATAATAAATGTGATTAACATATTTGATTGTTATGCAAATTATTTGATACACAAAATTGTATTTCTTAGGTTTGCTATGAAATACAGTTAACATGTGTTATTTTGAAAGAATGTTTAAGAACTCTCAAAAAATCCCATACAAATGCTCGAACATATGTAATTTTCTCGACATTGACCGACCTTGCTGTCCTTTGACCTGATAGGTTAACAAATCAAAATGCTGCATGGTATTAACAATAATTCCCAACATCTATTTGTTGATCGCAAAGAAAACATTTCTGAAGTAAATTTTGTTATTAACACAGCCTGAACAGTCAGTTTTCACTTAAGTTTTAAAAAGTAATTTTACTCGTAAGACTGTACTAGAGTATTGCCTGATCAAAACTAATATGGACAGATCTAAGGTGGACAGATCTTAAAGAGGAGGGGTTGTTACCTGCGCACACACTGAGTCCAAAGTGACAATAACACATGCTAAAACGCAAAGGCATGTGGGTAGACGTTTCCCGTATGCGCAGGTGACGACTCCCTCGCTTTAATTGTGACAACCTGTTTATCACCATGTATGTGTATGAGTGAAAATGAAGGGCTAAAACATTTTTTTTTGGCATTCCTAGCTCTCATTTTTTTGTAAGAGGATGACTGCATAATTTCCACCTATGTTGACTGGAGATATGAATCTAGAACCACTGCATGAGGTGGTTGCTTATTTCCAATTTCAATACAAAATACACGTAAAATCTATCAAAACTGATTCTGGGCTTACATCCATTGAGAATATAGGAGTCCATATCCAAAAATTATATAGCAATCAGATACTTACTAAAAAAATGTACATAATTTAACAAGGGTATACAGTTGATTGCATCCCTGCTACACTCCCAACCACACAAGAGTCAAAACATTTTTTTTTTATTTCAGTCACGTATTCTTTTATCTTCAGACATTATAAATAAAATATTCTTTTTTTATGAAAAACATGCTTTTCAATTGCCATCAGTTTTTTTTTTTTTTTTAGTTTTTTCTCAGATTAATTAGTGTTGATTAGGAAAATACGTTTCCATGACAACTGAAATGCATACATTATGCTACAGGAAAAATGAAATGGCGCCAAAATCACAGTTAAAGTTAACAATGAATCTGAAAACAAAACTGTTAATTAACAAAGCTTTTCAGAAATACAGAACTCATTACTTTAATAACAATATTTGATATATAAAGCACCCTATAGGGAGGGATCATCTTATTGTCGTGCTGCTTCGATCTACCACATATATTAATATTATTAATTATTAATATGTGAAAAAATAAAAATCATGATAAAATGCCATATTACAGTAAGTTGTTATAGCGCATCATTCACTAAAATTGCTTAATACCATACCTTGTATATTGCCCACATCATAACGATATGATAAAACGATTAAACAAACAGTGTATAGATTTACAATATCCTGTCCAGCTTTGTTAAAACCCAGCCAATAAAATCTGTATTCAGTTCATAAAAGACTAATAATTATATAGCACATGTACAACTTAAACAAAAATTTAATAAATGTTTAACCTTATTAGTTACATGAGTCCTGATTAGCAAGATAATCCCAATATACATTTGTAGCCTATGCTGTGTGCACTCTGAATTTGCGCCTAATGCTTCTGCAATTAAATCAGCATTTTTAATCTGGGAAAGGACGTTGGATTTACGGGATTTTCCCACTGCTTGACGTTAATTACAGTTTCATCCTTACAGAAAATGTCAGATAAACAGAAAGATACAATCTATACAACAGGTTGAGCAAATTAATGAATTTTCGAAAAATCACGACACGTAATCATATGTCATCTACTCTCCCAGCTACATAGCAATAGAGTCTGTCTATACCACTTTTGGAAACCTGACTCCTTTTCCCCTTGTTCTACAATAATTTTTCAAAACAAGGCAAAGAAAACTGACACTTTCACAATAAACGTGTGTTGTACAATTTTGAGTGGTGTGGTATGATAAGTGAATAAATAAATAAAAGGGTATGTCATGTAAATTACAGACATTGAGAGGCTCGCAAATTTTCAATTGGAGGTAATATTGAATTTGCGTCAAAAAATGAGTGTGGTATTGTGCACAGCAATTGTGGTATGCTGCACAGCGACAGCACTATGAAGCACAGTGACTTTGTTATGATGCATATCCACGACAGTCTGAAGCACATCAACAAATATAATTAGAAAATGTAGACAATATTAGTGATGCCAATAGGGACTAATTATATAGAGTGTCATTATCACTACTAAAGAAATATGCCAGCTACTTGTACTATGACACCAATTAAATCCTGTCTGGTAGCATCGATTTATGTAAATTACTTATGCAGTCACAATTTGATCTGGATAGCATATGGTAAACTAATTTTAATGATTGATCTGTGTTGTAGCATTTGGAGACTAAGACACATAAACATATTTGAATAATTTATAGCGTTCGTAATAAAATGAGATAAAACGCTCAAGAAAGAAACAAATTAATGTCCTCAATAGTTTTTAATTCAGAAGTTTTAAATTATTGTGAAATATGCATCTCTCAAACAGTCAAGGAAATATAGTAAACACTTTAGGTTTGCAAATGTTTATTCTCGCAAACATTTTTATTATTAATGCCAAAAAGCAGTTAATTCCGTGATAGGTCACATATGCAAACATCAAAGATTAAATCAATCAGCCCATATAACAATAGTCATTAAACAATTTCAGAAATAATGTGTTTTTTTTCTACCAGCGTTTTTATTCCAACCTAGACTCAGTTAATTGCACAATTTTCAGACATTTTTTACAGACCTTTTATTACCATTTGTTTGCGTTTTAGCAACAAACCCATAAAAAGAAAAACATCACTGCTCAGACTATGTTACAAAGGTGAACCAATAAAACACTGAAAAGATATGAATCAATGGTTTTGAATTTATGATTAATGTTGCAATGTAAGTGAAACACATTCTCAGAACAAGCTATAAACATGAAAAGTGTAAAAATTAAATAATGTAAGGAGATATCATGCCAGGACATTTTCACCATTTCATACTGGAGACAAATTAGCTTTAGCATCCTAAAAGCATTAATTCCAATGCCAAATCCCTTGGACTGATTGAAATTATAGAAAAAATATGCGACTATTTGAAGAACATCAAGGTAATCAGAGTGGGAGAGGGGTGTCTACATGTAGATCTTGATGACCTCTATGAAATGTTGAGCCATGTATGTACCATATAACAACAAGACTTACAAAGAATCTGGACTTAGCATCAATGTGTATGTGTTTACAGAACATTTATCTATTAAATGGTAATCCTAGTTTTCAATAAAAAATGTACCACTGCCCCCCCCCCCCAAAAAATAAACAAGAACAGGAGTTATTAACATAGTATATCTATAAATAGTACATTATTAATATGTGAATGAGCAATCTGACACAACTGCTTGCAAGTTAACACATTCTTTCTCTGTATAACTCATGTTTATTCAGTAGGATATTTAGTCACTGAATAATTTACCATTATAAACTAATTCATCTAAATGTGTACTCCATCCTAGCAGATTGAAAAATTTATTACAATTGCCAAAATTAAATTGTAAATGTTTATATAGTTGTCTGTCTTTTTTTGTTCCTCAGCGATCAAGTTTACTGAATATCCATTATACAATAAAAAAAATGTTGATAGTGCCCAGTTTATGGTCCATGTGGGTTGTGGTTTTTGTTAGTAACGAAACCATACTGGTATTTAATTAATACGCAGCAAAATCATTGTGTCACGAACGATGTGTAGTCTGAGTCTTCAAACAACCAGACTCTTATAAATTCAAAAATATTGTCTGGTACTTCGATTGAGTAGAGGTGACAAGAAATGTAAATACCCAACATAATAATTATCATACGTATTGCAACAACACGTAAGCTATGTACTTTCCTATATAGATCACATTTCATACATGATCTGAATCACCCGACGTTAAGCCTCTTTTCAGGTTACCTATTTCCGATTGAGTACATATAGCTGAGCAATAATTGTAATATACATTCACAGTAGCACTGAGAAACTTTTTTTTTTTTCAAATTCGACGCCCCCGCCGTGGCCTCATGACCCCAAACTGAAACCTGACGAGGAGTGTACAACATTCTAACAAAATTCTGTTCGTTTTTTGGCGAGATAGCATTTTTATATTTGTAAAATTGCCAAGCGATATAAGAAATGATATGTTAGGCAACCGACAAAAAAAATACGTGAAATCATTGTGTCTGTCTCCCAGATAAATCGACTCAAATCAACAATGAAATTTCAAAAAATAACACATTCAACAAAATTGCATTGTTAATCATACATTTTTCTGCCTTCCACAAAATGAAAACCGACTCGTCTCGTTGAATAATAGACGAAAATTTGAACTCACCCAACAGCAACAGTTTCACCTCTCTCGCTGCCTTTTCCCCGTCCGCTCGCAGATTTTTGTCGATCATTTTCGACCGCTCAGCTGCGGCTTTATCCTCGGCGCTTAGTGTGCACCCCATGTTGTTTTATCGACAGCTCGCTCCGTCTTCCACCGGCGACAGACGAATCTTTTAAAAACGTTACAAAATAAATAAAATTGTCCTGATGTATGTGTCTTATATTAAGAGTGTTCCTGGTCGCGATGAATGCGTTGCAACCGTGAAAAAAAAGCGAAAATCAAGAGAAATTTCCGAACATTCGACAGCCAAAATGTAACAATCCGTTGATCAATGGATGACTACCTTATCATTAGCATAAACCGAATGTAATTGCTTGGCATTGTGGGAAAAATACCCGGATGTATCAAACCGTTACCTTGAGAAGGCGTGGAATCAAGAAATTATCAAAACTTTTGTTTTTACTAAAATAAATACGATAATTTGATAACTATGTTGAACGCTTATACTACACTTGCTTCTTTCTCCAAATGACAGTATGTATATTCATCTCTATTAAATGCGAATCAGATTGTCTATCCATACAAAGTCTCGCAATTTCTCGGAAGAATATTCAAAAAATAGCGAGACTTTGCGTGATTCAGATTTTGTTCAAGGAGCGCATGGGGGCGTTGTTAAACTTGAAATGTACTGTAACACAGACAGATTGAAGTGATTGAAGACAGGAGAGTAATATTTGTCTGCTAACGTTTATTAATCAAACGGATGCAATTATTACAAGTAATTTCATAATTGCATTTATTTCCAAACTCGGAAGTTTTTGTCCAGAGCTCAATGGTGCATATATTCCGTCCGGTTGTTTGCGTGTAAAATATAAATATACAAAAGTTAGCATATTTTGTTGGTATCCTCGGGGGCGGAGCTACGTCACAGACGTTCTACGTTGCTAAGACGCGCATCACTGTACCACGAATTTCTATGGGCTTAGTGCGCGCTGCTGTGGAACGCCGGTGGAGCCGGTGAAAACTCGAGAAAACAACACAAACTCAACTTTGAAGTAATCCTGAACAACCAAATTTATATATGTTACACACGTATGGCTAATCTTGTTACACTGTTCAGAGGACTCTCAAAAACCATCGCAAAGTACCGTTTTCTGCGAGTTTTTGGTCTTTGTTTTCACCGCGAGGGTTGCCAGGCGGTAGAAAATGCCCGGATGTCCGCCCCCGAGGATAATAAGATGACAGATATGAAGTCTCGGTGGAGTTTATTAGTTAGAACTAAGATTGAAAACGGGTTCGTGTCGCTTAAAGCAAAGTACCCAGTTTGTAATTCCTTTTTTTATCGAGTGTATAACTAACGTAACTATCCTAGAGTAATTATAATCCATGCAAATGACGTTTATATCAATTGTTGTTTCAGTGGATTAATGAAACAGGGGATAAGGATTATTGGATTGAGTCGGAGTTTTGGGATTGAAATTACCCATGATCACTCGAAAGTTACAACCTCTGAACTATAATTGCGTGAAGCTTTGACCCATGGTATGTTTTATTGAACACCAACTAGTTATGCACAAGCGCAAACAATTAAAATGCACGACATTTTTACATTGATCATCTTCTGTGGCAATTTCAATAAAACGTGCACGTGCATTTTAAAGAGACATTTGTAAATCCCAGGAATTGCACTAGGGAATCATGGGATACCATTGTTAATGTGTCTTTTGTTTGTCATTGTGATTTTTACTCTAATTTAACTAATGAATCATAAAAAAATGATTCCATTTACAATGAAAAAAAAAGAATTGTTCATTCACAATAATAGAATTAATAACCAGAAGGTAAAAATAAACCAAGGACATGGAATTCAAAAATCAACCTTGTATGGAAAAATACCTTACGTTATTAAAGGTACAACTTCGCGAATGTCTCATTAGATTTTGTCTCAGTAACCACCAATTACAAATTGAAAAGGGAAGACATACCAGACAAAACAAATGAAAAAAAAATATGTAAGGTATTTTCGAAGAATGAATGAATGAACTTAAACAATGGAAAGAATTTCCTAATGTTAACAAAAAGCAAAGACACTATGGTCCATATAACACTGACATTGGTTTTATTAAAAAACGCTTTCTTACTGCAACACCTCCTTCCAAATTCAAAAATTAGCTATTTTTCATTGTCCTTTTTCCTATTATAGTGTTATATCTTGAATTCTGTATTTTATAATTGTATTTTGTTTTCAATTATTGTTCGTTCACTGCTGTTAATTTTATTACCGTGACTGGGTGCATCTTAAAATCATTAGTTACATTCGCGCACGGCCGCACGCCTCCTTTTCATCTGTTAAGAGCCCACATCGTCATTGTATTCAATGTCTATTGGGAAGATTTACTAATACACTCATTCATTGTTCATTTCGATATGCCTTTTCCGAGACAAGCGCGAGTACATCCAGGGACTTCAAGAAAAAAATGAACTAAGAACGAGAAACTGTAATGATTCCTGTTGTTCTGCACTATTCACTTTCTTGAATTTTATTTGGTATTATTTTATATCCATAGTAATAACATGTATAGCTTCCTAGTTATTGTACTGAATAATCGTATTTGAAATGGCTGTATATGTGTATATTATTGACAAGTTTGGACGTTTTCTAGTACTTCTACCTTCAATGCCCATATTCTAAGCGATCGCAACTTGTACCCCTTCCATGCATAGTGTCTATGGTCACACTGCGATCTGTTCACGCCACTGGCAACAGGGGAGCACTACTGCTATTGAATCTGAATCTCCTCATTACGTGATCGAAAAATATGATTTTTTTTTTTTTTTTGCCAGCCTTTCTCTAAATCCGCGCAAGAGCGTCTCTATTGTTAGGGACAGGCAGAACATGTTGAAATAGCTGCATGCTATTTTAGCGGATTTGCCTCTTGGCATAAGAATCTTAATTTAGCTAAAGCGTCGACTATCTCCCTGTGAAAATATACTTTCTGTTAAATTAGCTACATCTTAAATTAGCGAAATTACCGTGACAGATGAACTGAATTAGCTAAAATAACATGCTAGCAAAAAGACGTGTTTTACAGTATATCAGCCACTCAACACGGTTATAACAGCTATCATAAACACCAGATGACTATAGAACGACATACGTATATTGTGTTTCCTGGTGAAAATAAAATAAGGATAAGTATTTTGGGTTGATTCTGCATCTTGTATAAACTGTCACATTGGATTCTGGTTGGTCGTAAACTAACAGCGTGATTTTAGCCAAGCCATGGTTCTTTCTTAGTAACACACGAGTTGAATGATCCAAATGACACAAATGTGTCTGCCCCGCGGAAATTATCTTTCAAACTAAAGAACTCAATGAGTTGTCAGTAGATAAACCATCTTCTCCACCGCATCCATTCATCGGAAATATACAATGAACTGACATTTTGAAATTTCGTTACGTGGGGTGTCCATGTAGTTAGATGTTCTTTAGAAAAAATACGTAATATAAAAATAATTTTTTGATATTTTAAACAACAAATTATATATTTTTGTCGATACTTATTATTGACGAAAATATTACAAAAACAATCAGGGCAATTCGTTTGAGTGTTGATATTTTCCCGATCTTCACGTACGTATCTCAATGAAATTGAGTCTCCGGGCAATAATCTCCAGACATGTTTCAGGTAGTTTAACTGTTTTATTATAAACTAAAAGTGTACTTAGTTTCTAACTCATACAAGGAAGTCAACATATTTGAATATTTAATGACGTCATTGTCTCATTGTCCGGACACTCCGGACACTCGAGAATCATCATATTAATTGGCATCACACGGAATTACTTGACGTTAATATTAGATAACTCTGACAAGATGCGCTTGGTCACTAGAGGGCGCCATGTGTATATTTCTTTCTTCTTGTGTGTGGCGAAATATTTAGTCAACACAGACCACAGTTCCCGGCATATCCCCTGTAACAAAGTAAAAATGAAAACATCAAAATATTTCAATGATTGTTGTAATAATAAAGCACTTATTACATTCTTGATTGGTATCAGCATAGATCAATACTACAGGGAATTTGGTAGTATGGTCCAGTGGCGGATCCAGATCCAGATCCAGAAGGGGCATTGGAGCATTCAGCTAGTTGGGTACCTCTATGTTGGGTCATTTTGCAATATAATGTTAAGTACTTTATTTTCACTTGGAATGTATTTTCGCTGGAGACGTATATTTAACCCATAAATAAATAAATACCACACAAAACATCAAAAATTAACTGAATTATTAGTGCCAGAATGCTTGAATTGACATATTTTTTCCAACTTTCAGCACATGTGATGACATTGATTAATGTTTTTATTTTTAAAACTAGACAAATTCGACACTTATTTTGTTATCATTGAACATTACCGTGATCGTCGGTGACTGCCTGACATATTTGGCGGTACTCGCTTGTTTCCTTGAGGCGTGTAAATGCCGGATTCCACCAAGATGCCAGTGTGCTGTCCTTACGCATCATCATCGCTCCCCCGCCTCTAACGCATGTCAGATCGTCGCCTACTTTCTCAGCTTCAGTCTGTGTGAACATGTTCGTATTGACGAACGCAGCATCGACCTGGGGAACGAGGAAATATGCAATGCAATTTAAGGATATGATTTGGTTTGACGACAGATGATCTATGAGCTCGTAGTCGAATATTGGCATTGATTGAAATGTGAAATTGGCGTTTAGACTTTTCAGTCGCTTCCGAGGGTGAGAATGGGGCCACACTGGTCGTCGCCCCACGTCCTGTTCGATAGGGGACTCATAGCGACGTACACAACGCGTGTAAAATACATTGTTTACATGAAATTCGAACACGCGACGGTCATAGCCCTTAAAACGTTATGAATATGTGTTCTTATATTAGATGTATAAGTATACTGTAAAATGACTAATTTTCACTGGGTTTAAATTTCACTGATTTACCAATTCAGGCATATTAAGTGGGTTTTAAATTCACGGTTTTATCATTTAGATAATGTGTTCTATGCTAAATTTTACATATTCACTGGGTTTTAATTAAGCGCATTTTCCAGTCCAGCGAAATAAGCGAAATTAAAACCCAGTGAATAATTAATCCTTTTACAGTAAGTACTTCGGGACTGGAGGATTTTGAGAAAAAGAATTGTCGCGGGAGGAGAGCAGAAAAGAAACACAAGGTGACAATATAATTGAAACAACGAGGGGTGTAAATAATAATAATTTACAGAAAACCAATGTTTTCCAGGTCCCAGTTATTACTGTTTCTCCTACATGATATTTATCGTCCAGCTGTACTGTAGTCAGGATAGCCTTGTTGTCAGTGACTGGGAGCTGTTCGTGTGGTGTACTAACATACACACGTACATATACATTGTCTAGGTAAGCTACACGTGGCGTGGTAAATAGGGAGCTTTTTGTTCTCCCTCGTCAAAATATGAATACTCACCAACTCGTTGTTAATTGCATTCAATATTGCCAGTTTGTTTGAATAATGAATGAACTGGTTTGGGTCAGTTACATCAGTGCCCTGAAAATAAAACCAAAAAAGAAATGTGTCAATCTCAATAGGCCTAGCGTTGTTCGCTTTGAGGGCTAGGTTTCCCGCCGATGAGGGCGCAACTAAAGGCGGCAGCTGAGTTCCGGTGCATGGTATTCAAAATACTGGTACGTGTACCAGAGAATGTGGTGTTTGAAGCGGGAATACGAATACCATTTCCATTATGTATATCATTATATAAAACACAACAGAAAAAAATATAGAAAGCTATCTTAGAATATGCAATATGGTTAAAGGGGCAAGCATCAAGCGCCAGCTCTTCTTATGCGATTGCCCATCGATCTACTGTCCCGAGGCGTCCGTCCTTTCACACGTCATTCCGTTCGTACACGCCACACAACTCCAACCTATCTACCAAACGCGTTTAAATAGGTAATTGGACGGTGCACACGTGCTCGTTTAGCATGAACAGCAGTAATCGCAATTTTCTATACCAGCGAACATATTAGTTAAGAATGCTATAGAAGTTAAAGTCAGCCATTACCGCTATTTTTTCTGAATTCCTGCCAATACAATATTCATCCGAAGCCCATCCATCGAATATAGCAATCTTTTTCCCGGCAATATTTGTCCAGTCAAAATTCCTGTTATTACCGTTTTTCACATAAAACGCAGCCGGGAATGCTGACCTGAATTCATCGGTGAAATCAACACTACGAAGACGCTCGTACGTAGCAAACCATCCTATCAAAGCAAATGTACATGTGATGATATAATTTAATCACATTTCACTAGACAATTCTCAACGTCCATTTGTTAAAAAAATTATTGAAGGCGATCATTGATTGTTAATGCATAAAAACAAACAAGGCAAAAATAAACAAACTATGTGAACTGACCGGTGCAGGCGTCATACCAACGGCCAAGTAACCCTTTTCCGGCGAATGGAAAATGGCCGACCTCGGAGTCCCAGCAATTTTGATAAAGATCAAAAATAAGTCGACAGTTCTTGTTTGCTATTTGACAAACTGAAACAAAAAATTAGGTTGTTTAATATTAGTAATAGTTGGTGATGAGATAACTTACACGATTATTATTATTATACAATATTTCACCATCTTAATGGATGTACCTCGGGGTACTGCGAAGAAAAGTACGGTGGGCGTTCATAATATTCATCTATGATAGAATGTTGATAGCTTGGTTGCTACTTCCCAGATCTCCCTGGTATACTCCATATTCGCCAGCCAAGGTTCGCTCATTCAACCATCGCTTAAACACGACTATACTCTCCCAGCGAATGTGTCTTTAAATGCGCCCTCTTTGGCAATTCGACATCCAATCATTTTGTTTTACGTTTGTTTGTTATTCAATTTTCATGCAATGTTACACCTCTGATTGGGCGCCTGTTTCAGAGGCACTCTCGATCGAATATATGTATCTATTTGACCGAGGTCAAATATGCGACCTCTCGGTAGAACCACGCTCGGTCTCATGAGGGAGTTTACATCGAGTTTGTAGATCCGTGCGATTCGGATGCTACATCATGGGCATCATAATACTGAGTACAATAGACGTATTTAATGTTCGTAAAAAAAAAAAAAAAAGAGCACGTGACTGGGTGAATGGCAATAAAAACGATCGATAAAAAGATTTAATGTACTACGTAAATATCTTGACAGAAACACTTGGTGAATGTGTTATGCACCATACTTCACTCGTCGGTTTTATATGTGCATATTATAAAAGGGGTAATCACGTGTCAGTCTGAGATACTAGTACAATGAGGCCATGGTAAATAAATAAAGAACATATACCATACCTGCGTTAACAATATCGACGTGGAACCCTTTGAGCCCGCCTGTTTCGTCGCTGTCAGCAATACAAACAAAGGATAAGATTAAAACAAGAAATGTACAAAATGACTCAAGTGAAAAAGTTATTATAATTTATATAATGCCGGTCATTTTAGTGCTAAAAATCGTCAAAATCAGGATTTTCTGCCATTCCGGAACTGGATCTCGTTCGTGCATGGACGTATTTCTTTCAAACTTAGTATGTATATTAAATATAATGATGCTATTCCCCAGATTTGATTTAAAATGGCTGACTGACGGCCATTTTGTTTTTAACGAATGCTGTTTTTGGAGCCATATTGTTAACATGGCTGGACTGACATGTTCAAACTTTCTTCGATCAGTACTTGTCAATCAGCGTGCACGATGTGCTCGTTTATGTTGAATCAAAACAAGAAGTCGACACCTTCGCATGCGACAGACGGCCATAGCGTGTCGATGCGTTGTGTCGTCACAGGAAGCACCGTCTCAGCACAGACCTGCAGTGTCAATGGTGTCGATGTTTATAAACATGAGTCTACCCATGAGCCTTTGCGTTGTTATCGTTGCTTATGAGGTGACGACTCTCCCCATTCTCCTTCCCAGAGTTCCCTGCGGTTAGATCACCGAAAGTATATAAATAATCTAAATAGTCTGCCTTGGAGATTGGACTCCCCCCCCCCCCTGCTTGAAACGAATCTATTGTGATAGTTGTGTCACTATGCTAAAACTTGTTTGTTGTGGAAACACTATTGTACAAAGTGTGCGCATGCTCACATGTATTCCAGAGATGTTCCATCATGGCCAATAGCAAAGGTCCAAATATATTCCTTATCTGACGATTCTGGAACAAAATAAAAAACAAATTATATACATAGATTAGTAAAAGCAAGGCTGCATGACGAACCATTTTTTTTTTTTTTTTTTTTTTTTTTGCGAAAGGATAATATTGTTTCCGAGTCTTAGTATTTTATTTAAGGTACTAGTACTCGGTTAGGGTACTCAAACGCAAATCGTTTTAATCTCTTTTTTTCAGGGACAAGATATCGACGAGTATATTACCATATACATGGTCCAATTTCGAACGCACCCCACGTGAATTCAGCTGAACTTGGAAAGAAACGAGCACGATTATTTATTTTAAAATGTAATCGTATGTTAAGACATCCGTCGGTTTGCTTACGACTAACGGGAAAAGAAAAGAAAAAGATTGACTTACTTTCATCGCCATCGTCGACGTTAAACGTCATATTCGGCTTGTTAGTGATACTGATACATGCAACGACGAGTGCTACAACTGCGACAACACCGACGACCACCAATAGTACCAGCAGTATTCTGCTGCCTCCATTGCCGTCTCCAATCATGGTATCTGTGTCGCTATGTTTCATATGAAGTTCAATATTACTCCCAGTGACGTCCATTCACAATTGCGGACACCGACTAAAAAGTATGATATTATAATGACAACGTACTTAGTATGTCGTAATGATCGTTTCTATCACGGGTGCGTGTCGGCTCCGTCACGACGAAACTCTATGATAATGAATACAAAGTTTTCGTTGCTTGCGCTAAGAGCTTCGCCGTGAGCTGACAGTCGCTGTGGCTGCGATGATGCTAGTGGAGCAACGTTAGACAACATGTATGTTTTTTATATTGCTGTTGACAAAGAGCTCATACTAAAAATCGAGGTCACAAGAGTGAAAACAACAACAAAAATGTTGCGTGTGTAAAATAAGGTTAATTTGCATATCGACTGGTCTATTGTCTCGTCTCCAACTCCTTTCCCTGGCACACACACTTGCATGTACAGCTAGTTTCGTGTCATATGGCCACCTGTGGATTAGGAGTTCATTTATGGCAAAGTATGTATACACGACTGCGACAGTTGAACATAAAACAAATCTGACAAATGTACATAACAAATTTTGTCTGAACAGTAGTCATTTGCATATTTACAATAACAATTTCATTAAGCTCGACTGAATTTATTTGTAATTATTTTATATAAATGTTATGATAGTGCCTATCGTGCTGAAAGAGTTAGTCGACTGTATCGACGTCACATACTAGTACATGTATTAGAATAGTTTAAGCAAACACCCTCGGCGCTAGTCACGAGTGTAGACTATACCGTCAAATGTTTAAATACAGACTAGTTTTCGGGGTCCGCCGTTGGTGTAATTACAGCGGTTGTGATCCCTCCCCCGGGAGGTGTGTACCCCTGAACGTGTTTATACAGGATCTAAGTCAACGACTACCCCGTCACATGACAAATGTAAAATATGTTCATAGAAAGTTACTTCGGAACTACTTGATGGTATAATGCCTTAGGTGGAAAACGCATTTGGTAGAAAATGACCGATTATCTTATATAGCAACAATTAGCTTCACACGATCATGATATCCAAGTTAAAATTCGAAATGTGGCGTATGTTCAGTTATGCATCTTTCCTTCTTCAAGTACGCCACACTAACTTTAACAGCGCCACGCCCAGTCGCGCTCTTAAAAAGCATCAACCTATTTCTTTGCAGCATTAAGGTCAATGTTAACGCCAAAGTCCCGAAAGTCAACAGTTCGGCAGTCTTACCTTACGTGTAGTCCTCCAGGTGAGCTGTGATCATGCGGTGCAACCAGTAGCACGTAACAGAGGGTATCTGTTTACAGCTGTGCCGTCGTCAGCCTCTTTCGTTATTGAATGGAACTCGCTCCCAGGGCGGGGAAAGGGTCAAAACTCTCTATAAATCTAACGAAAGGCATATATCATCAAGGCATTATTCGTATTCAAATTTCAAACGGCCAACCATGCTCCACACAAAAGGGCACTGAGTGAAACACAAAGTTGTTGTCACTGTACTGCACTAGGTGCGCGTAACAAACAAACTAGCGGAAAGTAGGGCGGCTATTGTTAAACAAAGTTGGCTTCGCTTTAGCCTACACAGATAATATGGAGATTAGCTGTTTCAGTTGTAATAAGAACCGTCGGTTTTATTATAGGTAGGACCACAGTGGAGGGACTTTGATATGAATATACCGTGACACAATGCTGTTGACACACTCACCAGTGTAAACGTATGTAACCCACCAGCCCCCTGAATCGTACTTCTGTCACTTTGTGACGATATTTTGCAGATCACTTGTACAGTCCAGGCATACCATGGACCTTGACTTTGACCTTGACTGAAGGTCGAGTCAAGTGGAAAAACCATACAGCGTGGTACGACCGGGTGGTATGCAGGTGACAATTCTCTGCACTTTACTGTGCAGACGCCCGGTGAAGACGGTCGTTATCCAACCTGATTTCCCATAGCCCCTGGTTCCGTAGTGAATAATAGTAAATAATAGTAAATAATAGTAAATAATTGGTAGCAGGATAGTATTTTGGAGTCTGTTTTTTCAAATATCAAATCAAAAACACTGTCCTCATGATACATGTTTTAAAATATTTATTTTTTTCTCTCATAACAAGTGGACAAGTTTAGTCATGGTACACAATGTAAGCAGCGTTTCATTGATTGCCAAACAAAACTACAACAAGCTCAAGTGAATGTGAATGAGGATTTGTCAAGTACAAACCCCAATATATAAAATCTAAACAATGGTTATTTCTAAGGGAAGAGGAGTCGTCACCTGCGCACGCGCGAGAATTGAGTTCCAAGTGACGAAAACAACGCACGATAAAAGGGCAAATGCTCATTGGTAGACGCTTATTTGTAAACAACGACACGCTATGTCAGACTGTCGCATATACAGGTGACGACTCTTCCGCTTTATTCTAAGTGACTGCGAATGTTAAAACAAGTGATAATCTTGTTGAAATTACAGATTCACAAAAGTGCCGTTTTCTCTATTTTCGATGATTCTAAACAACTTCGGCTTGCTAAAATCCTAATAATCCTAATGATTAACACTGTCACGTGATGTTGCTTTTTTGTTCTGGTTGTATTAACTTACATGACTAAGCTTCCAAGATTTGCACCTGTATTTTCTAAAATAACATCCAATAACTGACGTCAGCTCATAGTGACAATGAAAATTGCGAAGAAACATGACTGTTTTATAAATGATGGAAACAATAATAAGAACAAATATATACTCATTTATATTCATGATGTATTCTTTACAATGGTATAAGAATAATAGTGGGTAGTTATTTGCGTTTTTTTATACATCGGCCAATTGACTGATAGAGCAAGTAGCCAATCAGCGCCCGCGATGCAACTGATGATTTTTCGCATTGATGATATAGACAAGCCATGGTGTTACTGACACCGCCCGCTGCAAATGTCAACGGAGCTGGCTTGAAATTAAGTTTCAATGTGATACTAGTAGTGACGTTATTTTAAGCAGTGTAGTAGCAAAGCAGGTGTGGCCCTAGTTCCCGAGTGACCAGTGTCAGCAGATGCTGGAAATTAGACAATGATTTGTGGATGGGAAAAACTATATTGACCGCGCCGAGTACTTCAAATGTATAATAAGTAGCTAACACCACGAAACATCGCTACTACGCCCTCACAGCAACCCTCTGTCCCGCGGTGCATCCTACACTGATTCATGATTTCTGTTTCTCATTGATCGCATTTGTATACTAGTATTTTTTTAGTCGTGTGACCCCAAAACTAAATCAGTCTCTACAAAAAAGTGTTTTCCGAAAATTTCAGGTTAAATGCTTTTTACAAATGTACTAGTATATGTTTGATAGATTTCGGCAACTATTGTTCTGGTTACAGTTGTCAGAATTTTTCAAGTAAATAGACTATCCTGCTACTTTGACACGGTCTTTATGTTATGTCGTTATGTTTACAAATGCACGTGGGTTGGAAAAACAACGACAATGTAATGTAAATCTGTAAAAAATATTTGCGTGATTACTTGGAATGCTCGTAAAACTGAGATTTTTTTTCGTGAAAAATAAAGATATTTTTGTGAATATATTGACATGAATTAGTTTTCGCGTATCTGTTGACCGACTTATTTAGAGAATTTCCCCCTAATACAGTCATGACACCGTGCTCGAAGATGTGCGTAAACATGAATTATGTTTCGTTTTTTGTTTGTTTGTTTGTTTGTTGTTTTAATTTTTCGCTGTTGTAAATAACGAGTAAAACTAAATTCAGCTGTGGGCCAGAGTTTATATAGATCAACCCGATACGAAAGTGGAGCCCGTCAAAATCAAAATCGGCTTAAATATATAACCGAACGTACTTTTTAGTTTGTTTACCAATATTTCTATGCTTACTCTCTTTTATAAAATACGGCGTATTTATACAGTTCTATGGAGATTGACGCGCTAATCAAATACTGTATAAAAAAGCACCACTAATTTAAAGAGCTGCCGGGGTTAAGTTGCTGTGCCCGTCACGGTTAACTCGCTAACCCAATACGAACAATTGCAAACGGAACTGCCCGTGGGGATATAGACAATACAAACATAATAGACAATTCAAGATTTATTTATTCTTGCCAGCATAATTACCCCGTCTGCCTTGTCTCCAATAACGTAGGGTGACATGGATCCAACGTTATTCTAGTTTTTACTTTTTTTGTTTATTTATTTCATTTTGATCTAGTATATACTTTTTGAAGTTTTGATCATTCCGCAATCCAATCCAACAACTTGAGGCGGAATTAAAAAACAAAAAACAAAATCAAAATCAAAGTAAAATAAAAAAATAAAAAGGCATTAATAACAAAAGTAATAAAAAATAAAATAAAAATAAGTTTATAGCCAAAATAATTAAAGCCCGTACACTACATCAAATTTTAATCAGATTGGCACTTTATATACCTGGTCCAACGCACATTAAAAACAAAGTCCCTTTATCGCTCTGTATAGGGACTGTGGCCGACTTCAATGCGCTTGTCTTTAAAACAAATTATATCAACTACTAATTAGTGTGACATTTAGTGTAGAAGCAACTCTCCGATTTGGTGTTAGATACACAGGTTGCTTTTATTCAATTTGAAATAAAAATCATTCTCTGATCTCCTACTGAGGTAAGTGGTTCCTTTTTGGTCGTTTATTGATTGTTGGAGATTCCATTGGCTGATGAGATTATCCCAACAATGGTATAATCTGAACAGAAAAAAATGAATGGGAAAAATATTTGAAAAAATAAAATACTGTAAACAAGCACGCATACCTGTTTTTATGAGTAATACACCAACGCCAGCATTTATACTTCGTGATAAGATTCGATCTTACCATGGAGGTAATCTTATTACCTCCATGATCATACTGGATTCGCTCCATTATGTTTACTCAGTAAATATCGGACTACGTGTTTTCAGTTCCACGCTGAAACTATATATACTCATTGAAAACTTCTATAGGGGTACATCCGTAGTTGAAGTATACGTGTATGTGTCGCTGTTTTGACCCAATTTTACGACCGAGCCTATATATTTTTACCAACATGGGTCATTTTTTGACGAAAACGCCAGATTTTGAAGCAAAAAGCGCGTCCCCGCCCGAAACACCTGTAACTTGTGTTCGAACGCGTTCGCCGCTTAACCTGGGCGCGCGTACGCGTACATATGCCTTGTTCCATCGTTCGTAACAGCACCTGGGAAGAGCGTATTCAAACGTAAAACTCAAATCATCGAGAAATACGAAATTTTCGCAAATTGATTAACGTTAATGTGTTATGTGTCCGTTTATTTTGGGCCATTATCACCGAAAATGTTGTTCCAGGATCGACTGATTCACCAAGGTAGTAGATCCATCTTTTTTTTCAAACTATATCGATGCTCGTGCTACATGCTACTGCGCCACGCGTTGTTGGCGGTGACGGACAGATTCAATGTAATTATATTATTTCAGTCAGACAGAATAGTTACTTATTTATAAGCCAGGAACTGGAAATCATATGGAGGCAAAATACTATGACTTATACTGCGATTGCACTCCGATTCTAGCTAAAATGAATAATGCGATGCGCAGTATGATGCATTTGTCAATGGGTACGTGTTAATATCGTGTACACCCAACATGCACATTGGATTTGGGTTTACAATTTATGCCGAGACGGTGCACACATCGTGTTCCAACCAATCTAGAAAGACAGTACTAAATTGAAGTTTTGTTTATTTTTCAGGTGTTTCAGTGTCTAAGTGAGATGGATTAAGTCCCAGGAAAATCACTAGGACAATGATCCGACGAAACTCTCTATTCGGTACATTTGATCATAACAGCGATGCACGGAAGCAATCTGTTTTTTCACAGCAAACACGGCCGAATGCTTTTGAGAGAGACAATCAACAGTTCAGTATTGGGGGAGGCATTCCACCCAGTGCAAAACCAAGACTTTCTCTGGATCTCGGCGTTGGTGGCAACGTCACTTTTAAGGAAGATATGTTGATACACGACGTTGAATCGTTGGAGCGTATGGATGGATTAAGCTCGCGATCCAGTAGCAGCTTCGTCCCCCCTGAAGGCAGCAAACACATGGGTGTCAACAATCCCGAACCGGCGTTTTTATCACGTTTCGACCGTTCGCTTCGGGAATTCCGCGTAAAAGAAATAGCCAAATCCGACCTCAAACGTCTGCTGAGTCGGGCATATTCGGCGCTCTGTGTTCTTTCCATCATATCCGTAATACTCATGGTTTTAGACGTGGAGTATAGCGCAATTTGTAGATATGACTTAGAAGACCGCTACAACTACACAATTCCCGGGATAACACGACTACTTTCCGATATGCCCGAGTCGTTACTGATCGTCATCGGCCTAAAATCGGCCGTATCATTTATCACAATCTTGACAGTAGGAGCGCTATATTATTACTACAACCAACAGACGAAAATGCTCATCATCAAGCACCATCTTCCAGACAACAGCACTGTCCTTGCGTCACCGTTGCGTACATTCTACCTAGTCGAACTTTGTATATGCGCCTCTCACGTGCCTCCACTACTCGAATTTTACATCCCGGAGGAACTACAGCTATGTATATTTTTGCGTTTTTATCTAACCGCGCGTTACATGCGTGAGCACAACGACATGGCCAAGAGTAAATCGACACGTTTTCTGGCATCCGTCTTACAAACCGAACTACATTCAAGTTTCCTGATTAAGACTTATTTCCTAAAGCATCCGTTTCTAATGATACTCATATTTTATTGTCTCAATATTTTCGGAGTGGCGTACGCCGTGTTTTGTTTTGACAGAGCAGCAGCTACAAATAGAGAATACAACAACTTTATGGTACGCCCTTACATGACATCTTCTCTAAATCTCTTTTTTTTTTCTACATTAACGGAACGTGTTCAAATACACCTATTTTATAGTCCCCTTTTATCGAGTGGCAATACATAAATAAGTGTGATCAGCGGTACGCACACATTCAACACCCTTCTCAGTTGTTTCGTGTTTAATTTATTTCGCAGGACTCAGTTTGGATGCTAGTTGTTACTATGACGACACTGGGTTTCGGTGACGTCAGAACCGAGTCTCTCTTCGGTCGCACATTGGTGGGTATCTCATCAATATTCGGAATTTTTTTGATGGCGCTGTTGATTAGTGTCATCCACGAAGCCCTGTTGCTCACCCAGCAAGAGAAGCGAATCCTGGCATACGTAGAAAGACAAGGTAAAAGCGCTACCCACACGTTCAACACGCACTGCGCGACGACTCTATAGCGCTTTAAATTGTTCCAAATGTCATAACAATAACGTTCAGTGTGTTACTTAGTGTCCATAAAATGAACATAGTTTTTTCGAGGGTTGTGGTGAAGTGCATAACGCTATAAGGGGAACACCATATTGAAACGTAATTGGTACAATCTGTAAACTATCAAAATATAAAGAAAAGTTGCATGCACTATTATCGGTATCATCATTTCACTTAGAGACCCTTGTTTTCAAATAATGAGATTCTTTTTATATCCATCACAGTGTAACACTCGCGATGGTCACCACTCACCACTGATTTTACCCGCATAAACCCCATCTTCTCGCCAATTGTAAGACAAATAATGTGTAATACTAAAGAAGAAAAAATCTGTATCTAAAGGGCGGCAGTCATCGCGACGCACCATGTTCAATATGGAGCTCATAGCTATACAACGCGTGTAAAATGCATTGTTTATTTACATGAAATTCGAACACGCGCTGCGCGACGACCTTTAATACCTGAAATGCCGTCACGTTTTCACGCCAATATGTTGACGTGACAATTTTATCTAGTTTTCTATAATTTCTTTCTTAATTTAAGTTGAACCAGATTAACAACATTTATTTTTGCAAGAATATGAAAAAAAAAATGTTTATTTTGTGATCTATATAACTATATTTGAACTTCGTGTAACCCACAACGAACGCAAATAATGCTAGTTTGTACATGAGAAGAAGAAGGTAAATTGTTTTAGTCGTCGGAAATTATCTTTATCTTTTTTTTTCCAGAATTTTTTCGATATCGAAAGGACCTCGCTGCACGGTGTATCCAAGCGAAGTGGCGACTACATCATCACAATACGAGTTACAAACCTCCCAGAAATGACGTCACCCATTCTGACAAATATCACAAACGACTGAGACGAGTGACCCGTAGCATGCACCCGTCCTTAGTTGCACAGCTTGCCCACAATGACACCGCTAAAAGATTAGAATGTCAACTCTATAATGCGTTATATAACTGGAGAGCTGTACGCAAGGCAAGAGGCGAGTCTTTATTTAACCTGAGTTGTCCGGTAACATAAGTAATGTACTGTGCGTGGTTCTGGTGTGCATGACATTCTGCGCAATTGCGCCAGCATATTGTAGGCTCGTTCAATTTGTCGATACTTCGAATTAGATTTACATGCCTAGTCGTGGTGTCATAAATAATTATATGGATGAATATACTGTAATAGTGATTATAACACGACGAGCTGACAAACTAGGATGATCAAAATGGCGATTTTGATAACTAACTCAGACAAAAAATGTCATGTGACACGCTTGGCAGTTTATTTCCAGCTGGCAACTTGACAAATTTATTTTCCTGTGCGTTAGCTCGCAGACAACTAATCCGTTTTACTTCGTGAGTTTGTTTTCTGCTGAGAGATGTTCAGATACAAGTTAGGCGTGATTGTTATCGGTTTTGTAGTCAGATCAGTATACTTGGTGTCGGCGAAATAGACAGTACTACCAACACACATTACTGTAAAATACTTTATTTTCGCTTGGAATTAATTTTCGCTACTTTCGCTGAAGGGATGATTCAGTGAAAATAAAATTCAGCGAATATAACCTTTTCACACCAATGTTCATAAATTCCCTAGTAACTTAGTAAACTATACGAGACAATATTTTCTGTCGAAGTTCTACTGTAATGACTGTAAAGAGAATGTCCAAGAGTGTGACTACAATGTTTGAAAACTGATTCCAATCTCTGTCTAAATGTCCTTCAATGTAAAACAGACTCTCAAGGTAAAACGAGTGTATTGGTTGTCCGAGGTTATATTCGATGCCCACAACAATCAGTAACCTGTTATTACAATGGGACCATATATGTTTTTTTAATTGTATTCTGTTTGTTTGTACCCTTTTCAGAGGACCACTGGGTTCGGGAATTTGTTACTGATAACACTGCAATATTGTTGACAGACGTCGCCAGAAAGATAGAAACAATAGAAGAAAATTTATCAAAAATTAACGAAGACAAGTCTGCAAGCCTCCATAATAGGGTATGTTTTCACCTTCGGTATAAAGTAGTAACATTCAGATGAATTTGAACTTTAGTATCTTGATGTATTGAGTGTAGTGATATGATTTTCATTTGACATCACTGGAATAAGGTAAAGTTAAAATCCAGTTACCGGTAATATTTACATATTTTACATATTCTCGTACGTACTCTCGGCGCAACAAAAGTACTTCCTTTATATTTATAAATTTCACAGTTCAAAGTGAAACGAGAGAATTCTATTGGCCGATTGAACATCATTGGGACATTTTCAAATGACGTTGTTGCGCACTTTGCTCTTTGGTAGGCTAGTTTGATTCAACTGCCATTGAAATTTATAAATATTTATAAAAATGAAGGAATGTCTTTGTTGCGCCAAGAATAAAAGGGAATCTACGCAGTAACGCAGTTATTTGTTACAAATTTGTTTTGAATAGGTACATGGTGACGTGTCCTCACGAAAGGTCGTATCCAAAATAGGTCATTTAACCGACGTTATTACTTCAACAATGAAAAACACATCTTCGAACGTACCGGTAGTTCTGGTGAAACCCGCGCCGTTGACCAGCCCAGAGTTTGATTCAAGACCATCAAATGTCATAATGCGGCAGATCGTAGCATTAGACGAGAAATTGGACGATATGTACAATACATGCAAATCAGAATTACACGCTCTGCGAAGCGTAGTCATGACAATGTCCAATGAGAAATCGACACAGTCGCCTGTATGTAATGCACGTCACAGTGATTGAGTACTGTAATAATAGAACTGCACAGTATATGTATAGATTTACAGCTGGTACGGAGAGGTGTTCTTTGCAGTGTAGTCGTTTCAAGAAATAACATCTAAAATAAGTAAAAAATTCTCATTGTTTCAAGTGTTTGCCATCGGGAAAATTATTGTCGCGACCGAAAGTGGTTGTTGATGCCCCTCCTATTATTCGAAATCCCCAGGGAGATTTTCGGATGGCTAATTTACGACGGCATATAAAGAAAGTATTATTATGGATATCTCGCGTATATTGCCGATGTTTTATACTGTTTGTAGTTTGAATATGAAAGTGGTTGTTGATGCCCCTCCTATTATTCGACGTCGTTGACAATGCGATAACAATGCCACTCGCACTGTGCACATTTTAGCACTAGATCTAGTGCCATTTTAGCACTAGATCTAGTGCCATTTTAGCACTAGATCTAGTACTTTTTCGGATTAGTGCTACTAGCACTAACCACTCGCACTACGCCCATTTCGACACATTTACATACATGCGCGACCTTTATATTTTCCACAGTTCAACATAACAGTCTACAGAAAATGATCATTTTTGTCTTCCGATAGATATGGATATTTTTTGCATTCGCTAAAACATTTCGCCTTTTCTATATATTCATTTTTTACAATAACAATAAGACTTGTAAGTATATATTTTGATCTATATCAGTCAACTATACTGACTATTAGAACAAATAATGATTGTAGAGGGGGGGGGGCACATCACATAATATAATGTAGTGCTGATGTCACTGTTGCGATGCCCCTAACTAAGAACCCTGCAAAATTCTCAGTACTTCGAATACAAATGCGCATGTTTTCACCATGTTTCCAAATGCGCATATTTTCATGGGAAAAGTTCAGTAGACATTTTCGTAACACCTGCCGAGTGTATTATGTATCAACATGTTAAAGGTTATAACTTAACTTATAACTTAGGTAAACTCCCAATGGTCATGATCTGAACTTTGTCCTAAGTCAGACCTGACACTGGCGGATCCAGAAATTCGGGGATGGTCCAATTTGGGTGGGTTGGGTTTTTTGGCGCTGGGGGTGGGGGATGGTTATTTGTGTGTTAGGGTGGGGTCGCCTAGCGTGCCTCTCTTTTAAATCCGTTTAAGCCTAGTGCCAATTTGAAATGATGGGTGTTTGCCAAGTCTTAAAGTGATACGACCATGGACTGCATCTATGCCACTGTTAGTCATGAACATCACCTCATTACCTGTATATTTCAGTGTGTCTGATACACTTCACACACACACACACACACACACACACACCCTGGGGTTTCACAGCACTTTCCCCTGTGCATGAATGCTCAATGGATTCTGCAGCCAAATTGAGAATATCAAAACAAAAGCCAAATGAACACTTCGCAGATTATGGAAATTATTAACACGCTCGAATATAATAGAATTGAGATATGTATGAGCAAACGCAGAAGACTAGTCATTAAACTGTACCTCGATGTTGTGTATTTTTAACATACTACATCAATGACATTTTCACAAGTCTGCTTTGAATGTTCATATCACAGCAAATAAAATCTAAACTGGATTAAGTTAAGCAACCAACAATAAAATAACAGTATAAATAACCATTGCTTCAAAAACATAGGCCATTTATCGAAAATACCATCACTCACTCTCTCTGTCGAAATACACATTACTATTAGGTTATTATGAGAATACCTCAAAGTATGCACAAAGACAGTACAACTGGAGTATCGGCCAACGTGCAGCGGAGGTGGATGCGCGGTGTACTGTCTGAGTGCATACTTTGGGGCATCCTTGTAATAACCTTATTATTATCAGAGGTACATTACTTGAGGTTTGCAACTCGCATAGTACTGTATGGTGACATCATGTCAAGTTCCCATTGAAGTCTCTTCTCGTAGATAGCGAGACTGAGGCTACGACCTTCTGACATGACATACATCAATGTTCAAGGTTTGTAATGAAAAAATAAAACTTTTCTTGCCACTATCGTAGTGAAAAATGTAATACATCGAAAATGTACAGAAAATATAGTTCTCGTAATCTGTCATATTGTGGGCAGCTACTTTGATCCGCCTGGACATCCCAGTATCCTAGTTAACTCGAGCATGCGCATTCGCATTTTTCTGAGTTGGAACGCTTATGCGAGAGCGAGATTGTGATGGGATCTTGGTATCATGTCACCGTTGTTGCAAACCCCAAGTAATGTACCTCTGTTATTATACATCTTTTCCTTTCAAGGTTACACCATGGGAATGCCGGAATTCAAAAAACTTTAGAACAGAATCAGCGAACTTCTTTGTGTGGATTCCAGTCAACCCTTATGGAAGCCATGTTTGTTTTTATTATTAGAGGATGTTTACGCGCGTAATCAATCCATATTTGGAATTCGCATTTCCAATATGGTAGAATGAAAATACAGCACACTGTATCTTATGGTGTTATACAGTGACAGATGTATAATAATATTTAACAACAGCAGCAAAGAGCTACAATATTTTTTCTTTGGACGAGTACAAAACCTAAACAAGTGCTTTTGGTTAAATTATCAACTTATAATGTTAAACAAACAAAAATTGCACTGTGCAGTTTATGTTACATTTAATTTGCCATTAATTGTAAAGTTTTGTTTATGAAAGAAAGGGATGATTGTTCAATGAAGAGATTACTACTAATCAACATGATTGTACATTACACAGGATGTGGAAAACGCAAGCCTTGTTCATTGTCGTAATGATCATCTCAAATCTCATCTGATCTTGCATCATTTTGCCAAACTGTTTTTGGCACTGACTGTTATCAACTACCACTGGATTGCTTCAGGTTATATCAGAATAACTCAGTTTTGTGCACAGTACTTGAAATAACCTGCAACCACACTTAAACCAAGAGATTACATTTGCCACATCTGAGGACAATTTCAAGAAAACTATTTTTGAACGTCTTATAATCAGAATCACCTAAGTGTTTTTTTTTTTTTAGCCTTAGACAAAAGTTTTAGCTGCCTATCTATTAAAATATACAGATGCATATCAAAATATACACATATTTGTAAATATAGTTTTTCTCACATATATTATATGCTGACATAGGCAAGCTTTATAATATAGACTGCCAGTTTGATATCAGCACATTTATCACGTAGTGTTTTATTTAAGTTACAATCGTTTCAAGATTGTAAGAATAATCCATAAATCATAGGAAGTATATGATTAGTCAAGAGAGTTACCATACTCCCTAGCTGAAAACAGTTTTTCACATAATGGGTTGCCAATTGGAGTCTCTGTCTTGATCCAATAGCCCTGGAATGAGCGATGAACGGCACAGGCCCCAGAATTTGTCTGGTTTCAACTTTTTCTTCACTGATGTAAATTTCCAACCCATGTGACTGGCACAACCTCTACATTGTGTAATCGTCCAGGCATATCTACAAATCCAGAAGAAAACAAAATGAAAAAACAAACAATGCTGTAATATACCAGTAGTTAAAATATATTTGGTAAAATGTTTAACTAAATTAGGCAATACTTTAGATACAAAGACAAATATTTGACTCCTTGCTATTTTATGGAGTTAGTATTTTACCATTGCTTCCTATGGCGAGGTAGTATCTCGAAATTTTGTTTTGTTTGGTTATGTAGTGTTTTACAAGGCACTATTTGATCTCTGGAAGTAATAACAAATTTACAACACTTTTAGTGGGTTTTTGACAAGGAAATGTGTTTTTATTGTAGTCTATGGAAACTGCTGCCAAATTTAGCTAAATTGTAAATAGATTTAGACACAAAATACTGTCACTGGTATATGTGCTAAAATAGGTGCACATGTTAAGTAAACTCACAAATAGCATTCTACCTAGCCCTTGAGAAACAAGCAGCTGATCTCAAATTTACCCAGACAAACTTATTGTATTGTTTTTATGAAACACACAAAATTGTGTGCACATCACATTGTGGTAAATCGATCATCTCGTTTGTGGTGCATGAGTGACACAACCACCTCTATCCTTCAACTGTTAACCCAGCTATAACAATGATTTAAAACAAGTATTTGGAATTACACAGTCCCTGTTGTGTACCTAATGTTAAAGACCATAAGCATATTCTGATGTTTGACATAACTCGAGTTATACAAGTAGTTTTAGTATGTGGTGTAGAATGATGGTCTTACCCCGGAAACCAGCTGTTTTCTTCAGACGGTCTCCCCATGAGGTTAAGTCCTGATGCTCTGTACAGTGTGAAGGTTTCATGCACATAACCACCTGGGTTAACATAGGCTGCCATAGGACCATCCAATGAAATACTAGCAAATAAACAAAAACAAAAATGTTTCAGAGACATTACAGTAGATTATCAACTGCGCTACAGTGTAGGTAAAGCTGCATAGAGTTTGTTTCTTGAAAAAAACATTAAAATACAAATTTTGACTAATAAATATTTATTTTATAGAAAAAAACATTTCAACTTCACTGTTAAAGAGGTTTTCTCACAGTGGTGAAACTCATGAGATCACAATGTGTTAATTTACATTACTCTGTGTTAACATTGGTACATTAAAATTGCAAACATGAACCATCTCTTTCTAAGGTCTATGCATGAACACAGACTTTGTTTATATTGTCTAGGAATGTCCTGAATTTAATGCGATATTAGTGAGAATACTATCACTAACATTTGATTAGTTGTTTGTTGTATGAAACCCAGATTTCCTGCGGATAAGAGAATAGAACCAATATATCCTAATAATACTTGATGCCATTATTATGCACGAAAGAGGCCAGATATATCGACACTGGAATACAGTTCTTCAACATACAGCAAAATTCAATTCAATTGGATAATGTCATAGTTAGTCTTTTGCATAGTACATACTACTTCATAGGTTAGATGCTACAAACAAGATATATCTGGGAATAAACCTTTAGGACTCATTGAGAATCACAAGGCACGAGTATAATATACTTAAATACACTCACCTGAACACATCACGCTTGTTGGCAATCTGTTGACCACATTCTTTACAACAAAGTATAGTACACTGGAATAAACATACTGGCAGTCACTATAAAATGCTGGTAACACTTTGAAATACATGTAGTAACATGTAGTTTTGGTAACTGACTTAATTAATTTAAACAAATTTAAATTAAGCTAAAGTGTTAAAAATCTCATTGTGAACATCTATACTTTCTTTTAAATTAGCGACATCTTGAATTAGCGAAATTACAAGGAGGCTAAAATAATCTAGACAATATAGCAATTCCAAATTTTTGTATATCATGGGATATTTTATCAGGTTGCATGAGTAGGTGCTTTGTGATTGATGAAATTGTGTTCAATCATGGTTTGATTCAGTCAAAACTATCCCACAATTTACTATGATTTGGGATTGTGATATGGTCTATGTTTTACAGTATATTGTGCATGTCATGTCATCAACAGTTTAGTTAGTTATTACTTTTTGTGTAATGGCCTATTGAAGTACAACACAACTCTTGCACATAAATAAAAAAACATTCGCACATAAACCAAAAAGTGCATTTTTACTGAATCTTTAAAATTTGTTGACCATAGAAACATTTCTTATAGCTTATCTAATTTATTATAAATGCATCATCAGTCTTCCTACAAACCAATCAGACAGAGTATCTTTTCTAATTTCTCCAAGAAAATCAAAATAGGTAAAAATTTTGTTAATGTTAACATACGATATTAAAGTGAAAAGTTGCCTAAATGATGGAATTTCACTGCAAAACTGAGGCTGAGTGGGAATTTCATGTTTTCCCAAGAACTTTTCGTTCCCCAGGACTTTTAAAGATTACCAGTAATATCATGCTTGGCCATAAAAATGAATCATCCAAAATTAATTAATTATTATAACAAACAAGTCATTGTCAATGACACGTCCCCGTTCCGTTCATATTTGAGTGACATATACATTCAAAGCAGATCATGACCGAAATGCACCTGCATATGTACAACACATTGTGCTAAATCTGAACAAAATCCATCCATGCATGACTGAGATCCGGTTCTGGAATTGTGAAAATACGTGATTTTGATGCATTTTCGGCCTTAAAATGGCCATCATTCCGCTATTGTTAAGCAGATCATGAAACAAATGCACATATCTATTTGTGACATGATGTACCATGTGTGTGTGAAGTTTGAACTTGATCAATCCAGACATGTCTTGGATACGGATCCAGAACTGAATTCTTTAACAAAATGGCCGCCAGTCGGTTATTTCGAACTTGATCCGAAAAAAAAAAGACGTGCATCAAGGTCCTATTATGTTTAATGTATGTACCAAATTTGAACAAAATCCATCCATGCATAACTGAGATACGGGTCCGGAATGGTGAAAATGTGCGATTTCAATGCATTTTCGGCCTTAAAGCGGCTCCCATTTGGCTATCGTTAATGAGATCATGAAACAAATGCACATACATATTTGTGACATGATGTACCTTGTGTGTGTGAAGTTTGAACTTGATCAATCCAGACATGTCTCGGATACGGATCCAGAACTGAATTCTTTAAAACAAAATGGCCGCCAGTCGGCTATTTCGAACTTGATCCGAAAAAAAAAATGACGTGCATCAAGGTCCTATTATGTTTAATGTATGTACCAAATTTGAATGAAATCCGTCCATGCATAACTGAGATCCGGGTCCGGAATGGTGAAAATGTGCGATTTCAATGCATTTTCGGCCTTAAAGCGGCCGCCATTTGGCTATCGTTAATGAGATCATGAAACAAATGCACATACATATTTGTGACATGATGTACCTTGTGTGTGTGAAGTTTGAACTCGATCAATCCAAGCATGTCTCAGATACGGATCCAGAACTGAATTCTTTAAAACAAAATGGCCGCCAGTCGGCCATTTCGAACCCGATCCAAAAAAAAAAATGACATGCATCAAGGTCCTATTATGTTTAATTTATGTACCAAATTTGAACAAAATCCGTCCATGCATAACTGAGATCCGGGTCCGGAATGGTGAAAATGTGCGATTTTGATGCATTTTCGGCCTTAAAATGGCCGCTATTCGGCTATCGTTAATCGGATCATGAAAAAAGTGCACGTGCATATGTCCCATATAATGTGTGATGTATGAGTGAAGTTTGAACTTAATCGGTCCATGCATGTTCGAGATACAGGTGATCACGGACGGACGGACGCACACAGTGCAAAACATAAGTCCCCGTTTTCGGACTGCGTCCGAACGGGGACTAAATATATATGCAAATTAGAGAGTATTTTAAGAAAATCAGCCACACAAATGTACCCAACTCCAGTGCAACATTCACCATACAAGCATAATAGCATAGCATTACTTTTCTCTTTATTGGTTGATTTTTTCTCAATTTGCAAAATTGTAGTTCAGTCAGTTGAAAAAAAACATGACAAAACATGGTGCTGTTTACAAATATAGGCACAGGGGAAGCAATATACCTTAGTATAATTTGTCTATGCTGTATGTTTGTAAAAACTGTACCATATGTTGTGCTTGTCCAAATATTTGTATTGTTACCTTTCTCATAAGATCAAGTTCACATCTCAACCTCTGTACTGCACAGTTTATTTCTAGTAAATGTAACCTCCAACCATCATCCAATGGTAAATTGCTGGCAACCCAGAAAGAGAAGTCTGGAAAATAAACAAAAATATTTTATTAAAATCTTCCATCACAAATTGAAGCCAACAGAAATAATATTTGGCCCAAAAGAAATTATAGAACAGATATACTAATATACAAATTCACCAAGTAACCAACATTTACGACTTATTTGTAAGGGTTATATGAACACAAACTTGTATTAGTCTGCAATTAATTTACATGCAAACTTCAGTTGAATAGTTTGTCTTAACCTTTTCACCACCACACTTTCTCAACTAATTTTTTTGCACTTTTTTTTTATACATTGTATTTTTCAATATTTCTGGAAATGAGCTTCAATTTCGGAGCCAACAAGACAAAATTTGGCTATTTTGCACATACCTGTAGGGTTGGACGGCACATTCGATAACTTAGTCTGCGTTCCTTCGTACCATCCTGATAACTCTTTTTTAATTCTATTTATGAGTAACTCCTGAATGAAAAAATTAAACTGCATCATACAGGGTTTTTTCTAAACCGGGAAATAGGGGAGCAGCGCCCTGATACTCGCCCTCTCACCGACTTGCTTTCAAGTCATAAATATATTTCTTGAGCTGCGCAATTCCGTGTTGTCGTACAACATAAAATCTTTCTCAAATATATTTTTCTTTGAAAAACTTCCCAGCAACACCAGCTGACAATGTCTCTGGACACCAAATACACTAAAATTACTTCAAAAATATTTCAATGGCGATAGATACACCATTAAAATGGCGCAGAAACCTTCTGATATGGCATTTCCAGGTCGATCGCCTGTGTGTACTCCCTGATCATACATACATGTATGTATACCGGTATGCATTAAACCATCACAGTTTCAAATTTTATGCTAACATACTGTAAAGACAATGTATTTACATTCAAATCCATAATAAGCATGGCACAGATGAAGATTGTGGTACAGAATAGAATCATTCTTGGAGACTATACATATGATATATATATATTTTATATGTATTTGCTCAATTAGCAAGCACTTGCAGTTAAATAAATGACAGATTCATGAACAAAATGTTTTGTTTTACATGAACTAATTTACAATTGATTAATACGGTACGGTAACATGATCAATTAAAGACAAAGTTTTAAATGATGTATATTCACCGAAACAAATTATTGTATATAGTGGACAACTATTTTTATTAACAATTCATGCAGTAGCACTTATACATGTTTATGGATTCAACATGTAAAAAATCCCAAAGTTAATTTTACTTACTGCATCATACTGTTCATATATCCAAAAAGGCCACCATGTGAAATCAGCTGCTGAACGTTTTCTTTTTTTAACTTGTGTCTGTAGATTTGATGCAGCATCTCCACTGCATTCAGGTGGCTTCTTACTGCGGACACTGTTCATTCTAAATCTATTGTGTGAATCAAGTCGTGCACCTTGTAAACAATCTGGGAGATCAGCTTCCGCAAGAATTTTAATCTTTGCCATAGTTACTCTAGTGACAAACAGAATGATACAACTGTGAGCTTTCCCTGATGGAATGTTTACACCTGATGAAAAGTATCGCAAGTTTTTTTTTAGTAATATAGCCCCAATGGTTACATTATCTTATCCATTTCATTTCATGGAATAAACATTGAACACATTGATATGAAAAACATATCAAAAGTGCACGCAACACAGACATTAGGGTCTTCTTCTTGTTCATGGTTATTCATGCAGGCCGTTAGCCATCATCATGGCAAACACAGCAATTTCTGAAAATTTTGCCAAATTATTTTTCATGACTGCCTGTTTTTAATCACAATGAAAAAAACTTGGGGTACCCAAACTATTCTTTGAAATAAGGACCCAAACTGCATTTAATCGGACCACTATGATAAAATCGCAAAGTCATTGTTTCTATGAAAACAAGTACCCTAAATTTTATTTGCACGTTGTCATTTATTTGAAGGAATCTTTCACACTCAAAATATTAAGAATTTGTAGAACTTTTAAAATTTCCATTTTTTTTCAGTATCTGTATCTGAACTCACAAAGATATATGTACAGTATCAGGTTTTAGTTTTAACTTTCTGTTTTGTACAGATATATTTCATAAGTCTTAAAACTGGCTGTCTACCCAGTAATTGTCCTAGCTTGTTTAATATTTCAGTTGCATATTATGCACAGTCAGACTACAGATAGAACACTGTCATACTGTTGACAATTGCTGATATTATGATACATCCTGACCATAGAAATCAATGATAAAATATTCAAATATTTGTTGTTTTTGTTTTTTCAACCTCTGCATAGTTTTATTTATTCAAGATGATAGCATGAAGGGTTGGAGTCTCACATGTTCTGACATATACCGGTACTATTCAATAAACTGTCTCTTACCCATCAACTTGTCTTCTGGTCTCAATCAATTCAAATCGTTGTCTCCCTGTTGCTTTTATCCTTATCGTATCGATACCTGCTTCTGATTCCTCTTTCACTGAGTATATTTCAGCTGTTGTTCCAATTTTTGCAAGAGTAGGTCCTGTCATGGGCGCATTGTCGTATCTATTAAAAGATAAGGCTGGATGGTGTACATTGAAAACAGACATGTATATGGATAAAAGGTTTTAAGGTAAACGCATTTACCGTACCGTTAAAGTCCTATTATAAACCGCGGTTTATATTACAATGTATCAATTTAAAAATTGGGATCAAAAGCTCAAGTTTGGGGTGCGGTTTCTATTACGTACATATTGCAATCACTAAATGGGCGTGGTCATTTTTTGTCCACAACACATGCACAAAACAAACAATACACCGTACAATCTCTTGAATAGGCGTCAGGGAAGAGTGAGAGGCTTTACTTTGGTTCTAAAATAGGCGTTACGAAATGTTGAAAAATTACAGTCAATCAAAAAAAAATTCAACATGATACAAAAAATACTCGGTATTTTTAATGTAATATGCATTTATTTTGTTAATTTTCTTGGTAACGAAAAGTATATTCTAACAGAAGTTTCAAATAAAAACACGAATGCACTGCTTAGTAGCAAATGATCACATAACGGTAGCTCAATCCGGCCATGCTGCGGGTCACAAGTGAATAACTTACTTGTTTTCGAAGTGTTGATATTCGTGATTATTATTTAGTAGTGATTACAATAACGCACGAAAAATAAATTCGTTGAATTGTTATAAAATGCAAGTAAAATTCAACTTAGTTTCCCCGTAAGCGAATGATTTCAGTCACATGTAAACAGCCGATACGATATCCGCCATGTTTTTGAATGCTCACGGGACGTATTATTGATCGGATAGGTCAAGTCGCTAATTAACCAATCAAAATACTGGATGGTGCCCACGTGTCTAAATTACATAGTCATTTAAATATGTTAATGACAGTTCAGCGACCTCATGGTGAACACGGAAGAGATTTACCGATAATGTAGTGCGATCTTTTGCCTTTGATTTCCATGGGAAAACGGCACGATTTTTTTTTTAAATCAAAAAATTATTTGTTTTCGAAAGATAAATTATTCTTCAATGCTCAGTTTAACACTTTTACGGTGATAAAAGCTCATTGTCTAAAACTTACGAAACACAGACGTATTCAGAAAGAGTATTGACAGAGGTCGCCGCCAGAACAAAAGCAGTTTCATTGCCTGTCTGACATCTTATCACCACTGAACAATAAATAGGTGTGAATATTTTTAGCCATGTTGTCAAAACAAATGAATAGGATTAGGAACAATGCCGTTTTGGAACAGCTGCTTGAAACAATGAAGTCAGTCACGGTCTTGTTGAATTGGGGGTGCGGTTAGTAATAGGTACTTTTCAAGTTTTCAATTTTTGTTAAGAACTCTTTAACCCCGAAGCCAGAATTGGGGGTGCGGTTACTATTACGTATGCGGTTTATATTAGGACTTTAACGGTAATTGTTCTTGATTCCAATGAGTGGCCATTAGGTGATCATTGTAATCTGTTCTTTGACATTCAAAATTTTATTGTGTTTTTATTTTTTCTGTGAATCCATAAGTTACAGCGTTTGCAGTATTGCACTGGAAGAATCAGCTACCTACCTTATTAGCAAATGCAAGACGGGGCACACCCATCTTTAATTTGAATTTATTAATATAGGCCACTTTGTCATAATAGAAATGCTGCAGGAGGACAGAATTTACCCGTTTTGCAACTGCATGAATTGTGGTAACCACAAAGTATTACCCTCAATAATAGGGTGGAGCTTTCGAACCCTCAATGTTAGAGTGTGGGCAGTGATGCACTTGTTTTTAACAAATATAGAAAAAGATCTATTTGGTTACCTCCAAGTGACCAATCCAAATGTCCTATCTGTCTGCAGTACACGTTTCATCATGGACACTAGTCTGGGTTGGAATAAGTGTAAAGGTAAGGTCTGTCCAGGTATCAATACAACATTTGGTAACGTTAATAATGGTAGCGACATATAACAATCATCCTCCAATACTGTACGACCACTGTATTCTTGCAAGTCTGTCCCAAGGTACTGTTAAAAAAACATTGAAATATATGTAGAAAGCATCACAATACTCTTTGTTATTTGAATCTCCTAATCATTTACAAATATACTTTTAGGATTCACATTTTAATGGGAAACAAGACAAATCAAGTGTGCATTCGATGGATGGATAAACTAGTGGTTCGTACATGCAACATGGGCCTTTACTGTCACCACACATAGTGTTTAAACAAGGTTACTTTCAGACTGCTGGTAAAATTGGGAAACCACTCTTGATTACTTCCCATTAGCAGAGTTGAACGCATCATGGGAGATGTGTAAACCACTACAGCCTTTTGAAAATCATATATAACTAACTGTATGCCATATTTGTGCTTTTTTCTACGCCATAAAAAAACAGTTGTTCCAAATATATGAAAAATGTTCCACATTTTATTTTCGCTATTACATATTATTCTAATTTTTGCCTGCCTGGGGAGCAGGCAATTTTGTAGAGGAGATATCGGATATAGTTCATATTGTGAAGTCCACAGACTGGTCAGTGGTATATGATTACGTGTTATGGATGCACAGGTTTCTTGAGTTTACACACAACACATTGACGTCACAGTCAAAGTATTGAACGCTTGTCTGAAAGCAACATTGCTAACTGATTAGTAAATTTGCTCGACAACGCACTGCAATGCTTTTCAAATGCTACATGCTACAATAGTAAAGACTATATACATACTGAATGAGCTGTGGGTAACGATGGATCATAGTTGATATTCTGATTGGAATCTTTCTTTTTATCTTTTTTCTTGTCATTAGAACTTTTTTTCTTATCTTTTTTTCGATCAGTGTCTTCCATCATTTCAACTTCTATCTGTTCTGCATCCACTTCATTTTCTTGAATGAAATAACAAAAAGTTTTTTTCAGTTAATTACCTGTACTTTGTCCAGAGTTCAGACAGTATTTGGTGATCACATCTCGCAGTTTGTTGATCCATGTGCTTAAGATATATGTACGGGTGATATAAGATGAAGATCATATAATAGAGATTATTAATCTTCAGGTATGTAATGGCAATCTTGAGCTTCAACCTGAGCTTGCTCAGAGTCAACCTGAGCTCCACACTGAGCTTCAACCTGAGCTTGCTCAGAGTCAACCTGAGCTCCACACTGAGCTTCAACCTGAGCTTCCTCAGAGTCAACCTGAGCTCCACCCAACTTGAACCCTGGAAATTGTTTACAACAGAAGCTCTAAATTCAAATCAGTTGTGTTGGAGTCACACATTAAAGCAGTTGTTTCACACACATGAAACATTTTTCCTTTTTTTATTCTAATCTTTATTTCTGCAGTTACAGTTTTATTTTATTCTGAAAAGGAAAAATTGACTAATTATTTAAATAATAATAATGTTTATTTAATATTACTATCAGTCTACAACAATAAAGTAATAAATGGAAGTTGAGTTGGTTAATAATAAGATAAAGGTAATAGTAAACAAAAGTACCTGAAAGTAATTGTTTTTATTTTCAGTTTTATTATGTAATTCATCTTCAGTTTTATTAGCTCCGCTGTCCACTTTGTCGAGCGGAGCTTATCATATGAGTAATTGTCTGTCGTCGTCCGTGTCAATGTTTTACAATTAATGCTTTGATACTTGGTGTACATTGTATATGTACCTTGGGTAGACCTCTCTCAGATTTGTTAATTTCAAAACTCAGATTCGAATTTCAGTTAGATCTGAAAATATGTGCAATGCACTAGAATGACATTACGAAAACATGCGATCTTCGGGTAAAGACGTGTCAATTAACTACCAGCATATTAGCCATGGCTCACACCTCCTCTCTTACATGCCCCCCAATTCACACATACAATAGGTGTTGCTAGTCTGTTATATAGTAGTCTGAGGTATAACATAGGCAGAACAAAACACTTTCATCGTTAACACATAAACAATACACATTCTCTAAGACAAGCCTACTTCACAAACTGATCAAAATCCCCCAAACATTGCCAGCAACCAATCACAGACTAGCTTAAACAATAGCTTTCCCTGACGATAATACTTAGCAACGTTATTTCCCCCACGCTAACTTGAAAAATCTTTTGTTTCTGTCTTGTTTCCGTTTCCGGTCTGTCTTAGAGAATAAACACTAGGTACAATTCCTTGAGTAAAACTGCAGAACAGAAAAGATTGTTCCGTCACCCGCTTGTTTTTTTTTTCTGCTCATCAAAAACGTCAACTGGAAACAAATTAAAAGTATTGATAAAAACATTGTTTAAATATGTGATATCATAATTTGAAGCTTGGCAGCAGGTAGAGCACTTCCTGTTGTCCAGCCATTTTAACCCTCGTAACAAAAATTAGCATACTTATAAGCACAGGGATATATGTACATATATTGGTATTTGAAGGGGGATTTGAGTAAATTTGATTATCTAACCCGAATTAAAAAACAAAATTTTGCAAAGTTTGATGAGTAAAAACCAGGCTTGACTATGCCCTGGTTTGTTTGATCATGGATGTACTATGGTTTGATTACAAGCTTAGCTACATTAAGACCAAACCAAGGATGTCCATCTTTCATTTTGTCGGTTCATTCTTGGTCTCTCCAAATTCACACCAAAAATGGCTGTTTATGGTGAGCTAGGAAGGTACCCAATTGACTGTTTTATCAAGAAACAACGACTTAAGTATATATATATTCAACCGAGTAACAAACTCTGATAACATATTATTAAGAGAAGCCTACTTAGTAAATAAGAATGTAAAAAGTAAATGGTTTACAAGTGTAGAAACCCTCATGCAAGATATTGATGTTATTACCATTGTAAACTCAAGATAAATAAGAAAAATTTATTCATAAAAAAATCAAAAAATCATTTGGATTTTTTACATGCATAATGATAATAGAAAACAAACCTTGGCTAAAACAAACTAAGAACATACAGACTTTTTAAACAAGATTTAAAAATTGAAAATTACTTAATGAATATGCAGAACCATGGTCTTAGGAGGTTAATTGCAAAATTCAGGATAAGCAACCATGACCTTAAAATTGAGAAAGGCAGACATAATAATGTGCCACGTACTGGATAAAAGAACATGTGATTTGTGCAGCCAAAATATAATTGAGGATGAGTAGCATTTTGTAATGAAATGTACAGCCCACCATACTCTAGCACCAGCCTTAGCTGTCTTCCTAAAAAACAGCTATGGAACAAAACAGCAACAACTATCAGTGTATTAGGTTACATTTTGTGTTCATTCTATATTCTGTATTCACCATTGGTTGCAAATTGTCTTGATTGTTTATTCATATTTGTTTTTGATTTTTTTTATATTTTTAGAATAGGTTTTTCTTTTTAGATTATAGTTTTTAAATTTCTTTCTGTAAGACCCTTTTATCCTTTCCTAAGGATTTTATGCGTCTAATGAATATTGTTATTATTATTATTATAAACAAAGCTAGGTCTAACACCTCTCCACCCCAAAACAGACTTTTGATGTGTTCTTTATAAATGTATTGTATTTGACGTGTACTTTTGATGTGTACTTATTTTACGCTTGTCTCAACGGAATTTTCTGTTTTTACTTTTTTATTATTATGATTTTTTTCTTTATTGTAATTTTATCTATATTTCAACAGAGATTCGATAACAACAAAGTAAGTTATTATTATTATTTGTTTTATTCATTCTATATACCACAGCCTTTCTATATAGGATGGAGCTCAATACTGTGAATAGACACAAGCTGCTAATTATTCTGTGTTGTTGCACTTTAATTTGTTATACTGGTACCCTAAGATTCGATGAGTAAATGACAGATAAAGCCGATTATTAGTGATTTGTTACCTTAGATTGTTCAAACATAAACAACCCTGGTCGAAAAGACCATGGAGCTAAAAAAAAGCTCCATGAATAGACAAAAGATAAAATATATTAGAGACAAAAACATCTTAAAAGCACAACAAAACTACAAATACACTGTATCATAGTAATATTTTGACAGAAAGGTGAGATTTATTTTCAACATAATGTTTCAAGAATTTATTTCGCTCTTATTGTGCCATCAGAAAGTCTTGGGCGATGACAGAATTGGAAACATAATATTTAACTTCTCTTTTCTACCTCCATGCTTCAACACAGCTGATGTGACCTTGGACTCTCAGGTTGGAGCTCTGTGTAGGCGCCCCAACTTTGTTTGAGCTTCCGTTGTAAACAATATGCCAAGCTCAAGTTAAAACGCAGCGTGGCGCAGCGCTCAGGTTTCATGGAAGGTAGTAAGGGGTTCTTCCATGGTTATTGTAATGATCTTCCACTATTAATACTGGGGTAAAATTATTTCCCGTTTTGGCTTCTACGCCCAGGTCGTATAACGCTCAGTTTTGTTGCCATATTTGCTGATTTCAATAAAAAAAACTACCATCAATGGGAGACTTCATTTTACAAACCGTGCAATCATTTTCGATGACAAGTTTAAACTATATTTAGAGATATGTGCGTTTTCGCTAGTGAGTGCGTTTCTTTCGCTTGCTTTAACGAGTGACTTAAACCGAGCTGATTCGATCTCAGATGCTCAAGTTGGAGCACAGTGTCGGTGCGCCAAATTCGTTTTGAGTTTCTGCTGTAAATCCAAGCAACAATACCCAACTATAATCCAAACAATCAATGTCAAAAAGCAATATTACAAATCATCTCTTTTGTCATAAAGTCTGGTAGAAAGATGACCATTGTTGTCTAATTCGAGGTAAATGTCAAGGTATGAGGCCGAAGAAGCTGATTCTGTAGTTTCTTTAATGTCTAGTTTTAGTGGGATATATCAATGGGAGCGAATCACAAAAGTTAGGATTGTTGATGGAAAGGACATCATCAATATATCTAAATGTAAAATTAAAAGATTTAGCTTCTTTTAATTGTTTGTTTCTGAAGAAACTCGGTCTCATACAAGAATAAAACCAAGTCGGTCAGCAAGGGAGCACAGTTAAATATATGTCCTCCAAACTTAACAAATATATTATTTATCAAAAATTCAAGCATGAGGACAATGTCTTCTTCACTGTAAAAAGTGGTGGCATTAGTTTCATTCTTGACGAAATAAGTGGAATTGTAGTTTAGAACAATATATTTATATCGCCGAGAACCATTCTTATGAAAAAATGATTGATGATCAATATCTAAAATTGAATGTTTTAATAGACTTTATTTCAGATAAAGATCTAGATCAGAGTTTTTCCAAAAGTTCTTTAGAATTGTGCAATATCCACATGTGATTTAAACCAAATTAAATCTACCAAATTATTATGCAGTATTAATTTGTATAGATTTTCACCCAAACTAGATATACTATCCTAAACGTATTGGACAAAAAAGATATTTTATTCAAATGATAAATTAAGATAAATTTGCATGAAAAACTAATCAGTATATTAAATAATTTCCCAAGCTCAAGTTGGGTGGAGCTCAGGTTGAAGCTCAAGTTGAAGCTCAGGGTGGAGCTCAAGTTGAAGCTCAAGTTGAAGCTCAGGGTGGAGCTCAGGTTGACTCTGAGCAAGCTCAGGTTGAAGCTCAAGATTGCCATTACATACCTCTAATCTTAACAAATCCTCATCTAATATATTTCTTGGATCTAGTTATTATACGAAAATTATGGGTTGAAAGTTGTCACATTGATCATAAGCTTACATTTACTGTCAAATAAAGGATGACAAATAAAAAATACTTTATTTCAACCACTCAGAAAAAATTGACATTTCTAATTTGGTTGTATCAGAAATAAAGTTAATGAAAATACAATAAAAGTTTTGATAAGAATAAAAGATAAAATAAGGTAATTGAAAAGATAATAAAAATTATTTTATTTTATCCCTAATTTCAGATAGTATGATAATGCATAATATTGTGGTGTTTTCATTTGAGTATAAATTGTTCTTTGTTATCAAACTTTGCAAATTTGAGTTGAATAGTGTGTTTCTTTCTTTGTTAAATAATTTAGTCTGATGGTGTAATTTATCTTCTATTACATTGCAATGAGAACAAATTCTGTTTTCTACTAATGAAGAAAAGCGCATGCTGGTTAGCAAAAATAACGACACAGTTCAGACTATTGACACATAATATACATTTCCGCATTGAAATAATTGTTGGAGTCTTTGTGCATGATGTCACATGCAAAAGGGTATTTGACATAATTAAAATCTTCTTAATAATGAGTTAGTTCACTGAAAAACGTAAAATTCCTCAGAAGAAATTAAATGCATCACAAGAAAACTAACAAAATGAACTACATTCAAAAGACAATTGCTAATCTAAAACGCCTATTCCAATACTATATGGCAAGAATAACAATGTTTAAAATACAATCATACTTGGCAATCATATCTACTGATGCAATAACATAAACAAATATTCTACGGCTTACTAATAATTTAAAGCCAGAAAAAGAATGTTTCAAAAATTAACAAGGTGTTGCTGTCCCAATAACACATACTAGCATTTTTTTTAAAAAATTTAGCTAGTAAATCAGTACTAGTGTTTTTCTTTATCATTATAAATTTGAATTTATAGTTCAGACTAATAGCAAAAAAAGTTAAATAATATAATGACAAGGTAATTTTCATAAAGTTTATCACCTTATACTCTTTACACAATGACATGTAAAAATAATTGCCGAGGAATGTGTTCACGTGACCATGTTTACAAATATACATAGATTCATAAATAATACAATTCTAAGTTACGCACTTTCTATGTGCGTATCCAGAGATTATTTCTCGTCCAGTGTTTACATCTGTCTAATGTTCCAAGCACGAATATGCATGATACATGTTGAATACTAGTGACCGAGTGTGCAAAATATGCGGACATAAATTAAAATGCATACCGTCTTCAGAAGATTGTCCTTCTCCGTACAGATCAAGTCCAAGCAAAGGTAACAAATCGTCAGCCATATTTATTTATTTCGAAATACCGCGAGATTGTGCGAGACTATGCGAGAAATCAGTAGGGTTTCTATCACGTGTATACTTTTCAGCCAATCAAATATTGAGTCGTGTCTCACAGCAGTTACTTCCGTGTTCGGTGGGATGTACAGTTATTTACTTCAAAATCATTTGGTAGGGTGGATTTGCGCTAGCTGAAAGACGGATTTTGTTCTTTTATATATTTCGGTGAGTATCTGATCTTCAAAAGAGACCGTGCACGTCCCGCATGGGACAGTGATCCATTGAAAATGTGTGAATTATTATTTAGACAGACAAAATCAACTTGAAGTCGGATACGTTGCAACTCAGCAACACCGTCACATCCTTTTGCTTGCCTTGCAACCTATCGTTTTAACACGGTAACAGATTAGACGTGTATATGCTTACTGTCGCAACGAGCTACTATTTTAGCAAGTGATTTTTTTTATACATGCCTTTCATACTTTCGTCAACTATTATCAAATTTACTCTGACATTTGCGGATTCATTGACCCTCGGGCACTGACACCCCGACAAAAAATACTGCAGCAGACGACCTCGAAACCGTGACAGATCGAACAGATGGCTAACAACTCGGTTGTTAAAGTAAAAATGTGCCATTCTTCGTCGCAGACGCAGGGATTATGAATGATTCCTATGTGCCATATTCTATTATTCACGAATTTAAATATTGTGATTTGCGTAGTAATCCAGATTATCTCGCGCCAGGATTATTTTATATTTGTCAACGCAACAACTATGTTTTGGTGTACTTGCTTAGGTGTTTTAATTGACTTTTTTAAGAGATTATGCTAGTTGCTATAGTGAGTTTGTAGAAAGCTGTTATGTTTTATTTTGTTTTTATCCACTAAATATTTCATTTTTCTTTCACAGTAAAACTAATTACAGCTCACAAATATGCAATATCAATGGGTTATAGTGGTTTTTACATGCGGAGCACTTTTCTGTGAGATGGTAGTTTCAAAAACTAAAGACTATTATGATATCTTAGGAGTACCAAAAAGTGCTTCGGAAAGGGAAATCAAGAGAGCTTTCCGTAAATTAGCGGTGAAATATCACCCCGACAAAAATAAAGATCCTGATGCTGAAGCTCAGTTCATGGAAATTGCCAAAGGTAAGTGAGAAAGTTTTTTTGTTTTTTAATATACAATATTCAAAATGCTTACTGATACTGGTACATGCAGGCAGTTACTGCTGTTGATAACTTGGCTACAAGTGTGTAAGCACCAGTTTAATTTACCAAACATTTTTTTATGATACTAATACATACATATACTTTTGTTGTTTGCTGTTCCCAAAATAGGGCCGCACTAGAAAATAGCTTTTTATAGCAGAGTTGAACTGCTTCCCATATGGAGCATATAAATATTCAAATATTTTTTTTTGTCTTGTATTCATGACAATAAATTCAGTTTCTCTAGATTACCATAAACTAACAGTGATTATATTTGCTACATCTAGATTAAAACAATCTACCTTAATGATTCTTGCATTATTAGAAATAAAATAGCAATTTACTATCACCCAAATATTCTTGTGTTTAAATTTTTTTTTTGTAATGGAAATGATAAACAGCTGACTAATTTTATTTTTTTCATTGTGATATAATAGGCTTTATATTTAAATTCTTGTAAATTGTATTTTACAATCATTTAGACTTTAGATTTTATATCAATATCAGTTGTTGCTTGTTCTAATCACATGTCAACAAACACTGTAAATGCATATCACATTGTTTGGAGTGGTGAAACATTGTTGGCATGTAGTTATTTTCAAAATTATTATTTAGTCGCTCCAAAAAATTAGTTGGAATAAAAAAAAATAATCCTATCCAAAGAGAGTAAATATCCTGGATGAACAGAATTTCTCCATAGCGTCCGTAACACTGTCACATCAACAACATTGGCATACTATGTGCGTGCAATGATATTCATATTTGGTGTTATTTCAGCAATAATTCTACATTTCAATTTTACCATTCAAAAAAAAAAAAATATGCTTGTGATAAATATATAATCCCAAAATATTATCTCTTTGGTTAATGTCAGCAGACTTAGGATTACCGCCTAAATAGCATACAATGTAAATCCTTGCCTTTGGCTTGGATTTATACAAAATCACTCCATCTTGTATCTGCTGATATTATTGTGAAGTTATATAAATAATTATTTTACGCACGTTGTATAACTGCATGAGACCCAATCATGTTGCATCACAATGACTGGCTTCTGTTGTCATAACACACCAGTTTTAAGCTTCTCTAACACTGACCTTAAAAAAACTGCCAAGGTTAAACAAAAAATAGGAATTTCTTGAGCACATAACTGCAAAAAAAGTGAACATGAAACTGGTATTTATCAACCTTAAATACTTTTAATATCTGATTTTTAATTAATAACTTTTGTGTTCATTTTCATAGCCTATGAAGTGTTAGCAGACCCTGACAAACGAAGACAGTACGATCAATTAGGAGCTTCAGCATTTGAGGATAATGTGCGGAATGGTGGCGGCCAAGGTGGTGGATTTGATTTCAACTTCAATGATTTCTTTAAACATTTTGACAGCAGTTTCAAGACATTTCACGGACACAACCACCGAAATAAGAGAAAACATTCTGGTGAAGATAACATCTTTAATTTTGGGGGTGGAATGTTTGATTTTGGTGATATTTGGGATGATTCTGATTCTGATGATGATTTCGGCTTTGACATGTTTGGAGATATGTTTGGAAGTCAAAAGTTTGGAGGCGGGGATGGATTTCACTTCAATTTCCAGCATGGTCATCAGCAGCAGCACAATCACCAACATCGTGAGACGCATACAAAAGTGAGTTGAAACGTCTTTTTTTGATAAAGGATTCTATACCACTACGGCCTTGAAAATAAATATTCATGTTTCTGGTCCTGTGCACGACACAAATATTTTTTTGACAGAATTTTAGAAATAATAGAGGGAAATTTATTTTTCAAGAAAGATCAAAATAAAAGCACAAATTTTAAAATAAATAAATAAAAAAATACATGAATTTCACCAAACTGACTAGAAACTAATTTCTAGGACCAGTCTTAACCAGATTTACCTGTCTGCATTGTACTGCCTTGTATCCCCAGGTATATTAATGTTGTGCATAGGCTTTACCATATTTGCTTTATCGCCAAAATCTAAAAACATTATGTATTGTATATTTTAACCATAACACACCCCGGTCAATACACCCTGTGTAAGTTCATGCGTTACTAATATAGCAACTGCTTTTTGATCCCTCCCTTTGATTATATCTGATGGACAAAGTTGCTCTCTAAGAGGATACTTGTTTTTATCTATTTTGGGACATGTGACATATTTAATTAATGATGTCAATATGTGCGAGTTGAATTTCGTGAGTTCATGAAAATCATAGAATTTTATAGCATTGAAACTGTCATTGGTGTATGTCCTTATAGACAAGGTGTTATAGTTACTTTTCTTTTGTCTCCACAAACACCAGTTTAATTATATGATTGCTAAGAAATTCCTTGCAGCAAAAATTAAACTGTTTATGGTACTGGTATGTCCTGATTATTGACAAGCCAACTATCTTTGTTTCTTTCGTACAGTTACCTGATTTCAAGATGTACTACTTTACTTTTTCTGTTAATCCTTGTTGTATTATTTTAACTCTCCTATCTTTTTTATCTTTACAGGCTCATCATAATGTACATAGAAAAATGAACACCCACCATTCAGGTAAGTAGTTACAGTAACATTACTACGGTACCTCCAGATGAGGTATAAACTTTACACCACCTGTTCCCTCTTTTCATCACAAATTCACAAAATAGTCCTGTTTATAATCTGCTCTTTCTTTCAGAAGATTGGGACAAAAATAACCAAATTATTTGAGTAAAAACTGAAAATTGACTCAAATTTTGTCTGTTGCATTAGAGTTCATCCCCAGAAATATTGAAGAATATACGAAAAAAGTGCAGAAAAATTTGGGTTAGAAAGTCTAGTATTGAAAAGGATAAACTGCATTGTCTTTTTGTTGATTGACACATCTCAGATATGCTGGTAAACATTTGGCAACATTTCAGGTCTAACTTGTATAGGTGTATTCATGTCAATCATTATTGATATTGGCTCTACTGATGTTTTATAAAGACATGCAGCACACAACACACTGTCTTACACTCTGTCTTTGATAATGTGTTTTAAATTGACAGTTTTCTATAACTTTTATGTATTTTTCAGGTGGCAGGACCTGTCGTACTGTAACGCAACGAGTTGGCAACATGGTAACAACGTACACAGATTGTTCATAACGTTGTATCAACCATACCATTTACAGACCTTGTATATATTTATAAAAGACGAAAAGGACAATCTATATCCATATATATATATAATCTATCTAGAGATACTAAGGCCTTTGGTGCTACATTTAACTAAGAACATTTAGTAGCAAGAAAATAAGTCGGTCCAACCACAATTATTGAAGTATACTAGGAGCTCGGGAGCACACCAAATAAATAAACAAACAAACAGCAATTTTAAATCAATTTAATATAAGAACATTGTCTACAGCATATGTGAACAAAATTAATGGCACTAGCGGGGTCAATTTCCAAAGGTGTTTAATAAGATTCGAAAGTCTTTGAAACTTCATTATGTGCATGCTCTACTAATACAGTATGTGCCAAATGAATATAACATGGCATTAAAGCGGGAGGGTCGTCACCTGTGCACGCGCAGGAATCGAGTCACTAGCAACGATAACACACGCTAAAAATGCAATGGCTCATGGGTAGATGTTTTTTGTAAAGAATGACACACTATGGCCATCTGACGCATGCCCAGGTGACGACTCCGAAAATTGACAATATTTAAGTCAATGCAGAAATTGTCTTCATGTCGCCATTAAATCATCAAATTAGGCACTTTACAGTATAATTACAAATAATGTTGACAGAATTCTGAAATTTGCCTTGTTCAAGTTGAAGTACAGGAGGATATTTATATTTTTGATGCTAATTGGTTACTGACTTTGTAGACCCATTTATGCCTTGAACAGTTGTATTATGCTGTAATTATAAATTCTTGGTTTTGAGTGAACTAACAACTAATCCTCATTTCACCAAGTTAATGTTATTAAATAGTTATAAAAACTGTAATGTTCAAAACTACCTAGTGTCTACTCTGACCCCCAACAGTATATTGTGCTGCTGCGCCATTCTGACCATAGCCTCATTGTGTCCTTGCACTTAATGTACAGCTTTTGTGAATATACCTTAGTTTACATGTCAGTTATTCTAGTCTAGATGGAGAACTTTTCAACATTTACATTGAACCTCTTTGTTTACACCTCACAAAAAATTCATTATTTAATGCCATGCTGTGAGGTGGGGTTTGTTAATAGTCTAAGTTTGATCTTTTTATTTGTTTATCAATGAAATAAATTTTAATTTAAAATGTTGTATTGTCTGAATGTGCATTTATCCTTTCCTAGATTCATAACTAGCTGTAGGCCTCCTCCATGTAAGCTAGCAAAGTGAAGCAAAGAATCTTTGTTTTCCTAAATCGTACAACTACCCCGTAATTACCCCAATCGTTTATAGACCATGCGTTTCATTACAATTTATTCAACCAATGTATCATTCTTAAATGAATGAATGGAATAATTGTATTTTCAAGATTCAGTCAAAAAAAATGTGATGATTTTCAGGATGTTTGAACAAAAGTTAAATAAACCATCAAACCAAAGCATTTGTAGATGGTCATAGGAAAGCATCTGTATTCTAGATAATATGACCCTTCTGATGCAGCTATTAATGGATGAATACAAATTATGAAATACTGCTGTAAATAGTCATGTCAATTTGAAATCATGGGGTTGGGGTGGAAAAGTGACTGGTGCAAATTTTCACGTCTTATCCTTTCATTTTCATTTTTTCTTGAATGTGCAAACATCTATTTTCTTTCAACGCTTTGCATGCAGGTTGTTTTCTTCCTGTGTCCAGCTTGCAATCTTCTGGGCACTTCTCATGATTTTAAATGGTCGACCCTTAAGTCACTGTCTCCCTGATGTGTTGTATTCTGCTAGTAGTCACTTTCTCATGGAGTAACCTTATCAATGGTGTAAGAGTGACGGCAATGAGCTTAGATTGGTGGCGCCTAACAACATATCTGCAGTACTCGTATTAATTTACTATTCAATTTTTTTCGTAGAGGGCGCCTTTTCAAATTCGGTGTTCAGGGCTCACACCATTAATTGAAGCTCCCTAGACGACAATGTTAACATATGAGGAGATTGCTATATGAAAATTATAAACAAAGTTGAAAACATGACTCAAAAATGGGAAGTCAACATGCCAGTAATCAACCACATGTAGAAAACTAACATGTTGGCCAGCTCAAACTCTTGCAAATCTCAGGTAAACGACACCTACTGTTTTGGATTGCACCTAGAGAAATCACTGGAAAAACATCAATATTAGAACATCCAAATACACACAGAATAAACCCAAAGGTACACAGCCGCCAAGTAATAAATAAAAGACCACATATTAGTTTCACCTTTGAAAAAAATATTTAAAAAATGTCATTGGTTCTTGCAAGGCATTTAAATTGAACGATCATTGGTTAATGTGGCATGAGACCTACAAATGATAACTACGAAGAGTGCCATATACACCTATTGCTACTCAGGTATAACAGGTATGTATGGGGCTATAGATTTACGTATAGACGTGTGTTGTTTTCACAGGCACTGACATGTGTTTGGTTCAAAAACTGTTTTTGCCAAAAGCGCTTGCCTTTTGGGGATAGAGTGGCAATGTTCAGTACATTACTTAGTGGTTTCAGTTTAGATGTGTAGTTGTCAAAATAATGGTGTTATTTTATTTACATACTTCTAAAATGTGCTGATAATGCCGTTTACGGAACGGGTAGTTATTGGACCCCCTTTCCCGTTGAATCTGAAATACTAGTATCTACATGGTGGTGTGGTTCTGTAGATCCTCACCATTGACGTCTGAATCAGAATGGTCCCAGAGGAAAGCCATCTACATATATAATCCATCTTGGGTGATTAACATAGTGATCAAAGGAGAGAGTCTTTGGAGCGGTTCAAGTTGAGACCTGAACCATTCAAAATGACCTACTGTATAATTTCTTTATATAAATTACCTATTGGGGGACGTGCCACTAAAATAGGTACTGTTTTTCAAGATTTAAGTTCTGCCCCAAAACGTATAAATTCAGGGTATAAATAAATATCTGGCAGATTGTAGCTGTCAGGGGTAGGTGTTCTCATGGAACTATAAACCCCGGGGTTTATACTTCCATGGCGTTCTTAAATGCTAGTAAATATGGATCTATATGCAAGTAACGAAATCCCGCGTAAATATGGTTATATTGTTTCAATCGCGTTTGATTCTAACTCCTCATCGTTGCTAAGCACCCATGCTACCTACTACTGAATGTCATTCATAGAATGTTGATGTACGCATTAATCGATGGGCGGAATGTGACTGATAGGAGGATTAGATAGTTAATTGTTACCGTGACGGTAGAACCACGCGCGTGCCCCCTTCAGCCCACTTCAATAGGAGCGCTCCCCTTACCGAATTTCTGGATCCGCCAGACGTAGAACGGAGAAACAGTGAACTAAGTTTTGGTGTCCGCCCGCAGACGTGCATGGGCCGATTTTGTATAAAGACAAAACATATTTTCATACATGTACACGCCCATTTGTCGTTAATTTTAACGACCGACTGACGGACATAGTTTGTGCCCCCAAAAGCATCTCGTAGCATTATAATATCAGGCTAGATTTGACTTAAGGCAGTTTGTTACCATTAAAAAATATTCAAAAATCCTCGAAATCCAGAAAACGGGTTTCGGTTATTCTATTGTTCAAAATTCGGAAATAAAAATATATGGTCACCAAAGTTTTCCACAATACGACCTCAAAAAATGTATCAAAAATGCGTTTTTTGAGTAGTTTACATTTGTTTTCTCTGTTCGGTGACCTATGCTAAATAATGACATGTAGTGTCACGAAGGCTATATATGACTGTCACGAAAAATGGGAGAATTTTGAATGTAATTTTGAATATTATCCATTGAATAATGTGTTTACATGGAATCCTATGGAAAATGTTCCAAAATGGCCGCTTTTTATTCTGCATATTTGGGAGCATGTAAAAACGGGAATCTCAACAACTAAATGTAGCGAACTACCTTAAGCCAATTATTAAGACACCGAAGCCATAACATTCCAGCATTACCCCCCGACTACATCATTACACAGGTTTATACACAACACTGTATTCTCCTTACCATGACGAGTGATTTTGAATTTACAATCATAAAACTCGTTTATGACATTTGTTTTTTGCAGGAGCGGTACGCATAATTTTATTTCTGCATTTGAATATACTGTATATTGGCTCACAGGTTATGTGTACCGACCTCGCGAACGAATCGCTTGGTGCCCGACGTGGAGTCATATTGGTCCGGTAGCGACTGAATGAACATCAGTACACGGAAGTGCCTTTCTAGTTTATGGGTATTCCCATGACATGTCACAACCATAAATGTCGGGGTATGATGCATGACGCAACAAAATGCATAGTGATACAGGCTGTAATAATTACTGTGTATGATTTCGCTTTGACCTCGATGACTGTAGGTCACATTCGTATTACACCAGAAGTATGGTTACTCCATTTTCTTGTTGAATGACTCCAGATTGAATTTGATTATTGTATATTACTTTGTGTGTTGTTGAAGTCATTCAGTAAGGCAATACGTATATAGCATGGTATATTACTTTGTGTGTTGTTGAAGTCATTCAGTAAGGCAATACGTATATAGCATGGTATATTACTTTGTGTGTTGTTGAAGTCATTCAGTAAGGCAATGCGTATATAGCATGGTATATTACTTTGTGTGTTGTTGAAGTCATTCAGTAAGGCAATGCGTATATAGCATGGTATATTACTTTGTGTGTTGTTGAAGTCATTCAGTTAGGCAATGCGTATATAGCATGGTATATTACTTTGTGTGTTGTTGAAGTCATTCAGTAAGGCAATACGTATATAGCATGGTATATTACTTTGTGTGTTGTTGAAGTCATTCAGTAAGGCAATACGTATATAGCATGGTATATTACTTTGTGTGTTGTTGAAGTCATTCAGTAAGGCAATACGTATATAGCATGGTATATTACTTTGTGTGTTGTTGAAGTCATTCAGTAAGGCAATGCGTATATAGCATGGTATATTACTTTGTGTGTTGTTGAAGTCATTCAGTAAGGCAATGCGTATATAGCATGGTATATTACTTTGTGTGTTGTTGAAGTCATTCAGTAAGGCAATGCGTATATAGCATGGTATATTACTTTGTGTGTTGTTGAAGTCATTCAGTAAGGCAATGCGTATATAGCATGGTATATTACTTTGTGTGTTGTTGAAGTCATTCAGTAAGGCAATGCGTATATAGCATGGTATATTACTTTGTGTGTTGTTGAAGTCATTCAGTAAGGCAATGCGTATATAGCATGGTATATTACTTTGTGTGTTGTTGAAGTCATTCAGTAAGGCAATGCGTATATAGCATGGTATATTACTTTGTGTGTTGTTGAAGTCATTCAGTAAGGCAATGCGTATATAGCATGGTATATTACTTTGTGTGTTGTTGAAGTCATTCACTTAGGCAATGCGTATATAGCATGGTATATTACTTTGTGTGTTGTTGAAGTCATTCAGTAAGGCAATGCGTATATAGCATGGTATATTACTTTGTGTGTTGTTGAAGTCATTCAGTAAGGCAATGCGTATATAGCATGGTATATTACTTTGTGTGTTGTTGAAGTCATTCAGTAAGGCAATGCGTATATAGCATGGTATATTACTTTGTGTGTTGTTGAAGTCATTCAGTAAGGCAATGCGTATATAGCATGGTATATTACTTTGTGTGTTGTTGAAGTCATTCAGTAAGGCAATGCGTATATAGCATGGTATATTACTTTGTGTGTTGTTGAAGTCATTCAGTAAGGCAATACGTATATAGCATGGTATATTACTTTGTGTGTTGTTGAAGTCATTCACTTAGGCAATGCGTATATAGCATGGTATATTACTTTGTGTGTTGTTGAAGTCATTCAGTAAGGCAATACGTATATAGCATGGTATATTACTTTGTGTGTTGTTGAAGTCATTCAGTTAGGCAATGCGTATATAGCATGGTATATTACTTTGTGTGTTGTTGAAGTCATTCAGTAAGGCAATACGTATATAGCATGGTATATTACTTTGTGTGTTGTTGAAGTCATTCAGTAAGGCAATACGTATATAGCATGGTATATTACTTTGTGTGTTGTTGAAGTCATTCAGTAAGGCAATGCGTATATAGCATGGTATATTATTTTGTGTGTTGTTGAAGTCATTCAGTAAGGCAATACGTATATAGCATGGTATATTGTTAAATATGACATTGTATGCTGGTATAAACACTGAATAATAGTCAAGTAAAATAGACAACACAATGCCCGGATGATGGCCGGTACGCGTGCGCATTAATTTCTGGTATGTACAATATTGAAAAAAAGATACAATTACCAGAGGACAAAAATAAGAAAAACAGTTTTACATATATTTCTGCTATTTTCAGTGAATACATGCATACTATGGGGTATCAATCCACAGTGATTTTTGTAACAATACCACCATAACAGAACGTTCTAATGTCACAGGTATTGAGTATATGCGACGCAAACTCTTCTTTAATTCACAAATACTTTATGTTTCATTTTAGCTTATTTTATCAACTATATACATAATTAACATCAAAAGACAAGCAAGGTGGATTGACCAATTTCAATATGATTCTTAAGATACAACTATAGCGAGTATAATGACGTTTTTGTCCGTGTATTGAACACATAGTGAGCAAAATATACGATATTTTCAATTTTGATATTATATATAATACTAGTATTAAATTGGAAGAATTATAACTGAAAATGAATGCGAAAAAAGTAAATAATTTTTATCAAAACAAAACTTGAATATATGTTTAAAACAGCGCCCGCAGTACGATTTTTTTCAAACAGTTTACTTCCCTCTCCACACTCGGACACTTTTGATCTGCATGGCCGCACTCTCTCCGTTATTCACTTCCGGGTTCCATGTTGGATACCAGAGATTCCTGGCCTCCCAGAAGTCTTTTGCCGCCGTCGGAGAATCATTGCTCCACGGTTTGGGATAACCACCATTTATGTTACCTTCCCAGAAAAAACCATTGGTACCACCAACAGCAACGTTCATAACTATGTAGAACTGAAATAATAATAATAATAATAATAATAATAATAATAATAATAATAATAATAATAATAATAATAATAATAATAATAATAATAATAATAATAATAATAATAATAATAATAATAATAAACTAGTAATAGTGATTAAAATTATTATATTGGTGTGTAAAATACACTGTTTACACTAGATTCGAGCGTCGCTGCACGACCTTATGTTCACCTCTTTATCAAATGGCGCCATTTTATTTGGACTATTAGCCCATGGGTTCATCACATCTGGTATACTCTCATGCCATCCACCGTATTTGTAGAACCCGTCTTTACCTGGGTCGACTTTTAAAATTAATTCGTCATCAACAACAAATCTGTGGACAAAACCAAAGAAACCCAGTTTGTTATATACTAATGAGGGCGATGTTCGTCGGATGTTTAGTTCTCTTGTTAGGATGGGAATTCATTCAGACAGCGGATGTTCGTTATCTTCTTAAAACTTTGGCCTTTTTTAGGTAACTGATTGTTACGAAAATAAAATAATGTAGTCTAAAATAAATCTGGCGATCAATTATGTTAGTTAGAATTTACTGGTTTTATTTGTAAGCCTAGCTACTTAGTGGCTTACTTTTACAATTATCAATGATATACTGATTCGTTCATTATCATACGTACTTTATAAAATCCTCGGTCCATTCAAAACCAAATTTGTGAAAATCCGAAGCAAACGTTCCAGTTTCCAGCACCCTAAAATAACGATATGATGACACAGTTTTATATTACTGCAGTATATATATGAATAGCTAAATACACCCACAGTGCCTCCAATGAGAAGCGTCCTCTACGACAACGCGCTTCTGTGACGTCGTAACAGGATTTAAATAAAATAATTTTCTATTACTTTATCACTTTTCTCATTTTATATCTTATTATTATTATTGAAACCTTATTGTATTGTTCATTAACTTTATTTCGAATGTAACCAAATTAAGCAAAGTCAATTTTCTGAACGGTTGGAATAAAGCATTTTTTTTATCTTTTTATCTATTAATGACTGACGTATCTTTGAGTAAGCAGTGTCTTCAAATATAAAACTATGTTGTTGTGTAATCGCTCGTTTAAAATTTAATTAGTAGAAATCTAACAAATAGTTTCAACGCGCTCAAATGTGCTTCGTCGGCCGAACAAGAACAAATGTGCAAAATAGAATAGACCACTGTGCAAGCGGGTGTATCAATCGACGCGACAAAAATAAGATTTTCTTCTATCGACTATCAGGAAACTTACAAATTTGTATTTTCCGCCTTGACAAAGCAGGCGTATTTTTGCATGAAAGTTGTCTTTAAAGCTGTGACGCCACTGAAAGGTTTTGTCGCTAGAGGGCGTGCCTTATAAGAACGGCGCATTATATACGGTCAAGCATTTGCATCGGATGAGCGAGCATTATTAGCATTATCAGTATCCCGATTCCATCTATGACGTAACATGACATAACAATATTCAAGTAGTGTTTTGAAACGTACTTTGTCGCATGCGTTTTGTCCCATCCATTCCACGGCCAACATGGTCCCCAGTGCATTGTACTACCCATGCTATCCACACCCTGTGAAACACCGTCAGGAGATTTATAGTCCACGTTACCTGCAATTATAGTTTATTTCATTCATTATAAGATGGTTTGGTTAAAGTTCGTACAATCATGTGCCTGCTATACGCGATGAGGTTATATTCGATTACTAAATTATTAGTATTATTAGTAGCTTATTATCTACCTTTGGTTTCAACAATATCAATTTCCCCGGACGCTGGCCAATCACCATATTCATTATACTTCGGTAACATCCATATTGCTGTGAGAAAAATATTATAAAACGTAATTTTCCCCGAAAATCGGTTTATCTTGTTAGGGCCCTACTTTGCCGCCTTGTAATACGTTGATTGTAAAGTTTCTCGTATCATTAGTAGAACGTGTGTTCCTAGGCTGAAGGGAAACTATTTACCTGGCCATATCCAATCACCCTGTGGCATTTTTGCTACCACTTCCACTTTACCATATTTTACACTAAAACTGTGAACTGTTCGTATCCTCGCTGACTGTATGGGATTCACTATGCTGTTGCCATCTCCCGTACGTGAACACCCCCACCATGCATTGCCAGTACAGAGATTAGCCGGCGTATGACCTGCGAAAATATATTGAGTACATTGATAGCGGTAAGTGTTCACTAAATGCGGGTGATTGTATACTTTGTAGGTGTTGTTTCTTTACGACTAACAAGCCAAACTGTTGTATTTGGAATCTCGTGAACTGTCAATGGTCCGAAGACATAATTTTGTATTTTACTGAACCTCGGCAACGACAATAGTAATACCTGTTGACGTACTCGAGGGGGTAGGTGTGCTATTACCAGTGCGTGAAAGGTAGTGACGGTCGCCGATACGAATGCAATGCGATGTATACAGCACATTTAAAGCGCGGTAGTCGTTGCGCTGCGCATGTGCAAGATATATGGGTCTCATATAAACAAAGATGGCGACTTTGACTGTTGCGCAGATCAACGAGTACGAACTGAGACGTTTTCCAAGCTTTAATAAGGTAATTTTCATGTTATTGGAAGGCATCGAAGGAGTCACTGGCGGTAATCAGTGCAAGTCGCTCCCAGGTCAAACATTATACTTGTGATTTCCATTTGAAGAGCGCATTGGATTGTGAGGAAATCAATGTTTATCAACACAAATATGGCACATGCGCAGCGCAACGACTACCGCGCTTTAAGATACAGTTGTTTCGAAAGAATACTGTAAAACATGTCGTTTTAGCTCGCTTGTTTTGTTTTTTTTAGCTAATTTAGCTAATCTGTAATTTCGCTAATTCGAGATGTAGTTAATTTAACAGAAAGTATATTCTCACAGGGAGATAGTAGACACTTTAGATAAATTAGGATTCTGTTAATTCATGCCAGTGCATGCAGCTATTTCAACGTGTTCTATAGTATATCATGTGGCTATAATCGTCACGGAAATGGTTAATTATGCATACCCCATAGGTCCAGCGTGCCGTGCAAAATGGCGTTCTCGTCGTTATTGAATTTATCAAGAGTCAGAGTCTAGAAGAAATTAAATCATACACAGCTTCATTTAACATTATGCACTAGGATAACATCTCTGCATACTCTCATACAAATATTAAACAGATTTATGCAAAAGAGCAATAGACCAGCCGTGGTAGTCTGGCGCACGTGGTATTCTGTCAGAAGATTTTAGGCTCGTTCGCATTTAGTATATGGCGCACGCGGTGACCGTTTCGTACATACCAAAAATTAGCCAAACGAATGCAACTTTTTCAGTATTACACATTTCTAATAAAAAAAATCACCTGTCATGCCATGTTGTGATAGATAAATAGATATTTGGAGGACGATTTTAGTGATTATTTTACGACTGGCTACGAACGAGACAGTAGATTGTATGACGTACTCGTACAGCAATACCACGTGATAAAATCCACAAGTCGTCTGATGATTAATAATGCAGTGATTCATCATTACCGGTTTGATATACAGGATATTATCTCTGACGTAACTGTTCGAGCGGTTGTTCGTGTAGTATTCAAACTCCCAGTTCTGTAAAGTAGATAATATATAACCATAAACAAGCATTCGTGAGTCGCTCAGAAGATGAAAACAACTTATATACTATTTAGAACCATCAAGGAATTATTACTTACCCCACCGCCCCCTGCCGTAATCTCGTGTTGCCACCAGTCAAATCGGAACGTGTCAAATGTGTCTTCAAATATCAAATCATCTATTAGAATAAATTAAGAAATGATATAATAAGTCAGTCAGTTGTGAAATCCGATTGTCATCACCCAAAGTCGTGATAGGCTGGGAGGTTGTTTCAAATCCAGCTCAGTCACCACGAAGCAGCACGCAGCAGCGTGTAGAACATTTAGTGCTGAATGTCTAGTGTACCACGGTTAATTCTTCTACTACCCCATATGGCAACTGCCCCGGACAACAGCCTCGGGACATTTGCTCCACTGGAAACTTAGTATAAATTCGATATTTTTACGTAATCAGTGTTGACTTCGTAGAAATCCCATATTTGGTGATCACGGCAAATGGCGAAACAGGTTTTCTCATTTTATGGTAGATGTATCTGCGTAGCAACAAGAAAACTACGTTGTTACAGAACGGAATAGAGCACGTGACATGGAATACGATTTATCAGTGCACTCAAAGTTATATAAGGGGTGCTTGGCACTAAGATCGACAGTACTTGAACATGTGGTGGCGCACTTTCTGCATCACTAAATAAGTCAGAAACAGTAAGTTCAACGAGGTGTTTTACCATAAAAATTCTTAATTAATTTAGCTTTCCAGCTTCACACCAAGCATTGATGACGATTATCAGGTATTGTTTCAAGATGACTCAGATAACAGTCAATCAAACAATAAAAAAATGATTTATCGTCACACAATAAGAAGAAATATATAAATACAATATGCGACACAATGCAGTACAATGGATTGATTTATACCATTATATAGTACTTATTCTGTAAATACTATAAACGATTTTATTGTAGGTTAAGGGCAAGCTCTGAAATAGTTGTACAGGCAACCAAATTACACGTAAAGAAAATCGAATTATGAACTTGAAGTAGAAAAATACATTCCAGTACTTGAACTTATTGATCACCAGTAATGTAGTGATTGTAGCATGTATTTCATTATTGGTTTACCCAAGGTCAAATACCGCTTGCACCAAGAGTATATTTTTACCCCAGGCGAGTGTACAACGGGGCTTCACGGTGAGAGGCAAACCCTTGGTTTGGTTGACTCTGGGGTGAACGTATTAAATTGGCATAATGCCATTATAGTAGGATGATTGTTACACAGTCCGGTCACGTAAGTTTCAAACATCGAATGTGGTTTCTATGGCCAAAACATTATATGCCAGAGCCAGAAAAACAAAATGTAAGCATAGACACTAATTTTCAAATTTACCAAATATAATGTTACAGGTACATTGACAAGCACGTTTTGCATTTGATAAGATATCAAAAATGTTTTGTACATATCATACCATAATTAAAATATTAATAGATAACTGTTGAACCATGTCGGGGTGCGTTTTGTTAGAAATAGAAGTGGGTGACGCATTATAAATACACCCATGTATGTCATATCTTTCTAATAGATGAAGATATGCTATCGAATTATATAACAAAAGTTCTTTTCAGTAAATGTCAACGTGAAACATGTATGTTTATTCGGCCCGAAACAAACACTAATATTGTCTTACTAACCTGAGCTACTAAGCGGTAAGTTGCCGGTAGCGTATAGCGCAATCACCGTGATGGCGACGGCGAGAACAACAAACAGGGTTAACACGAGGAAAATAATCAGCGGTTTCGAATTTGTACTTTTCTCAGCACTTGTGTTCTTCGACGAGCTAATATTCGCATAGAGTACCTTGTCTCCTTCTTCTATGGCTAAGTTGTCGTATGACGCAGTTGACGCGTCTTTCTGGCTACCAGAATTACTGGCACTCAAGTTGCTTCCTTGGTGTTCCGCCATGCTTACTTACCCAGTCGATGTGACCACACAAGTGCAGTACTCTATCTTGATTGCATTCATATGTTTTATAGTTACCACAAGAACCATAAAAACAAACTGTGATTCACATTTGAAGGACTGTATGTGATTGGACAAGGAACGGTGGCCTGCTTGCTTAAAAGGCGTCAACACTCATGATAGACTAACTGAAATCTTAACACGTGACAATCTCACGACTCAGTCCAGGCGTGCTGCAATTTTTACATACCTGGTTTGTTGGCTCCATTGCATATTATCACAGTTGGTTTATATTTTTTTTAGTTGATTGAATATAGCCTGATTAGATTATAATAATTTAAATACAATATGCACTGTCTAGTTAAACTCTATGATTAGCCATGATTTTATATATAACGACATACTTACGTAGGCAAATTACTATTTGATTCTCTCCCAGGTAAGACACCAGTAATTCATTGTTATGATTATGCAATTTATACTGTTTTTATATAAAGCCTATAATTTCAACATTACATTTTGGTTGCCAACGTCTAGTTCGAATTACACATTTCGAATTACGTGGATAGAAAAGGGGGTATAGACTAGCGTGGTACTTTTTTTGAAATGATTATTTTTAATAAAACTACAAGAACGTGTTTGTTTTCCGATCTGTCATAATACATGCTTCGTGCTGTGTGTACCACCAGCGCGTTATCACTGGTAAATTTCCAGTTCTCGCGTTTGTCACGCAGATGTATTTCATGCGCCCATTCACATTTAATGGCGATACACATTGTTTATGCTGTGCAATTAATGCTTCATTTAAAAAGAAAAAGCAAAAAAGCAAAAATGGAAATTTCAGTGAAAAAGTTAAAAAAAGGCGTCTACTAGGATCACCTAGAGCTCCCCACATATATTTACGAAGTAGAGTAGTAATCAACACAGTTAACTGTTACAAATATATAACATGTTCATACACGCATTCAGGTCAGGCATAGTTTTTATAGACAAAAGAACACATTACGAGGCAGCTATTTTCAACACTGACGCCGGGTCCTTATATATTTCAAACCTTTGCACTCAAAAATATATATAAGGGGTACATGGCGCTGGGATAGACAGTACTTGAACGTGTGGTGGCGCCCTTTCTGAAGTCCTTTGAGTACGCGTCAGTAAATACAGTCCGTAACAGTAGGTTTGCGCAATGGGTATCAATAATTTTTACCTTCAACAAGTTGTTTCAATATGCAAATCTTATAGTCAATTGGGGTTTCCAGCTTCACACCAAGCAGTGACCATCTTGTGTTGCTTCAGGATGGCCCAGATAAAAGTCAATCAAACAATAAAAAAAATACTAGTCATTTATCGCCACACAATAAGAAGAAGTATATAAATACTTTATGCGACACGGTTAATAAGTACAATGGATTGATTTATACCATTATATAGTACTTATTCTCTAAATACTATAAACGATGTTATTGTAGGTCAAGGATAAGCTCAGGAATATTTGTACAGGCAACCAAACGTAAAGGAAATCGAATTACGAAGTAGAATAGTACATTTTAGTACTTGAACCAACCGATCACCAGTAATGTAGTGATTCTAGATATCAAAATTGTTGTGTGCATATCATACCATGATTAAAATACTAGTAGATCAATAATCGTAAGTTTAACAAAATAAAGGCAGATATTTAATCGGATTATATAACAAAAGTTCTTTTCGGTAAATGTCTCATGGATGTATTTAATGCGTTTCATTGAGATGAGATTTAAACAATGGCGATATACATTGTTTGTGGTGCGGAATTAATGTTTCATTTGGAAAAAAAGCAAAAACGCAAAAAAGAAAATTTACAGTGAAAAAAAATAAAAGATGCGTCTCATAGGAGCACCCGTAACTCCCACGTGCTTTCACGAAGTAGACCAGTAATCATTACAGTTAACTGTTACAAATATGGAAATAATAATTTGACATAAATCATACCCCTCACATTGTTAAATACGTGGACTCTGTACTATAACATGTTCATACACGCATTCAGGTCAGGCATAGTTTTTAGAGACAAAAGAACACATTGCGAAGTAGGTATTCTCAACACTGAAGCCGATCTCCTTATATATTTCAAACCCTTCAATAAATATGTCAACACATGACAATGAAGACAGATTTCTTTTATGACATGGCAAAACTTATGTCACGTGATTGTTATATATGCGTGTGAGTATTAGAATAATAACCCCCCCCCCCACATAGACGAGCATGGCCGATAAACGGCACTACTGACCTGGATATATTTTACTTTCTCTGGCAACCAACGTATGCACCACAATAAAACATGAAGTATAAGTGTTGTACATTTCAGAAAAGGTCTATAGTAACTTAGCATAGTCAGTCTCATTTCTTTTTTCAGTAGTTCAGTTGAAAATCTTTGTACGGAGACATAGTTTAAGGCGATAATCAGAAAAAAATGAACTCTGATGTACACGCTACACCAGACACAAGCAGGTATTATCTCGTATTTAACCTTCACGTGTTTATTCATTTGGTAATGCAGTCATAAATACCATTAATAGGTGGACCTGGTAGGCAGTATTCAAATTCAATGTCTTCCTACTTGTACCCGATAACAAACTGGAAAAGATGTTGCATTCAAAACTAACTTTGATCATGGAAAAACCAATCAAAAAATTAATTTATACTGCGAAACATTTGAGGGGAAAAGATTAGAATAATGTGAGTGGAATTTAGGGAAAACTATGTGAACTTGAATAACTACGAGGTACTCACTGTGGTTGATATAATGACAACAATGTTGTGTACGTACAATGTGTATGAATGTGAACTAATTGAACTGTAATGAAAACAAATAATTATGAATCACTTATTTTCCCGCTGTCCAAGTGCTGGTGTGAGCTTTGCTTACCTGAGCGGCTAAGTGGCAAATTACCAGTAACAAATAAAGCGATTACTATAGTGGCGGCGGTTAGAACTACTATAAGAGTGAACGTGAGAATGATAACTAGTTTCTTAGAACGCATATTTCCATGAAGTACTTTGACTGCATTCTCCCTCTCTTCCATGACGAAAATAATTATATATAATGATTTTCACAGAGCCTAGTGAGCACACCCGTCATTAGCTTCGCCAGCCAAGGTCCGTTTATTTGGCCATCGTCTCACCACTTCACTTTGGTAGATGCTAAATAGCCCAACTATATTTTAGTGCGCCCTCTCTGGCAATACTAGAGATATTTTCTTCAACGCATTGTCCAGTCAAATTGCTCGCTATAGCTGCATTACGAACACAATTGCATAGCAGAAGATTTTCTTACTAATCATAAATTAAGCTGACATTTTGCAATCTGTAACTCGAAGGATAAAAGTCCAACTATTCAGATAAATTCCATTATCGAGACAAAGATATGCATTGTATTGCGAACCTGGTATCACAACCACTCGACATTACCCTGTTATTAACAGGGTTTAGCTAGGGGCCTTGATCAGTGAGGCATGTAGGTTGTACAAAGCCACAAACCACCTATAGGCACACAACATGTATACATTCCGTAGGGGGTATTCGTCTGGATTTTGAGTGGGTGATTGTGTTCCACAGCAAGCTGACAACTGAACTCCAAAAGCTCGACCGTGGGGGCAATTTTGGGTCAGAAATTAGCATTTTGCTTAAATGGCCAAAAATCATCAGCTCGATTGCAAAATTATTTGTCAAAACATTGGCGCATACTCGTATACATCAGCTTGATTCGAACAATTGAACTGCATGACCGGTTTTGATATATATATATATATATATATATATATATATATATATATATATATATATATATGTATGTTGTCACAGTCTGACATTCTTTTCGTGATTTCGTGATTAGATACTGCATCCAATTTCTGGGCCTATGTCATTTTGTGCTGTGTCCAGTTTAAAACTATCCCTATCATAAAACGAAGATAAATTAAGGTGAAGGTTCTAGCATCACTGTTTTAATCCACAACACGCGATGAAAATAAGTTTACTACAGCTCTCTACGCAGCGTTCTACTTAGTAAATTTACTATTTGGTCCACTCGTAGGGAAGGCACCTGCAGTCTACCTGTTATATTATAGCATATATATTCAGCAATACAGTTTGGTTGCCAACATATAGTTGGTCATTGCTATATAAATTTCAAATTTCATGGGGAAAAAGAGGTATATATCTGCAAAAACCTAGCACCTTTTTGAATGATTGCTTTCATAAAAATAAATACAATGACGTATTGTTTTTTCGACCTGCCAGAATGCAAACTCCGTGTTTTGTGGACATAGTGCCAGAGAGTTGCGCGTTACTAATGGGAAATCTCCAGTTGTCGAGTTGTTCGCTGGCCTGTTTTCCGCGGGACGCATCTCGCGTGACTCATTTATTTTACAATGGCAATACACAATGTTTGTGATGTGGAATCAGCGCCTCGCTTTAAAAGAAAAAAAACAACAAAAAAATCAGTTAAAAAAACAAAACAAAAAACTAAGGAGCGCCCATGCCCCAAGCACATCGATGCGGTTACCTGTTGGAATTATTGGACCCCATTCCAGGACACTCAAGAAATTTTCAAAATCGTTTGACTATAATTATTTGTATAGAAACTCAGTTTGTATGGTTTGCACGACGAACATGGCAGTCATGTAGAATGACAAGTTACTCTTGTGCCATTTATTGTGAACGACAGTTGCCAAACGAGGAGTATTGCAATATGGGTTACTGTTTTGCAAACAAGTTAGAAACGGTGATAATTCAATTGTTACGGTTTCAAATGGTAATCTGATAACAGTGAGCTATATTGCAATAATGCTGGTCGGGCTAGTTTTTCGTCCACAGTATTCTTCAACAAAGTATAGAATATAACTGACTGGAATTATACTTTAAATAATATTTATATAGAATATTAAATTATTAAATTATTGCAGGACTTTCAGACATCTTTGGAAACAGGTCTGTAGATATTATGGGAGAGAAAGACGAAATTGTTAACGGAAAAATCCTGCTATTTATATTGAATTTCCTACTTTTGCTTAGTCACACTATCTTAGAAAAAGACTAAGAGTGGTAATGCAAACAACTTTGTACGATAAAAAAATCATTGATAATTCGTCGGACTCTAGAAGCACATGGCCGAGTCATAGTTGAAATTAATGATTCCAATTATGTTGGGTATCTATGTTGCATTACCGTTTGATATGATAATAGAAGGGCCAACACATTCTGGAAAAGCTGAGAATGCAATGAGCCTACCCCAAGAACGATATTTTAAACACATTAAATATATAACATTATCACATTCACGTATTTAAATTATTCTGGTTATTGCATTTGATCTTGTCGGTGGATGGAAGGAATGTCCAAAGAATGTGATCACACTGTTTTGTTTCTTGGTATTCACCGATTGTATAGTTGAAAGGTTCGATGGCGATGTTAGTTAAACCCAAGTATATAAGTATACTAGTGTTTCAAGGATTAGTGTTAGACTGTGCCAGAATTGTATAAATAAACTATCACACAGAGGATCGAACTAGTTCTATTTCCTGAACAAAGAAATCGCCTAAATATCAAATAGAATGAAACACATAGTTCGTTATGGGTCACACTGCAAATTTGTTCCAGTTTGCCCAGGGTCTTTCTTCGGTCTGTTATAACGCTCCTCGCTCTCCTGGACCTGCACATATAGCTTCACCGAATGCAACGGTTTGTAGTATAAACCTACGCACTTTCTGTTCCTGGTCACACCGGGATTATCACCACTATTAAATGTATCTTCAAGCGTTTTTGCATTCTTTGTCCCATTCAAACTTTACATCTTTGTCTTAGTTTCTTCAAGGGCCACGATCTTTCATTGAAGCTCTCATAGCATATTATATATTAAATGCTCATTCTCTGTCTCGATCATTTGTGTCGGTCTCGGATAGCGCCTCCACTCTACCAATCATTACATATTGTCACAATCCGTACCAATATAGTGTCATCCTCAAGTATTAGCTTGCCATGGGCAACATGCACCAATTTTCTGCCAAAACCCCAAAGTAACTTTATCATTGAAATCAAGGACACTGCTCACATACACCATTTACACCACATCGTACCAGTTACACCACAGAGGCATGTTCTCTACTGTTACTACTGTAATAGTTTTAGTCCGATATTGGCCAATTTATATGTATATGTCACACTCACCATAAGGTATCACAGTACTACTACCAATTGTGTTATTGTCAAGGGGCACTGGTATCAACTTATCATCGACTAAATGGAGCCATCTCAACCTTCACGTGCCCTGGTTCCACAGGCTGGTCGCAAATCATTACTTTACTTTACGATCTTGGTGGAAGGAAAAATTATAAGCCATAAGTCCTTTTGCACCAAACCAAAAACAATATTCATGAAATAGTAACCATTTTCACATGTAACTATTTATATTGGTATTCCATGTGGCATTAGCCATTATATCACACAGGAAATCATATTTGGTTCTCTTGTTGTAGTTGATCCTCGAATAGGAACTAATTTCTTCTGCATAACCACATTGTATTCAATAAAACACACAGAGGAAGAGGAAGCACTATCAGGGGGAAATTCTTTCTCTCGGGGTTCTCCACACTTGTCAGGGGGAAATCTCGTCTCGTCTCTCTATCGCGTCCCCTTGAGGTACGGGATCGGGAAAGTCACTTTAACTTTACAGTCAAATAAGGCACACACAACGAAATACGTTTCAACTCTCGTCTTAGTCGATCTTTTGGAGCACTCTATAAGACACAGCGCCCTGGGGAAAAGTCCCCAAGACTCCCACAAGGCTGAACCAAGACTCGCCCAAGACTGGACTGCCTCAAGGCTCGCCCCTGGACTGGACTCTCGACTCTCCAAGACTGCGTCTATCGTGCTGTGCTCCCCAAGACCAACTCAAACTCTCTTTATTCATTTTCAAAATTCTAACCAATTACAAAGCAGTAAAAAGACTCTAAGGCGTAACCTTCAATCATAAAGCCAATCACACTAAGTACTGAATACGTCATATCTTTTGATTAATCGTTCACTACATTAATAACTATGAATATAAACTGTCAGAATGGCGACGGTTATCTGGTAATTAGTTCCAAATCACTGAGCCAAGTTCCGTCCAAAACTTCAAATAGGCCTAAACGATGACAGACATAACACAGCAATTCAGCTAATAATCAGCTAATAGGTGATTTTCCGAACAATTGCGAGATCTCGCGAGATGCATGAAAGACGCGCGTCGAACGTCTGCTGCAAAAATCGAACGATTTGATTTTGAACTAGAATTTCTTTATTTCGCAGCTTACATTGACCGGCCGATCTTCGACAGAGGAATATTGCTTCCGAATACCCTCACTTAATCGAAATTGCCTATCATCAAATGTGGACAGCACATTATTAAGCATGGAAATGTCCCCGAAATACTTTCGCGTTTGTCGAATCCCACGCGATGTTTGACGCGACTACGACGCTATGACCTTTGTTTGTCCTGTTTTTACGTTCGATTTCACGCATAACGCGTGATTCTCGCAGTGTACGGAAAATGGTCTATTAAGTCGGTCAACAGATACGCAAAAACAAATTCATGACAGCACCTTGAGATAGCTGGCCTAGCTGGTTATATCGTCTCAACAATAGACGATCAGTTATTCGTGCATTGGGCCCTTTGAAGTCAAAATAATCTACAATCCTAGAAAATACTCATCATGTCTCATTACGCCTTCGATTGTGTTTATTGTGTTCATGGAACAGTATTCTCATTCGCCTTTGGCTGTTTCGGTGAGTCTCTGTTTAGTATTATTTAGTCATGCCTCGATTTAATCTCACTCATGCCATGTAGGGCAGGCATCCAACTTTCATTCCAACTTGGGCTGATATTTGTAATCTATAATCCTTTGTCATTAATCAGTTTGATGAGTGGACATGGATTTTGCAACTGCGATTCCAAGACTGTTTTGATTCTTGATTGTATAGTTTAGGGATTCGATGTCATTGTTAATTAGACCTAATTATAATAAGCAAAGGTTCGTTTAAGCAGAAGTATACTGTGATGAATTTATTCGCGTGTATCTGTTGATCAACTTATTTAGCTGACTACTAGCGAATGGTTGTGTTATGTCTGTCATCGTTTAGGCCAATGCGAGGTCCTGGATGGAACTCGACTCAGTGATTTGAAATTACGATATAACCGTCGCTATCCAGACTACTATTTCTGACAGTTGGTATTTGTAATGTATTCCTGTACTCATGTTATATATATTTGTGAGACGCCCCTTACTTGTAGGTCATTGGAGATGACCCCTAACACGTGATGTAAGTTATTCTCTGGTATGACGACATTCTTGTAATGGTGGCCTGTATGAAACATCGTGTGAATGAATAAAAGCTGTTTCTGCCTCACTGGTTGGACTTGTGTGAATACATTACATATTGGCGACGAGGAAAACTGGCAAGTACTCCAAGATTCAGTTCGTTTATCAATATTGAATGAAAATGGCATCTTTTGGGAAAATTGAAGAGTTCAATGTGGCAGACGAAGAATGGTCACAGTATACGGAACGCGTGACGCAATACTTCATCGCAAACGAAATTACTGATACGACAAAGCGTCGAGCTGTTTTACTGAGTGTCTGTGGGGCAAAAACGTATAGTTTAATGCGTAGCTTGGTGTCGCCCGACAAACCTTCCGACAAGACGTACACAGAACTTTGTGAATTAATGCAAGCATATTACCACCCGAAGCCTTCGCCCATTGTTCAACGGTTTAAGTTCAATTCGCTAGTTAGAAAACCGGGTCAGTCTGTTGCCGAGTTTGTAGCAGATCTCAGACATATCGCTGAGCACTGTGATTATGGGGCTACTTTGCAAGAGATGCTACGGGATAGGCTAGTATGTGGCATCCAGGATGATCGCATACAGAGAAGGCTACTGTCCGAATCAGCACTGGATTTCAAGAAAGCCATGGAACTTGCGCAAGGTATTGAAATTGCAACGAAAAATGCAACAGATATTCAAGTATTGAAAGCAGCCACTCCACAAGGGAGGGAAGAGAAAGTTCACACAGTTCAAGAGGTCAAACCCAAGAGAACTAACCAGAATAAACAGAGAGGTTCTGTTAGTCATGGAAACCACAGTGGCAACAACCAAGGTAATACCAAACCATGTTACCGTTGTCTGGGGAAATATCATTCACAGGAAATGTGTCGTTTCAAAGATTCTGAATGTCATCATTGTCACAAGAAAGGACACATTGCCAAAGCATGCAGAAGTAAACAACATGGTAAACAAGCATGGAAACGAAAGGATGATCAACATGCAACAAACTTAGTACAAAGTGACATTAGTTCAGAGACTCTTGACACTAGTTATACACTTTTCAATGTTGTGGGGTCAGATCAAGAGAAAGTGCGCCCTCTAGAGGTCGATTTTCAGATAAATGATAAGCCTGTAACCATGCAAATTGATACTGGGGCATCTGTGTCTCTGATGAGCGTAGAAACATATGTTAATGTTTTAGGTAAAATACCAGCCCTTAGTAAATCTACCTCTGTGCTTAGTACATATACTGGTGAGAAAATCAGAGTATTGGGTGAAATGAATGTTCATGCTAGGTATAATAGTCAAAGTGCTACTGTTCCAATCCTAGTAGTTGAAGGATGTGGTGCAAATTTATTAGGCCGAAATTGGTTGAAGGTATTCAAGCTAAAATGGGCTGATATTTGTCATATTAAGAGTTCACAGTTTCATGAAACACTGGTGGACAAGTATGCTGAAATCTTTCAAGAAGGGTTAGGCACTGTTAGGAAAATGTCCGGGAAAATTCATGTAGACCCAAATGCCCAACCAAAATTCTTCAAGCCTCGCCAAGTACCATATGCGATGAAAGCAAAAGTTAACCTAGAATTGGATCGACTTCTCCGTGATGGAATCATAGAACCAGTTGAGTTCTCTGACTGGGCCACACCTATTGTCCCTGTTCTGAAGGGTAATGGAAATGTCCGTATTTGTGGGGATTACAAGGTAACGATAAACCAGGTGTCAAAGGTCAACACATATCCAATTCCAAGAATTGAAGATTTATATGCTACATTGAGTGGAGGAAAAACCTTTACCAAGCTTGACTTAAGCAATGCATATCTACAACTTCCTCTGGATGAAGATTCCAAGAAATATACCACAATAAATACACTCCGTGGTCTCTTCCAGTATAACCGGCTCCCATTTGGTGTTTCTTCATCACCGTCGATATGGCAGAAATGTATGGACAGTCTATTGCAAGGTATACCACATGTCTGTGTATACATTGATGATATTCTGATTACTGGGGAGTCAGAATCTGAACATTCGCAGAATTTAGAGACAGTTCTGTGCAAGTTATCCGAAGCGGGGATTCGAGCAAGAAAAGAAAAATGTATTTTCAATGCAAAAGAAGTAGAATACCTGGGATACAAAATTGATGCTGAAGGGTTACATCCTGTTGAAAGTAAGGTCCGTGCTATAATGGAAGCACCCATTCCACGTAATGTCACAGAATTACAGTCATATTTGGGTTTTCTCAATTTCTATGGTCGTTTTGTGGGTAATCTGTCTACCGTGTTAGCCCCACTACACCTGTTACTAAACAAGAACACAAAATGGTTCTGGGGTAAAAAACAGGATGATGCTTTCAGGAAATCCAAAGAGTTGTTAAATACTTCAAGGTTGTTGGTTCATTATGATCCAAGTAAGGATTTGTTACTTGCATGTGATGCATCTCCTTATGGTATTGGAGCCGTACTCTCTCACATCACAAGTGAAGGCTCAGAGAAACCGATCGCATTCGTTTCGCGTACATTGGCACCAGCAGAAAAAAACTATTCACAGCTCGAAAAGGAGGGACTTGCAGTTGTATTTGGGGTTAAGAAATTTCATAATTATCTCTTTGGTAGGCACTTTAAAATATTGAGTGACCATAAACCCTTACAGTCATTATTTAATGAAGCCAAAGGTGTACCAATTATGACCTCACCACGAATACAACGATGGAGTTTAACATTGTCTGCATATGACTACACATTCGTGTATAGACCCGGAAAACTGAGGGGTAATGCAGATGCACTAAGTAGGTTACCGTTACCTGAAAGTCCACCAGAAATTCCTATGCCAACAGATACTGTATTATTAATGGAGTTCTTAGATGTTTCACCAGTGACTGCAAGTGATATTAAGAAATGGACAGACCGCGATCCAGTCCTATCACGTGTTCGAAGATTTATTCATCATGGTTGGCCAGCGAGTATAAGGGCGGATGAATCAGAATTAAAGCCATATTTTGTCCGCAAAACAGAATTGAGTGTGCAAGACGACGTCATTCTTTGGGGAAGTAGAGTGATTGTGCCAGCACAGGGCCAATTACGCATTCTGAGATTACTACACGAGTCTCATCCTGGAATTGTCCGAATGAAGGCCTTTTCACGAAATTATGTTTGGTGGCCATATCTGGACAAGGATATTGAAGCTACTGTGCAGAGTTGTAATGCATGCCAGATCAATGCTAAACTACCACCCACAACGCCCATGCATCCATGGGAATATCCTAAAGGACCTTGGGATCGTGTTCACATTGACTTCGCAGGACCTTTCCTGAACCGAATGTTTCTCATTGTGACTGACGCTTATTCCAAGTGGATGGAGGTAATTCCAATGGTTAGTACAACATCAGAAGCTACAATAAATAAACTGAGAGGACTGTTCTCATCGCTGGGATTACCAACTACACTGGTATCGGACAACGGTTCCCAATTCACAAGCAGTGAATTTCAAGCATTTATGAATGCAAATGGTATTATCCATTTAACGTCTCCACCATATCATCCGGGATCAAATGGCCTGGCAGAACGATCGGTTCAGACGTTCAAAGTAGGAATGAAAAAGCCTTGTAGTGGGAGTGTGGAAACAAAGTTGTCAAGATTTCTGTTCAAATATAGAGTGACGCCACACTCTACGACAGGTAAAACGCCTGCAGAGCTACTTATGGGATGAAAATTAAGGACACATTTGGACTTACTACAACCAAATGAGCGATCAACTGTACTTCGTGCTCAAGCAAAGCAAAAATCTGGGCATGACACGCATACAGAGTCCAGAGAGTTTGAAGTTGGAATGACTGTGTTTGTCTACAACTTTAGGCCAGGTCCACGTTGGTTAAATGGTAGAGTAGTAGAGAAGAATGCTTCTTCTTATATAGTTAGGTTAGAAGATGGTCGTGAGGTGAGACGCCACACTGATCATGTTAGATTATCTAAAGTAGGGTTTAGTACAGGTTGCGACATGTATAGTTCCCTTTCTACACATGATGATGACAGAGAGATGCATGTTCCAGCAGTTTTACCATTTAGTTCAGGGGGAAATTTAGTAAGTAAACAGATTCCGATCGAACCACTTGCTTCTCCTAGTAAACCGTTGTTGCCTGTACCTGCTACACCCAAACCAATGTTGAGGGTTTCTACACGCATAAGAAAACCACCAGTTCGTTTAGATTTGTGAGTTTTTACTGTTATGTATTTTTGATGTTTTCAAAGTTCAAAGAATATACCCATATCCATGATGTGGATGACTATTGTGAAACCAAAACTGTAGAGTAGGGAAAATGGATGCTGAGGATCCATTTGAGGGTGATTTGTGCGAGTAACCTCTCCCCTCTGATGATAGGATTTAACGTTTATTGTTATTTTGTTAAAGTAGGCAAAGAACATTTGAATTTAAACTTTGAGATTCTATTGTACAAGTTCTCAGCTTAAAAAGGGAGAAGTGTAATGTATTCCTGTACTCATGTTATATATATTTGTGAGACGCCCCTTACTTGTAGGTCATTGGAGATGACCCCTAACACGTGATGTAAGTTATTCTCTGGTATGACGACATTCTTGTAATGGTGGCCTGTATGAAACATCGTGTGAATGAATAAAAGCTGTTTCTGCCTCACTGGTTGGACTTGTGTGAATACATTACAGTATTCACAGTTACTAATATAGTGAACGATTAATCAAAAGATATGACGTGTCCAGTACTTAGTGTGATTGGCTGTATGTGTGAAGGCTACGCCTTAGAGTCTTTTAACTGCTTTGTAGTTGGTTTTAGTTGGTCTTGGCGAGTACACCACGATAGACGCAGTCTAGAGAGAGTCTTGGGTCAGCCTTGCGATAGTCTTGGGGACTTTTCCACACGGCGCTGTGTCTTATAGAATGCTCTGACCGACTAAAGACGAGAGTTGAAACGTATTTCGTTGTGTGTGTCTCATTTGACTGTAAAGTTTAAGTGACTTTCTTGATCCCGTACCTCAAGGGAACCGATAGAGAGACGAGACGATATTCCCCCTGGCACGTGTGGAGAACCCTCAGAGGAGAAGAAATGCCCCCGTGATAATACTATCGTTTTGAGGATTACTTTCAGATTGTGCCGAAATTATATAAATGCACACATAAGATCCAACTAATCTTAGTGATGATTGTACACCATGCCGAGTCGCAGGCATGCCAGTGCCCAGGGTATACACCTAAAAGTCTTTTCACTAAATTTGCTCTCTCTGTGAAAACTAATACTGACAGTATTTGTAATAAACAAACAATGAAGGCACACTAGATCTTTATCAGTTCCACACGTGAAAAGTACGTCTACAATTTAATAATTCATTTTGTTGCAATATGTAATTTACATTCAAAACATGTCACTATACATTATATTATTCATTCACTCTCAGGAAACTCTCCAATCGGTCGGTGGATAAACTTCTTTGAATCGCACGTGGTTCTACTGGATTTTCGAATATTATTGCAATAATCACAATGTTAATATCTCCCATGATTTATACAAACTATAGTATGACATTACTCCTCAGTTTGTATTCACAATTTCGTTAATAATTTGAAGAATATTAATATTGTTTAATATTGAATCTACCAATTTATTCGTGGCCACTGAATTACAAGCATTCTACCAAGTTATTTATGCTGCACAGTCACCAAGGCAACTAGGAATTCTTAGGAAAACAACCCCTACCATTGACCTTACTATCAATGGGTCACGAACTAAATGAACTTTATAGATGGCTAACACATGAATTACTTATACTCACAAACTGCCACTGTCCAAAGTTTAACATAGCTTTTAAGTGTGGGTGAATTTAATATATTTTGTTTCCTACCAAAATAGCGACCACAAAATCAAATGGCCTGGCTGTGCTCCAGCATGTCCTAAAACCGGACACCGAAATATTGGTATACCGAGCCTTTGTATGTTCATACATACCATTTTGAAAGTAATTGACATTCTTATGGTCTTAACTTCATTGCACATATATCACTTGTTGCCTAACAGCTTAATGGGATACAGCTCATGGCCTGTACTTCTGATAAGTTAATATTTGTGTGTATATATGACCCCTTTTAATTAAGACAATTATTAAGTCTGGGAAGCTGTACGTGTTTAGATATAATGTAGTAAAACAGTGTATTGAGTGTTCATTAGTAACGCAGCTCTCAATCATCACTAAAGTAATAAAACATAGCATAGTAAAACTGTAAAAAAAATATTATCAATTTTGATCAGAAATTTAATGAACGTATATATCGATGGCTAGAACATGTTATCTATACAATTTACTCTCTTTTCCACACTCGGACACTTTTGATCTGCATTGCCGCGCTTTCTCCGTTATCCAATTCCGGGTTCCATGTTGGATACCAGTGATCTTTGCCGTTCCAGAAGTCTTTTGCCGCCGTGTGGGAAGTATCAAGCCACGGTTTAGCATACGCACCATTTACATTACCGTCCCAGAAATACCCAGAAACACCTCCAACAGCAACGTTCATAACGAGGTAGAACTAAAATAAAACAAAACACAACAATGTGTGGCTACGCAGCAACCAATATCTTTGAAAGAGTGTCAAAAATAACCAATTTCGTGGTATACCACTCGACTGTTGATTAATGGTGATAATGTTTGAAATCAAGCAAAGGTTAAATGTATGTTACCTCTTTATCAAACGGTGCCATTTTATTTGGACTATTAGCCCATGGGTTCATCACATCTGGTATACTCTCATGCCATCCACCGTATTTGTAGAACCCGTCTTCACCAGGATCGACTTCTAAAGTTAATTTATCATCAACGAAAAATCTGTGCAAATACAATATAACAGAAGAGAATAACAACAGATGGCAGAAGGTAGAACAAAAAAGACTGAAAAGTGCTGTAGTAGCAATAGAAAATTCGATCACGAAATTCGCCCTTAACTTTTAGATGAAACGTTATGCCCGCTTTTTTGTTTTTCAGTTGCGTGAGCATATGTGTGTGAGGATTACATTTAGATATGCCCATTCCACACCGGCTGTTTGTCAGGACTGGATATCGATCACTGGGACTCACTGTGTAACTATGTAATTAATGTAATTTATTGGATCACTTTTCAACCTTTATAGTTTAGGCACAATCATCAATAACATACTCTCATTTATAGTATACTTACTTGATAAAATCTTTGGTCCATTCCATACCAAATTTATGAAAGTCAGAAGCAAAGGATCCTGTCTCCAACACTCTAAAATAACCAAATCATAGTATATGAAGTTCTCGTATGATTGGCTGTTATAATAATAACGATGTTGCTGCCAGAATATGGCAGGGCAATATATGTAATGTAATGTAATATAACGATGATAGTAATGGGAACTTTACAATAAATATATGATGATAGGTTTTTGTTCAATCATTCATTTCAATATATAACATCTCAAACATATGCGACATTTGTATTGGTAATGTTTTATAACATCCAAGCCATCAAAGAATAGCCATCGTCGTACGCCACGGCCTCGGCCTTGTCAAGCCTTCACTTATTTCGTTGAGTCTTGCGGCGGCGAGAATGAGAAAAGCATCCATTGGGATAACTGTTTGAAGATGACAACCCTGTCAAACATTGTGTATACTTACTTTGTAGCGTGCGTTTTGTTCCATCCATTCCATGGAAAGTATGGTCCCCAATGCATTGTACTACCCATGCTATCCACACCCTGTGAAACTCCGTCAGGAGATTTGTAGTCCACGTTACCTACAATTATAGTTCATTTCATTCATTACAGTTGTATACTCATGGGGCAAATTATGATTATATTAGAATTATTGTCTACCTCTGCTTTCCACAATGTCAATTTCACCAGATGCTGGCCAATCACCATATTCATTATACTTTGGTAACATCCATATTGCTGTGAATAATATAATATAATATAATATAACTTCAAGGATTGCTATGAAACACCAGTCATTAACAATTATGGGGTTCTGCAGTGGCATATTGCCCATGGTGCCTTTCCAACGGGGAGATTTCGTTTGAACAATTCTGATAAATGTCCTTTTTGTGATGAAGTTGACACACTTCAACACATTTTTTATGATTGTCCATCAAATAGCGCCTTACTCCATTATTTTAATAACATCACGTCGCGACTGCTTCAACCAGACTTTCGCATGCCTATTTGGTGGTTCACCATTTACCACCCCATCGCTCAAAACACTTTATGTCTCGCAAAGCACAAGGTTTATTTTGTTTCTTAGCGTGCATGGCTAAGGTTGCAATTCATGTCAGCCGTCGCAATAAAAGGCAAAACAAAGGATCGAGTGAGCCTCTGGACATTTTTATTCAAAGTATTAAGTCGAGGCTTGAAACAGAATATGAATGTTTCCGGATCATGAACCAACTGCCTGAATTTGAGATTATGTGGACGGTAGAGGATGCACTATGTAAAATCGAGGATAACACACTTCGCATTCTACTGTAATTGTGGCAGGTATGATCTATTTAAAACAGGAAGTTGCCTTGTCTTGTTGTTGAACATCGATACAAACGAACATCATTGTATTAGCAAACTTAGCACACGCACAGGAGCCAAGAGTTTTGTCCTCTTGGTGGGCTATCATTGCACACACTTGCAGCAGCGCATATATGTTTTATGTTACTTGTTCTGTGTTTTAAATGTTTAGATTTTCCCTTGGAATTTGGCAGGGGGGTTGGTACCCCCTTAAGTGCGAACCGGTGTCACCGGCCTGCCTACGGGGTTCCAAGGTGTTTTTGTACTGTTACGTGATCGTCTTTTATTTTATTTTACCCGTGAACCAAAAAGCATAATATAATATAATATAATATAATATAATATAATATAATATAATATAATATAATATAATATAATATAATATAATATAATATAATATAATATAATATAATATAATATAATATAATATAATATAATATAATATAAAAAAGTGTTGTACCTGGCCATATCCAATCACCTTTCGGCATTTTTGCCTCCACTTCTACTTTTCCATACTTGGCTGTAAAACTGTCAACTGTTCGTATTCGTGCTGACTGTACAGGGTTCACTATGTTGTTGCCATTTCCCGTACGTGAACATCCCCACCATGCATTGCCAGTACAGAGATTAGCAGGTGTGTGGCCTGTGACAATAGAGTGGACATGTGGACATTAAAGTGTATCGTTATATTACTGTGATAGTCGGTAAGTAGATTTTATTTCTGATATCGTAGTTATGCTATATTATTGATTCGCTTTTTGATCGTTGAAAAGTTAAAGGGCAATTGTTTTGAGTGTTAAGTAGAATCGATATTGTAGGACGCATTGTTGTCATAGTTATCTAAAAGTTGTATGGGCTGCAAATATTATATTTGAAGCATTTAGCATGTAAAATAATATACGTAATTATAACAGTTACGGTATTGAAAATACATCCCCATCCGGTCGAACGTCACAGAGCAGTTCTGTAGATTCGGCTGTGATTGGGGATTCAACATCATGGGATGACATCAAGTTACTGAATCACAAGCGGAATATTTTGCTCGACGACCGAAGACGAAATGTATCACAAAATCGATATTCGTTGTGAAGTAAGTATAGCCTGGGGTGCGTATAATATATCATTTTTAGTCATGTTTAGTAGTCATTCCTTTCTTAATTTATATGACGACGATTTTACTCTTGGTAAAACTGCTTTCGCGCAAATATCGAACATATGAAATATGAAACAGCAATGCATGACGGGATTTATTGCGATACAGATTTGACTTCTGAGCCGCAGATTCAAAATTTGATTTTTTTGCTGATAATACAACTTTGAAGGCAGTACTCATCAGGCAAACAGACGATTTATAATGCATACCCCATAGGTCCAGTGTGCCATACAAAATGCCGTGTTCATCATTTCCAAATTTATCAAGAGTCAGAGTCTAGAATACAAGTAAATCATACACAGCTTCATTTAACATTATGCACTAGGACGAATTTTTTATTTGTTTTTAGTATATAAATATAAAAATAGGGAGATTTAGACTAATTATTGCGAAATAATGCAGTGATTCAACATTACCGGTTTAATATACAGGATATTATCCCTGACGTAACTGTTCGAACGGTTGTTCGTGTAGTATTGGAACTCCCAGTTCTGTAAGTAGATAATACAATAATAGAATTAGGGATTTTTTCGAATGATGATGTCATAAACGTATATTTGTGAGTGAATCTGAAGACTAAAACTCGATATCATGAACATAAATTGAAAACAACTTTATCATTTTAAATCATGAACATGGAATGCAACTATTGTCTATAACGTGATTATTGAATTATTACTTACCCCACCACCTCCTGCTGTCATCTCGTGTTGCCACCAGTCAAATCGGAACGTATCAAACGTGTCTTCAAATATCAAATCATCTTCAGCTACAGGTTCAGGCCTAGGTTTAGGTTCAGGTTCAAATTTCAAATCATCTGTAAGTTAAAAATATATTTCTGCATGTTCGAGTGCCAAGATCACTTTGTATTTTTTCTTTTCTTTTCTTTTGTATTTTTTTGTTTCCACAAGATCTTGCAGATAAGCCTATTACAATGTAGATGATTATTAAAAGCGGGGTTCAGCAATTAGAGTATTTATGCATGTGTACCCAAAGGCGCCAAGTAAATACTTGAATGAACACAGTTGAATGTATGTGATATGAACATATTAAGAATCTCCGTCTACGACGTTTATGGCCAACCTATATCCACGTGTTTCGCGTGTGTTGTATGTTCTTTGGTAAAGAAACAAAGTGCCTAGTAGAGATGGTTTGAAACTGTGACATAGCTCGCAATGTTATAACTTGGCCCGGGAAGTCATTTATAATGGTAATAGAAGGTGTGGCAATTCCAGGAGCAAAGAAGTTGTCACGTATTTTTTTTTTTCATCTTCGCTAGCCAAGGAACGTTTCTTTCGGGTAACCTCTCAAAACTAACCGTTGGCAGATTGAACCACTAAAGTGTGTATTTAATAGTCGCCCTTAACGACAATGAGGGGAGATGCGACAAAAATAAACAGCCAATCTTGTATCAAAATACAGTAGAGCGAGGCGACCCAAGCAGAAAAGATCACGCAGTTTTTCTAGATAAAAACCTCACCGATCACGAAAACCATGCAATTGAGGCATTACTAGCTAAAAAAAAGACGAGTTTGTTGCAACGAGGACGGGAGGTGGCAAATCAGGAGAATTGTACAACAATGATCAGTCGAGTAGAGTTTCTGAGATTTTCTTTTAGAGTTGAGAGTTTCATTACTTTCTTAAAACATAAATATTTGGCATTTTGCTGACGAAGTATGCCACAAACAGCTTGCAATAATAATAATAATAATAATAATAATAATAATTCTCTAAAGTCACCATCTGTTTTTTATATTTGTGAAATCGTCATCATTGCAATATTTGTAAACTTTGCATTGCTCGTGATTAACATAATTACAATATTGATTAAAAGTTATTACATAATATCCCCAAGTTCCAATCTCTTCTCGAAAGCTAAATAACAACAGCATCATTGAACGTGTTTAATAAGAAATACAATCAAACATTTATACTGTCGTATATGAAAATAGTAGGTAGAGTCTGGTAGAGAATGTGAGTAATATACACCTACAACTTTAGATAATATGACGCTTCCATTTTGTTCCCTTCTTCAAAGACAGCAGCGTCAATAAATGTATTGATAAAAAAATATAAATCATTAATTCAAGTGTGCGACGCAATAAAATCGTGTAATTGATTGGTTTATACCCATATTTAGTATTAGTCTTGTAAACAATAACTCATGTTGTCAAATTAAGCTGATAATAATAAATATAATGAGCAGGTATTTATACGTCCAGAAGACTTACCATAGACGCTTTACTTATTACCACTGGTCACTGGGTCATATGAACCAAACCCACAAATCATCTACAACGTCCGTGGGGCATAGTAATACAACATACTATAGTGGAACAAATAGGGATTGGTGGCACCTGATCAGGCATGGTTCAACGGAATACAAGTCAACGAGTACACACACCAATAAGGGTAATCAAGCTCGCTCTTGACTGAGATTATATGACAGAAAACATCTAGGAATGGCCAACACTGTCCTTCGTGCTGGGAAAAACACAGCCACTTTGATATTTTTTTATTGTTATGTTCGGATGCTAAACTTTCTATGCACTATTATCACAGCAACGCACTTTAGTCTGTGATAATCATATACTTACCTTGGTCCTTTACGCTGTCTCTAACTGGTAGCTTATTAGTAGCGAATAACGCGATCATCGTAGTGGCGGTAGCGAGAACGACTATCAGGGCGAATACAAGAACAATAATCAGCGGTCTACCACTTATACTTTTCTTGACCATGTCGTCATTTCTGTTTTTCCACGAGCTGGAATTTCCATAAAGTATCGCAGTTGTACCCCCTTCTTCCATGGCGAAGTTGTCGTATGACGAAAGTGATGACTTAGTGGACCGGTCTTGCTTGTTATCAGATGTATTTGTACTGGTTTCTTTGTGGGCCATCATTGCTTACTCCAATCACAGTGAACACATCTTACTGGGCGTCAACTGCATTGTGTTTGGGGTTTTATAGCAATCACAGTGAACCATACTGACTCCCCGTAGCCCTGTAATTGGTCAAATGTCGCAGACCTGCATGCTTCCACATCATGGTGCACTCGTGATTTGGAAAAACTCAACACGTGTCTCACTCGTGCAAGACACATGTTTACGTCTTTGTCGCATTTCAAGCCCCCAATATCTCCAACTTGAAACAATGAAACAATATGGCATACATATATATTACGTATGTCTTTTATATTTGGTTGTTTTGATATGCACACATTTTTACTTTGGTTTACGCTAAATCTTACATTTACTATATATTATTATTATTAGTGGTCCCGTCACATCCAATTTGAATACTGGTATCTTGTACACAGTTGTTGTGTAGTTTGTAAACTAGTACAAGTCTGTCATCACAGTCTTTACATGACAAGGCGAAGGTAGGCCCGGACGAAGTTCCACTCTTAGAGGGATGCACGAATGGTATTGGAAAGAGTGGAAAGATGTACGTACCAAAACGACAATTTTGTGTCACCAGAGGCGATTCTATGTTAAAGGAGGTCGTCGCGCGGCGCGTTTTCGCAAGTCATGTAAACAAACAATGTATTTTACACGGGTTATGTACGTCGCTATGAATCCCACATCATAATTTCATACATTCTTCGAGATACATCACGGTGATTGGCTCTTTAAGCCAACCTGTAATGAAAGGCATAACAGATAGCAGCCACCAACAAAAATAAATCATGAGTTGTCGATCTTGCGGATCATGCAAGTCATATTCCATGTCAAAAAACAACAACAACAACAACAACACACAATCTGAGAAGGGCTATATAATAAATCTAATTTTTGTACAAAAGGGGTGTTCGTAGTAATCTAAGTTATTCACTCGCCCCTCCCTTCAGACAAATCAATTGAAAAACCCAGCCCACCGGAGATGCGCGGACGCCACGTCAATAGGAGCTCGCCCCTTACCGAATTTCCTGACCCGCCAGTACTAGTGTTATTTATTAAAATGTTAATATGACATTAAACTGTATAACATTCCGACCTAATAATAACAATTTACAACATCTACAAAAACCCATCAGAATTTCGATTGTCCACGGTTCAAGGAGAACCTGACACAATGGCAAAGTGCGTATCCATAAAAGACGCGTATCTTAGAACAATGGATTATTGTGTTATGCTTAGGGGGTGGTAAGAAAAATACAAATTATTCAGTGAATAAATTCAATATCAATTAACTAAATGATATCAATTGACCGTATGTGTAAGAGTAATCAAAATGTACGATAATGCGCCGGACTGTTATATATATTGAACACAAAAGGGTGCGACGATTGAGGTCAAAGTGTTAATTGAACGCTTACGGAATTAAAAAAATATGACCATCATAGAATAAACCATGACTATTATACAGTTATGATAATTATTTAATGTAGTAGAATGTCTCACCAGGTTATGGTGTTGTTTTTTGTACACAATTAATGTAAATAATGTAAGGAGATTAAGTTAACCCCACGAGAGACGTGCACAGTACATGGACGAGGCTGGTGACCTCCACAAACATTTACTTTCTCTAGCAACTGTGTTATGTACACAAAGTAATTGAAAATACAAACATTTATATATCGAGATTTATTGTATGTCACCCACTACAAAGCACCCCGTGTGACGAGCTCGTGAGTTGGACTCTATGCCACAAAGTGTTTGCATATCAATGTATTGTTCTGGTGATGTCCAATTTAGATGCTGCGAATATTGTTGAAACGTCTGAACTTGAGATGTTGGCAACATGCTAGCAAGTTACAAATTCTGGCAATGAATTTCACTGGATAGCTGAATGTGTGCAGTATATAGGTCATTTACGCGATTATCAGAGTTTAGAATACATATCTAGAATGTACTAGATGCAACCAAAACTGTACGTAATAATATTACAAATACATTACTTAAAACAGTAAATTGTCACACTCAATCGTACATGGCAAGCTCTCGGGACTCTCTCAGAGTGTAACGAATGCCTGCGCACAAATTTATAAGTTGCAAAAGTGCAAGAGATGTGATTAAACCTTTTTGAGCTTACTTATAGACGCCCTTTTTACCTCAATGGTTTATGAACTTGTAATTGGTATAATTTCGGCAGGATCAGCTTGATGAAGAACTATTTTTACAAACATATCCGACACCATCTTTTCCTTGGGCGTAGCAGTACGCCAAACAACGTCGATATGCGTACCAGTTCACACTAGCACACTGAGCTGACCTGCACACTGCTTGATTCGTTGAGTAACACTGAAATCTATAAACCAGAGCAAAATAGCAAAACATTTCGAAATAAAACCAGCATGCTAACTAATACATGAACAGTTATTATGTAGTTGCAGCAACAGCATTCTAATTACATGTTTTCAGTCATTTATTTACTAAATAATAAAAAAGGAAACATAGAAATAAACTGGTATCTAAAATTGTGGAATTGCCTTCTACGCGTGATTTTATTTCATTAAAAGACATTCTATTACATTGTTCACAGCGCAGTTGCAGCAGTGTCGGTGTTCTACTGGCAGTGTGAACAGCTCACACTGTTGTCAACATAACGTAAACTGCCCTAAATTACACACAAATGAACGCGAGAAAGCATGACATTGGAATAAGCGCCCTCTTGATGGCAAAAATAATGAAAAATAACCCGAAATCCCTTTTTCAACTGTATTTCTGTACCATCAATCTATCAGCACAAGGACTTGTCAACTCACGGTAAAACTGCTAAAGTGTACAAGTCCGAACTTTGTCTTTGCTCTAGGACCTTCGCCGTGAGATGACAACCCTTTGTGTATCACATAATGTTTCCCATCGATCCAAAAAGGGCACAGATATGATGGGTGTGGGGTGGTGTTGCGACGTGTCTGTGGCGGACTCTCATAGGTGAGTGCTATACCAGTAAATTGCTTATCGGGTCTCTTATTTTTTCGGGTCATAACTATTTTTTGTTGCAATGCATTATGACTTCATTAATTATGTATAGATCTATGCAAGATAAGCATTTGTTGCCAACTGGACGCTGTCCACACGTCTAAAAAAAATTGGATATACTATTTTTGGTTACAAAACATTTAAGAGATATTATGTATTATCCGTACAATGCATATTAATATTATGATATTGTCAATATATTGGGATGTAGTAGCAGTCATAATGTGACCTCATTAACTATTCACACATACAATTCCCAGTTGTCTATTGTCGACATGCATTTGGTTTTGTAGGGTTACTGACATCATCTACATGTATAAAGAGATTAGGATACACGACTATCTAGGCATGCAACCTAATTAATTATACACAAATCTAATTCCCAGAGATATAGTACAGATACACATTTACCACTAACTGGATAATTGTGCATATATATGAAAAGATTTGGTATATGAAAAGTATTGACTTGTCACGTGATCTCGCTAACTATGTGCTTATCTAATTTCTTGATGTTCATTCTAAATATACATTTTTTTTATATATAAATATTTTTTGTGCCAGGCGACAGTTCTGGACATTGAGTATCACTGTTGTCTCTCCTGACATTTTTTTGTGTGTGCAAATTGCAAGTGCTAGTGCTGACACATAGTGCATTTTGCCACAGAAGTCATAATCATGTTTGGGAGTACATGACAGGGCTGTGTGGCCATCTCTCTGTCAAATGGCATTTTTTAATGCGCTATCCTGGCGTCAACCAGGCTCGGTCAAACACAAGCACCTGCGGACCTTAACCAAGATTCCCCCAAAGTCGCATTCGTTAGTGAATGAATCTCGGCCAGTGGAATTAGCCTTCCCATTGAGTCTTTGGCACACTCACCCAGGGTAGGGGTCGACCTTTTGATGTTCAGCCTAAGGTATTATTTGAACTTGGGTCTACCGATCATGAGTCTGATGCGACAACCACTATGCTACCAGTGACCGGTTATCTAAATATACATTTATACTTACATGGAATTTAAATAAAACAAACCATTTACAAACCCATATCAATTTGTTTACATACTGGTGTATATTGATGAAAAAGTATGCATACGCTTGTGACTCTAATAAACTCATAATTGTTTAAAGTGTGTGAAAAGTTTCATATGGGCATTGGGATAGGGTAAATAATCCTTATGGATATTACATACTCATGTCTAGTTTCCAAAGATCTAATGCTGATATGCATTTACTAGTAAGTGGATATCGCCAAAATGAATGAACAGATTTAGATGAAATATATTCTTCTCATGTGGCCCAATTAATAATACACATATCTAATTCCTGACGATCTATTCCAGATGAGAGATGACTAGTAAATTATGTAATCAGTAAATACTGATGTATTTGGTCATTGAACAACTGTTGTCTGTTTAACAAATTTCAAAACTGTTCATTAAGTGGTTTATTGAATATTAACAGAAACAATCAATAAACAATATGATGGGAAAGTTGAATTTTCCCTCTTATATAATATTCATCCATGAATTTGTGACTTTGCCATTCTGTGGTGTTACAGTTGGTTTGACATATGACCTCTCAATTCCTCAGGGGAAGAACTGTAAGATGATATATTACACAAAATGGCTGAATAGACATGAATAGAAACGCTCTACGCAATTGGTCATTCGACAAGACATGAATAGAAACACTCTACCCAATTGGTCATTCGAAAAGACATGAATAGAAACGCTCTATCCAATTGGTCATTCGGGAAGACATGAATAGAAACGCTCTACCCAATTGGTCATTCGAGAAGACATGAATAGAAACGCTCTACACAATTGGTCATTCGAGAAGACATGAATAGAAACGCTCTACCCAATTGTTCATTCGAAAAGACATGAATAGAAACGCTCTACGCAAATGGTCATTCGAGAAGACATGAATGAAACGCTCTACCCAATTGGTCATTCCAGAAGACATGAATAGAAACGCTCTACGCAATTGTTCATTCGAGAAGACATGAATAGAAACGCTCTACCCAATTGTTCATTCGAGAAGACATGAATAGAAACGCTCTATCCAATTGTTCATTCGAAAAGACATGAATAGAAACGCTCTACGAAATTGGTCATTCGAGAAGACATGAATAGAAACGCTCTACGCAATTGGTCATACGAAAAGACATGAATAGAAACGCTCTACCCAATTGGTCATTCGAAAAGACATGAATAGAAACGCTCTACCCAATTGTTCATTCGAAAAGACATGAATAGAAACACTCTACCCAATTGGTCATTCGAAAAGACATGAATAGAAACACTCTACCCAATTGGTCATTCGAAAAGACATGAATAGAAACGCTCTACCCAATTGGTCATTCGAGAAGACATGAACAGAAACGCTCTACCCAATTGGTCATTCGAGAAGACATCAAGAGAAACGCTCTACGCAATTGTTCATTCGAAAAGACATGAATAGAAACACTCTACCCAATTGGTCATTCGAAAAGACATGAATAGAAACACTCTACCCAATTGGTCATTCGAAAAGACATGAATAGAAACGCTCTACGCAATTGGTCAGTCGGGAAGACATGAATAGAAACGCTCTATCCAATTGGTCATTCGAGAAGACATGAATAGAAACGCTCTACCCAATTGGTCATTCGAAAAAACATGAATAGAAACGCTCTACGCAATTGTTCATTCGAGAAGACATGAATAGAAACGCTCTACCCAATTGTTCATTCGAAAAGACATGAATAGAAACGCTCTACCCAATTGGTCATTCGAAAAGACATGAATAGAAACGCTCTACCCAATTGGTCATTCGAGAAGACATGAACAGAAACGCTCTACCCAATTGGTCATTCGAGAAGACATCAAGAGAAACGCTCTACGCAATTGTTCATTCGAAAAGACATGAATAGAAACGCTCTACACAATTGGTCATTCGAGAAGACATGAATAGAAACGCTCTATCCAATTGGTCATTCGGGAAGACATGAATAGAAACGCTCTACCCAATTGTTCATTCGAGAAGACATGAATAGAAACGCTCTACGCAATTGGTCATTCGAAAAGACATGAATAGAAACGCTCTACCCAATTGTTTATTCGGGAAGACATGAATAGAAACGCTCTATCCAATTGGTCATTCAAAAGACATGAATAGAAATGCTCTATCCAATTGGTCATTCGGGAAGACATGAATAGAAACGCTCTATCCAATCGTTCATTCGAAAATACATGAATAGAATCGCTCTACGCAATTGGTCATTCGGGAAGACATGAATAGAAACGCACTATCCAATTGGTCATTCAAAAGACATGAATAGAAACGCTCTATCCAATTGGTCATTCGGGAAGACATGAATAGAAATGCTCTATCCAATTGTTCATTCGAAAAGACATGAATAGAAACGCTCTACGCAATTGGTCATTCGGGAAGACATGAATAGAAACGCTCTATCCAATCGGTCATTCGAAAAGACATGAATAGAAACGCTCTATCCAATTGGTCATTCGAAAAGACATGAATAGAAACGCTCTACCCAATTGGTCATTCGAGAAGACATGAATAGAAACGCTCTACCCAATTGTTCATTTGAAAAGACATGAATAGAAACGCTCTATCCAATTGGTCATTCGAAAAGACATGAATAGAAACGCTCTATCCAATTGGTCATTCGAAAAGACATGAATAGAAACGCTCTACCCAATTGGTCATTCGAAAAGACATGAATAGAAATGCTCTACCCAATTGGTCATTTGAGAAAAGATAAATACCCTTCAATTACCAACTACTGATTGACTTTAAAAGCAATATAGTTTATATGTTAGTTTATTACACAGTGGCTTTACAACACAACACCCCTGTCTATTGTATGGTATGAATTTTTGTTATTGATTAATGGTTTATTCTGTGGTCATGAGTGAAAAATACACCATGAAACATATCATACAAAGTATTATCATAAGAATAGCTGTAATATCTCTCTTGTCATATGTTTGAGTTCTTTGTACTACCTGTAATCTATGGCAAATAAACGAATAAATAAAAATTAAAAAAATATCATTGTTTTCCTGTTGTTTTAATTGTTACAATATGCCACTGCATATTAAATTTTCTTGAGAAATTGAGAAGACGAAAATCCCTTGGGACAGTCGTTGTTGTGAAACAATGGACATACTTCTCCCTGGTATCAAGGGTTTATTTGAAGAGGGAAACTGCTGGTTTTGGAAAAGCAAAGTTCAATTTCATTGGCCACAGTAATTACCCGGCACATCTGTGATTGGCCTAGGCTAGTTGAAGACGTTTTTACAGGGGTGACTTGCTAGAAGTATTCGCCATGACTCCGGACTTTACATTCGAGTTTATACAACGAACGCTTACATGTTACTGTTAAGAGGGTTTAATGTTCTGAAACCATTTCCAGAATGATATGTACGGATATGTGTGAGTATGTTTCATGGATTAATATGCCACTCATTTGCTTCAATTCCAACTATATGTCTGGAAATATCACTTGCTGTTTATCATTCATATTTTGATATCCCACAATGTCTCGATTGTGTGTCCGGTAATTCTAACTAACTACTATTTCGCAAAATTTGCCCAACCTTGCTTCTAACAGTCATTTAAGTCAACTCCCATATTATTATCCACAGTGAAGGTTAATTCAGATATATTGTAAATTACACCATGTAGGTATAAACAGAAGAAGTTACAACTGGGTAATCCTCTTCGCTTATCTATTTAAACGTCCTTGATACCCATGATCATTTCCGACGCTAACGTTCACTGTCCTCTTAACCAAGGGTGGGTCTTTATTTTTCTCTATTGCTATGCAGTGTTTTTCAAGAATAAGAGTAATTGTACTTGCGCAATGCGTCTAGAAAGAATGCCATCGTTATGACAAGTTTATTCATGTTTGAATTTTTAAAATCGGCCGATCGATCTATCATATCAGTAAGTTATGTTGTTTTTCCGTTTTTTCGAGGAATTTTTATAGGTTATTTTCGGTGGGTGTACCAAAATGGCCCACTTATGTGTCTATTTAAATTGAAGCCTATTTTACGATCTTTGCAATGGTTTTAAAACTATGTACCTCCAGAGTACTCCACGCATGCAGTCGTTAACAGTATTGCATGACTTCTGGGTACATCTTTTGGCATTACCCAGGTGTCGCAGTTTTGGGACAAAATATATCCTCTTCAATCACGACTCTTTCAATTTTATTTACTTCCGCTGAATTGAAAAAATTACATTTGGCCCGACGGATTTCGAATATTCCCGAGGTCTCCTGAAGTACGTCCGTAATATGACATTGGAAATGTCAGCAGTTCCTTTAAAATACGGTCAGTGTACCACGATTGAAAGTAAGATTTCAGCGAGTCCTTGAAAGGTTTATTGACGGGGTTACAGTCGATCGGTACAACAGGTCGGAACAAACACAGTGGCAACGTTGTTGTGAAGTTTTTTTTCTTCAAAAAATCTTCACATCGATGTGCTCTGAATACATCAAATATTGCCAGAACTTTTGTTTTTCGAGTAACCGCAGCTCTGTGTAACCCATGACAACACAGAGGTAACACTACAATACACTTCCCTTTACATTCCCTTCCATTACACAACAGTCTTTGTGCTGAGGAAGTTATGGTTCACATCCATCACCAGTTCTTTTGTCCGATCTGTATATATTGTCATAGACAATATGTAGTGAATGGTCTAAGGGGCGGACCAGTTGATATCCTGGGGGGATTTTCCCCCTATCTGATAAGGAATTTTTTTTCAGCAGACCTTGTCTCTAATTTTTTTTCACTCAACAATTGTTTTTATTTGTTTGTTTCAGTATTTTAAAGCAGGAGGGTCGTCACCTGCGCACGCGCGGGAGTTGAGCCCAAAGAGACGATAACAACACACGCTAAAAACGCAAAGGCTCATGGGCAGGCACTTGTTTGTAAACAATGACACGCTATGGCCATCTGACCCCCGCTTTAAGTAAAGTAGATTATAGCCCCCTTTAACATCATGAAACGGTTTTGCTATCAGTCCACCTCCTGGATGTGTTCTCTCTTCCAAACCAGGCTTCTAAACAGTACACTAAACTACTTGACATTTATTTATCGACCCACCTGAAAAAATTCCAGACCATTCTGGGAAAGGAGGACAAAGACGCGTTTGTAGATATCAAAAGCCTGGCTGGAAAAAAACAACATCAGGTTCTGGCTGTTGAAAACTAAGGCAATTCCTCAAACAATCGAGGAAAAGAGTGTAGGGCCCCGGAAGGGCAGGAAACGCACTTCTAGCCTTAAATAATCAGTGCTTCGGCACACAAACCAAACGGCCCTTTTCAGGGCCACCACATCCTCCCAAAAGAGAACTACAATTATCACTATGGACTCTGTCCATACAATCAATAACACCGAGACTCCACCTAAGCCAACCTATCACACTTTGCTCAGATACATTTCTATGCTATTTAGGAGAATGCGTATCAAATATCTAATGCGTAATAAACAATCTCAACAACATCCTTTCAAAATGAAATCAACATGGAACCCACCAGACTCGCATAACAGTAGCCTCGAAAATTACATTGAGGCAATCAAAGTTGAGATATCCAAAATTACTACAGTGTACCAATAAACCCAAACAAAACATGAATTTTGTCGAAAGAGCAGCAATAAATGATAGCACAATTGTAATAAAACCATTCAAGAAAGGTCGTGGCATTGCAAATTAATCATGAATACAACTGACTATGAAAGCGAACATTCTAAAACCTAAATACATCGAACGATTCGGTCAAGGCTTTCTTCGTATTCAGTTTCGTATTCTAATATTGTTTCCGTGTTTACTTCTATCAGGATCACACCTGGAATAGTTTAACCTGGAATAATACGTCTGTTACGTATTAAGTTAGCTAATACAATATTGCCCTCAGTCGGTGAGATGTTCGTCAATCCACCACCCCCATCGATAATAAATGAATTGTTAGAGACAGTTTATACAGAAATACATTGTGAAAGAACTGTTAAACAACAAAGGATCATTAAAAATCATTCTTTAATATTTGTATTTTTTGTACTGTCTTCAATTTTGCAATTTTAACTTGTTGATGAGCACTCATATTATATAGCCATATTAAATAGACTATGCTGGCGGCGCTCGACTGGATACACACTTTGAACTTTGTTCCAATGGATTGATCTTTAAACATTAGAATTGAATCGCGTGTTTGTACCCATCACACAATCCTACTGCCATCCGCCGTTTTAAGATCTGTAAGATGTACACCAAGGTGTCACAAGATGGTAAGACTGTCACATTTACTATTGAAGACGTGTCATTGATGGACAACTTCGACAGAACAGGTAAATTCACACATTGTGTTTTGAGTAGTTCGTTACAAAATGAGTTGAGTTAGGTCAAACACAGAGTTAGGTCAATCACACCCTATTATTAGCTGGGATACGTGATACAGTGATCGTCAGTTGTGGCGTGGATCTGAAGGTCATGTTAGGGTCATGGTAGTTTCACCTTGTTTGGGGACTTAATTGTACTTTGTGTTATTTATAAACTTTCAGGAAACATATGGTGATTTTTTAAAAAAAAATGACACTAAAATAAAGCGTATATATGTGTAATAGCCAATATTCTCAAGGCTAAGTTGTTAACGCTCAAGACGAGACTGCACAATGTTTTGGCGAGGTCTGTCGTTGAGAAAATTACCGATTTTTTGTTACAGTGAAAATTTTTGGAAATGTTTGAAGAACATGGCAATAAAAGATTACGGTAAAGGGGCAAGAAAAGTATGTATTGAACGCTAACGACATTGCATTGCCAGGCCTTTTACGCAAGTATCTGGTCCGATAATGTTCTTTTTGAATATAGATAGAAAACCGATGATTTCTTCAGTAGCATTACAGACATTGCAAGATATATATATATATATAATATTCACTACTACTGGGTTAAAACATTATTTACGATCATTCAAAATTAATATAGTGGTCATGGCTATCCGTTCGACCCAGTACTGACCGTAATTTATCAAAATAGTGAAATAAAAACACAGAATAAGTAAAACATTATTCAAGGACGCAATAATTTGGATGTATGGACACATACTATTTTTGATTAAATAAACCATTGACTGTCAAAAAAGCTATTTATTTATTGAATTTGTTTGTAAACATAAATTTTTTTGTTTGCTTGATAATTCTAGTTTTCACACTCTGTCCTTTCTATGAAGATTTAACACTATTTATACCTTTAACAGTGATGTATTAAATTTGTGTTGGGATACATTTGTAATTTTTTTTATATTGGTGATTCATTTGTTTCGTGTGAATAAACTTATTTACAGTGTTATTTGTTATCTGTCAAGGTAGTTAAATATCGCCATCATGCTAGTTGTTCAATGACGTTCATATTGTGAAAATTATAAACTTCGAAATGGACAGACAAAATTGTCTATATCAGCGCATAACCTAGGTGCTAAATTTTATTCTAATCAATACTACATTTGTATGTCATTTCGGAGGATTCGTATTGTGCAGTTCACGTATACAGTTGGCTTAAGTAGACGTCACAATCCTCTGTCCAGTGACCGTAACATTCAACCTTGAATTGACATTCTCCCTCAAAATGTGGAAAACACACCCTTCCAAAAAAAAAACTCAACTCTAATTGCCCATGCAAATAAGAAAAATATTTGTGACTTGTCTTTGTACTAGCTACCGGTATATTCAACTTGGCGTTTTTCCCTCGTATTTCTGATATAATAATCAGACAGTAATGTTCATGCAATCTGAATTCCCAGCGTCGAGATGGTTCAGCCAACTCTTGTATTTGTATATGTTATATACGACAGTTGTCGTCGCGCAACGCATGCACGATATATGGGTCTTATATATACAAAGATGATTTCGAGATTACAAGCTTTAATTGGTATTTGTGTTGGTGTTTGAAAGGTATGGAAGGAGTCGCCGGCGGTAATTAATTAATTGAGTGGCGCCCTGGGCAATCCCTGTACTTGTGTGATATCCTGAGAAAAGCGCACTGGATAGTGGGGAATCAATGTTTATCAACATAAATGTCGCACATGACGACGACTACCGCCCACTAAAGATGTTATTGTGAAATGTTATTGTATTGTATTATATATATATAATACTACTGGGTTAAAACATTATTTACGATCATTCAAAATTTATATAGTGGTCATGGCTATCCGTTCGACCCAGTACTGACCGTAATTTATCAAAATAGTGAAATAAAAACACTGAATAAGTAAAACATTATTCAAGGACGCAATAATTTGGATGTATGGACACATACTATTTTTGATTAAATAAACCATTGACTGTCAAAAAAGCTATTGATTTATTGAATTTGTGTAAACATAAATTTGTTTTGTTTGCTTGATAATTCTAGTTTTCACACTCTGTCCTTTCTATGAAGATTTAACACTATTTATACCTTTAACAGTGATGTATTAAATTTGTGTTGGGATACGTTTGTTATTTTTTATTATATTGGTGATTCATTTGTTTCGTGTGAATAAACTTATTTACAGTGTTATTTGTTATCTGTCAAGGTAGTTAAATATCGCCATCATGCTAGTTGTTCAATTACGTTCATATTGTGAAAATTATAAACTTCGAAATGGACAGACAAAATTTTCTATATCAGCACATAACCTAGGTACTAAATTTTATTCTAATCAATACTACATTTGTATGTCATTTCGGAGGATTCGTATTGTGCAGTTCACGTATACAGTTGGCTTAAGTAGACGTCACAATCCTCCGTCCAGTGACCGTAACATTCAACCTTGAATTGACATTCTCCCTCAAAATGTGGAAAACACACCCTTCCAAAAAAAAAACTCAACTCTAAGATGTAATTGTGAAATGTTATTGTATTGTTTCTAACGAAAACGCTGTAATAGCGTAATTAAGTTTCAAGTGCACTCCCTATCTCAAAAAACGAAATCGACAGAATGGTCTGTACTGAGCATGCTCAGTCTGGTTTTCTCGCAACAGTGTTGTGTCAGTTGTCCCAGTTAGACAAGTCAGTAGGCCGTAAACATCCTTTGTTATGTAAATGACCACAGTTATCACATGGCAATGTAGACCGTTTATTCCCATGATCACATGCACTCTTCTATTTGCAGGGTTTGAGGCAATATGAAAAAACATAGAGTAAAGAATTAATCTGGAATCTACTTCTCAAAAGCCTTCTTAAAACGGTTTTAGCTGCACCCCACGTCAAACATTGTGGAAACATTTTCAAAAATGCCTATTTCCAGGGTGGAAAATGCCCTAACAGTGGTGGAAATTTACATGTTGTTATTGCAACCTGCAAATAATATGAAATCATTAAAAGATCTATATTTTCAATAACATGAAGATATAGAAGTAAAGGTGGTAGCAAAATGTAGATCGTGGTTTGTCCCAATTATTTATGACATCATATATGCTAATCTAACATTCATAAATTACCAAACAAAGCTGTTTTTTTCAAAGAAAATTGTATATATTGCGTGATTGTTTTTCTTCAGGTAGATATAGTCTTCACAACACTATTTGCCCAATCATTTATGAGATCATATATGCTAATTAGTTCACTTGCATCTTAACTAATTTGCATATTACTTAAATAGCATTGCTATTAAGGTGGAGATGCAGGTTCGTGGGCATTGGGAGACAATTTTTTTGCTTTTTATTATCCAAACAGTATTGGCTATATACTGTTAAAATTTTGTAGAATTGTGAATAATGGAACATACTCAAAAAAAAGATTTTAAAATATAGATATCATGTGAAACATTCTCTCTTTTGAATGCTTAGCAAGTATTAGCAAGGTTGTACATAAATAATACTAAAAAACAACATGGTGAAAAAAAGAAATGACGGGATCTCCATATTATGCACTGTATTTAACTTTTTACAAAACGATAATACATTTAAATTTGAAACTGTAACAGCCATTTTAATTATGAGCATTAGCAAACTTCTTACTGAGTGAATTGTTATGCAGATTAGCAATTATCTAAGCTTCTTTTTAGTGCACATTCCAGAACTTAAAAAATATAGCTCCTAGACGCTTTGACCTTTTGTTTTGAAATTTTCACAAATGATTGACAATGTGTTTATCTTCAAAACACCGTCGGGGCATTGTTTTTAGTTGAATAGTGTTACAGCAATCGTACAGACAACTAGCCTGGATGTTAATTTATGCATAAACTTGAAGTAGTGAAATAGCTGCTGCCCTACAAAATTGAAAACTGGTTGACAGTTTTCAAGACGGCACTTAGTTAACAGATGTACCCATAAACCAATTTTGACAGGAAACAGAAGCATGGTTTAGAAGCTAATTTTTAGTCCCCGTTCGGACGCAGTACGAAAACGGGGACTTATGTTTTGACCTCCGTGCGTGCGTGCGTGCGTGCGTCTGTGCGTGCGTCCGGACCTGTATCTTAGAAATGCCTGGACCGATCACAATCAAACTTCACACATACATTATACATGATATCATACATATGCACGTCAATTTGTTTCACGATCTGATTCAAGATGGCCAAATGGCGGCCATTTTTGTGCTAAGAATCATCAAAATCAAGCATTTCCCGGCTGTTTACAGATGGATTATGTTCAAACCTTGTATATACGTTGGATATTATAGGACCTTGATGAACATCATTTTGTTTTACGATCTGATTCAAAATGGCCGAATGGCGGCCATTTTTGTGCTAAAAATCATAAAAATCAAGCATTTCTCGGCTGTTTACAGATGGATTTTGTTCAAACTTGATATATACATTAGACATTATGGGACTTTGATGCAAATAATTTTTCAGATAACATTCAAAATGGCCGACAGGCGGCCATTTTGTTTTAATGAATGGGCTTCTAGACCCATATTTTCAACTTGTTTTGACTGATTATGTTCAAATTTTAAATATTCATTATACATCATGTCATAGATAGACAGATATATTGGTTTGACGATCCTATTCAAAATGGCCGAATGGTTGTCATTTTTGTGCTAAAAAATCATCATATATCAAGCGTTTCTGGCATTTATGGATGGATTTCGTTCAAACTTGGTACATACATTAGACATTACGGGTTCCTGATGCACGTCATTTTATTTTTCAGATCAGACTTAAAATGGCTGTCCGGTGGCCATTTTGTTTTAATGAATGGGTTTCCAGACCCATATGTCTGACTTGTTTTGACTGATTATGTTCAAATTTTTAATATTCATTATACATCATGTCACAGATATACGGATATACATTGTATTGGTTTGACGATCCTTTTCAAAGTGGCCTAACGGTCGCTATTTTTGTGCTAAAAAACTTGTTTTATTTTTTAGATTGGATTCTGAATGACTGACTAGTGGCCATTTTGTTTTAATGAATGGGCTTCTAGAGCCATATCTCTGACATGCTTTGACTGACTATGTTCAAATTTTATATATTCATTATACATATATTCATAATGGCTGATTTTGTTTTTGATTAATGCTGTTCCAGAGCAATATCTCTCAATACTCATTTGACGATCAGATACAAATGTCAATCATTTAAGGTAGCAGAATAGTCTTTTGAGCACTTTTCACGTTTTTTTTTGAAAATCACACGAATAGCTCCCTAAGGCATGCTACATACATTGGTGTTTTTATTTTATTGAAAAAAAAATATCTTGTACAAGTAAACTGATTTTTTTCTTGTGTGCAAACAAATGGCCAAGTTTTTGTTTATCCAGTGTACACCCAACTAGTGCATCTCATTAATATGCATGGTTTACAAACATAACTGAACTGAGGGTAAATAGTTTTAAGTTGAGCCACTTTCTTTATTTGCTATTTACAAACAACTGATAAGATATCTGTTTGTAGTTTACACACAGCTGATAAGATGTGTGCACTGCTGCCTTTCTAGACAGGAAGTACAGCAAAGACAAAATCGCTTTTGAACAACAAATTTTGAATAAACAAAAAAGTACATGAATGTACCACTTCAATGTAATTATATGTTAACAGAATAAAAACTTACAATAAATTTCTGTAATATTTTTTCTTGGCTTTGTCATTGAAAGGTGTCTGACCACGGGGTTACTTTCCTAGTCCAGAAGTAATGCAGTTACATTGGAGGAGGGGGCTCCCTTTTACAAAATATGGTTGCAAACAATAAAATACGGCCATCTGTGGTGGCTATGCATTGCATGAAAATTCTGGTAACAGGCCACAAACTACATGTAAAGGTTGATCAATGATAAGAATATGCTTGGACCTGGTTTATATAATCCATTTTTCAGAGGAGTTTTCACCAAGTAGGCATACTTGCATGCTTAGGTTTTTCTAAATTCGTAAATTATGTTACATGTAATAAATCTGTCTGATAAATACTTGGTTGTTTTATCTAATGTGCTCATGCGAACAAAATGCACGGCAACGAAATAGTAGCGTGCCCCCCCCCCCCGAGCCGACGGATAGTGGGCCAGTGTTTCACACAAGGCAAGGGTTGACTTTTTCGTACGACTTCGGTAAAAAATAAAAGTATCATCTAAAATCTAGGTAGTTTTTATAGATGATAACAGTGAGTCCGGTTACAATTAAATTTTGAAGAGATTCATCTACAAGTATAAGACCGGAGGTTACTGCGACGGTAAAACTCTGTTTTGCGGGATTTGATTTTTAATAGCACAGGAAATGCTACATGCCGGCATGCATCACTGGGTCACATTTTACAATTATTCTATTCACACCAATTAAAAAACAGGACAGCTTCCTTCATTAATGTGCAAAATATGCAAAGAAGGAGAGGGTTGTCAGTAATTCTTTAGTTTAGTTGTCATTCACTAATTATGGACGAGATAGTAAGCACGCGAAAATTTCCAAGAAAAAGAAAGCGAGGAAGAAAGAAGAAAAACGTCAAAAGAATGATCACTCCTCTCAAAAAAGATGTTGAAAGAGACGATGTTGGGTTCGTACAGAACGGATTTCCCCGTCGAAACCAGTGTCAGCCATGAAGTGGGCGAAGAAAGTTTTACCGTGACACTGAGAGTCCTGTGCAAAACGTTCGAGAGATGTCTGTATCTCGCAGGAAAATATTGTTACCTTCCGACGTAGAAGAAGAAAGTGAGAGTGAATGTCACGGTCGATCGTTTGAAGACGGCGAGATTCGACTCGTTGACATGTCACTGTTGAATGGCGCCCTAGAGAAAGAGATTTGTCAATTTTGCAAAGTAGGCAATATCTCAATAGTGGAGCGCAGGCGTCACGATCTAGGCAGTTAGTTTGAATTTCTTTGCACGCAAGGAGATTGTATTCGATCGCAACTGAGCCAGCCTAGCTTCCCGTCATCCCGAAAGAAGGGGTCAGTTTTCGAAATAAATAGAAAGGCTGCCATTGGAATGCGAGCGACTGGAAAGGGACGGCGCGCTCTGGTGAAACTGTCAAGCTATTAGGGGTTACCTCAACCAGTAACGGGTACACCCTTTCGCCAGTATGTACGAGCTGCCTCCAGGAGACTTCGACTCGTGGCATCATGCTTGAACTAATAAGTTTACAAACACAACGGCCCAAAAATAAATACACTGTATTTGCAAACACTTCAACTGCCAAGTGTAGTCTCTGTATTGTTTGTTACTCGCAAACAGAACCGCCCACTTTGCATAATCCAAGCTTTAATGAATGACGTCACCGTTCGTTATCAGCACAGACCGTCACAAAACTCCATAGCGTGAAAGAAAACGGCCAATAAACAAATACCGTTGACCTAATTTTAAATGGCGTGTCAGTGAATAGCACTACGATGTCGCCGTTTAACTTTTCTTACTCTTGGATATGTTGGCTTCATATCCGTATTTGCATATTTGCAAAATTCCATTGCGTTTTTTCACAAACCTCGTGCAAACCACCGGTATACTCTAACTTTAACACCAAAAAAACGTGCTTGAAATTTGTGATTTTCGGAAAGAAAAAAAAAACTTAATGCAAAAAATAGAAATACGGATTTAAACTTCATGAAATTTGCTTCAAAACAGTGTAAAGTTTTTGATCGCATGAATTACTGTAGAGATGACAATTAAAATTTTATTCACGTTAGTTAAATTATCAGCCCCGCTGATTTTCAGAATCACGTGACGCTAAAACAAACACAATGTTCACAAAATATTAATAGTAGGAAAATACAAGTCAAGAGCTTTCTAAATATATATAGATTGTATAGTTTCTTGTAAAATTTATTCCGATTATAGGTGTTTACATTTTTCATGCAAAAAAACTATCCTGCTACCTTAAATGTTAAACAATTATCATATTCCTGACAGGTTTATATTCCAGCTATATTACTATAAACAAAACTTTATATCTTAAATTTGATAACTAACGGGGACTGTGCCATGCATGGCTTGTTTAAATCACTTTTGACCAAAAAAACACATTTTTGTGCATATTTCAAACTACAGTGTCCATAATAATAAAATACTAACAAAACTTTAAAATTCATACAATAAGCTTTCCGAAAATATATAGTTTTGTAGACAAGGGAGGTCATCTTGGTTTTCTATTTAACTAATTAAAATACCTGTCAGGTAAACTGCATCTCTACCTTAAGTTAACTGATATATCTTATCAGAAATAGATAATTAGGAGTTGTCGAGATCCATAGGCTTGTATTTAGTCATGAAGTCTGTGATATTTGAGTATGCGAAAGAACCTGTTTACACGTTCTAACAACAATGCGATTGATACAATTTTTCGTTTTGGGAGAAGTTGTCTCTGTAACCAAAGAAGGTATATATTTTAGTGCAATATTTAAACAATAGATTTTGTTTTCATATGTCAAAATACAAAATGAGATTTTCACGGGATCTTGGCCCTTGGTCTCAGTGATACTAAACATTTCATAAATAGTTGTTGCTCACGCAAAATGGTTCAGAAACATTCTGTTGTCACTTTCAGCTCAGAGTGTGATCACGATTATGACATTTGCATCCCTGGTAAATAAAACCTCTATTTTAAAATACAATCATGTTTGTTACCAGGGATCCAAGTGCCATTCATATGATTACAGTCTAAGCTGAAAGTGATTGTAGACCATTATGCGAGTTATGGGCATACTAACTTTGCATCAGCTAACACGTGGTCAGTTTGACGTTCAACTATAAAAAAATCCATTTGCGAAGATTCCAGAAGATCACTCTATTGATGAAACAATAAACACGAGGACAAACAGAAATAAACAGAAATCCAGATGTAGTTGGGATTGAAATAACAGCTGACCGCTCACAGGTAACTGAAAACATTGGAAGATATATGGCATATTAAATAAAAAAGATGAGAAAGATGTGAAACAAGTAGTCAAGTTTCGAGAAAGGTATCTCAGCAATTAGATGAATAAACAACATGGCCCTGGTGATTGACGCTTTTGCCACTATCTAGAAGCTCAAACCTACACCAAACAACAGAAAGACACCAACCTTCACTGAAGTGGCCCAATTTGTGTTCTCTTCTGCATGTAAAGCCATAGCTCCACAACCTGCAAGCATTGATCTTGTGGTTTTTAACTACATTCCAGTCTCTATTAAAAACACAGAACGTGAGAGGAGGAGCAAAGTGACAGGTTTAAGATATAATCACTAGTGAATCTCAGAAGGCACCCAATGACTGGGGCAATTTTATGTGAGAACAAACAGAATCTTCCTGAATTAATGTCATGGTAAAGAATGCCGCAGATTGAAGGTATATAAAGACTCAATACTCAAAGATGCTGCTCCTTCTCTGACATACTTTGCTAAAGCGGCTGACACAAGACTATTGTTGCACTGCAAGCAAATTGCAGAAACTGGAGATTTAAAAGCAGTTGTCCTGAAAACATCTGACACTGATGTGATTGTCCTTGCTGTGTATTTTCAAAAAGAAATTTACATTCCATTGATTATTAACAGACAGGCTACTCAGAAACGATGGAAATACGTTGACATTCAAGCTATATGCAGGAAACATGACGTCTGCAAGGCACTACCTGGTATGCACGCATTCTCAGGATGTGGTACAACAAGCAGTTTCTTAGGAAAAGTAAGAAGACATGCTTCAAGTTAATGAAGAAAGATGCAGATTTCATGTCCGCCATTACCAAATGTGAAAATGGCTTGTGTTGCATTTATGATGAGCCAAATGCACCAGTGTGAATGAGGTGAGGTACATAAAGTTGTCAAAGGGGGCAGAAGCTCATAAAATACCACCAAACCAACATGCCCTGACTCGCAGAGCAACCTATCAGTGCTACATACGGAAGAATTCACTGAATGCCTAATTTCAAGCTCCAATCCCCCAATGGACATGGCTGGGTGGTAGAAGGAAACACAATAAAGATCTTGTGGATGACATCAAAAGCATTGCTCCAGATGGTTAGCAGCAAAACACGCAAGAATTGTGACACACGACACTCCTCATGCAAGAATACAGGATTTCCTTGCACATATGCACGTGGATGTTCAGCAACAAACTGCGCAAACTCTGAAGATACTGAGCCTGAGCCTGAATCAGATGCTGACAGTGAGTATGACTAATGATGATTTAAAACACTTTAAGAACACCATAAAAGTAAAGTAACAGAACATAAATTTGAAGTAAGTATTGGTACAAATTGCTGCAGTGAAGATGCACACTTTCTGTAGACTGTCATTACCGGTGTGTAATATGTAAAACCAAGACACATGATATGGTAAATAGTTTGCCTTAAAGCTTGTTCATTTCGCATAATTGTGCTTAGTTCTGTATGCAAATAATTTGTATAAATAAAGATGATATTGTTTTCAAACCTGATTGCCATGTTCATAGTTGCCTTATTTATAACACGTTATGATTATAGAAAATAAATTGATAACCTTCAGAATAATACTTAGCAAAAATACTGTTGTGAAGAATATATCTTCCTGCAAAAAAAAACAATCACGCAATATATACAATTTTCATTGAAAAACAGCTTTGTCGGCATTTATAAATATGCAAATTAGCTAATTAGCATTCATGATATCATAAATAATTGGACAAATTGTACTGTGAAGACTATATCTTCCTGAATATCTTCATAAATAATCCACTATCTACATTTTGGTACCACCTTTACATCTGTATTTTCATATGTATTATACATCAGGGATCGAAATACCCTGGTGCACACTGCACTATGCACATAGATTATTAGCTAGTGCAAGTAAACTCAAAATATAATGCGTATGCTGTGCATGTAGAAACAACATTTTCTCATTATATTCACTAAGCCTAAATTAAGTTCAACCAATATTGTGAAAAATTTTTTCGTGATTGCATCAATCGAGAACCCGTAAATTTTATTTAAACTTTAAAAGTAGTGCATTTCATATGTTAGTGCAGGTAAATTTCAAATTCAACATGCACACTATGCATGCATGGAAAAAATTCTATTTCAATCCCTGAATATAGATTGTTTAATGATTTCAGGATATTTTCAGGTTGCCATAGCAACATGTAAATTTTCACCCCTTTCAGGGCATTTTCCGTCCTGGAAACAAACATTTTTGAAAAGTCCGAACATTTTGCATAAGAAAAGTCTGTTTCCACAATGTTTGACGAGGGGTGCAGCTAAACTCCAAATTCTTGGCCTTAGCTTCCAGACTTAATGCTGACAATTACTAAATATCAGTTTATTGTTTAATAAGTTTATACAACGTGTTTTATGCATCACCGAAAAACGTAATTATGGCATAAATGATAATTTATGCAAATAAACCACAGCTGTAACTGAGAAAACTAAGCATCTACAGCACTGCGATAAATATTTCCGTTTTTAATATTGCGAAATTCATTCACACATATTTTTTGTAACAAATGCAAATATTTTGAGAATATTATGTTTGGCTTTTAATATTTATGTGTAATTAGTGATTATGACAATTGTTGTGTGTATATATAAATACATTTCGTTATGGATAATTCTTAATATATTTCTGCAATTCTTGTCAAAATCAGTTGGTTTCATGATTTAAAAATAATTTTACAATGTCAAAAAACAGTCTTTATTGTAGTTTATCACTAACCTCTTATTCAGTAGGCTTGGTACTACTACTAGATACTACGTTTAAGCATCATTCGATGGGCCAACATTTGGCCTCCCTAACGTCACCCCCCCCCTCCAGGACTTAGATCTCATTATTCCAGTACTGTGTGTATGCCTATTGATAAGTATTAACAACTAATTTAGTTTTATGAAAAGAATACGAGTCATTTATTGTGATTTATAACAATATAATAAAAATGTTGATAAAAGAGAGAGTGAATGTGTCTGACAAACCTTTGTTTTATTTTGCAGGACGAATTCCTTTGTGGAAACTGGCCTATTTGTTTCAGACAGCTCGTTTTCACAGTGTACCTGATCTCTATTGCGACACATTGCTACGTATGTTGAACTCCAAGCAATACACTATTTATATAAAATCTCAAAAGTTCAATATCGATTCCCAGGCGTACGTCGTTATTGACGGCACAGCGCCATTGCAGGTTTCCAGTTCTATACGCCACCTTGGTAAGAAAACAATTGCTATATTCAGTGAATTAAAGATTAAAGGCGAGTCAGCAACCTTAGTGACGTGTTTGGTGCAGTTAATATTTGTTGACGTCAGGTCTAATCCGGTTCGCGCCATGACTTTCCCTGATGACGTAGTTAAGGAGATGGCAATGTACAGGAATATGTCAAGACCTCATTTTCCAATCACTCTATCAAATCATAAACCGCTACCTGATGTTGAAGACAGTCACGTGTTCTCTCTTGTTGTTCTCCCCAGTGACATGGACTTCAATCACCACACTAACCACGCCCAATACATTCGGTATTGTATTGACAACATCGCTATAGCAACTAAGGACGGTGCATTCCCCCCATTTCGTGGCGAGATTCTGAACTACCCTGTGGTAGAATTGTCTGCTGTGTATTTGGGAGAATCCAAGTCTCCAAATAAGATCACAGTGACCTCCTGGAAAGATTGCAAACAGACGAACGTACTGAATTCAATTATTTCCAAAAACGGGAACGATATATTCTGTTGCTCTATGACATTTGGCGATTCATTTGAATACGTAAGATCAAAGCTATAAACCACATTATTGAATGGGAGATTAGGAAAATGACAACAAATATGATTCTAATATACATACAGAAATATAGTTTAAATTCAATACTCATATTCGTGTAACTGTAAACGCGGACTCATGGGAAGTGGAAAACTATTTCAAGACTATGACCATTTATAATCCGAATATGTATGGAATTGGTATTACAGTTTCATGTTTCATGAAAACGTAGGTACATTATTGTTACTGGAGTAGCATTAGCAAATGTATTGCAGTAACAATGGATAAAAATGTATATTTCAGGATTAAAAGTAATTGATATTTCAAGATCGAAAGTTGCATGTTCGCTCAGTCGAAGAATGCTATGTACTAGAATAGTATGTGAATACGCATATGCGGATACACTGTCCCTTAGATTCTATATGTGGAAATGTGAAGTAACCCCATAGTGTAGGCCTCAATTGACGGAAAACATGTTCATGTTCCGACATCTACCTCGTATCTCCAAACGCAGGATGGTGGTGGGAGTGACATTATCTGGAGCATAAGGGAACTCAATTGACTAGACCAGCAGCGTTACACTCAGCTAACTGGCCCTCAATGACAACTCATAAGCACATTGTTGTCCCTGAGCCACAATGAATGTTGCGCTTTACGATGTGAACACATTAGGAGATGACCAAGAAAACAAAATATTCATTATCTTAAAGTAATCTAGAACAAGAATAATAACTACCTGCTTTAATTTGCCATATTCATTATTATAATTTAGACAACTATTCTTTGATGAAGGGACCATGTCGCATAAATTGAGGGATGGTGACTTCTTTTGATATGCTTTGATCTCTACTAATTAAATTAATGGGTAACACATTTTATAATTGTCTAAGCTCCAACAATATTATTTTTACTATTTAATACTTTTTCCATGTCAGTAATTTAAACACCTCTTCTCTCATTATATTTCCCCCTTTTGCATTTGTAGTTTATCCTTTATTTGAACCAGGTATGTCGATCAGAGGTGTGTGTTCCTTTTGTGTACATTAGGTAGTTCAGCTCAAAGATGGTCGCCATGGAATATAAAGATGGTTTCATGTATGCCAAAGAAGATTAAATTCAATAATGTTACTGGAACCAATTAATGGTGCATTGACTTGAAATAAAGCTGTTAATGAGATTGGTGGGTGGCAGCATAATAATGTATTTTGCATTAGAGAATGTCCAAGAATGTATTAAATATATTTAACACTATAATTTCTCCATTTATCAGTAATAATTATGACAAGGTAGACTTGGCTTGACAACACTGTTATTTCTAACAAGCTTCTGGTTATGCGTGTTCCGAGTTCCTTGTGTACAAACTTACCTTCGTTGGCACATACCATTAGGGCGCAAAAATTATAGTCTAACAACTCTGCAACTGAATTGAAATTGAGAACCGACTGCTGGCAAGACAATTCCGTGGCTCACAAAGAGCGACAGGTAACCATTCCACATAATGACCGACCAACAAGTAAGAAAGGGATTGATAGAGCGCTGTTCACCATAGAGCGATGCAATCATTTGCATATTAGACATCATTCAAACTATCAGGTAATAACAAGTAGGATTTAAAAAAAAGTTTTATAGGAAAATATAGTCCAAGAAAAGCATTGTGCCTTAAAAGTAATACTATATAATAATACTATAATAATAATGTCACCAGATAACAACATCATACATACTATGGCTTGCCAGTTCATTGATTCAGCTTTGACTAATTGCTTTGTATCTGGACAAAATTCAAATCTCAGCTCCAATTTGTGGGTGAGCATCAGTCACAATCAAGCAGCTGCAAGACACATTAGACACTGACCCCGCCAACCCATGGAAAAGCACATGGATAGTTGCATAAGCAAAATGTACCCGTAATGGTAGACAATACAAATAATACTCCGATCAACAATCAGTTACTTGACAATACAAAAAAGCAAAAACAGAATATTCTCATCCCCAAAAAAGCATTGTCGCAAGAGAAGAGCAGAATAGAAATACAAGATGACAATATGACTGAAACAATGAGGGGCGTAGATAATAACCGTTGACTGACATTGATATTTACAGAGAACCAATGTTTTCCAGGCCCCAGTTATTACTATTTCCAGCTCAGTCCAGCTGTACTGTAGTCAGGATAGCCTTGTAGTCAGTGACTGGGAGCTGTTCGTGTGGTGTACTAACATACACACGTACATTGTCTAGGTAAGCTACACATGGGCTACCCTAAGACAAGCTGCTCAAGTGAGACAAGATCACATTAACTCTACATATGCATTATTGCTAGCGGAATCCACTCCAGTTGGTACATACCACCCAGAAGATTATGGAAGATACACAAATAAAGACCATTTAAGTAGGTTGGGAAATCACAGACAGAGTCCGAGGACGCGCACATATAAGCAAAAGAAACAGTCTCAAAATCATACACCACCAAAAATGCTCAAACGTTCTCAATCAGGTGTAGGTATAGGGGGAAGAAGAAATTTGCGTTATATGTAGAAAGAAAGACAAGTGGAAACCAGACAACAAGAACAGAGAAAAAATGTTATTCTGTGAACATGATAATGTTGGGAAAAATATCAAAAAAGCAGCTAGATATTCCTGTTATGCCAATTACACAAACAAGACCCAGCTGGACATATTTAAGAAGAAACGAGGTGAACAATAAACATGTCGTAACTATGGGATAAATACATCGAATGTCTAGAAAGAGAAAACCTTGATCATTCCTCCCTTCAAATGCATAAGCTGAAAGAGAAGATAGTGAAACATTACTGTACTAGAGACAAGCAGAATATGTGTACAATGCAGACTTGGTGAAAGATGTCTTAAGGTCACATTTGAAGAAAACGGAAGATGAAACCATAATAGAGATGCATACAGAAAAAGACAACTTGAATAATAACACAAGTAACATTGTGGCATGCTGATTCACAGCATCATCGATGATATTCAAAAAAACGATGCCATGGCCTCCATTCCCAGGTGACATCTTTGGTGAGAAAATAGACGTAGCAGATCTTCTGTATAATTTTTGGCCTATATTATCGCTGGGTCACCAATGCCTGTGTCTGGTGGCAGACTTCCTATTAGTGTAGATGCAGACAGACTGGTATTATCAGTTGCCAAAGATTTGATAAATATTGCAAAAAAGGACGCATCAACACTGTTAAGAATGTTGGCTTAGGAAACAGAAAATAAGGAGGTTTTAACACTGCTTCTACAAGATACAAGATTTAGAAAAAGCACTTGTGAAAAAGTACCATGGTGAGCAACAGAAGTGCCTAGTCCTGCCATCTACAATGGAAAGTGGCATATTCGCCACTTGTGTGTGGGATAACAACGACCTTTGTGAAGAGACACTCAGTGGGCAAGGAACAACACATGTGACCAATGGCATTGCTATTCAGCAAGATGTAAGTCACATTCTTTATTTAAATAAATATAGAACTGTATACATTGCCCGCTGTTTTAAATTTTTATGTTTTCTAAAACCTCCAGGCATTAGCAAGTAGGATTAGGATCACTGCTCAAGAACCAGAAATGGTGAACATTAGGACACGATGCAAGACCTTGATTTAGATATTGAATTCATCCACGAGAATGTACTGCTTATGAGGGAGAATTCCAATGGTAATGAGTGAAGTGCATTTCTTACCTCAAGTACCATGACATAGGGTCAATGTTCAAACTGTGGACAAGCTTTCTAGAGGTGGTGGTACTTCAGCTGACATTCAATTGTGCATGCAGAGAAGGTGATTGGGAACTTCATCAGAAATGCTTCAGGGAGATGATGCCCTGGTTCTTCGCCTATGACCAGCCAATTATACTAGATATGGTGCATATTACTACTGCACTTTGAAAGTACTTGAACAAACTCATCCACAAATCCATACACAACTCCTGAATGGACAGCGTGCAGATGTCTAAGATGAATCCATTTGGTAAAATACTTGAGGATCAAAGTATTGAAGAGACTATCAACAAAATAAGTAAGATTCCAAGGGGTATTGTTGGGGAGAGCACAAACCCAGAAGCTGTTAGCCATTAAATTAATACAACAGTGGACAGATTACAAATAACTGAGAACACAAGAAAGCGCTGGTATTCGATGTGATGAATCATCTTGGACAAACAAGGAAAGTAGAACTCCAAGAGTCAATAGAGATGAGAGTGATATAAAGAGTGTTCAGAGTATAGTTGAAAACATGCTTGACCACTTCGTGTAATCACAAGAATATCCAAAGAACTTAAGGCTGCTGCAAACACAGGTAATGACTTATTTCATACACATTCAAAGGGAGAGAACAATCTAAAAGAATTCATACAAAAACGAATTATGACCAATGATGTGCCATTCTTCGACCCTATCACCAAACTCAAATTAAAAACATTCTAACACAGACATCTGAGTAAGTTGGCGATCAAGATTTGATTGTAAAGGCAGACAGAACATTCTTTTGCAAGCTGGTTGTGATTGCCCAGACTCGGAACCTTGATTTGTATGAAGTATACTCACATGAGCTAGGATCTATTCCTTGGGCCATTGCCACACCATATGGGACTCCATTCAAGATAGCTAAGGCCAAGCTTTTCCCTGAATTAGAAAAGAATGTTCCATCTATTCAGCGTACCCCTGCTGATGCAGTTCTAATTGTTGATGACTTTGCAAACTTTCAAATTCTGAAACCCATTCCAGCAACAAATCTACCACACACAGAAGCAGCTAAATGGAAGCCAAAGACATTCAGTGATGTAGCAGAGTCTATCATGTCTAGCATATGCAGAATTGTATTTCCACAAGCTGCCAGAATCGACTTTGTTATAGATATCCAGATATCTCCACCAAAGGCACAGAGCGGCAGCGCAGGTCTAAATTACCAGGCGGCAGGGTTAAAGTCACTAGTGGAACACAGAAGGTTCCATTGGACTGGAAAAACTTTCTGTCTACCAGCTCAAACAAACAGGGCCTGCCTTAATGTTTGCTGAGGGAATGGTCTGCTGAGAAAGGTAGAAAATATGCTGATTTACTATGAGACACAACTATATTCATGCACCATGGTACAAGATGTCGAAGGCTAAGAGTTTCACAGCAGTCTATGGAAGTTGTGGAAGTTCCAAGTTTGTTCTGTAAAGCAGAGGAGGCTGATACGACGATGTTCCTACATGCACAACATGTTGCCAGTGTTTCAACACGTTCTTCAGTAATCATAAGATCATCGGACATGGTATGTAATGATTTTGGCTATCTTCTTTCAGAAAGATATAAACTCTCCCATCTTGGCTCAACGGCAGACAGGCAAGAAGCAATGGAAGTTTGTTGATATTTTTACATTACAACGCCACTTCTGAAATATGTGATACCATGCATTTTCCGGATGTGACAGCACAAGCGGGTTTACTGGCAAAGGCAAACAATCATTCTTCAAATTACTAGAAACCAATGAATATTTCAGAGATACCATGAAGAGGTTAGGTGATACGTTTATGGTTGATGATGGAGTAAACAGAGTCTGTGAGTCTGCAATTTGTCGTTTGTATGAATATCAGCTCTCTGATACATATCAATAAAGTCACATATGAAATGTTGACCAAAGGTGCAGAGTCACATATCATTCCTGCAACAAGAGATACACTGATTCTTCACATCAAAAGAGCCAATTACCAAGCACACCTATGAAAGAATGTACAATATGCTACATTTGACCCATCAAAGCCGAATTGCCATGGTTGGAGTCTAAAAGATGGCATACTTGAAGTTGTTTGGATGACTAAAGAACCAGCCCCTAACGCTAGTATTGAGTTTGTCAACTGCAAGACGTGTAAGAAATGTAACATTAGGCAATGCAAGTGCAAGAACTGATGACTCAAGTGCATTGACATTTTTGGTTGTGATACCAGCGCTTGTGAAAATTCTGAAAATGCGAAGATTCAGGTAAAGAAGAAGATTCAGAGTTTGACTAGTAAAACATACCATAAACAGATGCATATTTAGTCATATGTCTGTCATGTTTATTTGTGTTCATTATACACTTAAACTGAAAATGTGTAATTTTAATGTTTAGTTTCACCACAAGCAAAGATGTTGTATTGTGATACCTAAATTTTGTTTATCACATTATTGCTAATATTTCAGTTTTTTTAGATTTTTTACTGACGTAATTCGAAAAATTGAATTTGAGTAATATTATTTTAATGTTACATCGGCAAGCTGCCACGTTGGGATGTCGTGGAAACCAGATAAGTTGGCCATTTTTTTCAGTCAAAGGCTTTATTTTCCACTTTAGAATCTAGAAAGTTCAAAAAAATTTACTCAAGAGGTTTTCAGATGCCTACGATTTTAATATAGATGAAATACCTATTTGGTTGTTACCGTCAAGAAGAGTCATGTTTTATCATTAACATTTTCATATCTTTCTTAAGACTTCATTAACTCGAAATATGATTTTACATTTACATTCTAAAGCATATAAGGTTCTTTTTTCATATATGATATAGTGATTTATTATATTTGTATATTGTTTTCCGGGCTCAGAAACATAATGTTTAAAAAACATACATTAAAATTTGATATTTAAATCGTTAAATTCAAAATATTTAAAACCCAACATGTCTATTTTGATTCACTATCTGTATTGTACATATAAAGACCTTTAATTTGATATATAACAAATTAGTTTTGGTTGAAAAGTTGACTCTTTATATTACTATCTATGTGAATACCTGATATTTAATATGAAAAATTAGGCTGTCATGCAATTTGACCACTTTTAGGGTCTTTGGATCTGGGGACTTCAAATCTGAAAAGTTCATAAGATTTGACAAAAAAAAGTGGTTTACATTTGTTATTACAAAGTCTAAATTCCCAGCCTCAATGCCTAGACTATAGAACACTGTCGTACTATTGACAATTGCTGATATTGAGATATATCCTGACCATAGAAATCACTGATAAAATATTCAATTTATTTTTTCAACCTCTGCATAGTTTTATGTATTCGATGTGGTAGCATGACGGTTCGAGTCTCACATGTTCTGACGTATACTGGCACTATTCAATAAACTGTCTCTTACCCATCAACTTGTTTTCTGGTCTCAATCTTTTCAAATCGTTGTCTCCCTGTTGCTTTTATCCTTATCGTATCGATACCTGCTTCTGATTCCTCTTTCACTGAGTATATTTCAGCTGTTGTTCCAATTTTTGCAAGAGTAGGTCCTGTCATGGGCGCATTGTCATATCTATTACATATCTGACATTTAAATATTAAGTTTATATATTCTTGATTACAATGCCTGACCATGAAGTGATGTATAAAATACCATTGTAATCTGTCTGTCCTTTGACACTCAAAATTTTATTGTGTTTTTATTTCTTCTGTCACTGTATCTCTATGAGTTACAGCATGCCATAAGTTTGCGGTATTGCACTAGGAGTACTGGCATAGTACCTTATTAGGAAATACAAATTCTAAATATGTAATGAGAGCATCTTTGTTTTACTTGAATTTATTAATATAGGGTGATATTCAGAGATTTAAGCCATCAAATTTTAGATGCTATTTTATCATAGGAGAAATTATGCGAGAGGACAGAATTTACTTTATTTTGCAATTACAAGGACTGTGGTAACCCCAAATATGACCCTCAATAATAAGACGGGGCTTATATGACCCTCAATATTAGAGTGTGGGCAGTGATGCACTAGATTTATTTGTTCACCTCCAAGTGACCAATTCAAATGTCCTATCTGTTGCAGTACACGTTTCATCATGGACACTAGTCTGGGTTGGAATAAGTGTAACATTTGGTAACGTTAATAATTATGGGGTGAGATCAGTGTGCAAAACATTTCTATTACCATTATACCAAGACATTATGTTGACATTCTTTTTTCACTTTGTTAACATTTTAAAATTATTTCATCATTATGTTCACATTAGTTTTTATTCTGTTATCATTTATAATTATTTTATCAATATGTTCACATTTTTATATTATTTCATCACGTTCACATTTTTTTTCATTTTGTTAGCATTTTTACATTATTTAATCATTATGTCGACATTTTATATGCAATATATTTCTGTGAGTACCCTTCAGATGGGCAATCTAGCGCTTCGATTTTCATAGAGCCTCTTGGGGATTTTCAAATGTTGATCCCCCTGCAGAGTCTAATTTGGGAAAGGCATCATGCAAAAATAATGTAAAATCCTGGTCGGATAAATCTACTGGCATGTGCATTTTTCTTTCTCCCAATCCAGCTTCTGACAGAATGCGCCACTCCTGAGTGGACGTAGCCCTGCGTACAGTGGAGTGTGTACAGCGACGCGTTCGATTGATAGATGTCCCCCACCACAGCCCAGAATAATTAGACAGACAAACATTTCAAATAATGCTAACACAATGAAAACAAAATAATATATATGTATATGTAAAAATGCTACCAAAATTAAAAAATAATGTGGACATGATAAAATAATATAAAAGTGTGAACATAATGCTGACACATAATGTAAAAATTCTAAAAAATAATGTGAAAATAATTATAATATAAAAATGTGAACATAAAGATAGATAAAGAAAAAATGAAAACATAATTATGAAAAACCAACGATAAAAATGTGACCATAATGATAAAATAATGTAAAAAAAAATAATGATAAAATAAAATGCAAATGTTAACATAATGATGAAATAATTAAAAAAGCTTACAAAATGAGAAAAGAATGTGAACATAATGGTAAAAAGCTAAGAGAAATGTTAATGGTAGTGACATAAAACAATCATCTTCCAATACTGTACGACCACTGTATTCTTGCAAGTATGTCCCAAGGTACTGTTGAAAAAATATGTGTAGAAAGCATCACAATACTGTTGTGATTTGAATGTTCTAATCATTTACAAATATACTTTTAGGATTCACATTTCAATGGGAAACAAGACAAAATCAAGTGTGCATTCAAGGAACTAGTGGTTGTACACGCAACATGGGCCTTTACTGCCGCCACATGTAGTGTTTAAACACTAATGCTGCACTACAGTGGGTAAATTTGCTAGTCAGTTGGCAATGTTACTTTCAGACTGCTGGTAAAACCACTATTGATTACTTCCCATTAGCAGAGTTGAATGCATCACGAGAGATGTGCAAACCATTACAGCCTTTTGTAAATCCTATATAAATAACAGTATGCCATATTTGTGTGTTTTTTACGCAATAAAAAAACAGTTGTTCCAAATATATGAAAAATGTTCCCGGTTTTATTATTCTGTTTTTTGCCTGCCTGTGGAGCTGGTTATTTTGTCAGTCAAAGTACGGAAAGCAACATTGCTAACTGACTAGTAAATTTGCTTTCCTGCGCAATGCATTACTTTTCAAACACTACATGCGACAGTAGTAAAGGGTCTTTAATATAAACCATATACATACTGAATGAGCTGTGGGTAACGATGGATCATAGTTGATATTCTGATTGGTATTTGGCGATCACATCTCGCAGTTTGTTGATCCATGTGCTTAAGATATATGTACGGGTGATATAAGATTTAGATCATATAATAGAGATTATTAAATCTTAACAAATCCTCATCTAATATATTTCTTGGATCCAGTTATTATACGAAAATTATGGGTTGGAAGTTGTCTCAGTGATCATAAGCTTACATTTACTGTCAGATAAAGCATGAAAAATACGAGCCCTGTAACCATTCAGAAAAATTGACATTTCTAATTTGTTTATATCAGGTATAAAGTTAATGAGAATACAATAAAGGTTTCAATAATAATATAAGATAAAATGGAGTAATTTAAAAGATAATAGAAATTATTGTATTTTAATTTTTTTTTTAGATAGTATGATACCGGTAATTCATAATATTGTGATGTTTTCATTTGAGTATAAATTGTTCTTTGTTACCAAACTTTGCAAATTTGAGTTGAATAGTCTGTTTCTTTCTTTGTTAAATAATTTAGTCTGATCGTGTAATTTATTTTCTATTACATAGCAATGAGAACAAATTCTGTCTTCTGTAGTTGACAATGCTTCAAAAATTAACAAGGTGTTGCAGTCTCAATAACGTATTACATATTACAAGAATTAAGCTAGTGAAACGAGTAAAATTTGTTATCAGTGCTAGTGTTTTTCTTTATTATTATGAATTTGAAAAATCTCGTTGTCGGATTTAATAAGGGAACATGATATTATAACATATTGTTATTCATAACAAATTCCATGATATAATTGTTCTAGGAGAAACATGGTGGACTTCAAATTCTAACAAATATTTGTAGATCACATATGCAAATAATATGCAAATCGTGTATTTTAATATTCACAACTTCAGACACATTATCATGACATATGGTTACAGATTTAAAGGTTGTTCAGCTTACACAAACATATTGATTACATGAGCAGTAATAGAGAAATCTGTTTTTGAATATACACAACAACGCAGTATATATGACATGATGGCGTGTCATTAGAACCATAATTAATATTTGGAAAAAAATTGATTAAATTTAAATATATGTTGAACATTTATTTCTGCTAACCTTATTCATATTTTAACAGTGCAAGTTCTAATACAGAACATATCAGATTTAAACACATATATGGCCGTGAAGGGAGTCATTTGAATGGGGATGACGTCACAATGGGATACTGTGAATAAATTTGCATAAATAAAATATATTTGAATACGAGGTCGTAACAAGATTACAGTGGATACATTTGCATAAATTACCATATTTTTTTTTTTTTTTTTTTTTTTTATTATTTTTAAATTGGACGAGCATTGACGTCACGAAAGATTTTTCAGAAAGTATCGTAGAGGGCGTTCACACACAGAAACACACGCTAAATAAATACACGTCATTTTGAGAACTAACTGAGTTTATTACACAAAAGAAGGGTAAAACTAGATCAGTTACATGGAATATACATTTTTTGATTTTTTTGTTTGAGTAAATAATAAAAAAATGGTTTAAAAAATGAGTAATATAAGAGTAAGCATAATATTAATAAGAATAATATTAACAAGAGTAATAATAATAAACATGAAATTTTAAAATGGTTGAAATACATAGAGTATACATTTTCAAACGCGGTTAAGTATTCACACTGATTAATTTATTATATATAATATATATTTATTTATTTATTTATTTATCAAAAAACGTACCCAAATTGAACAACGAAATTTGGCTACCATTTATACCGGTTGAGGACATGAATGTTGACAAGGTGATGTCCAGAGTGGGGGAGGCATTCTAAAATCTTGCCAAGATATTTCCCTCGAGGAAAACATCCCCATCAGGACGGTATCTGTTGAAATGCCCCTTGGCGCTGGCAAAACACGTGAGAAGAAACGACAGGTTGAGAAATTCCATATCAGTAATTGAAATAGTTTCCGATGACCAGATGTGTTGCGCTAGAGCGATCGTGGTCGCTATGGCACACGCCACAAAAGACGAGAACCCACCATCGGTTTGGAATTCTATGAAGAGGGAAAAAACGGCGAACTACTCTATGCAAATCGTCCTAGATAGAGAACGAAAGCCAGAGTCGAATGAGGTCCATGTGGCATCAAAGAAATTAAAAAATTCCAGATCGTGTTACCCGATTTCAAAATACACGTATTGTCGCATGATCATTTTGACTCCATCATCTTTGTGGGCGATGCCGCAGAAGGTTCCAAAGACATATATCTGTTTCTGAAAGACGAACACTACAACGTCATCACAAAAATAAACGGTTTTCTGGGAATGGATTACTATTGTATTATATGTGACTAGTCTTATTCTAACCGTTACGATCACGTGAGTCCGACGGGGTGTTTGAGTTGTGGGAATCAATGGAACTTCATGGTTACATGATAGAAAATTTTTTTTCAAGAACAAAGAATGTTTCGAACGTTTAACATTGCGAAAAATGTAACAAAATATCGAGATTGGTATCACAAATGTAACAAAGTTTACTGCAAAACATGCAAGTTTTTTCATATGTACGACCACCTGTGTTATTTCAACCACTCGCCGACAGAAAAAGAATCTGATGATTCGATGGAAGAATTTGCGGAGGATGACTCTGACAGGCATGGTAACTACGTCTTTTACAATTTTGAATGAACGACCGACAAAAATTGCACTCATTTTCCAGATCTGTGCATAGCGACAATTCCATCGTATACAGAGAAAGTTTTCAATGGTCTACATACCTTCATCTAGCATAATTGATGGGGGTATGATGAAATTATGATTCTGATCACAAGATACTCCAAAAAGTCATCATGAATGGTTCAAAAGTCATGAAACTATACATCCGTCATGCAGATATCAAATTCATAGATAGCCTGAATTTCTTGCACATAGCTCTATCTAAACTTCCTAAGACTTTTGGCACAGACGAGTTACACAAGGTCTTTTACTCCCACCCGTTTCTGAGAACCACTGGAGACAATTACAGGGCTCGTTTTTTTACCCAGATGGTATGAAGAAGGAGGCTAGAAAGACATTCTACACATGGTACAATGGAGAAGTTGACCCCTTCAGCCGTTGTATCATGATCGCTTCCGACAATCAGGGTTGTGACTGAGAAAGATTACCTCAGCGCCCAGAATCAATCCCCAGATGCCATAAGATTGATGGAATACGAGGCACACGTCAATGACACGCGCATTTAACATGTTCATAATTCAAGAAGGGAGATGAAAATCAAACTTTATTACGTGGACGAATAAGATGCTTCTACCGAAACCTTGTATGAGTACTACGGTTGTTACTTCCACAGTTCCCCAAAGTGTTTTCCCAGAAGGAATGAGATGAATCGCAAAAATTATCTTAGTATGACCTCACTCTAGGAAAGGCTACGGGCGTGGGAAGAGTGGTTGAAATTAAAAGGATACTCGCTAGTTACCATGTGTTAATGCGATTTAAAAAACCTGGTGAAGAACAATCACAAATTCGAGATGTTTGTCGGAAACTTAGCTATCTCAAATCCTATCAGAGGCAGTGGGGCTTTTCTCAGCTGTAGTACTCATTCCCTGCGTCTGTGTTACGAGATAAAGGAAGGCGAAGTATGTTGACTTTTGCAGCCTCTACCCGTACATCAATGAGACCTCGCGATATCCACTTGGCCACCTAACAGTCCTAACTAATGGCTTTATCACCAAACTCACGAATCATTTCGGTATTATCAAATGCAACGTTTTACCTCCGATGAAATTGTATATACCAGTTCTACCTTTCAAGGTGAACAACAAACTGATGTTCCCACTCTGTTCCAAATGTGCGGAAACCATGAATCAAGACGAATGTCACCACAGTGTCAATGAACGCCAGCTGATGGGTGTTTGGTGCACTCTGGAATTGGGGAAGACTGAAGAAGTAGGATATCGCATCACCAAGGTATACGAAGTTTGGCATTACAATGAGTCGGCAACCTACAACCCTGAGACTGCGAAAGAGAAGGTATCATCTTGGCCAGACGGAAGATAACTCCAAATCCAGACCTCGGAGCTCTCGCCAAGCTAAATCTCAATACGTTCTGGGGAAAGCTGGACAGAGATCAAAACTTTAGACAGAGCACGTATGCAGAAATGGCCGCCAAACTGTTGGGAATGTTGATAGTACAAAGGATGTCACATATCTTACTTTTGTTCTTGTCCAGCACTGTGATAAAGAAGACTACATTACTGTCACAAGGTAAATTATACGGTGAAGTACTATGGTGTGGTAGAATCGCCAAACATAATACAGAAATACAATGGCCAATATAAAGTACTGTCACCAACCTTGTGGTTGGGTTCTTTACCCCAAAATACGCAATGTATATAATGTATAGATATATTGGTATTGATATATGATCATACACAGTAATGCCAGGGTAGAACTTTGGGATAGAACACGCATACCCGCAACAAACATAAACGCCCTTCAAGAAACACAAGTATATGTGGTCAACGAACTATTTAATAAAGAATAATCTCAAATAATATTTGTAATGCAAATCATCAAGTTAGACCACAAATAATTAAAGCAACAATTACATTATCATTTAAACGCAAATAACCATTGTTAATACCCTAAACAACATAATCTGTACATAATCTGGGAATACAAGTGAATAACGATTCACGCTGTCACTTGTAGACCGTTGACATCAGTCACTGTACCATAACGACGAAGGCAGTAACGTAGAAATAACAGTGCAATGTCAGAGGCTACTTAGCTTTTGTAGTTGACTCGGTTCCATGTACAGTGTTCGTTGAATCACACGATTTAAAATCTTGATGGTGGTTTGACAATCTCCTAGGAATTTTGTCTTGATGATGGTTTGACAAACAAGTTGCAGCACGGATATGGAGACTCGGCAACTTCACCATGTAGAATACTATAGTTGGTAGAAGCAAATGTAGTTGACCATGGGGTTTCCAACCCAAAGTATCAGGAACTTGCAACAAACTTCTCAAGATGTTAACTGTGACAGGCAGCAGGGAGAAGTGATCCCTTTGTTTCACACCATGTGACAAGTTAATTTATTCAAGAAGTTTCATTTTCGGATGGGTTAGTCACACCCATTAAAGTGTCAAATACAGCGCCATCTCTGGTCAAACTAATTAAACCTAATTAAACTGTAAAAATATACACTCCAACAATTAAAGTAACGAAATGACCCTGTGACAATTACCAAATCACCCAATACGAACGTTGTACTGACTGCCTTGCTGACGAACTATGCCCGACTTAAACTCTACAGTGTTCTGGAGAAATAGGTAGCAGAGTCTTGTACTTTGACACAGATTCCATCATTTACATCCAGCGAGCTGGGAATGGGATCCACCGACGGGTTATTATCTCGGGGATCTGACGAGAGAAATAACTCCAGCAGGTAATTACATCAAATAATTCGTGTCAGGAGGACCGAAGAATTACGCGTACCGACTACACAAGCCAGACAAATGTGGGTACCAGGCGGTGTGTGAAGTGAGAGGGTTCACCCTCAATTACGGAAATCAACTGAAAATTAATTTTGACTCCACGAATCGACTCGGTTCTCTACACGTCAAAGACCCTTCGAAAAATAACACGCAGGGGAGATAGAATATTCAATAGAGAAGAAGTTTAAACATACAGTTTAGCGTATGACAAACAAGTGATACAAGTTGATTACTGTACCCTCCCATACAGTTTCTAAAAAAATATAAATAAAAGAGAGATCGTCGGTTACCCTCCATTTATCCAATTGAACAATCACATTGACATGGGCTCTACCAAATCGGACGTGGTTCTATCACTCTATCTGGCTTATGCACACTGCCTTATTTTGTTTTAAACTGGATGTTGAAAAAATACATTGAAGATCGTAAAAAAAGACGCGATAACAAGCAAGGTCCTATTATATTGTCATAAATGCAGAATCAAAACACTCATTTACTTCTCTCGTGTGCGGTCCAACGCAGTCAGGCAAGACGTTTTTGGACAAACTAATATTAGAACAATGTGACAGCGTCACACCCCACCGCCAGACGTTATCTATACTGTGATACTGATTTTGCAAAATCTATTTCATCAGGGCAGGCAATCGAGGACCATCAGTCTCAACATCCACTACATTTTCCTGTTTAAAAATCCGGGAGACTCGTCACAAGTCAACGTTCTGGCTAAGCAAATGTACCCTGGAAACATTAAGTTTTTCCAGGAGGCATTCACCGATGCCACCCAAGAACCTCACGGATACCTCCTCGTGGATCTGATGCCAGACATCCCTGAGGAAGTACGCATTCGAAACAACATATTTTCATCTTAAGTACTGATAGTGTACGTGAGAAAGGTATAAAAATAACAGTCTTCCATCGTCAGTCATTTCATCATGTCATCCCGCATGTGAAAGAACGCTGATTTCCACTCCCTAGTTGAACAGAACTAAACTGGTCGACTGGGGTAAAAACAGTGAAATAGTCACTGATGAACAATCTGTGCCAGGCACGCACGCCATCGATTTTTCAATGAATTCTTGCATAAAAGGAATTTCAACCCAAGTTATGAAAATGTCAATGATCCTCAAGACCGTGTTGGCAATACTGATCATAGCAACACACTCAAAGGGAGAGTTACGCTGAGACGTGGTCCCCATTCCCACTCCATTCATCCTTGACACACATTGGTGACGTGTTAAATAGAAACTCGTTGTATCACCTAGATCTCACTTCGGTACAGTCGGTCGTGATAGATCCACATTGTCCATCTTTGCCCTCGTTTATTGAACGTATCCACTGCCTCTGAGTTTGTGAAATAACAACGCCCGTAAATAATGACGAAGAAGACGGGCACCATCCTAGACGAACTGTTTTACAATGTCCAAAGTCCTGGAAGTTAGGGGGTTATGCTGCAGTAAAAAAAAACAAAGAGAGGAAAAAATATAACCAAGTCAGATGTGAGAAAGTGGTTGAGTAAACAGGATACAAATACTCTGCACAACCCCTCTAGACTGTCCTTTAAACGACGGAGGGTCGTGGTTTTCCAAGTGGACGAACAGTGGTAGGCCGATCTATGCGATCTCTCCTCGATATCCAGATACAACAGAGGATACAAGTTCTTATTGACGTTCATCAACGTTTTTTATAAATATGTTTTCATCGTACAAGACAAGAGATGGGCGAGTTTGGTCGAGGCATTTCGAAAAATACTCGAAAAGGGCGTTTCCCCGACGATTTGCACACATACAGAGGGACTAAATTCACCAACAGACTCAAAACTACCTCAAAACTACCTCAAGGGCAAAGACATGACGTTCTTTACTACAGGCAATGAGACTAAAGCCAGCATTGTGGAGAGGTACAATAGAACCATTAAGGGAAAAATGTTCACATATTTCATGAACATGTTGACTTATCTGCCTGTATTAGATGACATGGTACGTTCTTACAACAATACCCATCACAGAAGTATAAATACCAAACCCTCAGTCGTTACCTACCAGAAAAAGGTCAGAGACATATTAACGGTGATCTAGAAAAATGGGAGGAAGAAGAAGATTTATAAACTCAGAATCAGAATCAGTAAAACCAAACACGTTTTCAAGAAAGGATACTTGCCTAATTGCCCGAGGTATTCACGATTGTTGGACGCTTCAACACGCAACCACCTGTTTACAAAATTTCAGATTACAATGGTGAAATGTTGGAAGTTACATTCTACAAAGAAAAACTTCAGAAAATCATAAAGAACGATTATACATTGTACGTTGTGGAGAAAGTGCTGTGCAAGAGAAAACGTTAGGGCTTCGTGGAATATTTTGTTAAGTAACGAGGGTGTGAGGATTTGTTCAATTCTTGGATCAGGGACTTGCAACGTTTATAAATTCATTTCATAGACCATCATGTCGGGGCAGGATATCTTCTTGACTCTCTCTAGTAATGCCTCGCTCAATGTTTCCCCAAACAAAACACAAAATACACTGTCAAACTTTCGAGAATTCTTTTAGTTGGCAATTGGGAAGTAGCATTGGCTGACATCCACTACCCAAATTCGTGGTACAACGTCGTACATGACGAAAATAGGATCTTTTACGATGCCTCGCTCAATGTAAGGGATCACAGAGAACTGTATCCGGGCTACTACAACTCTATCAAAATGATTTTAGACGCGATTCGAGAAAAAGGTCTGCAAGATGAGATACTGATGACATATAATTTGAGGTCAAAGAGAGTGACCATAGCGATCAAAGAAGGAGCTTGTGTAATCTTGATGGGTGGATTGGCCGAACTGTTTTCCCTTAAATACAACAATTATGAAAGACGCACTAGTCCCTACCTTGCCGACATTAGAAGTTTGTATTCCCTCTATGTGTATTGCAATATAGTTAATACCAAATAGTCGGTAACGTCTCCGTATCTTTTGTGAGAATAGTCAACGTTGAAGGAAGCCACAGAGATATCGTCAATCACACCTACAACAAACCATACTTTCTCCCGATTCGAACATCGACATTCGAGACTGTGAAGATTGATATAAGGTCTGATACAGGGGAGAAGGTGCCATTTCAACACGGGCGTGTGATCGTGAAAATTAACAGACATCGACCTTACACTCCTCATGTGGGGCTTTATAGAAATTACTACATGAATCAGATCGGACGATGATCTGTATTTTTTGGTGCAAGACTGCAACGCAGATATTGAATTGGAAAAATGTTTTCTGGATTGGTAAGATCGGCAACACCTCTATAAACAAAAGGTATCAAAGCCATGGCAAAATCAGCACTCGATGCCGGTTTGGGTATTCTAGGTGATGTTGTACAAGAGAGAAAGCGGCTTCGAGTAGAGCAAAGACTGTGGGTCGTCAAATTAGTTACTTCTTCAGTATTGAGCAATTTATTTGGAAGACCCTCTCAAACGGGATGAGGACGCACCATCAAAAAGAAGAAGACAACAACGAGATGTGTCATTTCTCCCAAGGTTAAGAAGAGTAGAAGATCTCCTAATATATTCGACTGAACATCATGGCTTTTGTGCATGAACACTCTTGCAAATGCGCAAAGACGGAACTCGATCTTTTTACTATTCCTACGACACAAACAAGTATCGAAAAAGGAAGTTACAAAGAGGTAAACCCACTCACGAATATAGCCAATGGTCCGATCGAATGGCCTGTGAACTTGTGGTTGCATTTCCTCTTCAATCAAATTGACGTGTACCTGAATGAAAAGCAGATTTTGGACGCATCTCCCACCTATTCTTACAGAGCCATGATCAAAAAGCTATTGAATTATTATATTGAGGGGACGCCAAATCAACGCACATCGGTACGGCAATATGTGAGAACCGCTGGAAAAATGAATGTCACAAACCAGAGGGCTCCTGATGGTGATGCTAACATGGGATTCAAACGTCGATACGCATATACATCGCTCAGTAAGACGGTCGACATGATCTGCCGAATATACAGAGACATATTTTTTCTACCAAAGCATTTACTCAATTGGGTTAGTTAGACTGAAATTACATCAAAGTAAAAATCAGTTCTGCTTGATCAGCTCAACCGAAAATCCCGCATTCAAAGTAGTCATCACCAACGCTACTCTCCTGGTGAGAAAAGTCAAGTTCAGTCCAAGCATACAACTGGGACACGCCGAAGCCTTGAAACACGGTACTGCAAATTACCCCATCGGGCGATGCGTTTTGAAAATCATTAAACAAAGATTTGATATTCCTTGGTCAATTGCCCAAAAGGATCATCCTGTGTTTAGTTTGCAATGTGTCTTTTAATGGATCCTACGAAACTAATCCATTCAACTTCCAGAATTACAGTGTCACATCACTCGTCCTCAACATTAGAGGCGAGCAAGTTCCCGCAAAGCCGTTGAAGATGAACTTCACAGTGGATGGTGGCAGAAGTTGCATCATTGCTTATCAAGGCAACGGCATCAAGACGAAAATCCCGAATGGTACACAATCTTTGCATTTGACCTCATTCCTGACGAATTGGCCAATTATCACCTCAATTTGATACAAGAAGGAAAGATTGGTCTTGAGATTCAGTTCAGACAAGTATTGACTGAGACTATGTCCGTTTTGATTTCTGCTGAATATGACAACGTTATCAAGATTGACAGAGACAGAAACGTATTGACCGATTTCTAGCTGTGATGGACACGAATCAACTAGATCGTATTCTGTTGACTAATCCATACACTATAAATGTGTTCTTCGGCGTTTATGCTAGAGATCAACTGCCTAAGGCAAAAGTGCTGGAGTATCCCGCAGCGTTCGTATCAAACACCAATGACAGTAGCGGGGCGGGACACATTGGTTTTTTTTTTATCTGAAGGATCCCTACCACGGAGAATATTTTGAATATTTGGAATTTAAGAGATTTCTCGAAAAAAACGTTTGTACATGTATCTACAATCATCAAATACTACAAGCCCTGTTCTCTACAGTGTGTGGTCAATACAATACGTCTTGTATTACTTGCTGCGCAGATGTCGAGGGAAAACCTATGCAGTACGTAGCCGTAACTTATACCCTCTTTATATAACTATCGATTTCATAGTATTTTTCTTTTTCGTCACAGATGAGCGATTATGATTCTGATTAGAAATAAAAAGTGTGTTGACTTTTCGATGTTACTCGTTTTTCTCTTCCACGATTTTTTTATTATAATTGAAACTTTATTGCGTGAGAGAAATTTATTCTTATATTACTCAGTGTTAATACTTACTCTTATTAATATCATTCTTATTAATATTATTTTATTAATATTATTCTTATTCTTATATTACTCATTTTTTTAATATTTTTTTTTATTATTTACTCAAAAAAAAATTATATTCCATGTAACTGATCTAGTTTTACCCTTCTTTTGTGTAATAAAATCCGTTAGTTTTCAAAATGACGTGTATTTATTGGCGTGTGTGTGTGTGCGCGCGCGCCCTCAACGATACATTCTTGGAAATCTTACGTGACGTCAATGCTCTTCCAATTATGGTAATTTATGCAAATTTATTCACGATGACCTCGTTACGACCTCGTATCCAAACATATTTTATTAATCCAAACTTATTCACAGTATCCCATTGTGACGTCATCATTCAAATGCCCCTTCACGGCCATGTACGATCATTTCTGCTAATTTATGCACGGTTCCCATTGTGACGTCATCATTTATGCTAATTTACATGGTCCAAATTGTGACTTCATCGAACCCAGTATGACGTCATCACATCAAATATGAACAGCGCCTTCATAATTGTACGTATAATACGACCTTAACTACTTGTATATTTCCAGTCTCGAGGTGGTTATTGTAATTAGGGCGTTGTTTTTCAATATAGGCGCTTGGAATATGTCACCGCACATCTGTCACTAGTTAAATTGTACTGAACATTAATTTGTGTTGCAGCCATGGTTGGTTATAAACGTCGAGATAGATATCTCTCGCTAATGGTATTGATCTTAGCGTGTCTGCTTTGTGCGTGCATTGGCTTTCGTGTGTATGACCAAATACAGTCGAAAGGTACTGTAGTGTTATTTTAAAATTTATTATGTTATGATTATTATAGTTACGCGAATTGACTCTTTGACCAGATTCGATGAGATGACAAACATTTTATATTCCGTTAGAATTGTGAAATATTTTTTTTTACCTTAATACGGCTATTAAATTTTCGTTACCATCTCCGTATGTTGCGTTTGGGTTTCTATAATAATTTACCAGGGATCGCGTCTATTGCACTACATTGATCACCCTACCCCGTGTACTCTGTCGACAGTTGTATTATGTTCTACGTATTTTTTCTTTTAAATGTTCCGCTGCCGTAATCTGGCAAGTTCCAAATACGATCGGTATTTCCGTTCAAGTGTAACACAGCTAAGTTTTTTTTCTCATTTCGTAGTGCCTGCAGTGAAACGCAATTTACTTGTGTTGTTGAAACTTTCAACGTGTCTTGTATCCAATGCGTGGTTTGCAGCATGTTTATAAACTACAGAACCACGGAATTGAGTAAATTCTTTGCTACAGAGCTCGTGGTATCTAGTTTGCCTGGTTCATATCTTGCATTAGTTAAACAGCTTGAAGTTTCACTGCAGTTCTAATATTGGTCAACGATGTTTTCACGGCCTTTATTATTTTCATGTGGTATTATTCCACCACTGGTTCATTCTTGACACAATACATGCGTTCATCCAAATATTCTACCCCTGGTATTTAGTTTGACATAAAACCGGTGAAGCTTAGTAGTTATACATTAAGTTTTTTGAATTCAGCTCAAACTGTCGTAGTTATTTTAGTTCACGTGAATTGAGCACACTATACGAATACGAAACTCGTACACACGTGGAAAAAATGGCAACAACCAAAGGATCTACCAGAACTCGAAATACGCCCATGGACACAAACAAGACAGGATCTAAGGCATCGTCAACTAATAAACCATCTGTAATCACTGTGGATTCCAAATCGCCAAGTATTACAACGGATACATTGAAACATATACAATTAACGTCCGCGAAAGTTGGTAAGTCTGATCAGATGTTATGACCCCAAAAAAAATTCAATAGTGATCACGATTTGTATAGATCATTTTAAGGCATACTAACGCATTGGCCCAAGAGTTTTACACATGCCAGTCTCATATGCAATATTGCACGTCACTACATGCAATACTACGAAAATAATAAATATTTGTAGATCACATATGCAAATAATATGCAAATCGTGTATTTTAATATTCACAACTTCAGACACATTATCATGACATATGGTTACAGATTTAAAGGTTGTTCAGCTTACACAAACATATTGATTACATGAGCAGTAATAGAGAAATCTGTTTCTGAATATACACAACAACGCAGTATATATGCCATGATGGCTCTCCTGATCAGCATATGCAAATAATCATGCAAAAAGACACACGAGTCGATGCTGTAGTACAGTAGGTGCTTCGATCGACATTATTGTTTCAGAAGTTAAACCGGCAATAGCATTTTCTCAATGAAAGATGAACACCAGAACCACCGCTCGATCATTTTTTTTAAGATAGGCGAAATAAATTTCAATTATAACACAGAGTGAACAAAATTCTAAAATACAATGTAGTTTTATTTCAATACTTGATGTCTATGTAATTCTCGCGAGACATTTCATGGTCTTGATATATAAAGATTGTATCCAGTTATAAGTTACTGTAGCACATTTCGGAACTGTAGCGTACATGGTAGGAAACATGATGTTGAGCAGTGATGTGTACAGTTTGCATAGTCCAGAGTGTATTTCCTCTGATGGGGGATTCGAGTTTCAATAAACTCCGGAAAACTAGGTTTAATCTTTTCCAAAATTTGATTTTTATTAAATTTTTAATTATTAAATTGTTTTATTTTATTTGTATGTGTGTTTATTTTGATTTTTAACACATGGCTACAGTAATCTGCCTCATTTCATATCCTACAAATATCAGAGGGCGTTATAAATCATTATCGAAAAAATACAGTACCAGTGATACGTATCCGGACAGATATGATACTTTGCTGTATTTAAAGAAAGCTGTCATGCCACAATATACGGCATTCCTATCGATTTGTTATTACCTCGAGTGTCATTTATGTAAGATAGGATTGTAATTTAGACATGATTTTACATTTTTTACAGCCAGGCCAGTGATTAGTACGGGACACGGACCTCATGACAATCCAACAATATGTGCGTCACACAGTTTATACAAAGTTTTTAATCATGCTAGTTTGGATTTAGCGCTGCGTGTGATCGTCGGAGGTGAGCATTACTGGGTTGATGGCATCATTGTAGGCAGAATAATTATCTTCAGTGATGGCACATCGATGGAAATTGACCATTCACTATTCCATGATAATGAACCCAATGGCAGTGGGGCCTGCCTCCAATTGTGGTGAGTTTAACTTTGTATTATCAACCATGTCATCAAATTGGAATTTATTTTTAAGTTCTCCATGTAGGTTCCATGATTCATATATTTCTCATTTAATACTATTCATCTTAATTATGTCGGGGCCGGGTTCATAAAATAATGTTACTGTAAAATAAGTGGTGTTTCTGTTTGAGCTAGTTTAAACGCTATTACGAATGTATTTGTGTTGATAATGTTCTTTGCTCTTTGTATTCACAGGTTCAATGACTATGAATGGAAATTAGATGATACGAAATGTAGCTTTTTTCATAAGTATTTGTGCGTGGGTTGAATGTAGTCCAACTACATTAATGTTATAACCAACTAGTAATGTCAACTTTATTCTCATATTTTGCAATATTTGATCGATGTGTAGTATGCTTTGAGAATACATAAACATATATTTTCGTTGTGTAAACTAGTGCTAGAAACTTAAAATTTAAAATGCTTATCACAGTTGCTATGTAACATACGTTCAAAAGAGAGGAAACCTAAACGTCGTAGGAGTCACTTGTATTTCCAAGCATGGAATTTCAACTACTTAAATTTATGTAGACGTTTGTGATGTTGACATTTTGACGATTACTCCTGGGATATGATGACGTAATATCTGAAGGCGATTTACCTGAACTTGTATTTACCTGAAATGTCAGTTATAAATAGCAATGATAGAGTCAAAAAGAAAAGCGCGTGGATAAAATAAACAGAGCAAGAAAGTAAACATATTGAATCTGGTGTCTATCTTTTATCTGGGGACAATTGACTAAACATTTGAAAAATCGGCTGATACTTTGGAATAGCAAAGTAAATACTAGACAATAATATCCCAGGGTTCGTTTTGGGGAGTATTAATTGGTAGACCAATACAGTTTGAAATATAAAAATAAATATATAAAAAGGGTGATAATCGGAACCTATGCGATGCACGTAAAAAGGCCTGCTCGGTCAGTGTTATATAAACTAAATATATAAACTGAAAAAAAAACTTAATTAAAGCATTCTAGCTAATTTGAGAACATTTCTGAATGAGCAAATGTCAGTTAATTATAATCAGGCAGTTGTTGGGCGAACGAGTATACGTTTCCTCGCACAAATGTGATTGTTAGAAGCCTGTTATAGCTCGTCAATTGTATGCCAGGCGTGTGTGTCACTAAGTGGTTATGTTTAAAGCTGAGTTTGTTACTTGTGAGGATGTTTTAGGGGTTTGGGGGATGTTTTTTAAACGTTTGTTACGATTTGGTTTCATTGATCGGGCACCTGTATTAAACCTGTTAAAACACTACGGAATACTGGAGTTTTATGATGTTCATCGATGTTCCAGTAGAATGTGCAGTTGGATTGCACTAGTAATGGCACAGCACAGAATTGTCTAAAAAAAACTTGTCATCATTGTCATATTAACTAAATTCAAGAAAGTCCGAAAATTGAGCAGTCGCATAAAATGAACGTCGAACATTGGTTGTTCTCGAACAAGACTCTTGTATTAAACTTTTGGCCATATTATGACACTAGTGATCAAAATGCGTATATTTTGTTAGCTATCGGATGATATTAAGTGCAAACAGTTGTCACATTATCACCAAATCCAGATTCTAGGACTACTGAATTGGAGATTCGGTATTCGACACGGAATATGGTATAGTATTTTTGTAGACTTTTTAAAATTCCTTATAGAATTGATTTTATACATCCTAATTCTATCCAAAATAGATGTATCATTGCAATGTATTGTGACTATAACGATTCTCATTATTACTTTATTTAAAAATTGTATCCGTATCCCAAGTCTACACAATCTTTAAAGTGTATAGTACTTTTATCGACTTATCTTATTGAGTGAATGATATTTGTTGCTGTTGTTTATAAAAAAAAGCATCTCAAATTGTAGCATGTATGAACCAAGCATTTTTTATATTGTTCATAAAATGTCATTTATTTTTACAATGCCATTGAACACCAGGATTTGCATAAACACATGGTTAACTAAAATGTCAAACAAGTAGCATATAATTGGAGCTGCACATTGAGACTAAACATGTGAAATTACATAGTAACTCTTCTCTGGCAATATTTCTTCAAATAAAATGAGCCAGCAAATAAACTCATGCATAAATCTGTTATTACCAAACGCTTCAGCGTGGTATTAAGAATTTGTTTTCAGGGTTGGGTGATACCAAGGTGGAAATGGATGCACATATGGGGTTATTTCCTGGAATTGCAATAGAGAGGGCTCAGGCCAAAATACAATATATAGTGTTTTCATGTTTCGTCTGATATTTCTGTGATATTCTGCTGCTGTAACTAATGCAAGATTTGTTCTGAATTTCAGTGTATTGTGTGCACTCAAGGGTTATTCGTTTTTTGCTGAAAACACCCCTATTTTTTAATGGCAGATTCGAACTAGGTTCACTCCCACTGGGAAATATGCATTGTCGCTTGAATGAGAGTTAATTAAACACATTTTTCAGACCGGCGAAAGAGTATGTAACAGCCAATTGTAACAGCCTATCATGTGATTTTACTCAGAATGTCAACATGGAAAGAGGCTATTCCATTTTACGCAGGAATAATTGGGAGTAGAATATGTGAGGGATTGTATAAACAGAGATGTGTATACCGAAAAGTGATATCTATCCTTCTTTTCCTTCGCTGAGCATTTCTTTTTTAGTATGCTGGTTTAAAAATGCTAAATTTGCATGATTTGCGATGTGTTTTATTATTGAAACGCCCCTAATAGTTGAATTCCGGGTTCGAAGGAGAATGTAACAGCACACCACGTGGTTCGTTTGAATACAATGGTGAAGGGTTGGTGCGATAGGGCACCGTCCGATCTCGATGGAATGTTTCGAATCAGTCATATGTAGTTTAAATTAAGTTAAAAGTTTCCTCCACAGAATTGTGCATTGGCAAACATGCCGTCACAACTGGTACTCCACTGACGTAGTGACTTTCGTCTACAGCGGTCGTTGATGAGCTGCACCTCTACAACTTCGCTTGTGATGTTGCTTGTGGATTAAATGAATCTTGATTTCCGGTGAAAATGTCGCTCATTTGGCGTTGGTAATCTTTATTTGGAACTGGGTAACGCCGCAACGTCGCCAGCAGAAACCTCCTGGTACTTTGATGTTGATGGTCTATGATAAAGCTCAGTCAACATACATCAAGTTGTCTCAATCGTAGTATTCCATGTGGTATACAGCTAATATGCCAAAAATGTTGCTGAACGATATCTTACCAGTGCGCAACGTAGCCAAAATAAAAGATATGATCATTTGAACACTGCTATTACAAGACTGGTAGGAGGTAATAAATTCGGAGCGAAAGTATTCAAAAAACAGATTTTGGCTGTTGCCATGGTAGTGGTGGGTCAGGATTGTTTTTCAATTAGTGATGCTACGACTTACCTGTCAAGTATGAACAAAATCAACCAAGCCAAAAAAAATCACAGAAGAGTTAGTTAAAAAGCCATACCTGGTGAAAAGTTACTCTAAATTTGGGGTCAACTTTCTCATTGATGAAAAAAGATATCGAAAATTCAAATAGTAACTTTGTGCCCACACTCAAGCCGAGTACAATGAGCTATGTCTGAGGTGTTGTATCCTAAATTTGTAGGAGATACATTTAGCTCGAAGCTATCCAAAAATCATTTTTTTTACTGTTGCTATGGCAACGGTGGACCAACATTTTTTTGCAGATTTTTCCTAATGACTAGGGTGAAGGTGTGACCTACCTGCCATGTTTGAGTGAAATTGGCCAAGCCAAAAAATCACAGAGCTAATGCGTGAAAACACTGGAAATCACACACACAAATGATTTTGAGGGGCAATCTTAGTGGAGCGGATCGCCAATATCATGTTCATTAGCATATTGACCGTGAAAATACCGAAAACATTATTGCATGGGTGATATGCAAATTAGTTTTAGTCAAAATAAGTGACTGCCTAGAAGTACCATTACTGTTGTTCATATTTTATTTCACTCGGCAAGTATATTCATGTACCCCAAGGGTAAAATATCATACTTCTAAATATTGTTTATTCCTGCTATGTTTCGAAAACGCTACTCTTGAAAGGACTACTTTGTTTGCATATGGGGTGTGGAAATACCGATTTCATAGACGAATCAAAATAAACTGCAGTACATATGTAATAATGTGGTATACTTCATTTTTACTGAAAACATTTTTCCCCTGAAATAAATTCCAGTGAAAATGCCATTTACCTCATACTCTATTGAGACACAGCACAGGGAAAATCGGATTCACATGTAATGCTTGAAAACGTTTCAGCGAAAATAAATTAAGTGAAATTCTATGTGACTTCATAAGAGCTGGAAATGAACAAATTATATGACACCCGACCCTACCACTCCATACACAATGTAAACTATACCCCCAAAAACATCCTTTCACTCACGCTTACTACCGTGTTTCACCAGTGCATTCTATTTGACTTCAGAAGAAATTGAAATAAACAAATTAATTATAATTTCAGCCTCTAGTTCAGCACTGATTAAATAAACTACCTCGTCTTTAGTCCTCAGCTCCTGAAAGCGAGGTTATTTGTAGTTATGTTGGCGATCGCCGCTGTGTCGGCGGAAGTACTGTGGGAGATTGCATGATAGGAGTGAAAGGTTTTTTGATCAATAAAATAATTTTAGAAAAGTGAAATAAAGGTTGGTTTTAAATATTAAATGTCATGGACTCTGGATGAAATAAAAGAAATTGAACTGGTATGAAAAGGAGGTAAATGTAGCCAGAATGCAAGGTCAGATTCCGGGGGCCAAAATACGTCACAATGCAACCATCATTGCGGATGCAAAGTGTCAACAATTATGGATTCAGTAAAAGACTTGATTTGCAGTTTGCGTGAATGGCTGGGAAAAAAATCATCCAAATTCAGTGCTTCAGTAACAGTATTTGCTGCTTTTTTGTGCAATGAAAATTAATACACGAAATGCTGCCAAAAGACATTTTCTTCTAGTAAACAAAACAACCCTGGGATGTTTATCTTGAGAAAATTGAGAAGACAGTCGTTCTTGTGAAACAATGGACTTACCACTCCAGGGTATCTATGATTATTTGAAGTGGGAAACTGATGCTTTATGGAAGAGCAAAGTTAATTCACCCCGCACATTAGTGATTGGCCTAGGCTAGTTGAAGACGTTTATAAAGGGGTGACTCGCTAGAAGTATTCACCGTGAGTTCGTAATTTTTATAACACTTACATGTTACTGTCAGGAAAGTTTAATGTCTTGTTTGTATTTGCATAATGTGAAAGAAGAGTTTATTGTCAAAATATATACGGGTGCGTGTATGCGTATTGAAACCATACAAAATTCACTCTATGCACACCCGTTTTATGTGTTAAAAGAACATAGCGATTTTCTCATGGAATTGTTAAATCTTGATATCATTCCCAACTGTCACCAAACTACGTTTTTACGACTCGTGTGCAATTGCAAGAGTATATTTCAGGTTTATTCTCAGCACTGTGCCTTTTATAAATGTTATGGTTCTGTTACAGCAAATCTCAGAAGTATTGGGACAGCAAATTTGCAAACTCGCTAGCGAATTAGCTAACTGCTTGGGTTTTGCTAAACAGTTGGCTTTCGAATCTCAGTTAACCCAAGCAGTTAGAGATGCTGAAATGTTCGAGTTACGGACATCGAGTTACGAAAATATTGAGTTACAGAAATGACCACACCCATATTTTTAAACCACTCCCACTTTTGTGAAACCACACCCAAATTGTAACTCGATGTTCAATCAACAGTTAACAGAACTTATATACAGGCAACATATATTTTTATTTTTGTTAAACATCCACATTCAGTAACTCGAACTTTAAATAACAGTTAATCAAACTTCGAGTTACGGGCAACATATATTATTTGTTTTGTTTAACTTTCAAATTTTATAACTCGAACTTTAATTAACAGTAAGCAACGTAGATTGTAGTTATTGTGCATCCAGATACCTTGCTTGCTGAATGTGGACGTGCAACAAAAACTAAAATGTATGTTGCCCGTAACTCGAAGTTCTGTTAATTGTTAATCATGATTGAACATCGAGTTATAATTTGGGCGTGGTTTCAACAATATGGGCGTGGTCATTTCTGTAACTCGATGTCCGTAACTCGAACAATTCAGCATCTCAAGCAGTCAGCCAATTCGCTAGCGAGTTTGCAAATAGGCTATTCCAATACTTCTTTCGTTGCGTAAAACTAGCTTTCGCCAACGTTCCAGTGCTGTAGGTTCATTTTCCAGTCACAAAAAAGGTATTTGTGATCGCTAGATTAGTCGATAGATGTTTTAGCTGGTTACAATCATGAAAACTGCAGAACGGTTCTCCGCCATAAATTTGTAGGCGGGTGTCGAATCCTCGGTCTATGCGACTTCTCAGGACTGTAGGGGCCGAATGATTAACGGAAATAGGCCAACCGACAGGACTGTACTCAGGGCTAGTTTCATAGGTTAATAGGCCACTTCTTTGCTTCAATTCCAACTATATCTCTAGAAATATCACTTGCCGTTATCATCAATATTTCGATATCCATCAATGTCTCGATTGCGTGTCTGGTAATTCTAACTAACTACTATTTCGCAAAATTTTACCAGCCTTGCTTCCACCAGTCATTTAAGTCAACTCCCATATTGTCCTTCACAGTGAAGGGTAATTACTCTGAACATAAAGCTATAACCACAGACTGTCTAGGTGCTGTAATTAAACCTTTGTATAAGCACCGGTTAGACAGGCTTGAACTATGCATGTGAAGCCAGTCGAGAGGTATATTCAATCCTATAGATTTCTCATTGATTGGTAACTATTTGCTGCAAATGCAACAAAAATCAATATAAAAATATTACCCACACAGCATTCTACATGTTACTTGTTTTGTTCTGTATTGTCTGTTAGCAATATCTTGCTTTAAATAAAAATAGGCTTGTAAAGACCTTTTTTAATGCGCAATTGTGGTTGGTCAGAGATAGTCGAAACAATGTTTCAATTTTTGCTAATACAGTTAGCCACTGTCAGAACAAAAATGAGCAGCTCATCGTTAATAGAAACGCACATAAACAATAAAAATCACTTCAAGTGAAAAACTGACATGGTAACCACTACACGTTTACTCAATTGCCTTCAAAGAGAGCAAAGTACAAGTACATGGATTTCAAAGAGACGCACTACTTACATTGTCTCTGTACATAAACTTAAGCACTTCCAGGGGTGGTTGCCGGGCTCAGGAAAACCAAAACGGTCACGGCACCAAAAACACGACTTTATTATCTAATATACTAGTACTTCAATCGACCGATCGATAATATATACTTAAAAAATGCTTGATATGAAATGTTCAGTCTACTATACAAATAAATGGCAAGACCACGTCCTGTCCACCTCGTGTTTTTATTTCTGTCACTGCCATTTTTAGTGATCATATAAACACTTGTGTAAGAAAAGCTTTTAAAATTTAGGTTTCCAAAAAACGTGTAAATCTTTTGATAGTTTCCATCTAATCAACTTTGAGTACTGTTCTCAGGTGTGGTCTCCTTCTCAAACATTTTTAGTTAATAAAATTGAACGAATTCAACAATGTACAAGGTCGAATATATTCATATTATTATACATCTGTCCCGTAACGCCATAAGTTACAGCGTGCCGTAATTTTGACAGTTTGACAGGACTCCAGTGCATTGATTCTGTTCTAAACATTTTGAATTTCGGCATTCCCATGATGCATCCTTGAAAGGAAAAGATGTCTAATAATCAAGTTATTACGAGGATAATTCAAAATATGCACTCAGACAGTACACAGTCGCATCGACCTCCGCTGCACGTTGATCGATACGCTGTACTGTCTTCGTGCATACTTTGAGGTGTCCTCATATTATTCAAACGATTATGTACCACTTGCAGCCATTTCAACTTACCTTCTTTAAAAATAGAAATTTGTATTGTTTATCCCTTCATTCTTATTACGAAATTCATTGGAAATTATTGAAAATCTCTTTATATGTTGCACCTCGTTCTACGAAGTTGTTCCTGCTTTTCCATGTTCCAACATGTCGAGTAAATGTCAGAACATGTTCATACTTTCCTCGTTTACTTTCTCTATTTTAAACAACATCGACAATGACACAATTGATATTTTTAACAATTTTAATAGTTTTAAAAACAATGTAGGGGCATTTTTAGATAGTAATTTGTGATTTTTAAATATTTGTTAAATGTTGTTTTTTTCGTGAAATCTTTTATTGTACGAACCTATAATTGAGTGTTTGTCCTGTTGACTGTGGCTCAACAAAATAAAAAATTAACCGCCATGTTGAATCGGTTCCTTTTCGGTTTTCATGGCAGTATTTTTGTTTCACAGTCCCCCCATCCCTGGTCTTAAAAAATGCAATCTATTGTACCCATGGTCGTAACTTAATCAAAAAATGGGTTTCATTCCTACACAAAAATATTAAAATCTCGACCAAACCACAAAGACCATATAACTCACAAAGTCACCACCCTAAGCGCATTGCTGTTAGCCATTGTCCCACTATTCTAGCTGATTGACACCTTAAAGGGGAGAGAGGGAGAGATTTTTTTGTAATATAACGTGAATTATTCGAATAAGAACTTGTTTTGTTTTGTTTTTTGTTAAACTATTAATCAGATCGCTCTGAAATTTGGTATTTGGCATGTTAGTGCCGAATAAATAACCACAGTTATAGCTCTTGTCGTTTTAATTTGTTTGTCTTCAAACCTATTAATCATATTACTCTGAAATTTGTTATTTTACATATCTATAAGGAGAACAATAAAGTTTTGAAATTTCATAGCAATTAGTCACACTACAGAAACCATCCCATGCCTTTGCTCTTATTCCAAAAGATAATCACAGTACAAGGGATTTTCATTTCAGTTCCCATCTTTTCAACTTATTTTGTGTCACGGAGTATTTCGTTTCTAAATGCCAGCTCGCTCTCAGCAACATCTACTGAATTACATGACTACATGGCTAGGCTGGAAGCGGGAGTTTATATCTCTATTTATGTGAGTGAGTGCAGATAAATTAAAATTCACCACACCAATTATTAGATGCTTAAGAATTAATTCAAAATATTTGCATTATTATTTTTAGTGATTTAATAAGATTACGGGAAGATTCCAGATTTAATCATTAGTTCTACGTGATGTAATATGAACTTTAGAATGATCAACTTATTCAGATAAAATCAACGAAACATATGGTTGACATATGTGAAATTGTAACGTATAATCAGTCATACTCCAATTTTCACATATCGATCACAAATAAAAATAATTATCATGAACCGTTTAGAACGACAGTCAAGGAAAATATTATAAGTCATTAAAAATGCGAAAATAACATGAAATCTTCCATAGCGCGCACTACTGAACACACACACCAATCTGCCCATGTCATATTACTTACTATAGATGGATACAAGAAGTCTAATTCCGCACACAATACACGCGTGAGGCAGGATATGAGGGGTTAACAACTACCAAACCATTCATTGTGGTTTTGAAATCGCTAACTATGATAGCAGATACATTAGAACATACACCTTTAAAGTTCAAAGAAGTTGGTAATCCTCGATGGCGTTGAATATTTGACATTAATGGAAACCTCACATTATTATTTCGGTTATGGTACTGAATGTATTGTGTCGGCGAAGATCGATCCAAGAAAGTGTTGCAATTGTGATCGCGATTTGTGTGGCATACTAAAACCGTTGAATATTAAGTCACCACATCCAGTGTGACTACAATGATGAAATATGAAGATGTAGATCACGGGGTAATATACAAATTGTATGTTAATTAATGTATTTCTATTTCAGCCCCAGCATTGTCCTACTTTATTATGAAACATGGTTACACAGAGTAGCAGATTATGATTACATAAACAGCAAACGTTTTGAAATATACACAACCAACAATTACATGTTTTTTATTTCAGTCTGGTTATCAATTTCAGTTTACATTCAACATAGGTATGTCATTTGGGACATAATTGAAATTGTAACACAAGAAACTGAGAGAAAATAAATTTAAAATACGAGAAAGGAATACTGAATATTTGTTATTCTAAGTATATATTTATATATATTTCCAGACAGTTTTATTGACTTTTAATGTCACCTTTATGGGGTTACTGACAATTTTGTTAACTTTTCTCATAACTTTAATGATATCCCAGACAACTTTATCGACTTTCTATGTCACTTTAACGAGATTACAGACAACTTTATAGACTTTCTATGTCACTTTAACGAGATTCCAGACAACTTTATTGACTTTCTATGTCACATTAATGAGATTCCAGCATTTTTAAAGACTTTCTATGTCACATTAAGGAGATTCCAGACAACTTTATAGACTTTCTATGTCACTTTAACGAGATTCCAGACAACTTTATATGCCACTTTAACGAGATTCCAGACAACTTTATCGACTTTCTATGTCACATTAACGAGATTCCAGACAACTTTATCGACTTTCTATGTCACATTGACGAGATTCCAGACAACTTTATCGAATTTCTATGTCACATTAACGAGATTCCAGATAACTTTATCGACTTTCCACGTCACTTTAAAGGGATTCCAGACAACTTTATAGACTTTCAATGTCACATTAACGAGATTCCAGACAACTTTATCGAATTTCTATGTCACATTAACGAGATTCCAGACAACTTTATCGAATGTCTATGTCACATTAACGAGATTCCAGACTTTATCGACTTTCCACGTCACTTTAACGAGATTCCAGACAACTTTTTCGTTTTTCTATGTCACTTTAACGAGATTACAGACAACTTTATGGACTTTCTATGTCACTTTAATGAGATTCCAGACAACTTTATTGACTTTCTATGTCACATTAATGGGATTCCAGACAACTTTATAGACTTTCTATGTCACATTAACGAGATTCCAGACAACTTTATCGACTTTCTATGTCACTTTAACGAGATTCCAGACAACTTTATCGACTTTCTATGTCACATTAACGAAATTCCAGACAACTTTATCGACTTTCTATGTCACATTAACGAGATTCCAGACAACTTTATCGACTTTCTATGTCACTTTAACGAGATTCCAGACAACTTTATCGACTTTCTATGTCACATTAACGAGATTCCAGACAACTTTATCGAATTTCTATGTCGCATTAACGAGATTCCAGACAACTTTATCGACTTTCCACGTCACTTTAACGTAATTCCAGACAACTTTATAGATTTTCAATGTCACATCAACGAGATTCCAGACAACTTTGTCGACTTTCTATGTCACTTTAACGAGACTCCGGACTACTTTATTGACTTTCCACGTCACTTTAGCGAGATTCTAGGGAACTTTATCGATTTTTCATGTCACATTCCAGACAACTCAATTTTATCTAAGTTTTTTTTACTTCGCCGTCAGATTCTTGAATTTTCCAGCCGACATAAAACCAATCAATGCGCTTTTTCAACTTTTCAGCACATTTTTAGCTACATGCTGTTCGTATGCAAATATCAGTCACAAACTTGACAAGTAGTTTGCTTTAACCTTTTTATTATTTCTAGGTAACTTTCCAGATTTTCTGAACCAGCTTCTACATTCCAGCAAACTTAATTGATTCATAAGTCGAAGGTTAAATAATGACTACATGTACACATTGACTTCGAAAATCATTTCGTAGTCACCTAACTGGTAAATAATACAATTTACGTAGTATCGTGCTAAGGATATCTGCTATATATACCAACGCAACTGACCTGCTAGTTTTCAAGAAGGTAAAAATATCGTTATTTACCAAAAAAATACAAAAATAGAGAATCGGAGATATATATTGTCACCAAGTATCAAAGCAGTTGAGCTGATGTTTACCAGTTGAAAGTAGCATTTTTCCTAAAACTGAGAAAAATATTCAAATAGAAATTTAAAGATAGTGTCATTAAATAAACAAATCTCACTGAGATCAACCAGTCACAACATTTCGCTGGTATTTTTTTCAGGAAAAACACCGCATGGCAACTCCCTCCCAATTGCGTTCCCCTACTATAATTTAAATTGTGCCTCAACGTATTGCAGTTAAGTATATCCCCAACATGGTACTTGATCTGTCACACTTCCAGCTGTCCGAGACATCCTCGATTATCAGGCCCTCTTGTGGCGGCTACTAACTGCATACTCTGGCTGGCGACTGTGTCGGCGTTTCACACAATACAATAACCAACAGCTCAGTATATTATAACACCAATTGTTTGTATAATTAAATTTCTAAAAAATGAAGAAAAACATAAAATTCTTAGAATTATCTTTATAAATAACATAAGAAACCATACATGTAGATATTGTTTTAATGTAACATGGACAGCGCCATTAGCGGCACAAGTTATAGAAACCTTCGTTCTGTTTATATTCACTTAACGTAAGTAAACAAATTCTATATTACGTTCGATGGTTGGTATCTAATTTTGACATGGTGTCCAGTTTCAAACATTCCTATTTTCACATTGCTCAAACATCACATACCATATAATATATATTGACATTAAATGGATTAAAGTATCCGACAAATCAATCAGAAATAACTATATCATAATTATTATATACCTTGCATTCGTTTTGTTGCGGTATTCATGCCAGCTAAGCAACACACCCCGAAGGCGATAATAATCACAAAACAAATAATGACCCTACAAGAAAGTACGAAATAAAATACTAAACATTGATCTCCAATGAGTCTCTTTCAAATTACACCACTAAGCAACATTTAATGCAATTAGACATTTGATTCGGTGGAACAGATATTAAATTAAACAAACAAAAACTAAAAAAGCGACAGACTGTTGTGGCGTTGAAGTCATCCCAGACAACATATACAAAGCATAATTTTATACGTCGAAAAAAAAACACCTGTCACAAAAAAGCGGCTCTTTGATTGGTCTGCATGTTAGGTGGTAGAGTTAGGTAGCCAATCAGGAACAATCTAGCGAAATAGTGTGATTCAGGTTGAAAATTTCTTGTATGTACACACTGCACACATATGATCTATTTCACGCGCTGTGTCTATATCTACCGACATGTATCATAATCGACACCAATATAATGAAATGAAGTGAAACAAAACATATATTGCGTCACTGTGTGAAAAACGTCTGGATTTATTCCTTACCATGTGGTTACTGGAATCTCCGGAATCTGGATAGATTCTCTAGTACAACATGAGCTTTCACCGCAACAAAACTGATTCGTCTGACAACTATCAAATTCAAGTAATACAAAATTAAGTCGTAAAAATACACGCACGTCATTGGGGAAAGCCATGAATGACGTCATCATTGTGGTACTTAAAACATGTTTTTTATGTTGAATATTTAATCATAAACAGTAACTACATTTTATAAATACTGAAGTACGTATTTGTTGTCGATGTATGTACTCACAAAAAATGTGTCGCGTTGCGAGCAAATTTGTGTTCGACGCTCTTGACATCCGGGTATGTACAGATCTTGACAGCAGCCTGCAATGCCTGTAGAATGTATCACGTGACAAGTAAAAAACGCAATTTACAAAGAAACACTTCATAATACGTCCGTCAATATATATTTTTTTAGATTTGATACATTCCAAATAGTGAACGACTATACACAGTTTGAACGACAATGCTTACACCTATTTACGTCACAGAATCGCTTTGTCGCTAGACGGTGACTTATAGGACGGTGATTTGTTGGCTTTAACGCGGTGGTCGTCGAGCAGCGCGTTTTCGAATTTCATGTAAATAAACAATGTATTTTACACGCGTTGTATACGTCGCTATGAGTCCCATATCGAACAGGACGCGGCACGACGACTGTCGCCCTTTAAAATACAAGGCAAGTTCCTCAGTTTCCCTGGCCCCGATACTGCAGGCTGGTACCTCAGTTCTTCATGATGAAAGACAGCAGATGATACTACTATGTATATTTAAGTTGTTATTATCACACATGACATGTGCGTAGCATACTTGTATCAGGGGGAAATTCTTCTCCACGGGGTTCTCCACACTTGTCAGGGGGGAATCTCGTCTCGTCTCTATATCGCGTCCCCTTGAGGTATGGGATCGGGAAAGTCACTTTAGCTTTACAGTCAAATAAGACACACACAACGAAATACGTTTCAACTCTCGTCTCAGTCGGTCTTTCGAGCACTCTATAAGACACGGCGCCCTGGGGGAAAATCCCCAAGACTATCGCAAGGCTGACCCAAGACTCTTTTAGACTGCGTCAAGGCTCGCCCCAAGTCTCTCCAGGACTGCGTCTGTTCTGTTGTACTCCCCAAGACCAACTCAAACTCTCTTTATTCATTTTCAAAACATTAACCAATTACAAAACAGTAAAAAGACTCTAGGGCGTAACCTTCAATCATAAAGCCAATCACACTAAGTACTGAATACGTCATATATTTTGATTAATCGTTCACTACATTAATAACTACGGATACCAGCTGTCAGAAAGAGTAGTCTGAATAGCGACGGTTATCTCGTAATTAGTTCCAAATCACTGAGTCGAGTTCCGTCCAAAACTTCAAATAGGCCTAAACGATGACAGACATAACACAGCAATTCGCTAATAATCAGTTAATTAAGTCGACCAACAGATACGCAAAAACAAATTCATGACACTTGACCCAAATAGAACGAGTGACATGTATGTCACATTGCCGGAAATTCCGTTGGCGGTTGTCAACTGATAACTCAAAATGTGGAAAACATTTGTAATGTTGAAGATTATGTCGGAGCTGTAATATCAACATCAGAATCATTTTAAGGATGGACTCTGTCTCGATACCATTACAAGTTATGATTACTTATTTAGATAGAATAGGATCTTTTTCAAAAATATTGTTATTGATGAACGCTAGCATCACGTATAAACCGTAGATCATCAAAGGTCGGGTCACCCTGCCTGGTCAGTATGTATAGTTATTACGAGGTATTCGTTTGAAACTTTCAGAGAGGCAGGAGGAAGATATTTATTCAAATATTTTATTTGCAATAGCTCAACAACAGTATATGTATATAATGGAAATTTGAAAAACATATTAAATGTTAATATTAAAACTAGTGTATATGATTTATGGCGTTGTTCTGACAGTGGGACCTGTCGAAACTGTTAAAATTTAGACATAGTATCTATAGCTGTATATTGCCGGCCACCTAACTAGCTCTAAAAAGGCTCCCGGTCATGTTTGTTCAAATAGCCACCTAACTAGCTCTTGAGAGACACTGGCCATGACATTTCTCAAAGTTTGAATAATGCGACAGATTTATTATGTATTATTTTATAGTTGTATTATAAAGAGTAGTACAATTGTTTATTTTAAACAAAGGTTTACAGCGATACATTTGGGAGCATGTCAGTCTGGGTGTCACATTGTCGTATTGAACTTTGCTTTACAAGGACAACATTATCGTGACATTATTAACTGTTCAGGGGAGACGTTATAATTAGGGGTGGACCATCAGAAATTCAGGGGGAGTGATGGCGAAAAAAATGCAAAATATTTGTTCTCTTCACTTAGTTTTGCGCGATTATTTTTCAAAATAAATTCGCTATAATGTTTAGGTTTTTTATAGTTACTGATTCACTTAGAATTTTGTCTATAATTTTTTTTTCTGTGCAATTTGTTTCCCAATTCTGCCATCGCCTTCCAAGAGTTTTTCAATAGTAAACCCATTACAGATATAATTTTTCGTCAATGTGCGGAATGTGAGAGTATATAGACGTAATTTTATTGATAATCCTACAACTAAACGAAATATCAAATATCTATAAGCTACACTATTGCAAACAAACGCAAGTACGATGCAGTACATCATTGTACACATCTTGGTTTATGTGTATCGTTTCGATTATTGTTCAATATAACGCAAAATGTGTGACAACAGGTTCATGGCTACACGTCATTAACCTGTGAGAAACTGTTTCTGTTTATTTTGGTAGTTCCCCAATTTATGTCATTCCGTTTGTTTGTTTGTTAGTTAGTTATACACGTTAGACAGGTGCAGCCAATGGAGCTGTTCATCAGAAAAGCTGTTCCAGGAGATTTTTGCTATTTTTTGTAGGGGCGGGAAATATCAGTACCCCCCCCCTCCATTGGGCAGGACAGATTTCTTTAAAAAATGCAGGGACAGGGAAACTTTCTGCTTAGTGGGTAGGGTACTTACATAACAAAATATCGCAGGGTGGGCAAACCAGCCTTTAGGGCAGGGTATAATAAAAAACGCATTGGGTGAAATAATATCTGCTAAATTTGGGCAGCCGTGTGCTATCAATAACTGAAAATGCGAATCACCCACTGATCTGCTGAGTGGTTAATGTATTCATGAAGCCCATAGAGGTCAGCAAAAAAGTGTTGGTTTTTTTTTAATGAGGGGAGGGGAAAGATGAATTTGGTCAGCCTGAGGGCAAGAAAGGCAAGTTGGCGGTAAGGGAGTAGGAAAAAAAGTGTTTTTTTAATGAGGGCAGGGGAAAGATGAATTTGGTCAGCAGGAGGGAAAGAAATTTTTTTTTCAGGTGGAGGGTAGCTTATGAACAGCTTTTAATTCCCCCCCTTTCCTTTAATATTAATTAACATACTTCAAAAGTATCATAAAATAAATTACGTCCCAGAAAGTTGACTATTTCAATTTATTGCTAGTTGGCTGCACCTGGTTAGACGACATGCCTTGCGAAACGGTTAAACAAAGATATTCTAATGGCAGTTTCTAATTTAAAGTTTGTATTATATGCAGAACAACCCCTGGTTAATGTGATCAACACGATAAAATCAGTTGCCATGGCAACAAATAAATGTAATATTGAAGCACTGAAGCTATCCAGCACTCAAGGTCATCATGGTGTCGCTATCGCGCAAGGCCGTTTACTTTACTTTAAAAGATTTTCAAAATCCGATTTCAAGATCCCGTTGGGTAATATTTCTCATATGATAATTAGGCAATATCTTACAAGGTTGGATTGTTACTCAAATGCACACACCTAAGTTTAAAACTCTGCTTATCTCAAGAATTCACACCGAGTCTACATGGATAGCGGTAATTTGTCTAAAATTACTAAACCGGTTTTACTGGCGTATAGCTGTATTGGCTCAGTCGTAGATATGGCGATTAGTTTGTCGTACTGTATGGACGAGTGCATGGATGCCAATATTGTGTAGATACAGGTATTAACGCTGTAGTTGATTGTAACGTATATGATAGATATTTCAAGATTGTTACTTGATACTAAGTACAAACAGACACCTTTCTACTTCACACTCGTCGCGTCGTTTGACATCAAGGTAAACAAACCCTTCCAGACTTACCTCGTTCGGTAATGATAAAATGATAGCCACAATTGGGATAGATTTGTTACGCAAGACGCTGCCAAGTGAATACATTACGAGATTGACTTGGGTTAGACAATTGTGTGCACTGGCTCCCTGTAGATGAATGATTAATTAACTGCTAGCAGAATTGAAAATTGGTCGACCAACGTGAGCAGCATACCAGGGTACCATTAAAAAGTTCACATCGGACTTTGTCCACGATGACGGTGATAGTACAGCTTCATATCAGCACATAGGCCATATCACAAAGGCTATTAACATTAGTCATTTACATAACAGTCGCCGTTATAAATTGGGACACAAATTATTTATTACGATATTATTTATATTAAAATAAAACTATCGTGATAAAAAGCACATATGTCAATGTAAACAAGTCGTAGCCTGGCATTGATCAAAAAAATGTTTTTCTTCGAATGTCAGTCACGTAATTTCCGCTGCCGCTAAATCTGACTACTTGCCGATGAGTGCTAAAAATGCTATGTACTGTTTAATAAATATTGAACATAAGTTTTTATAGTAATGTTTGAATAAGTGTTTTTTTTTTAGTAAAACACGCCTTTCATACATTAAACCAAATACTAAGAAAGTACGATTATGATTGTTGCAAGCACCGAGGAAATTTCACTATCCCATTGTTTGGAATTGTCATCACCACCACATCCCATGAATTGGATAGTCTATACAATAGAACCATGATTTTGTCCTCCATCCGTTACCACTATAATCTGGATATTCCGGCACCGCCTACACCATAAGAGAAACGCTTGCTAACGATTCGACGTCACACGTAATACGATGTACCTTTGTATCCCTGTAAAAAGGGGAAAAAAATGTTTGTGTAATGCGAGTCGTCAAAGTTAAATGCTGTACTAGAAAAGCTGTTGAATCAGACAATTCTCTTCCAACTTCCCACGAAACTGCAATCAATTTGCATACAATAGTCTGTTAGTATCCACAATGATCAATTCGGGCCAAAAACGCCCAATTTGTGTCATCGTATCGTCGCCAAAGTTAGTTATAATCGTTACTCACCATAAACGCCAACTTACACGGATTTGTTCTAACACGCTTAATTCCAGGGCCTTCACTTTGGTCTACTATCGTTTTCACCATAGCGACAATGAATATACAACAGACGGTAATCATAGCGACACCAAATATAATCCTGTGGGAAAATTCCAAAACAATATGTAATATCATGCGCGTTTCCCCGCTCACAGACACAGTAGCGACACATTTGACGTCACAGCTAGACTCACCTCCGAATATAGTACAAGTCGTATGATTGGTTATTTGTTTTCACTCACCATATCATCGTTGGCAGCTGGGTAATCTGGGCATCCTTTTCTGTACAGCATTCACGGTCGCCACAACAAAATTGGTTACTTTCGCAACTGTGAATTGGAATACATGGTGTTACGTGTAAAACGTACATGTATTAATGCAATTAGTACATTGGAGTAAAACAAAAAACAATAGCATCCGAGTCGTTTGGTTGAGTTGTTTTGTATCATTCAGTTCGTTGCGTGGCGTACATCTACTTACCACCAAATAGCCACAACGGCATAAACGGTCCGACACTTACCTTTAATATCACACAAGCCCATTCTCGTTAGAAGACGTGATTGTAATGTACATTCCGCTTTTATTGTTATTTTACTGACATTGTGTTGACCATTTAACATATTTCATAGACCGTAGCTATTTCAACTGAAGTCTCAAAACTATAATTTTTTCGGAAAGTATGTATGTATTATATAACCGCCAACTCGACGAGAACACATCATTGCAGACAATACGGCCTCTCATACGGACAATGGTTGTTCAGCGTACGTATATGTGCTAGGTTACTTGCTATGTTGGCACATGGTTAGCATGACCCGGATACATACAGCACATATGAAACATTCAATATATTTAAAGCGGGGGAGTCGTCACCTGCGAATGCGTCAGATGGCCATAACATCCAGCAAATATACCTTTTCCCTATATTTTACATTCAACTCGTCAAAAATCAGTGAAAATAAATTTCATACAAACACCCAAACACCTTGAGCGAAAATTAAATCCAGCTAAAATACAGTATTTTACAATTCTTTGAGTTCATGTTAATGATGGATTACATCATGTTATTATATCCTGTTCGATATGGAACTCATAGCGACGTATACAACGCATGTCAAATACATTGTTTGTTTACATGAAAATCGAGCACACGCTGCACTTCCCTTTATTGGGTGGTGACCGTTGTTCAGTGCGTTTGAATTTCATATACTGTGGAATACTTTATTTTCGCTGGAATTAATTTTCGCTGAAAAGGCTTTTTGGGCGTTTTGCTTGGAATTAATTTTCACTGGTTTTTGATGAGTTTAATGTGAAATATAGGGGAAAAAAAAGAATATTCGCCGGATTTTATTTCACGGAATCATCCTTTCAGCGAAAATAGCGAAAATAAATTCCAAGCGAAAATAAAGTATTCTACAGTAAACAACACACACTGTACAGGAGCCTTCCCACCGACCACTACTTTTTAAAATTAGGCAAGGCAACTTATACTACTTACTAAAAATACGTCTCTCCTGTTCCGTTTGGGTTGTATGTACAGCGTATAGCGGTAACTTGAAGTGCCTACATAATAACGGAAGATATAATAATAAATAACTGATGTGTTGTAGATTTCAAGAAATGTTGCTTTGATGAGAGGTGTGGTCTTGTTTGCACGCGACGTGGCCGCAGAGTTTGCTCCTCAATTGAAAACTAGCGGCTTCGACGGGAACAATTTACACGCCAGTTTAATTTCTGCGAATTCTTAAAGATTTATGTGATACTGTGTTTTTTACTGGGTTTTCATTTCGCTATCTTTACCTATAAGTCAAATGTGTGAACTTAAAACCCAATGAATATGCTCAATACTTCAAAATAGTGAAATTAATGCCGGTGAACATATTTTATTTTTCAGTAACGTAAAAATGCTGCTGTGTATCCGATTTTGAGCAACGCCGAAAATGAAATAGTACAAAGTTATACAATAGTTTGAACGACAATATCTTCACAAGTTGTATTTCTACCACTCTAATAATGCCACTTATGCCGTGGTTAGCTACATATACTAATAAGGTGTTATTGAAGTAAAGCAAGCTCTGTCGTCAATTTACGCTAAATACCAATGTGCTAAAGCTTTCTTGATACGTTTATATCGACGTTTGTTCATTTGTTTCATGAAAGATAGCATTTCAGGTGTTTGCGCAGGTAATATTTAAATGTCAATTTCTAGTACACGTGCTTCCTTATAGAGCTGATACATGGTTGGAGTTCAACAGTAATTTGCGCTAGGAATATATAAACTTGAGTTTACAAAACTTTATAGTTGCCGTTGACTTCTTACCTGAATTACGAGTCTTAAAATTATGGTCAATATTCCTACAGGCCAATCTGACGTCATTGTTTTAGCTGCGCGGCAACCTCCGTTCCACCGATATTAGTTTGTGAGTATGTTATATTCGAAAAGAGGAAGTTCACTTTTATTACACATCGTAAACAATGGATAGTTTATGACATTTTGTAACACTTACTAGTTATGAGTCATGTATGCATTTTATTTGAACTTTGTACATTTGTTTGCCATATGTGTAAATAACATAAGTAGTGTTTTCACTGGACCACAGTCCCTCGGTGACTGGACGAAATACGCTGTTGTCACAACGCCTTATATTTGAGAACGTTGTTAAAATGTGTGTGTGAACGGGAACCACGGTGAATTTTATGTAAATTCTGATGGCAAATTTGCTTCAACGTGAAAAATACATATACAAAAACGTGAAAATTGATTTAAAAATAAAAACGGATATACCGGATTAGTAAAAACGAAAACGGATTTAAAAAAAGTAGATTTTAAAAATGAAAATGGATTTTAAAAACGAAATGAATTTTGAATACAAAAATTGATTTTAAAACTGAAAACGGATTTCAAAAAAAGATTTAATAAAAACAGAACCCACAAACGAAAGTGGGTTTGAAAAATCGATTCCAGAACCGAAAATCTTTTTTAAAAAAGGATGAGTTTTCAAAATGTAAATGAATTGTAAAAATGGTTTTATAAAATGCCATGTTGTGAGCCACCTCGGTTACCGTACTACAGACCAACTAGGCATTTTTAAAGCTGCAGTGGACTAAGAAAACCGCCACCACTACCCTGCCAGGCAGCAGGTACACCAGTAACAGCGACATCAAATGGATTCAGGCCAGAAAACATAGATAATCAACTAACAGCAGCCGTGCAGGTGATTTTAAACAGTTCAGATGCCACTAGCACTTTGGGTGAACCACCGATACAGCCAACAGAAAGCCAATACTACATTCAGCAATGCATTACAAGCATCACTTGGCTCCACTCAACCTCCAGTGCCAGCCATTGTTATAAGGGTGTATGGGTATATTGCCATAAGGGTGTATGGGTATGTTGCCATAAGAGTGTATGGGTAGGTTGCCATAAGGGTGTATGGGTAGGTTGATTGTAATGGGTTGTGGATATAGGTTGTTATAAGACTGTATGGGTAGGTTGAATATAATGGGTTGTGGGTATAGGTTGTTATAAGGGTGTATGGGCAGGTTGCAAGCATAAGAGTGTATAGGTAGGTTGATTATAATGGGTTGTGGGTATAGGTTGTTATAAGGCTGTATGGGTAGGTTGATTATAATGGATTGTGGGTATAGGTTGCTATAAGGGTGTATGGGTAGCTTGATTGTAATGGGTTGTGGGTATAGGCTGTTATAAGGCTGTATGGGTAGGTTGCCATACGGGTGTATGGGTGGGTTGATTATAATGGGTTGTTGGTATAGGTTGTTAAAAGGGTGTATGGTTATGTTGCCGTAAGGGTGTATGGGTAGGTTAATCATAATGGGTTGTGGGTATAGGTTGTTATAGGGTGTATGGGCAGGTTGCCATAAGGGTGTATGGATAGGTTGATTATAATTGGTTGTGGGTATAGGCTGTTAAAATGGTGTATGGGTAGGTTGGCATAAGGGTGTATAGGTAGGTTGATTATAATGGGTTGTGGGTATAGGTTGATTACAATGGGCGTATGAGTAGGTTGCCATAGGGGTGTATGGGTAGGTTGCCATAAGGGTGTATGGGAAGGTTGATTATAAAGGGTTGTGGTTATATGTTGTTATAAGGCTGTATGGGTAGGTTGATTATAATGGGTTGTGGGTACAGGTTGTTATAATGCTGTATGGGTAGATTGATTATAATCGGTCGTGGGCATATGTTGTTAAAAGGGTGTATGGGTAGGTTGCTATAAGGGTTTATGGGTAGATTGCCATAAGGGTGTATAGGTAGGTTGATTATAATGGTTTGTGTGTATAGGTTGTTAAAAGGGTGCATGGGTAGGTTGCCATAAAGGTGTATTGGTAGGTTGCCATAAGGGTGTATGGGTAGGTTGATTGTATTGGGTTGTGGGTATAGGTTGTTAAAAGGGTGCATGGGTAGGTTGCCATAAGGTTATATTGGTAGGTTGCCATAAGGGTGCATTGGTAGGTTGATTGATTGTATTGGGTTGTGGGTATAGGTTGTTAAAGGATGCATGGGTAGGTTGCCATAAGGGTGTATTGGTAGGTTGCCATAAGGGTGTATAGGTAGGTTGATTGTATTGGGTTGTGGGTATAGGTTGCTAAAACGGGTGCATGGGTAGGTTGCCATAATGGTGTATTGGTAGGTTGCCATAATGCTGTATGGGTAGGTTGATTGTAATAGGTTTTGGGTAAAGGTTGTTATAATGGTGTATGGGCAGGTTGATTGTAATGGGTAGATATACTGCTGTAAGGGTTTATAGGTAGATTGCTGCAAGGGTTTATGGGTAGATTGCTGCCAGGGTTTATGTGTAGATTGCTGTAGGGGTTTATGGGAAGATTGCTGCCAGGGTGTATGGGTAGATTGCTAGAAGGGTTTATTGGTAGATTGCTGCCAGGGTTTATGGGTAGATTGCTGTAGGGGTTTATGGGTAGATTGCTGTAGGGGTTTATGGGAAGATTGCTGCCAGGGTGTATGGGTAGATTGCTAGAAGGATTTATTGGTAGATTGCTGCAAGGGTTTATGGGTAGATTGCTGTAGGGGTTTATGGGTAGATTGCTGTAGGGGTTTATGGGTAGATTGCTGTAAGGGTTTATAGGTAGGTTGTTATAAGGGTTCATGGGTAAATTGCCTAAAGGGTTTATGGGCAGATTGCTGCAAAGGTTTATGGATAGATTGCTGCAAGGGTTTATGGGTAGATTGCTGTAAGGGTTTATGGGTAGATTGCTGCATGGGGTTATGGATAGATTGCTGCAAGAGTTTATAGGTAGACTGCTGCCAGGGTTTATGGATAGATTGCTGCAAGGGTTTATGGGTAGATTGTTACAAGGGTTTATGGATAGATTGCTGCAAGGGTTTATGGATAGATTGCTGTAAGGGTTTATGGGCAGATTGATGCAAGGGTTTATGGATAGATTGCTGCAAGGGTTTATGGGTAGATTGTTGTAAGGATTTATGGGTGGATTGCTGCAAAGATTTATTTGGTAGATTGCTGCCAGGGTTTATGGGTAAATTGCTGCCAGGGTTTATGGGTAGATTGTTGCAAGGGTTTATGGGTAGATTGCTGCCAGGGTTTATGGATAGATTGCTGCAAGGGTTTATGGGTAGATTGTTACAAGGGTTTATGGATATATTGATGCAAGGGTTTATAGGTGGATTGCTGCAAGGGTTTATGGGTAGATTGCTGTAAGGGTTTATGGGTAGATTGTTGCAAGGGTTTATGGGTAGATTGCTGCAAAGGTTTATGGATAGATTGCTGCATGGGTTTATAGGTAGATTGCTGCCAGGGTTTATGGGTAGATTGCTGCCAGGGTTTATGGGTAGATTGTTGCAAGGGTTTATGGGTAGATTGCTGCCATGGTTTATGGATAGATTGCTGCAAGGGTTTATGGGTAGATTGTTACAAGGGTTTATGGATAGATTGCTGCAAGGGTTTATGGGTAGATTACTGCAAGCGTTTAAGGGTAGATTGTTGCAAGGGTTTATAGGTAGATTGCTGCAAGGGTTTATGGGTAGATTGTTACAAGGGTTTATGGGTAGATTGTTGTAAGGATTTATGGGTAGATTGTTGCAAGGGTTTATGGGTAGATTGTTGCAAGGGTTTATGGGTAGACTGCTGCAAAGGTTTATGGGTAGACTGCTGCAAAGGTTTATGGGTATATTGCTGCAAGGGTTTAAGGGTAGATTGTTGCAAGGGTTTATGGGTAGATTGTTGCAAGGGTTTATAGGTAGATTGCTGTAAGGGTTTATGGGTAGATTGCTGCAAGGGTTTAAGGGTAGATTGTTGCAAGGGTTTATGGGTAGATTGCTGCAAGGGTTTATGGATAGATTGCTGCAAGGGTTTATGGGTAGATTGCTGCAAGGGTTTAAGGGTAGATTGTTGCAAGGGTTTATGGGTAGATTGCTGCAAGGGTTTATGGATAGATTGCTGCCAGGGTTTATGGGTAGATTGCTGCAAGGGTTTATGGGTAGATTGTTGTAAGGGTTTATGGATAGATTGCTGCAAGGGTTTATAGGTAGATTGTTACAAGGGTTTATGAATAGATTGCTGCAAGGGTTTATGGATAGATTGCTGCCAGGGTTTATGGATAGATTGCTGCAAGGGTTTATGGGTAGATTGTTGTAAGGGTTTATGGATAGATTGCTGTAAGGGTTTATAGGTAGATTGCTGCAAGGGTTTATGGGTAGATTGTTGCAAGGGTTTATGGGTAGATTGTTGTAAGGATTTATGGGTAGACTGCTGCAAAGGTTTATGGGTATATTGCTGCAAGGGTTTATGGATAGATTGCTGTAAGGGTTTATAGGTAGATTGCTGCAAGGGTTTATGGGTAGATTGCTGCAAGGGTTTAAGGGTAGATTGTTGCAAGGGTTTATGGGTAGATTGCTGCAAGGGTTTATGGATAGATTGCTGTAAGGGTTTATAGGTAGATTGCTGCCAGGGTTTATGGGTAGATTGTTGCAAGGGTTTATGGGTAGATTGCTGCAAGGGTTTATGGATAGATTGCTGCAAGGGTTTATGGGTAGATTGTTACAAGGGTTTAAGGGTAGATTGCTGCAAGGGTTTAAGGGTATGGGCTATAAGGGGTACTGGTGAAAGGGATTGCAGCTGCGACCCATACATGTTGGCCACAAAGATACACAAATTTGAATTAAATATTAATAAATCGCAAATCATAAATCTCAAATCATGGCTCAAATTGTATAGATTTAGGAATTTGCCCTGGAATAAAGGTATTGATGACATCTTACAACCCTCCACTACCTCGCTGCAGAGGTCTTTAAATATTCAGAGTGTTGTATGTTAGTATATGACGCCATTACTCCTCACTGTAATGCCAGGCTGTTTATCACGAATTGTTTAAAACGAGGGAGTCGTCACCTGCGCATGCATCAGGTGACCATAGCATGTCATTGTTTACCAATGAGCCTTTGCATTCTTAGTGTTTATTGTTATCGTCACTTGGGACTCAATTCCTGTATGTACGCAGGTGATCACCCTCCGGCTTTAACATATGTAACAATGTAGACAAGAATTTTGGAAAAATAAACACACCAAAATACACTTATCACAACTTTTATTTTAGTTCAAAATACACTCATGATACTAGCACAGAGCATAATTAATGTACAACTATGTCCTAAAAATGTGTTTTAAAAAAAATATGTACAATGTATACTTACTCAAACAAGTGAAAACGGTATGTAAATTCAGCGTGCAAAACCACTGTATGAAAAAGCAAATTAAAAAAAAAAAAGTGCAAAAAAACACAATTATACTATTAAACCATTTAAACTCAGGTCAAGTTTAGATACCTTTTTTATGAGATGCACAGTATGTACTCTATCTTGTTAACACAAGCGTCATAATTTCAACACACTTTTAAGAATTATATGTGAGCAGGTTATTCCCACATCAAACAACACTGTTCTTATAATTGAGATCCGAGCTACTACCAATCTAACATAATATGCACACCTGTTATTTTCATGTTGTTTTCCACTTAGACATCCAATCAACATTACCAATCAGAGATGCTAGACATAATAAGTTATGTTCCAATTGCATTAAACAATGAAGATAATTAATGAATAGACACACCATTTTTAAGACGATATTTGCAGTAGAATGTTTGAATTAATGTTATAGTCACCATACTTTAAAGAGCACCAAGAAATGAAATTATTTTACACTGAATCATTAAAATATGATTATTTTGACTATTAATACACCTCATTTACATAAGCGCATACTATTAGAACAAATGTGGTAACCATGTGTGGTTTCCACCCCAGAGCACATTCTATCATATCAACCAATCAGAGTGGGTGTATTTTGAACTGACCAGCAGTATAAAGTACACATTCTCTGATTGGTCAACTGGTACTGTTGAACAGAACTTAGTTGCATTCTCACTTGAAACATCACTCCAAAAATAAATCAAAAATATTAAAATATGTTAAAAAAAAGATGATGTTGTAGTTAAAAAAATATGTAATATTAAAATTAAATATCCAATCATTACTTTCTTGAATATTTTAATTATTGGTATGGTAGCTCACAGAACTGCAAAGAAGGTATGCAACTTTATGGAGGTTTGAACCAAAGCTGTCGTATTATTCATGTTCTCATTATTATGCATTGATACAATTCAATATCAAAAATAGATGAGAAAAAAATGTCATACAAAATGACAAAAATTTGCATTTTACATTGGTTTCATGTAATTTTTCCATATCTCAAAATTTTGTTCAGTGACACAGGATTTCCTATATTATACGAGTAAACTGCCTTAATATATTACAGGTGAACAGGAAACTTGAAGACTTAGAAGTGAGTGTTTAGATACAAATAATGAAGAATATTCTGAAGAGCCTCGATACTCTACTCTAACACATGTCAAAGGTCACTCAAAACATTAGTTCAAAAAAAAAAATGTTTGCAGTAAAAACAAAACACTGTAAATGACAGATATGTTGATTGTTCAAATTTCGACCTTCAATTTTCAATGAAGAAATGATTAGAGAAATAATTGTTTACATGATTTTTAATTACAATCAACTCATTGCCTGCTGAAAGCCTGCACACAGTGCCATGTGTTAATTTTACATTATTATATATCAACCATTAGTTTATACTTATTTACAGAAATAGTTTTCACTCAGAACCACAATTTTGGATGACTTATGTAATTTACATACACTGATTTGTTATAAAAAAAAAACATGCAAAAACATGCAGGGAAATATTTTAGTTTTACTGATTCAAATATCAACAAATAACTTTCTATTCAAGAATAAGTATATTCTCCAGTACTGTTCATACAGATTATTAAAAAAAATCCTCAAAAATTACAATAAAGCTAGTCAAAAATAGAATGGAAAATAGATAGAGAAGTATAAAATAAAGTGCAATGTTGATACTTGCATAAAATGAAAAATGAAGCAGTTTTATTACAAACTCACAATGTTCCAGATAAATATGTGAGTGTGAGTTTTCTGTCTGAGAGTAAATTTATAAAAATACAAAAGCTACAGCTTGGCAAACATACATGCACCAAAGTACAGATAATCAAATTGGATGCTAGGAAACTTTTTTACTTTATTAGGAAATACAAATTCCAAATAAGGAATGATGATGTACTTAAGATGGCAGACATGTATCTTACCTTATTAGGAGATACTAATTCCAAATAAGAAATGATGAGGTGATATTTCCAAGATGGCAGACATGTATCCTATCTTATTAAGATTTTCAGTGTAAGACTATGAGACGATCATATACAACTAATGTCATGTTTTTACTCAATAATAGTCGCACACACAGTGCCTGAGATAATATGGATTGAGAAAAGACAATTTACCTTAGTCTACGATTTTCGTAATTCCTATTTGCAAATTTGCCATGGCATCAATACACATCTACTTTTGATGTTAGCATGATGCTTTAACCTTTTGCCAGCATCTTTCGCACCAAAATTTCTGTTCAACATTTTGCTAATTTTCTATTACTTTTTTTTATTAATTTTGGATCATATGTACATAATATCTCATTGCAAACATATCTTTGAGAAAAAAAATATGAAAAAATTGATTGGAATTTATTTTGAAAGGGTGCTGATGTCCGTCTTAGCAATCAAAGAGTTAACACATTTTGGCTATCCACGGAAGCCTTTAGAAGACGATGTGTTAAAACAAACGCTCACTTGAAACTATTATGTCCATGTACTTAACCAGCATTCTTTAGACCTTAATGAAGACAGGATAAACAGTGATGCATGCTAATAAATGATAATAAATTCTCATTTTGGCCTGGGTTTGCCACATTTTGTTAACATTTCAATCCACCTACAAAGAAACAGAATTTTCATTACTGTTGATAATTTACGCTCTATATAAATTGTCAGTGAGTCATTTGTGGGTGTCAGTTAGTCATTGGCGAGTGTCTGTGGATCATTTGTGAGTGTTTGTGGGTCATTCAGTGTCAGTGAGTCATATGTGAGTGTGAGCGAGTCATATGTGAGTGTGAGTGAGTCATATGTGAGTGTGAGCGAGTCATATGTGAGTGTGAGCGAGTCATATGTGAGTGTGAGTGAGTCATATGTGAGTGTGAGTGAGTCATATGTGAGTGTGAGCGAGTCACATGTGAGTGTATCAGGACTGCAAGTAATTTCATTTAGAATGTTAGTAAGTCAGTGGCTCCACTTACTTTGTCTTTTTGTCTTCATTTATCGCAGCTAAAAAATATGTGTTATTCTTGAATACAAGTTTGAAACTGTGCTCTCTCTCAATTCCATCAGCCTCTGTAATCTCCTGTACTTTGTAACAACTGAGGGGCAGGGACAAGTATGGAGATATGTCCTATAGAGTACATCAGACAAATGACAATGTGGGTGATTAATTTATTCAGGTTGTAAATTACATATTACTTTTACGAAAAGAATGAAAAAAATTATTCATCAAAATTTGAGAATTAAAAATATCATCACAAAATAAACAAATCAAGAAGAGATTCACCCAAGGTACCTATATGTTCAGTATCAAAGCAATCAGACTTGTGGTTTTTTAAAAAGAATTGAGAAGTCAATATATCAATTTATCAAAAATGACAAAAAATATTCATCAAATTTAGGTAATTATAGATATCATCAAGAAATGAACAAATCTGAAAGAAATCAACTTGTAGTACCTTTTTGTATGATATCAAAGCAATCGGACTTGCGGTTTTCAACAAGATGTTGGGAATATCACTTTTTATCAAAAACATTCATCAAAATTAGAGAAATAAAAATATCACCACATCACCTATGTAATACACCAATTATCAAAGCAATCAGACTTTTAGTTTTCAAAAAGAAGTCAAAAAGAAAAAGAGATGACATGGACACCGGTGGATGGGTGGCTAAAATTGTATGTCCACTTCTGTTGGCAAGAGCAATTGTATAATGTCTTTGCACAAAGTATGACAGAAGTCAGTTAATATACATGTATGCAAATGTCTGAGAAATGTCTCTGGATCAAATGGAAGGCATATTTTGAGACGATCGGAACATACTCCCTTTTCAACCCTGTGTGACATCATTGTAAGTTAGCAAGTACACTGCTTTACAAGAAGATATCGTAAACTTTTAAGCATCAACACTTCAATGTTTGCGATATGATAAGTTGATAATATTTAGTGGGGGGGGGGGGGCGTTATAGTCACATTCACCTCTGTGAAAAGATCACTGCTACCCTGACTAGCACAAAATGTTTCTTGTTAAAATAAAATGGTCAAGACGACATCAGGTGAGTGAGGAATTCAGGGAAAATAGACAAGTTGCAATCAAAAATTCTGGATAACTTACCTGGGGTGCTTTATAGAAATGCAATGCCATGTCTTCAATTACAAACCACTTTTTATACCAATACTTCTTACCTAACACATTGGTTGAACAGTGAAACAAACGTCCTTTGAAATCAACATCATCAAGTCCATCATCACTCTGTATATCCTGAAATTCAATCATCAAATAATATTAATATTTTAAATATTGGGTAAATAAGATATCCATCAATCAACACAGATACAATCACTGACACCAAGAAATATTAAAGCTGTATTCCAACTTAGCAAATCTGAATATATCAAATAAAGAGATTGTGAATACCTAGGTAATGAAAAATTGACTGCATCATATGAATTCAAGCTGACTTCTTTAACCTTGTTCACTCATGCCCAGCGTTTAACTCTGAGCTGAGCTGAACTAAACTTGACTAAAAAATAAAACACAGGCTCAGCCCTATAGGTGTACTTTCACAATACTCATACATGAGGTTCATGCACGCTTTCAAATGAAAGATTGTTTTTACCTGTGACTGATACCTTTGTAGTGTGTCAACATCAGTTTCGTCTTTCTCAGCCATCATCTGAATGCTTTGTAAAATATCATAGCAGTGTTTACAAACTCTATTCAAACGATTTCCATCATATTTGAGTTTAACTCGATATGTAGAGCATTTGTTGCACACAACCTGGAAGCAAATGTAGGAAATAAAGTGATAAACTGTAGGCATTCATTCTGACATTCATTATGTTCATTTCATTTTATTGTACGTGGACATCTTCGGCCATCTTGTATTCAATAACAAAACATATGTATGATATAATGTGTGATGAGTGTGAAGTTTGAGTGAAATCAGCCCAGGTATACCCGAGTTGCAGGTACAGACAGACACGCGCACAGACAGACACACAGACACAAATCGGAACAGAGACTCATTAGTACCAGTTCTAGCAAGGAATTTAATTCCTATTCATACGATTTCATGTACATCATGTACAGTCCAAATGCCTGGTGCAAATTTTAATATAATCTCAATATATTTTCTCCGAGTTTGTATAAAGTGGTCTTGAAAATCTGGGTCAAGAACATCAACTGATCCTCCTTTGTAAAAGAATATACATGTACAGTTAAACCTGTGTATAGCGACTATCCAAGGAACTCCATTAAAAATGGTCCTTATAAACAGGTGATTGTACAAGTAACGACAGATCAAAGTAGACAAGCTATAAAACACAACTTACCAGTCCACATGCTCTACAATGATGCCTTCTCTTTTTTATAGGATGGAATTCAGCAGCACATCGCATACACTGTGTTGTTTCATCATCTCGCACCCACGAGGGCGCCCTCTTGCCTATATCACAAGCATCCTATGAAAAATACAGACAATAATTTATATGTAGATGACAAACGTGACATGATGGCATTATTTTACTGTGATGTCACATGTTCAAACCATTCTGATACTATCAGATTTGACTTGTTAACATCAATTAAAAACAGTATGTAGGGAAATACCAGTACAAAAAAAACAAAAAAACAAGCCAGAAACATTTTCAGTATACATGTATTGGAACAGTTGTATTCAAAATCATCAAAGTGTAATTTATATTATACACATAAGCTTTCTGTTAACAAAATGCAATGGTGAATTACGTTTGTGTTTTCTAATCAGAGTAAACTGGTATACACGTGATAAGTAATTTACTGATATTTACTATATGGGGCCAGCTATATTTTTCAAAACCAAAATCATCATCCAACTCAGGAGCCAATCAGTGACAGCCTTACATTTTGATGACGATTACCTCAGAAAAGTGTTTTGTGTTCTTCATGTAATGAGATGTTAGTATGCAAGGCATTTTTCCACACAAAAATGACAAATTCTCAACTTGTTTCTTTAGTTTCAAGTCGTATTCAAGATGGATGCCCCATATGATAAATACCTGAAGTCAGCTGATAGTGGTTCAAATGCTGAATATTGTAAACTAATTAAATTTCATGACAAACTAATTTTTGAAAAAAGTCAGCTGTGAAAATTTCACTGTGTTCCTAAAACCACAAAGTCATAGGGATTTTCATGGTGGTGTCTGCCTAAACTTTTCATCAGTAATACGACTAACTATGTTTGACAAAGTCGACAGTAGAGCTAACAAAACAAGCTGGGTCTTAACAGATAGCAGAAGTCTTAAAGCACTAATACATAATCTAGAATGTGTCAAGATAAACATTGCTGCATCCTACGTCTGTTTCACTTACCTGTGATTCTTCCAGTTTGAATGTACATTTCTTCCTGGCTAGTTCTTCTACAGCATGGTGAATTGCCTGTAACATGAATGTCACATGAATCGTTACCATAGAAACAAAACACATGTCAATTCATATATCCCAGGGTAACGTGTGAAGTGACATATGGTATAACCATAATAGAAGATTATACATATATTCAGCAACACATTTCTTCTCTATGGATGTAACCGTGTAACTTTCTAACTATTGCTAGTAATTAAATAACCATGGCAACGCAGTACTTTCCCCTCGAGATAATTGTAACTAAAAGCAGCAAATTTTTGGGACAAATAATAAAATGAATCATTGTGTAAATTTCGTGCCACTCTGAAAACTTTTCTACAAACTGTAGCTGCTGAAATTGTTATTAATAATAAATATTGTAAAATCAGTATGAAATTGGCAGTATACCACTTAGACACAAATAATTTGAATATTTTACCTCTATCCAATTATTTTTTTCTTCTTCTGTACTTGTTTGAAATTCAACCACCTTTTGTCTGGCGCTGATGCAGAACGTCCTCTCGGCATCAGCGATGTCTTTAACAACCATACCACTTAGATCCAGTCTGGCCCTCACTTTGTGTTTGGCGGTAGTCATCAGTTTATTATGGATGCTACAACATAGTAGGATATCATTGAACTGTGGAGGAAAAAATGAAATTCTTTTTATTCGGTTTTGTTTTCTAATATCGAATGTGAGTTGTAGTATGTGGTAACAGTTTGTCACAAAAGTTGTGTTCATAGATAGTCATGTGAAAATTGTATTCTACACTTTTTTTTATATTCTTCAATATTTCTGGAAATGAACCTTAATTTTGGAGTCAACAGACAAAATTTGAGTCCATTTTCAGTTTTTACTCAAAAAATTTGGTTATTTCTGTCCCAATCTTCTGAAGGAGTGAAAATTATAAACAGAACTATTTTGTGAATTTGTGATAAATAAAGGAAACTGTTGGTGAAAAGGTTTACTATACTACATGCTACATCTGGTATTGGCCACAATGACCATTTTATTACAATTCAGTCAGTTTATAATTCTTTGAATACATGAGAGTAATCTTGGATTCAATCATCAATTTTGGGTAAGTTAACAAACACAACAAAAAAATGTTTTTGGTACAAATTTTTTTTTGGGGTAAAACAATTTGATAGCGCACAATTTTAATCATTTAATCAATTCATCACCAGAGGGAGCTGCGCAGTAGTGAAATTGGTAAATAAAAATTGATTGGATCACTCTTTTTCGGAGGTACACACTGAGACAAAAAAAAAAACATTTTTTTTATGTTATGTCTAGAAAGTTTTATATAAATGCATAAATATAGTAGTAGTACCCAAGTTATGGTAATTATATGCAAATTATACAGCAAAGAAACACATTGTAGGCGATTAATTGCAAATTATAAAAACAAAGAACCATGTACAGTAAATGTTAATTAACCACTTGCTATAATACATATAATTGCATTATGTATCTATTTTAACCACTTTTTATGGTAATTATATGCAAATTTGGCCACAATGTAACATTTCAGTTTATTGATAAATGGTCTAGACTGTCAGCCAGATTATTAAAAGACTCATATAGATAAGTTATGTAAAGAAAGAGTTACCAGATAAAGATATCTTTCTTGAGACTCTCCTCTTCTGGCTGATAGTTTTATTATCTTGCCGTCTTTCAAGAGTTCTCTATTTGCTTCAATCAAGTTCTTAGCACCAACAATTGCCGACTGTATTACCATTAACCTGTTAAACTTTTCCTGCGAATGAATGAGAATTTTCATTATTGGAAAGCAGTGTCTGAAAAACAGAGCTAATTAAATGGCCAGACACAGTTTTTTTTTGTATTATAAAAAGATCATTAATCTGGGGTACTGGCTAATAAAGATGTATTTATTATCAGAGATTCCTGAAGAGGGGGTGGGGTACTCCAATTCTACTAAACTCTTTGAGCACCATATCTAACTTTCTGCCAATAATTTGATTAAATAATTGGAAAATTATAATTTATATAATTTATTTGTTTTAACTTTGGATCAAACAGATGTAATTTTCTTTGGAAATGAATTTTGATCAAAATTTGAAAATATGGAACAAAATCAAGACTGATTTTGTGAATAATGAGAAAAATTTGATTAGCCATCAAATAGGCTCAAAGGGTTTTAATCTCCTCCAAAGATACTGTAATATTTAGTGTTCACTAGAACAGAAACAGCATAGCTTGTTATTCACACTGACAGAACAATTTTCTTCATACTTGGATTGACCTGGCAAGTGTATGTATCCTTTTGCTTCACTGTTGAACAGCTGATAACAAGTACAAACCAACAAACTTCTTGGTGCTCAGCAGACATACCATCCTGACACACATCATGTGGTTAATGACTAAATGACAAAAAAAATCACTTACCAGCTTCTTCATTTCATTGTTAGATTTCATTGTAGCCTTAGATATCTTTTCGAGCGCATCTATTAAATAAACCGTACACATAAATTAACCGAGCATCCAGTAACCAGCAAATATTAGTTTATTCAAACCACGTTCTCTGCTTGTGTATGTAATTGAGTTAATCCTATATCCTGCTTCCAAGAATCCCATTATTAAAAATGGCCAATTTGATAAGATTGAAATGTGATTAACAAATTAATAATAACAAAAAAAAATTTCAAATGTGCAAAATGTAATACATCTATCTCTCAAAGTTATTTCGTGAAATATTTACAATAATCTTTTCACTTATGACCTCTCATCAATATACCAGACTGAAAAGCCTCCTTCACTCAACTTTCACTCAAACCCTTGTGTATTGACAAGACCTTTTCACAAATATTGAAGAATATATTAAAAAAAAAAGGCAGACAAATTTGGACGAGAAAGTCTGGTTGTGAAAAGGTTAAGATAAAGACAACATACCCTCAGTAGCTTTGATGTCATCAGAGTCCTCAGGAAGACTTTTCAGATATTCTAAAAAGAGAAACACAAAGATCAGATAGATAAAAAAAGAGGAAAAGTTTTGCTTTCACACATGGTAAGAAATGCAGACGGTTTCACTGTACCAGTCCATTTGGTGTTCAGTTTAGACAGGTTTCACTGTATCAGTCAATTATGTTGTTCACTTTAAACAGGTTTACTGTATCAGTCCATTTGGTGTTCAGTTTAGACAGGTTTATCGTATCAGTCCATTTGGTGTTCAGTTTAGACAGGATTCAATGTATCAGTCCATTTGGTGTTCAGTTTAGACAGGTTTCAATGTATCAGTCCATTTGGTGTTCATTTTAGACAGGTTTACTGCATCAGTCCATTTGGTTTCAGTTCAGACAGGTTTATTGTATCAGTCCATTTGTTGTTCAGTTTAGACAGGTTTCACTGTATCAGTCCACTTAGTGTTCAGTTTATACAGGTTTACTGTATTAGTCCATTTGGTGTTCAGTTTAGGCAGGTTTATTGTATCAGTCCATTTGGTTTCAGTTCAGACAGGTTTATTGTATCAGTCCATTTGGTTTCAGTTCAGACAGGTTTATTGTATCAGTCCATTTGTTGTTCAGTTTAGACAGGTTCCACTGTATCAGTTCATTTAGTGTTCAGTTTAGACAGGTTTATTGTATCAGTCCATTTGGTGTTCAGTTTAGGCAGGTTTATTGTATCAGTTCATTTGTTGTTCAGTCTAGATAGGTTTCACTGTATCAGTCCATTTGGTGTTCAGTCTAGACAGGACTCAATGTATCAGTCCATTTGGTGTTCAGTCTAGACAGGTTCCAATGTATCAGTTCATTTAGTGTTCAGTTTAGACAGGTTTATTGTATCAGTCCATTTGGTGTTCAGTTTAGATATGTTTCACTGTATCAGTCCATTTGGTGTTCTGTTTAGACAGGTTTTGCTGTATCAGTCTATTTGTTGTTCAGTCTAGATAGGTTTCACTGTATCAGTCCATTTGGTGTTCAGTTTAGACAGGACTCAATGTATCAGTCCATTTGGTGTTCAGTCTAGACAGGTTCCAATGTATCAGTTCATTTAGTGTTCAGTTTAGACAGGTTTATTGTATCAGTCCATTTGGTGTTCAGTTTAGACAGGTTTCAATGCATCAGTCCATTTGGTGTTCAGTTTTGATGGGTGTCACTGCATCAGTCCATCTGGTGTTCAGTTTATACAGGTTTACTGTATCAGTCCATTTGGTGTTCAGTTTAGGCAGATTTATTGTATCAGTCCATTTGGTTTCAGTTCAGACAGGTTTATTGTATCAGTCCATACGGTTTCAGTTCAGACAGGTTTATTGTATCAGTCCATTTGTTGTTCAGTTTATACAGGTTTACTGTATTAGTCCATTTGGTGTTCAGTTTAGGCAGGTTTATTGTATCAGTTCATTTGGTGTTCAGTTTAGACAGGTTTTACTGTATCAGTCTATTTGTTGTTCAGTCTAGATAGGTTTCACTGTATCAGTCCATTTGGTGTTCAGTCTAGACAGGTTCCAATGTATCAGTTCATTTAGTGTTCACTTTAGACAGGTCTACTGTATCAGTCCATTTGGTGTTCAGTCTAGACAGGTTCCAATGTATCAGTTCATTTAGTGTTCAGTTTAGACAGGTTTATTGTATCAGTCCATTTGGTGTTCAGTTTAGATATGTTTCACTGTATCAGTCCATTTGGTGTTCTGTTTAGACAGGTTTTACTGTATCAGTCTATTTGTTGTTCAGTCTAGATAGGTTTCACTGTATCAGTCCATTTGGTGTTCAGTTTAGACAGGACTCAATGTATCAGTCCATTTGTTGTTCAGTTTAGACAGGTTTATTGTATCAGTCCATTTGGTGTTCAGTTTAGACAGGTTTCAATGCATCAGTCCATTTGGTGTTCAGTTTTGATGGCTGTCACTGTATCAGTCCATCTGGTGTTCAGTTTTGACAGGTTTACTGTATTAGTCCATTTGGTTTCAGTTCAGACAGGTTTATTGTATCAGTCCATTTGGTTTCAGTTCAGACAGGTTTATTGTATCAGTCCATTTGTTGTTCAGTTTAGACAGGTTTCACTGTATCAGTCCACTTAGTGTTCAGTTTATACAGGTTTACTGTATTAGTCCATTTGGTGTTCAGTTTAGGCAGGTTTATTGTATCAATTCATTTGGTGTTCAGTTTAGACAGGTGTTAGTCCATTTGGTGTTCAGTTTAGGCAGGTTTATTGTATCAGTTCATTTGGTGTTCAGTTTAGACAGGTTTTACTGTATCAGTCTATTTGTTGTTCAGTCTAGATAGGTTTCACTGTATCGGTCCATTTGGTGTTCAGTCTAGACAGGTTCCAATGTATCAGTTCATTTAGTGTTCACTTTAGACAGGTCTACTGTATCAGTCCATTTGGTGTTCAGTCTAGACAGGTTCCAATGTATCAGTTCATTTAGTGTTCAGTTTAGACAGGTTTATTGTATCAGTCCATTTGGTGTTCAGTTTAGATATGTTTCACTGTATCAGTCCATTTGGTGTTCTGTTTAGACAGGTTTTACTGTATCAGTCTATTTGTTGTTCAGTCTAGATAGGTTTCACTGTATCAGTCCATTTGGTGTTCAGTTTAGACAGGACTCAATGTATCAGTCCATTTGTTGTTCAGTTTAGACAGGTTTATTGTATCAGTCCATTTGGTGTTCAGTTTAGACAGGTTTCAATGCATCAGTCCATTTGGTGTTCAGTTTCGATGGGTGTCACTGTATCAGTCCATCTGGTGTTCAGTTTTGACAGGTTTACTGTATTAGTCCATTTGGTTTCAGTTCAGACAGGTTTATTGTATCAGTCCATTTGGTTTCAGTTCAGACAGGTTTATTGTATCAGTCCATTTGTTGTTCAGTTTAGACAGGTTCCACTGTATCAGTTCATTTAGTGTTCAGTTTAGACAGGTTTACTGTATTAGTCCATTTGGTGTTCAGTTTAGGCAGGTTTATTGTATCAGTTCATTTGGTGTTCAGTTTAGACAGGTTTTACTGTATCAGTCTATTTGTTGTTCAGTCTAGACAGGTTTCACTGTATCAGTCCATTTGGTGTTCAGTTTAGGCAGGTTTATTGTATCAGTTAATTTGGTGTTCAGTTTAGACAGGTTTACTGCATCAGTCGATTTGGTGTTCAGTTTAGACAGGTTCCAATGTATCAGTTCATTTAGTGTTCAGTTTAGACAGGTTTATTGTATCAGTCCATTTGGTGTTCAGTTTAGATATGTTTCACTGTATCAGTCTATTTGTTGTTCAGTCTAGATAGGTTTCACTGTATCAGTCCATTTGGTGTTCAGTTTAGACAGGACTCAATGTATCAGTCCATTTGTTGTTCAGTTTAGACAGGTTTATTGTATCAGTCCATTTGGTGTTCAGTTTAGACAGGTTTCAATGCATCAGTCCATTTGGTGTTCAGTTTCGATGGGTGTCACTGTATCAGTCCATCTGGTGTTCAGTTTTGACAGGTTTACTGTATTAGTCCATTTTGTGTTCAGTTTTGACAGGTTTACTGTATCTGTCCATTTGGTGTTCAGTTTAGACAGGTTTATTGTATATTTCCATTTGGTGTTTAGTTTAGACAGGTTTACTGTATCAGTCGATTTGGTGTTCAGTTAAGACAGGTTTCACTGTATCAGTCCATTTGTTGTTCAGATTAGACAGGTTTCACTGTATCAGTCCATTTGGTGTTCAGTTTAGGCAGGTTTATTGTATCAGTTAATTTGGTGTTCAGTTTAGACAGGTTTACTGCATCAGTCGATTTGGTGTTCAGTTTAGACAGGTTCCAATGTATCAGTTCATTTAGTGTTCACTTTAGACAGGTTCCAATGTATCAGTTCATTTAGTGTTCACTTTAGACAGGTCTACTGTATCAGTCCATTTGGTGTTCAGTCTAGACAGGTTCCAATGTATCAGTTCATTTAGTGTTCAGTTTAGACAGGTTTATTGTATCAGTCCATTTGGTGTTCAGTTTAGATATGTTTCACTGTATCAGTCCATAAAGGCTATGTGTAAATGGTATGTGAATGATACAAAACAAGTCATTGTCAATGACACGTCCCCGTTCCGTTCATATTTGAGTGACATATACATTCAAAGCAGATCATGACCGAAATGCACCTGCATATGTACAACACATTGTACTAAATCTGAACAAAATCCATCCATGCATGACTGAGATCTGGTTCCGGAATTGTGAAAATACATGATTTTAATGCATTTTCGGTCTTAAAATGGCCATCATTCAGCTATTGTTAAGCGGATCATGAAACAAATGCACATATCTATTTGTGACATGATGCACCATGTGTGTGTGAAGTTTGAACTTGATCAATCCAGACATGTCTTGGATACGAATCCAGAAATGAATTCTTTAAGAAAATGGCCGCCATTCGGCCATTTCGAACTTGATCCGGAAAAACAAATGACGTGCATCAAGGTCCTATTATGTTTAATGTAAGTACCAAATTTGAACGAAATCCGTCCATGCATAACTGAGATCCGGGTTCGGAATGGTGAAAATGTGCGATTTCAATGCATTTTCGACCTTAAAGCGGCCGTCATTTGGCTATCGTTAATGGGATCATGAAACAAATGCACATACATATTTGTGATATGATGTACCTTGTGTGTGTGAAGTTTGAACTTGATCAATCCAGACATGTCTCGGATACGGATCCAGAACTGAATTCTTTAAAACAAAATGGCCGCCAGTCGGCCATTTCAAACTTGATCCTAAAAAAAAAATGACGTGCATCAAGGTCCTATTATGTTTAATGTATGTACCAAATTTGAACGAAATCCGTCCATGCATAACTGAGATCCGGGTCCGGAATGGTGAAAATGTGCGATTTTGATGCATTTTCAGCCTTAAAATGGCCGCTATTCGGCTATCGTTAATCGGATCATGAAAAAAATGCATGTGCATATGTCCCATATAATGTGTGATGTATGAGTGAAGTTTGAACATAATCGGTCCATGCATGTTCAAGATACAGGTGATCACGGACGGACGGACGGATGCACACAGGGCAAAACATAAGTCCCCGTTTTCGGACTCCGTCCGAATGGGGACTAATAATTACATACCTCCAAGCAGCAGTTGGTATCTAGGTACCCGCTGTACAGGTTCTAACATATGATGAGGCAAGGATAAGTTACCACAGGTTTTGTCTTTCTGTAATATAATGACAGAATTAAAGAAAACAGAAAGAACTCCTGCAGCATATGAAGTAGAAAAGGGGAATATGTCTAATACAGCTTTAAAAATGTTATAATAAAAAGAACATGTGACCTGATGTTTGAAATAACTCAGTCTAAGGGCATGCTCAATTATTTCAAAAAGTCAAAAATAGCATTTTCACCAAAAAAAAATTGCTAAAATAAGAGAATTCAAGATATTGTTATGAAATGTTTAAACCTACATGTAATAGACAATGGAGCTACAAAGGTGATGGGGGCGATGGACAACCACATATACTAACAGCTCCATCTGTTATTTTCGATGACAACAGATGTAAAAAGTTGACATGGGATGACAACAATGACAATATCACCTATACCTACAGCTCTGCCTGTCATCTTTGATGTATCCAACTACAATGTCTTCATATACAAACTATACTTAACAAAAGTGTATTTCCATTTTTGAACTAATATATGACATGGCACTGTATGGAAACATACCTGAATTGTCCGAACAAGTTCAGCAAAGTCGGGCACTTTCACCATCAAAGAATTTAAAAGTTCCATGGCGCGTTCAAATTCCTTCACATACGACGTATACATTTGAAAATATGGAGCAAATGTGGTCATCAAATCACCAAGCCTCGGATTAGATGACCTGAGAAATGGAACACAGAATGGAATTAAATTGTTATGCCAACAAATAGGTGTAGGCAAAACCCCACCAACTGTTATTGACTTACGATTTACGGATCATTGCTTCTTGTAAACAGAAAATTACAGCATACAACAGATACAGTTGTTATGTAGTGTTTAAATTTACATATTCTATCCTTGTTTGCCTTCCATACTTAACATTTTTTTAAAAAATATACCTGTCTAGCAATTGTCCGAATATGTTGTTCTGATTGGGCGAGAGCATGTTTTTAAATATGCAAGCAGTGGTAGAATACACCATATACCACAGTTTTTCATGTTTAGAAGCAGGCCCTTGAATGTGAATAACAAACATTAGGGGGGAAATATGCTGTAAACTTAAGTCTGCAAAAATACCACAGATACAGAAATAGAAACCTGCAACTATATCAGGTATATTGGGCTCAAAATATAAAAATGAGACAATTAATTTCTCTGGATTTTACCAACGATGCTGTATGCATGTATGTACACAAATAATCAGCTTCTGTACTTTTTAAAAAAAAATATGTTAATTGAGACGAGTTTACATACACGTGTATATCAATGATGGAACTAAGAAGCAACTAGCATAAACCATGCAATGCCGAAATATGGGTGCAAATATGCTCAACAACTTGTGTGTTTTTATAACTGCTGTATGCTACCGGTATCACTTGATTTTGCATAATCCACTTCTACCTACTTGATGAAGCTCTTGTGTATATGTTGAGATTGTGCAAAATCTTGTGGTAAACACACCTTCCATGGTTGTTTATTGTTTTATTATACAGTCAATGAGTAATTGTGAAACTACTTACAATTTTGTATCTGATTGGCTACCCAAACTCTAACAACTAACAGTTAGACCAATCAGAGAGCAGCTTATTTGTTGACAGTTTTTTTACGACTTATCAAATTCTGCCTTGTAAATATGCTTCAACTCACTATCCACTGCACCAAATTACCAAAATTTTAAGTTTTCTGTATTTTTCTGTAGTTTCCGATTAATAATTGAACACCATTTGAAAATAAAGATAACAAGTATTGGACTTTTTAACAATTTTATCCAAATATTGCATATTATCCAAATTTATTCATGACTGAATGCTGCACATATTTTCATGAAAAGAAAACAAAACTTACCAATTTTTCTGAGGAGACTACAACATGTATATGTAAATATGCAAATATATGCAAGTTATAAACTATGACCCAATGATGACACATGAATTATATAATTCACATACATCACCATAGAATAAAATACTACATATTTGGATCTTACCATTCTTTCAATCTCTCCTCTAACTTTGGTAAAAGGGAATCCTTGTGTAACTTGAAAATAGACTTTACATTTGAAAACATGTCTTTGACATTATCAGGTGGAAACCAGTTGTGAGCCCGGTTCTCGATGTCAATTTTGAAGAAAAATACCTGCAAGATTAAAATCAAAATCACATGCTGTAGAATAAATCTAAAAAAAATAGCTGCAGAGCAGTAATTATCAGGATTTGATCAAAAAAGTTTTGAAAATTTTGAATTGTGCAGTCTATATGGCTATCTGTAATGGTAGTCACTGGTTGCATGTTCCTATCTGCAACAGTACTTAAGATATCACATTTATGCATATTAATGAGGACACATTTCCATATATGGTCATCTTATATATTATTCATATACAATGCTATCATTATGTCACTGGTTGCATGTCCCTACATATGTAACTGCAACAGCGTGCAAGATTATACATTATATATGCATATTATATTTGCATATTAATGAGGTGACATGACCATATGTGGTCATCTGATATATTTGTCATATCTCTTGCCTGATATCATCATTATGACAGAGTTTGCATGTCCATATCAACAATAACTGCAATTAAAACACATATACCATAGATGGTACACAAACAAATTTGGGAGTCTTAGACCCCTGGAAAATGGTGCAATTGAACACTTCCAGATTTTACAAATTATAAGATGGCGGCCAAATCATGTGACTAGTCAAAAACCTGTTTCAGTCAATTTGTTGAGCGATACCATATAGCTACATTTTCAGACCAAATGATACAGTGGTTTAAAAAAGAAGTTGTGGAAAAAGAAGAAGAAGAAACAGAGAAATAACAACAGGCTTTCAAACCTGACAGGCCAAGAAATCCTACTTAGTGATTGATGGTGTATGGATGGTGTATGGTAAGGTTAAAGTAATCTATTGAAAAGTTACCTGATCCAAAAGGTAAAGCCTGTTCACATACTTCTGTTCAGTTACCATCAACTCATGTGCTACCTTGTGAGCCTCATTGTCAAACTCTTTTTCCTCTTCATCAACTATGATTGGTAACTAGTCAGGAGAAAAATTGTTATTTCATATCAACTATGACTGATAACTAGTCAGGAGAATAACAGTTATTTCATATCAACTATGATTGGTAACTAGTCAAGAGAAAAATAGTTATTTCATATCAACTATGACTGATAACTAGTCAGGAGAATAACAGTTATTTCATATCAACTATGACTGATAACAAGTCAGGAAAAATAATATAGTTATTTCATATCAACTATGATTGGTAACTATAACCATACAGTTTGTGCTGGATACAAATCAAAAAACTTTTAATTTTTCCCTTTTCTATATCAAAATATGCCATCAGAAAATGTTCTTTGTAGGCACATTATTACAAGCCGGTACCAGGTAGCAGTGATTTCAAACACTGATGTGTACATAATTCCAAAATCCTAGAGGATTACTCAGCAAAAAACAGTGTGAAACTAGAGTGCAAAGTAGTGGAAAAGTGACGCAAAAGGTGAATCAACGATGTAAAGTAGTGGAAAAGTGGTGCAAAGTATTAAACTAGAGTGTAAAGTAATGGAAAAGTAGTGCAAAATGATTCTAAGGTGCAAAGTTGTGTTGAATGGATGCAAAGTGTGAAACTAGAGTGCAAAGTAGTGGAAGAGTGGTGCAAAATGCCAATCTAATGTGCAAAGTTATGGAAAAGTGGTGCAAAGTATGAAACTATAGTGCAAAGTAGTGGAAAAGTGATGCAAAATGCGAATCTAAGGTGCAATGTTGTGGAAAAGTGTTACAAAGTAAGAAACTAAAGTGCAAAGTAATGGAAAAGTGGTGCAAAATGCAAATCTAAAGTGCAATGTTGAGGAAGTTAAAGTATTATAGACCTTTAATACTGTCGCAGTAAACCACCTGGTTATGGAAGTCAGGGAGGCCGGTCTATCCTGCCTGCCTGGGCCATAAGACAAAGATATGTGCCTGGCACCCCGTCCCGAATCCTTAGTATGGTTTGGTGGCAACTCCGTGCTCGAACCAGGCAGAGAAGCAATTCCTCCTGACCCTCCGGGGAGACAAAAATTTGACAACCGGGGGATGACGATCGGGTGAGGATTGTGTCCTGGGATTTAGTTCTAGGCGAGAAACCTGATGTGTCTTTTGTACAACTTGATTGTCCATAATAGCGGTACATCATCCGAGAAGGACAATGCCCAGAGCTCTGGTCAACGCCTACCTGAGGCGAGGGCCAGTCAAAAAATTTGAGTGGTGCTGATCAGAGAGACTCAAAGGGCGGTCTGCTTAGAGCGGACAACACAGCCAACAAGTCCGAGTTGGGCGGTTCCCTTGTATGGGGTCTTGGCGTCTGGAAAGCAGTAAATAGTCTCCTAATAATAGGACAATCGGCTAGTCTTGTTCCCGTACGTTTTCAAAGGTGGGGGACAAGGCTGACCTGTAGCCAACGAACGCTGCGTAGGACAAACCCACTTCGTCAATTAGGTGGACGAAAGAGCCTGCTACCTGGCCAATAGAGGGATGGTATGGATCAATCTCCCTTCTGCTACACCAATCAGTAAATGTCTGCATTGGTGGAATCCCTGTTCGCCCTGGCCAGGACGTTGGCAGCCCGCTCAGATAAAGCTTTCATATGTGCAGGTTTAATGAGAGCCTCTATGCGTGTAAGTGATACCCGCTGGGCTCGTTGGTAGAGCGCCGTCGGGTTGGGCGAAATTCGAATACTTGGCCCAGCTGGGCGATTCGAAGGAGATGGCAACTTGCTAGGTGCATCTCTATGTGCAGGTAGGCCCCGCTTAAGTCTAGTGGGGCTAGCCAGTCGAAACAGTGGATGGAGAGAACAACCCTGAATGGTGTCTCCATGTGGAACCAATCGAGGAGCACATACTGATTCAGTCTGCCTAGGTCCAGAACTGGACACCCGCCACTTGTAGATTTGGTACTACGAACACCTTTGGGTAGAAGCCTGGATTTAGTTCCGGCTGATGTACCCTGTGTAAGGCGCCTTTTCACAGCAAACTGCTACTTCCTGTCTGATTGCTTCCGCCTTGCGGGAGTCCTCTGGCAGTGCCCAACAGGGGAGACACTGACGGGGGAGATGGAGATTTCAGCGGTATCCCGTAACAGAATATCACCACCTGGAAAGGTCCAGGGATCGGTCACCCGCTGTCTCCAAACCGGACTACACCGGCGCAATCTTTGTACGACAGGGATATGTGCCCATGGGTTCGGCAGTTGCGAGGGGGGGTGCTCTCTTCTCCCATGAGGTGCATTTTCCAAGGCCTGAAGTAGTCATTAAGTTGTGACCTGGCTATTCACCGAACACATGTCTGTCCCCCCAGTTGCAGAGGTGAGCGTCAAACACGCTTCCCCCGCTGCCGGAGTAGACGTCCACCCAGGGAGGGTGAGAAGCTACCACCTGGCTCTTTCCTCCCTGGGGGCGCGCCCCTACTCTTCCCTCCCCTGGAAGGGTATGAGCGCTTGCCTCCTGGCTGACTCTGGCTAGCGGATGACGCCCTAGGGCGTTGTGTTTTCTGTGCTTGGGGTGCCCTCTGCTTGCCCTTGGCAGGGCCAACTGGCTAGCGGATTTGATCTGAACCCTCTGGTTCATTGCATTCCGAAGCTCCGAGACTGTACCCACCATTCCCTGAACAAAGATAGTGGAAGATGTCCAGTCTGCGTCACTGAGGTGGGGACGTACCCCCTGACTCAGCTTGTCGGCGAAAACATGTGCGTCTAAAGCTGCGTCTCGTAGCACAGTAGTGGCCCCCGCCAAAAGCCAGTTGACACTAGGGGATGTTGCACGTAGATGTGCGGTGGCCCACCAGTAAATGTGTCACCTGGTCTAGGAGGCTGGTGCGTTCTGCCTCTGAGGTCTCCAGAGTCCTGGGCACGCACAATAATGCCCTCAAGCAACTCTGCTCTCAGGGCTGGATGGGTTGTCTCCGATTGAGCTGGCGAGAATGCCCATGGAATGCGGCTGTCCACGTTTGCCCGGTTTGCCAAACGGAAATTCGTGGTACCGGGGTCTGAGGAAGGAGCCTTGGGATCCGGTTGGGGGCGTTTTGGTCTCATCCCACGCTATGGGGTCTGATCCCAAAACCACACCGACTGGATAGCGTTTGGTCCAGCGGGAAGTGTTGCCTAATGTTTTCCCCACCCGGGGGCCTTAAGCATTACGTCCTCCGCGGCTGACCAACGTCCGCCCATCAACACTGTTTGCGTGCCCTGCGCCCCATTACGCACTCAGACGGACAGGGAGAGACGTGCCGACGGGGTTGCTTTGGATCCCGACACCCATGATCCCATAAGCGTTGAAGCAACCCTAGGTGGTCGCCTTAGGATCAAGGGTGGGGGTATTTACATCGTATCACTGGGATCGATGATACTCTGCATCACCCCAAAAGCGTGGCTCACCGAGTCATTACGAATGGAAGACTCTGAGGGACTGCCCGGAGTACCGGCTGTATCAATTCGTTACCGTAGTACAGTTACCGCGCGACGAACCCTGGCTGGCTGAAAGTAGGAGGGGGTCAACGTGTGCCCTGCCCTGAAAGCCCTGCCCTGAGATCGGAGGCTTGGCTGCCAGCACCCCGTTGGCATTCAGTGGCATTCACCCAAAATTAGTGGGAGAGCCGCAGCTGGGAACAGGGGTTCCCCGGAAGAGATGTGTTTGAATGCAAACATGCTTTCGTGTTTCTTCCTGCTTGCCCACCGAGAGCTCGCTACGACTGCGTCTGATCTACTTGGCCTGCCAGGGACGCAATTGCCCCGACAGTCCTTCGACCAAAGCCCTCAACTCGGAGGCAAACCCGGTGCCATGCAAGGAAGGGTCCACAAAGGGACCCGCATTGGGCCCCACAGGAGGAAAGCCTCCAGGGGCACAGCATCGGGTCTCCTACTCGACGTCCCGGTACACGAAGCACCGGTAGCCAAGCGCGAGGACTTTCCACTCATGCCAAACACGCAACTCAGTTTAACCGATTTGTTTACTGAACGCGCGACCTTGCTGTGAAGAGACGAGCGACGCAGTCAGTCTCAGCGATTTTGATGGCTCTGAAAGAAAAATCTCAGGCCTCAGAACTCCAGTGAAAAACACGTGCCTTCATGGCAAAAAACCCAAACCCTGCTTGCAGCGACGACAAAAGTATTTTGGATGCGGGTTCTATGCTGGTAAATTCTGAATACAACCACTGCACAGTCGACTCGAAACACGAGGAGACCAAAAAAACGGCAGCGAGCCCGGGTGCTGTCATTACATCTATACATTTCTAAATACATTGTAAATAAAAGACGACATGCATGAGGGGAACAAAAACAGTTGTAAAAAGGTGCACGGAAACGACACGAGGGTAAAAAAGACAAGAAAACTTATCCTACCATCTAGAATGTCGTATGCCACGGCTGCGACAATAACCCACCCTAGAAACCCGGACAGGTTTAAGCAAACGAGCCAGGCAGAGCCGCTCAGAATCATTCCAGACGAGGCGGAGAAGAAAAAAAAAAGTAATTGTACAGCCGTTTATGGCGCTACCATATGGCCTCGGTCACGTGGTTCGTGACGTAAGGGAAAAAGAATCTTGGGGTCATGGGGCTTCCCCTGACCTAGATTCTATCTCTCCGTCATCGGCAGAATCGCTGATTAATTAATGCCTACAGTTCAAAATAGTCATTTTGACTGACCGGAGTCTATGGTGGGTAATTGAATGTAGTGAATTAGAGTCCAAAGTTGTGGAAAAGTGGTGCAAAGTGTGAAACTAAAGTGCAAAGTAGTGGAAAAGTGGTGCAAAATGCAAATCTAAGGGGCAAAGTTGTGGAAAAGTGATGCAAAGTGTGAAACTAGAATGCAAAGTAGTGGAAAAGTGATGCAAAATGCAAATCTAAGGGACAAAGTTGTGGAAAAGTGATGCAAAGTGTGAAACTAGAATGCAAAGTAGTGGAAAAGTGATGCAAAATGCAAATCTAAGGGGCAAAGTTGTGGAAAAGTGATGCAAAGTGTGAAACTAGAATGCAAAGTAGTGGAAAAGTGATGCAAAATGCAAATCTAAGGTGCAAACTTGTGAAAAATTGGTGCAAAGTATGAAACTAGAGTGCAAAGTTGTGGAAAAGTGGTGCAAAATGTGAAACTAGAGTGCAAAATAGTGGAAAAGTGGTGCAAAATGTGAATCTAAGGTGCAAAGTTAAGGAAAAGGGGTGCAGAATGCGAATTTAAGATGCAAAGTTGTGGAAAGATGGTGCAAAATGCGAATCTAAGGTGCAATGTGTAAAACTGGAGTGCAAAGTTATGGAAAAGTGGTGCAAAGTATGAAACTATAGTGCAAAGTTGTGGAAAAGTGATGCAAAATGCGAATCTAAGGTGCAAAGTATGAAACTAGAGTGCAAAATAGTGGAAAAGTGGTGCAAAATGGGAATCTAAGGTGCAAAATAGTGGAAAAGTGGTGCAAAATGCGAATTTAAGACGCAAAGTTGTGGAAAAGCGATACAAAATGCAAATCTAAAGTGCAATGTGTGAAACTAGAGTGCAAAGTTGTGGAAAAGTGATGCAAAATGCGAATCTAAGGTGCAAAGTATGAAACTAGAGTGCAAAGTTGTGGAAAAGTGGTGCAAAATGCAAATCTAAGGTGTAAAATTGTAGAAAAGTGGTGCAAAATGTGAATCTAAGGTGCAAAGTTGTCGAAAAGTTGTGCAAAATACAAATCTAAGGTGCAAAGTTGTGGAAAAGTGGTGCAAAGTGTGAATCTAAGGTGCAAACACAGAAATGGAATTTGAAGAAGGCATTCATTTTAACATGGGGCATGTAATCACGGTAACAAAATTTTTTTAATAAATTTTAAATACTGAAATTAGACTAAGTACAATTAAATCCAGGGCATTTATTTTCTAAGGTACCATATGTCAACCATTACTGGTATCATAACCAACTAACATTGATTGGTGCTAGCTTGAATTTGACAGGTTCAACTTCTGCTTCTGACTTTTTCACACCCTCTATTTCATCATATGTGCAAGACTCTTCACTAAAATCATCATCAAAATCGTCTGGGTCTCCTAACGGGATATCATCCTCAGAGTCATTCTCATCATTGGCTTCTGCCACAATATTTTCACAATAGTTAATTTCTTCTGTTTCCAAAACAGCAACCGGGTCTACATCTGGCTCCTTCGTTGGTGGTGCAGGTACCGGCGGAGGGATATTTTTAGGCTTGATGGGAGGAGGGTTAGGGGGCCTCGGAGGAGGCACTGCTTTTGGTTTATTGCCTTTTGGTTTATTAACTACAGCATACAGATGAGCAATCTCCAAATTCTTAGATTCATCTTCTGGTGAGGACGGTACCTTGTCAACAGTCTTTTTCATTTCTTCACTACTTTCCCTTTAAATCAATTGAAATAACAAACTTTATTTGACTCCATGGATATATAACAACAAAAACATTTTTTTTTATAATGATAATTTGAATGCTTTTGTTCAGTACCATGCCCTGACAGACTTAAGTACAGGCACAATTATTTTAATAAGTACTAAAAAAACTAGTGGCCACAAATATTACAGTTACCATGATATTACTATCAGTATTCCACATTGGCTGCCCATCCATAATCTCAAGAAAATATCATTATTAAAATCAACACATGAATATTTGTAAAACTGAAATGAGCCACATTAAAATACTGATAAATCACAAATAAATTCTCCAAATCATTTGTTATTTACATTAAAATGAAAGAATGAATTCTCTAAGACCAAGAAAACGATCAGCTTTTTATTTAAAAATTCATCTGTGCTTTGATTATGATTCTTTTTTCATGAAAACTGAATATTTATTTGTTTTATCTAAAAGATTAGAAATACTCTGAGCCCACAGTAATATAGCTTGTCTGTTTAAGTTATACTGCCCTCTATAGCTTGATATTTTTACATGAAATTAACTCACCCATCGCTGGCTGTGGAGTCATCACTTGATCTTGAGCGCCAGTTTGTTTGTTTCCAGCCTTTTTTCAATTTCTTTTTCTTTTTACCTTTTCCATTTTTTTTGGCATCTGTAAACAAGAATAACAAATATTTGTATAATTGACAGGGGTATGTAACAAGTCTGACTCTAATGACTGGGTGATGAAAAACATTACATTTTTTTACTGTAAACATAACAGTTTTTCAGAACACAGGAACAAATTCCTTGATGCACTATTTCTACTCACCAGATCACCAAATCTTGCCAAATGAAGAATTGTTTATCAAGATTTTCTCAATTGTAGACAAATATGTTTGTAGTATTTTAGCTAATTTTGTATTTCAGATTTTAAAATTATTTTAGAATAGTCGTGTTATTTTATGTAAACTAAACTAAACTAAACTAAACTAAACTAAACTAAACTAAACTAAACTAAACTAAACTAAACTAAACTAAACTAAACTAAACTAAACTAAACTAAACTAAACCATCCCATCCCATCCCATCCCATCCCATCCCATCCCATCCCATCCCATCCCATCCCATCCCATCCTATCCCATCCCATCCTATCCTATCCTATCTTTTTACAACCCATTTACAGGATATTGTTACATTTATGCCCTGAGATAATACATACAATAGTTTTGTACAGAACCTTGTACATATTGATCTGATATACACTGAAATCAGCAAAGGCATGTACATGTATGTTATAAATTACATATAAAAGTATATATCATTGTATATATTTTATAGTGACGTACATAACATAGACTGACTCTGATTGCTGCAGGATAGCCTGGTTACCTTTCTCTTATTTTGTAGATCCTTCGTTTGTTTATTTGGATTTCAATGATTTCGAATTTATAAATTGTAAAAAGATTGATAAGAATAAACATGCCTTTGTTGACTTCAGTGTATTATTATTTGTATCATAATTTAACTATTTTATTTTTAGAAATACATGTAAACCATCTTTATAGTTAACTAGTGTTATACAGAGAAAGACAGAAGACTGTATTGTAAAATCCTTTATTTTCAGTGTAAAATAAAATCCAGCGAATATACCTTTTTTGCTATATTTTACATTCAACTCATCAAAAATCAGTAAAAACAATAAACTCCCTAGAAACAGCCAAAAGGTTTTTACAGCGAAAATTTCTTCTCGCTAAAATAAAGTATTTTACAAGACCTTAGTTTATAAACATATAGGTGTGATGCATACACAACAGTAAAATAAGTATTTAAACACAAAAATTAGTGTCATGGTCTCTGGTTGCTAGGTTACCAAGCATGCATAGTTAAAAATAGAGTGTGATTTCATAATCGGTTGTTTATGAGTGCAATATCCCACTTAGGGTTGATCGTGGGTAAACAAACTCTTAAATAGGAATGGGAAATTTGTCACATTTTATTGTATGAAATGTGTTACATTATTATTGATTTGAACACACGTCTTAACCTTTTCTGATAGTTTTCCCAGTACAAATGACTTAAAATTCACTACTTCATGGAGATTTTATCTGTGTTATGTGCAAAAAATAGGAATGTAGCCAGTATTTGAGAGACTGGCAGTTGTTCAGGGAGGAATAGAATTGATTATAAACTAGACTTGATTTAAATCCAGTCTAGTCAGTTAGAACCTAACCATTTCCACAAGGTTTCAGTTGGCAGAGCTACACAATTGTAAATTTATTGGTATTTTTATAGAAAATAGAAATCAATTTCAATGTTTGTGTACAGAGTTTTTGCTGTTCAATTCAAACCTATGCGAGCTGCAGTGTTTTATATTTGATTATATGCTTACAATCGACTGGGAAATGCAAGTACAAATGACTTAAAATTCACTTTCATCAAGATTTTATCTGTGTTAAGTGCAAAAAATTAGTTAAGGTAGCGGGACTATTATTTGCATACTTGCTTTCATCTTCTAATTGTGACTAAATGACTACAAATAGACCCGGGAAAGTATATATTTTTAGAATCGCCAGACTTCAAGCTTTTCACAAGTGTATTTTGCATGCCCGTATCTGCATTCTACGACACGTTACTCAACCAAAGGTGAAAAATTACTTTTTCTGTAAAAAAAATAATTACGCATTTATGCTGGCGATAAGAAGTATTTTTTTCACTTTTCCTAGTTGTTCAATAGTCTGGTAAATTGAATGTGTCTGGTCAGTTTTATTCAAGCAACGCGTTTTAAAAAATAGTGTGCTGAATTTCAATTACTGTTTTAGTCGCATTGCCTCCAACTCAAACCACAACTCGTTGGTAAATAATCGATGAAATAGTTTGTCTGGACACATTCAAGTTCCTCTCACTGTCACCTTAAAGCTGTGAAAATTTGGTGTTAATCCGACGATAATAAGTATACGTTATTTTTTGTTAAAGACCTTGTATTTTGAAAAACATAAACTCCTAGAAAACGTCCATGAAGTAACAGCAACGATTTTCAAGCTTGTTTATCGGCACAATCAATTTGTTTTCCCATCAAGGTTTGTTTTAACATGTGTAGGGACATCCAAATGTGTAAGGCTATTGGAAACCAAAAAAATAAAGGAGTGGGATAGCTATAATTGGATAAATTCGGCATATGAAAACACCAAAATCAATGATTTTTTTCAGTGGCTGTGTGACCTTGTGTCTGACACATTCATATGCAAATGACTAATCTGTGAAACAAATAGGGGCGGAGACAAACCACTCAAATGTTTGGAAACACTAATTGTGTGTCAGATAGCTACTGATAACACATCCTGACATTGCTTTGTCTTGAGTTTATCTTTGAAACTTAAGGCACACAGATTAAACCTGTGTTGTTGATTTTGGAAAACACTACTGAGGCTGCCTTGCTTCCCTTCAGAAAATCTACATTTTAACCAACTTACATGACATTCTATGTTATGTTGACTTTATCACATGAAAGTTTATAGTGCATTTCATCAATTAATAAATAAATGTGAAAATCGTAATTTTCAACACAAATAATAGTCTCGCTACCTTAATTTAATTATATTTTTTATTTATATTTTGTGAACAACAGCAACCATATTGCTAAATTCGAGGAAATCGGATCACTTGTTTTTATGGTAGCTAACTACCTGAAAGAGCGGCAGTCGTCATGCCGCGTACTGTTCGATATGGGACTCATAGCGACGTATACAACGCGTGTAAAATGCATTGTTTATTTACATGAAATTCGAACTCGCGCTGCGCGACAATCACCACGCTTTAACAGAATATATTAACTGCAACTACCGTAGCTCAGATTAAAGGGTGGCAGTCGTCATGCCGTGTCCTGTCCGATATGGGACTCATAGTGACGTATACAATGCGTCTAAAATACATTGTTTATTTACATGAAATTCGAACACGACTGCTGCGTGACGACCACCACGTTTTAATGTTTGATGATTACAAATAGATACCAAATTCATCACAAATTATCTTTTGTTCTACTTCACTTGTGTGTGTGTATAAATTCTCATTTTTTTGAATATTATAAGCATATAAATGTAACTTCAATGCCTATAATACTGAAGCTGATGTAATAATGTTTCACTGTACATTTTTTTTTGTAAAATATCCTACCACATATTTTTGAGAACTGGATGAAATTGCCAAATTGACATTGTCATGGTAACATAGCAACTCAAAAACAAAAATACATTGCTAAAAACAAAACAAAATCCATACCATCTGCTTTGCTTTTGTCATCTTGATTCAGAGCTTTTTCAAATAGACCCGTTGAATTGGAAATCTGCAAGAGGTTTGGATCTGATAGCGTTCTTCGTTTATCTGTGAGTGGCGAAAGACCATCTTCGTCATAATCTTCTTCAACTGCAGTGGGTACTTTTGACTTTTTAAACACGGCCATTTTTAATCTTCCTGTGCAGGTATGGAAAAATTACATATCGTAAAAATATACGTATATGTAAAGCATTATACATTATGTAGCTTGCATAGAGGCTACAGTTTAAAAACTGCATTACGGCCAGCTACAATGCAGTCAGTAGAATCAACAGTGAGGTCTCTAATCCAACAGATATTTGCTGTGACACAACTAATTCACCAGCACATCAGTGACATAAAATTAGAGAATTGAAGATATGATCACGTAATTAACAAATCTGAGAGATGTCCACATGTAGTACCTCTATATGTAATATCAAAGCAATCAGACTTGCGGTTTTTAACAAGAAGTCAAAAATTGCACTTTTTACCAAAAATGACAAAAATATTCACTAAAATTAGAGAATTGAAGATATCATCATGAAATGAACAAATCTGAAAGAAGTCCACATGTAGTACCTATATATGTAATATCAAAGCAATTGGACTTGCGGTTTTTTACAAGAAATCAAAAATATCACTTTTTACTCAGTAATTGAGAGACTGGCAGCTGTTCAGGGAGGGATAGAATTGATTCTAAACTAGACTTGATTTAAATCAGATTCCAGTCTAGTCGGTTAGAACCTAACCATTTCCACAAAGTTTCAGTTGGCAGAGCTACACAATTGTAAATTTATTGGTATTTTTATGGAAAATAGAAATCAATTTCAATGTTTGTGTACAGAGTTTTTGCTGTTCAAACCTATGCGAGCTGCAGTGTTTTATATTTGATTATATGCTTACAATCGACTGGGGAATGCAGCTAGAAAATACCAAATATAAAAACAAAATATAAAGTTTTTAATTAATCAGTGGTCATAAATTGTTGTATGACCACATAAAGTATCGTGGTTGAATTGTTAACCATAGTCAATGTATGATAAATGTATTTATTGTGGGAGTATTTTTTCAATGTAACCAAACTGATTGCTCTAACCTTTTCACCACCAGTGTCTTTTCATCAAAAAATCACAAAATTGTCCTGCTCATAGTCTGCATTTTCCTTAAAAAATATTCAATTTTTTTGAGTAGAAACTGAAAATTGACTCAAATTTTGTCTGTTGGCTCCAAAGTTAGAATTAATTTTTAGAAATATTGAAAAATATATAAACAAACATGCAGAAAACTTTGAACAAGAGAGTCTGGTGGTGAAACGGCTTAAATCCTTTACAACGATCCTTGGGAACAGCAAATAAAAAATATTATTATTATAAATATTCCATATCAGTATGTTAAACCTTCATTCCGTTCACATGTCACAGTGGTTTATATTTAACTTCGCATTCAGACATATACATCATATTTACCTACTATTAGGTTATCATTAGATGGTATTGTTTTTTAACCCAGTTACCCTGTTCACATTCTATATCAAACCCCACATAAATGTACATGTTCATGATGTACTGTAAAGTATATGGTTTATCAGAAGCAAGCGTCAGAAGCAAATTGTTGGTCAAAGTCATTTCAAGTAAATCTTTGCAAACATTAGTATTAAAGGCAAATGATATAATTAAAATAAATCCCCATAGACTTCCTTGTGAAACATGAAAAGTAATGATGTCAGTACACAGGCGAGAATAGCCAGACTGAAAGATACACACCTACATGTAGCTGTCACACCTACATGTGGGTGAAATATGGAGGAATGATTGCCCCCCCCCCCAAACCAGACCAACCAATACATGTACATGCAATCAACTGCTATATATAGTGTCAGGTAACTTTGTTTGTTAACTATGTAACTCGATCCTATCAGTAATTTAATTCTTTCTCAGAAGCGACAACAAGTTTGCAACTGCACTCATTCTTGCAGAAAAAATGACAGCTAATTTATTGAAAACTTTCTTAAAACATTCAAAACACAATTCAAATCACTAATGCTTTAATCGCCAGCTTGCATCAGTTTTGGCACAAAAAGAATTCACAAAGACATTTAGTGTCTATTTTTGTTACAAAAGTAAGTATACTTCCTGGTTCCTGGTGAAATCATACTATCCCTCGTCCCTGTACATGTAAATTTAGTCAAAACACACAAATACTAGTATAAGTACAAGTACAAGCAATGACACGCCATGAAGGAACTGTGATAAAATCTATTGTTTCGAGATTACTTCCTGCTTACCTAGAAAAGGAACAGAAGGACCTTTCTTTGGCAACTGAAACGTTGATCCGACAATTGTCCTCTTACGAACAGGTTGTCCTTCCTGGTTCACGTACGTTGCCTTTTCAGAAAGAGACACTCTCAGCATAGACTGTCTTTTAAATGGATTAACCCTATCTTCTGCATGCTGTGTTAGTTTAACATCTGCAGAATCAATAAATAGAAACAAATCAGGAGGTTCCATATTAACTATAGGGGGAACAGGTAGAATACATGGTTCACTAGAGTTCACTACATATGCCATACTGGACAGAACAAAAATAAAACGTAATATTTATTAACATATGTTTTTTGTCCTCCATTTTACATAACATTTTAAGCATATTAATTTTTATAGTTATGTAGTATATATAAATTAGCCAATTTGAACCAGACTGTTCACAGCATAGCGATACTCCAGCCCTGACTATTATGACTTTGACATGCTCCACTTACGCCACGGACTACCCTATGTAGATTCTACAATTCTGGTCCAGAAAGTTGGACGAGCAATTGAATTTACTTGTGATGAAAAATTCCAAAAAAAGAAACATAATTCATGCTTACACACATTTTCGGACAGTGACATGACCTACAAAATGTAGTTGTTGAAATATTGTGCATGACTATATTATGGTTTAACTCTTTGAATGCCAGAATCTACTTTTGCATTATTCACAAATTTTAAACCCATATAATTTTTTTTCCTAAAATTCTTATTGGTCCAAAATTATCAAAAAAATAGAAATTCTAGAAAAATACATAAAACAAACAGACAAAATGCTGCACCAAAATTTGGCCAAAAAAATAAATGACACTCAAAGTATTAATACAATATAAAGGATACTAAACGTTGTAAATATATGTAGGTCAAAGGTCAACACAAACAATAGAAAACAAATGAACAAGGAAAGAATTCATTCATGAGAGAAAAAAAACTTTTTTCTGAAATCAAAGGCCTTAGCCTTCAGGGCATACACAACATTTTTAATAGAGTATTTGCTACATAAGAATTGCATACCCAATAGAAGTGCGTATAAACTAAAATACACATTTATTACATTTTGCTATTTAAAATACATTTTCAATATTTCTTTTTCACAAAATTTTAGACCAAAAGGACATCCTTTCCCATTTCCATCATTCAAAAAAAAGGAAAAAGGTTAGTCTTCAAATACTTGGATACATTTTGAATTCTAGGTTTACTTGGAACAGATTCCTGGGGTACATATATATATACCGGTATTTGTGCATGTTTTCTAAGGGGTATGGTTTCAGCTGATTATTAGTCCCCATTTCGGTGAAGTTTTAGACTAAGATACAGGGACTTGATTTACCTGCCTACCTTACCTATGTGCATCAGTGCGTCCATCCATATCAAGCCACATCTCACACATACTGGATTTATTAAGTTCAAACTCCACAGGTACATCAGACATTATATAGGATTTATGAGTTGATTCAATATGGCTGAACGACGGCCATTTTAAGGTCATAAATATATCAAAAAAACACATTTTGACCATTTTGGAACTGGATCTCAGTTGTACATGAATAGATTCTATTTAAACTTGGTAAGTACATTACACATAATGGTGCCTTGATGCACATTTTATTTTTTAAATCAAGCTCAAAATGTCTGACCAGTGGCCATTTTGATAAAAAAAATGCAGTTCCTGATCCATAAAATCAACATATATCTCATTTGAACCGATCAAGTTAAAACTTTACACATATATCACACATCATATCAGACAAATGCACATACATTTTCTCGCAATCAAATCCCAAATAGCTGACTAGACATCATCTTCTTTCAACAAATGCAGTTCCACAGAGTCATAACTTATACATGATGAACCAATCAAGTTTAAACTTCAAACATACACCACACATCAGCTCATATAATATCTTGTGTCTATAATACAAACAGGGACTGTGTCATTATTAATTTACTGTACAAACATTTAATTTCGCATCTGTTTTATTTCGCGGTTTTGAGCTGTCCAAGCTTTTCGCAGTGTTTAAACTTCACGGAGTGTCGAAAAATAAAACAAAAGGTCCCACCACATGAAGCAGTTAGACACGTGCAGCCTCCAACAGAACGTGTGTTTCCTGCATGCGTACCAGTATTGTGCAATAACAACTATTTGCCACTTATTACAGTCTAACATTTAATCACTGTATTCTTTATTTTAATTACTTAAGTAAATGACGTGTTTCTAGAGAGTCTAGAAAGTTATACAAAATGTATCATTCTTTAGAAGTGTGATGTACAATCAAAGGAAAAATGTCCATATACTGGTAACCAATACTGTTTTGGCTATACATTGTACCAATTGATCCATGCATGCTTCATCAAAAATTTTTTTATTTGATGACAAAAAATACTCAGTATATTTAATACAAGTCATTGAAAATGACACAGAGTCCCCGTTAAAGTTTTGAAAAGTTCTCTTTGTGCTCATCATATTAAAGCAGAAGGGTTGTCAAGAATGTGTCCTTGAAACTTGAGTGGCAAGTGGCAAATACAACAGATTGTTTATTTACATCAAATTCAATTGAGTGACGCCCCCTCCAGTTTAAGACATAAGTTGTGTTCACGTTACGCGAAGTACGGGCTAGGATTTAAGCTGATTTAGGCTTATCTAGCATATTTGCATTTCGACTAGACCCAATTGCGTCCACGCACAGGGAGGGCCAGTCGTTAGCACAGGCTAAGGGGTGCCATTAGTCGGTGACCTTTGGTAATCCGCTATTTACGAACGAAAAATAGATGACACGCGCTAGGTTCAATTTCTGCTGCTGGCATGTTTTGTTCTAATTTTGAAGCGATGTGCACAGGCACGCGAGAGAAGACGGACCCAACTTATTTAGATGCACATAAACAGTATACAACGGGTGTAACAGAATACAGAGTTTTATTATAGCATGTCATAGACAGCGAACCAAATTTATTTTGTCTACGATTGGAGCTGATGTACGCTCTACTACAGTGACCCGATTAGTGTGGAAGCAAGCGCAGAGTAATGACTGGTGGAATAGTGTCGTTATACGTACGTGGGACAATTTTCACACCCAAAGGTCGCCGCAGAGGGCGCTTAGCCCTGGGCTAAGCGTTCGCGCATACTTCGTTAGCCCGTGCTAAGGTCTGGACCGCGTCTTAAATTCGGATCAGATTTAACCCGTACTTAGCATTCCTTAGCCCATGCTAAGCGTTCACGCACGTTTTCTTAGCACGGGCTAAGGAATTTGACCTCTTAGCCCGTGCTAAGGAGCTGTGCGTGAACGCAACTATAGCAAAGAAAAATATAGATCACAAGTGACAGTAAAACAAATTAAGGTGCATGTCTATGTTATTGAACTTGCTAAAATTGTTTAAAGTATGTTTGAGAAAATGCAAGTCTGATCATTTTCCCACTGGGACTGTTTTTTCAAATAATTTATTTAATTTCTAGTGAACTTTATTCATGCATGATGTTGACAGAATCTGCTACTCAGCAGTTTCTAAATTGTTTGAAACCATTTGCTCTTGTTTTTTTTTAACAGTGTTGACGTCCTTTAATAATGTATTTGATGAATAGATTAAATGATTTAATTAATATTTTTTAATGAATATGTCAACCAAGTATCTCCCCAGTTCACCATAGATTGCCATTTTTTCTGTGTGTTTAGAGATGCCAACTACAAATCTGAAGAATGAGAGATGAACATCCTCAATTGCCGATTGTATAGTACCTTCATCACCTCACACATATCGTTGCTATATGTAACAATTACTGTTCTTATCAAAAAGTGACATAAGAAGTGTATATTAATGTTCATGTTATTGTTCTGATTAATTTTGTTTTAAAAAAGAAATATACCGGGTACATGTAAGTCATGTACAGGCTAAGATTTGAGCTAATTTCATATGTTTGCATGTCATTGCATTTATGCATAGGAGAGAACAGTTTGCATTTGCTAAGGAACACCTAAACTCAGTACAGTAATCAAGAAGGTATACATGTTAGTTCTATGGGTAAAAAACAATAACAAAACAAATTCAGAAAGTTATGAATAGTAAATCTTCCAAATAAACATTGAATAAAATAGTATTTTGGGCATATGCAAATGTAGCCCTAGCTAAGAATTACACACACTTCGTTAGCCTGTGCTACATTGTATGGGTCTTAACCGGGTCTTAAAAACAGGTCAGATTCGGCCAATACTAATGAGCTGTGTGCGTGAAGGCAACTATAGTTTTTTATCCTTTCTATTTTAAGATGCTTATACCTCCATGCTTATACTAGTACCTTCTTTAAATCTACTGTTTGCACTAATAATTGACGAAAATAATTAATTTCATTGACAATGGTTTGTTATTTAAAGTCTTGTTTGAATTATTAAAAATAATAATTCGTTTTTTCTCAATATTTCTTTGAAGGTACCAATACGTTGTGTAAGAAGAGAGGTGATACTATTTTGCAATCCTTTTTCAGTTTCATAAAAAAAATCACAAGATCACCTGCAGTTTACTTTTGACTCGTTAAGTATTGGTGGGTCGACAGTCCCTGTAGTGGGTCACATGCATTCAAGAGTATATTGAACAAAATGGGACTAATATTACAACCTTGCCGGACTCCAACTGAGGAATGGAATGGTTCAGTGTAAGCCTTTCTTTGTTTTGACTGTAATTATTATTGAAATACATATCTTATATATTATATATTTTGCCAGAAATTCCATTCTTTATAAGTTTCAAATAGGATCCATTGTGCCAGACATTGTCAAATGCTTGAATCAATAAAATTAAAACAATCATAAATCTTGTTTTCCTTTTCAGTTCTAAATAATTTCTACCTTTTGTTTTCCCTGACTGCTTTTGATTTTTGATAAAGGTACTGATTAACAAGAGTATTCAAAATAAACAAATTATCAGTAGAATTATACCAATAATTTAAAACAATTTTGTTAGAAACCAAACTGAAATTTAGATAGAATGCAGTTTTTCTCTACAAATATGCTACAAGTCTAGAGTTTAGAATACTGGTAAACATTTTACCTAGACAGCTGCATGGTAACTAGAATTCCTCTGTAATCATCCAGGTTTCATTATGAGCCTGATGTGTGTGTTTATACATATGTTTACAAGGCATCTCAGTTATCAGTTAGATAGAAGACTGGATATGGATAGAACCATGTCATTCATGGTATGGTGTAAAAAAACACACAGTTTTCCTTTAAATTTCTTCACAACTTTGAGAGTTTTCAGTTCGAGAGTTTTATATGTCAGACAGAAAGTGAAATATCCATGGACACTTTAATGCCAACAACCCGTAACACTAACAAACCGACGCCCACATTTAGAGGAATCGAAAGAGAATTCCCGGAAAACAAGGACGCCACATTCGCGGGTTATCAAGCCGGATTATGTTTGACAACAAAAAGTTGAGTCTGAGATCCGGAACTTTTGCAACATGTGTTTGGTTGCTTACCTGTGCTGTCTATGTCTTCAAACGTTTTTAATACTTTCCGCACGTGAGACATTATTGTCCGTTCTGATTGATTTACTAGGTGGATCTTGTTGACAAACAATGCCGGAAAAGCCCTGTGTTCCGCGGAAGTTGTAATTGTATATTTGTCCTTGATTCCCCAATTGGGGTAAAGGTTATAAGGTGAATCTATTATTCCTAAGGGGTGGTTACTTTTGAACTGCACACTTTGATCTGCGTTATCTGTTATATCTAAGACTGATGTCTGGCGGTTACATTCGTTATCCGACAACGATGAATTATATTGTGGTAGCAGACACATAATGGTTAAGTCCTGTTCTGTTGTTCAAAGTCCGACACACATCGACCCAGTAATTTTGCCCATGTAAAGTAAATGGATCACTCAGCCGAGAATCAAGCCACTTTTGAACGGGACACCGAAATGGCATTCGCCGTTTTCAGGTACACAGTTGTTTGTTGAAATTGTAAACAAAACATGGGCATATTAGTGTACAACTGGTCATTCCCGCGAGACTGAGAACGCCTTTATTTGACGTGCTTTCCCTGGAAACCCGACCCGTTCCCAGGCCGTACTTGTGCCCATTCTCGTCATGTCATGTGTGCCCTAAAATCTCAGCTACAGATGACGAAAAGGGCAAAAGTGAGGGTCGGCAAGGGATATTTTCGTAAGCTGTAATCAACTGTTGTTTATTTTCGCCATAATGTAATTTAAATAAATAAAAAACGTAAATTCGTAGACATGGGCAAGGTGTAAAATGTAGTCAGCTATTTTATTCGTCCGTAATTTGTAAAATGATCCTATATTTTGTAAGCATTTTCCAAATTAAATGGCGTAATATTATAAAAATGTAATTAGGAATTTGCTTTATTCGTAAAGTGTAAAAACCTATTTTTTTTACTGTAAATGGAACTTTTTTTTATTTTCTGTAAAAACGTAAAATGCCATTTTTATTTCCTGTAATGTACGTGTACCAGCTACCCCCCCCCCCCCCCCCACACACACACACACGCACCCTTGCCTCCCTTCAAAAGTATATCCGTGGTGTGGGCCCACAAATAGTCCAAACCACTCTTTAGGAGACAAGTTTAACTGCTGAGGGACCCTTGGAAAAAGTATTGTTGCCAGGCTAGTATTGGTCTGTCTGACGATAATTTCAAATAGACTGTCAGCTCATATTTTTCAAAATATTATTTTTTTTAATAATATAGAGCATTATTAAAAAAAAACAGTATTACACCATAATGAGAAAAAAAACTAAAACTAATAAAAAAGTTAAAAACAAAAATAACCTACTGCATTTGGCAAATTAGAGTTTTAAAAATGTTATAACATGTCTGAGTAAATAAATGAATTGAAACAGTATTCATGATGGTAAAAAATGTGTTTGTACTATCAGTACTATTAATCAGAAGATTTATTGCTGAATTAAAAATATAGTTTCTCCATTTCTTATTTGAAGTTGCACTTCTTATGTCATTCATATTGCTTTATTATTGTGAAATTTGTATTGACATTGTGTCCTTCATAGGACTTAGATTTACATAAAATAAAGAGTTTAATAATTAAAATAAAAAATTAATGGATAGATGCATGGATTAAATTTCAGTATCAAATTTGTTAAAGAAATGGTTTCTAATATGTGTGTGTGCTTTACAATAAAAAAAAAAGATTCCATTTCAAAGGTGTATGTGCTAATTTGATCATGGCCAAACTGTAATATGAATTCTTTACTATTTCTAGGTAACTTTCAAAATAAACTTTTATTGAAGTGAAAATTATCTCATTCTTGTTTCCAGTGTTTTTTACTCAAAAAGTTTTTCCACGTTTAATTGATTAAGTGTTTTTTTTTCCTGTCACCCAATTTTTTATTCTGGATTTTTCCAATTGTTAACCTTGTTCAAGGCTTAAATTATCAATAAATCATGTGAACTATTATTTGAAGCGATATTTAATCGTTATGTGAAATATTTGATGGTCTGAATTTGCACACATTTATTGCTCAGAATTTGTTTTTGGCCTGTAATTTTAAACAAAAGTGTGAATCTAAATTGTGAACCCATCATACATGGATACTATTTAAAAAGTGTTATTACTGGTAAATTAAATCTGAATGCACCATCAGATTTTAAAACTAAAGCCATCAGTGTTTAAACACTCTAAAAGCTAGCATTGAGAGTAGATATGTGGACCCACAACCACCGTAAAATCTGTATTAGAAGCCGCATTCCTAACAGAAGCCGCACACATTCTTTTTGAACAATTGAAAACCCAACATTCACAATTTCTCATATGTGTAGATGCTTTAATAGAAGCCGCACCCGCTCTGTTGCATTGTACCATTTTAATAGAAGTCGCAACTTTTAATACAGATTATACAGTACTATAAACCACTCTTTACTAGACAGCTTCAACTGCTTAGAGAGCCCCTAGAAATTTCTAGAAAATGAAAAGTACCGATATGCACTTGGGTAGTATGGTACTTCATCAATCTCTATTATGCAACACTTGATACAATCAGCTTTTGTATATACTTCAGGGTATTCTTGTAATTATCTCATATTATTGTTCTCATGAATTATAGCTTACATTTATAATCTATTTATTCAACAGATGTCCTCCCGAATTACTGCTCAGACCTTTGGTCAGGTAAAGTACAATGTATAGACAGTATATCCATAAAATTTGCTTGCTTGCTTGTTTGTTTGTTTGTTTTTTCTTTGTTTGTTTGTTATGTGTTGATTCATTCATTCATTTATTTATTCAGGCATTCATTATTGCATTCATTATTGCATTCATCATTGCATTCATCATTGCATTCATTCAACTTTAAAAAAACAAATTTGGATATAATTTTTTGAAGTGTTTTTGACTTGCCCAATGATATAAAATGACAACCTGCGATGGAAAAATGATTTTTCATTCCTGTGATCTTGCACATAACAAAATCCATATCCATAGAACACTTGTTTCTTCACTATTAATTCAGAAAAAGAGTAAAATGGGGGAAAAAAACGTATGCATGTATTTTACATTACATATGTGTGTTATGAAAATAAATACCGGGGGTAAACGTTCAAATAAATTCCTAGAAAAGTAATTTCATTGATTCACATAATAAAAATGTTTTCATTTTACAAGTTTCAAGAGTTTATCTAAAAAATGTCCATACTGCATCATTTTAAAATCATACCCTCTACTGGTTTACAATGTGTAGCAAAGCTTAGCACTCCAGTCATAATATCTTTAAGTTACCGTACTTAATAAGTATTTCGCAGTTACCTAATTTGTTCCCTGCTACAAAAATCCACTCCTTTCCCTGAAAAAGGATAATGCTTTTCATCTCACGGAACATTGACAAATTGATATGGCATCTCAGTTTTAATTGTTTATTCAATACTATAATAAGATAAATGTTAAATGTTTAACATTTATAAATTACTTTTGAATATATACATAAAAAGCTTAGCTATTTTTAGCTGTGTGTGGAGCACGTCGCTGATACCCAAAATTGCAACAACAAAAAAAAGTGTGTGAGGCACAGTTTTCAAACTGGCACATGCAAGTTCTTGTAATAATTTATTAAACCTTCATTATCTATCAAAGAGCAAAATGTTGAGATATTTCTGTGCCATAACAAGCAACAAATTTCACTGAGTGTTGTCACGGTTACTAGAAGTAATCACGGTGTTGTATAAATTGTTTCCGAACTATGTCAGTGACTCTATTTTTATTAAAATTTACTTATGCAAGTCAAAATTTATGAAAGTTATTTCACAAATAATACAGTAAATCCTGCAGCCAGATTTTCACAAGTGAACTGTCAAATATATATCCACACGTCCACATAGTTTTATTTACTGTGTTCTCCTGTCTTTGACAAGAATGCTTGCATGCACACTAAATTTGTAACATATTGTTCTTTTTTTTTCAGAAACAATCTATGTGTGCCACGGCCATTAATGAATCTAACACACTCACATGTGCGGACGTTATGCAGAGCGGCAGTGTGCGAGGAATATAATAAACCTTTAGTCATCAGAAATATTCCCAGGGTTGAGAAACTAGGGTCGGGTTTGATTCGAGTTGCTGTAAAGTGTGTTGGTGTCAACTTTGCTGATATACTGTCCTGCAAAGGACAATATCAAAAAAAATTGTCTCCACCATTTGTGCCAGGTAAGAATTAAAAAGTTCATTCAGTTTGAGTTGAATTAAAATTACTACTGAGCATATGTATGCAATGCATTATGGGAGAGAAATTCCCTTTGTATAGAATGGAAAGCTTATTATCATAATATCTTTTATTTCTATTGAGCGAAATTTTGAAATATGAAGAAATAATTTCACCATAGAAACCACTGTAATTTTGATCCATTTAATTTCCATGATATTTCAAACTCAAAAGATTTCCTGATGGTATGAACCAAAATTACTGAAACTATGACAACTATATAAACAACTACATGTATTAATTATTTTTTAATTCGGTGTGAACTTTTTAGTCCCCGTTTGGACGTAGTCCGAAAACGGGGACTTATGTTTTGCCCTGTGTGCGTCCGTGCATGTGTGCGTCCGTGATCACCTGTATCTCGAACATGCATGGACCGATTAAGTTCAAACTTCACTCATACATCACACATTATATGGGTCATATGCACATGCATTTTTTTCATGATCCGATTAACGATAGCCGAATAGCGGCCATTTTAAGGCCGAAAATGCATCAAAATCACACATTTTCACCATTCCGGACTCGGATCTCAGTTATGCATGGACGGATTTCGTTCAAATTTGGTACATACATTAAACATAATAAGACCTTGATGCACGTCATTTTTTTTTTTGGATCGGGTTTGACTGGCGGCCATTTTGTTTTAAAGAATTCAGTTCTGGATCCGTATCTGAGACATGCTTGGATTGATCGAGTTCAAACTTCACACACACAAGGTACATCATGTCACAAGTATGTATGTGCATTTGTTTCATGATCTCATTAACGATAGCCAAATGGCGGCCGCTTTAAGGCCGAAAATGCATTGAAATCGCACATTTTCACCATTCCGGACCCGGATCTCAGTTATGCATGGACGGATTTCAGTCAAATTTGGTACATACATTAAACATAATAGGACCTTGATGCACGTTATTTTTTTTTTCGGATCAAGTTCGAAATGGACGACTGGCGGCCATTTTGTTTTAAAGAATTCAGTTCTGGATCCGTATTCAAGACATGTCTGGATTGATCAAGTTCAAACTTCACACACACAAGGTACATCATGTCACAAATATGTATGTGCATTTGTTTCATGATTTTATTAACGATAGCCAAATGACGGTCTCTTTAAGGTCGAAAATGCATTGAAATCGCACATTTTCACCATTCCGAACCCGGATCTCAGTTATGCATGGACGGATTTTGTTCAAATTTGGTACATACATTAAACATAATAGGACCTTGATGCACGTCATTTTTTTTCCGGATCAAGTTCGAAATGGCCGACTGGCAGCCATTTTGTTTAAATAAATTCAGTTCTGGATCCGTATCCAAGACATGTCTGGATTGATCAAGTTCAAACTTCACACACACATGGTACATCATGTCACAAATAGATACATGTATGTGCATTTGTTTCATGATCCGCTTAACAATAGCTGAATGATGGCCATTTTAAGGCCGAAAATGCATCAAAATCACGTATTTTCACAATTCCGGAACCAGATCTCAGTCATGCATGGATGGATTTAGTTCAGATTTAGTACAATGTGTTGTACATATGCAGGTGCATTTCGGTCATGATCTGCTTTGAATGTATATGTCACTTAAATATGAACGGAACGGGGACGTGTCATTGACATTGACTTGTTTATATGTGCATAGACAGGGGGAAATGCTGTATGTACCCCACGTTTCAGACTACCATTTTCGCACTCTAACTATACCTCTTGGAGAAAACAGGTACATCTATAGATATCAACTTGCTTCTCTCCATAGTATGATGCATTGATTCTATTTAGCTGCTACTTATTCAGGTGCTTTGAGAAATATTTCTTCAAGAAATACAGTCACCATAATGTAATTTGTTTTGCTATGAACAACTTAAGCTACCGGTATACTAGGAGGAAGGTTGTTTCTTTTCATTTACTATACATGTTGAAAAATTATCTGAAATGAATATTTTATTTGATATCCTATAATTATGGATCATCATCTGTGCATTGAGAATATACAGGCTCTCTGGTAGCTGCTAAAAAAACCTGAAAACTCATAGACAAGAATGCTAATTTAAAGCTAAATTTTATCACCTGGCTTCCACAAAATGAACCTTGATAAATCTTTTCCACATTTTACCAAAAAACTTGCAGTATACATACAATGGAAATGCTATGCTCTCCTCAATTGTATATCAAAATATTTATTTACCGGTAATTGGAAACATTTTGTCTTCATCCATTTTTCTTTAGGATTGGAAATATCTGGTGAAGTTTCTGAGGTAGCTGATAATGTGACAACATTTAAGAAGGTATAAAACACAATAATTATAATCAATATATACAAGAAAAGGAATTATTAAATAAGTAAATCATATTTTTAGACATCTGTCACTGCAACGGCATAAGTTTGCGGTATTGCAGTGGGTAATTTGCATCCTACCATATTAGGCAATGCTAATTCCAAATATGGATTGATTACACGAGTCAGCATTAAATTCTCTAATAATGAAAACAAACATGGCAGCCCCAGCGTAAAGTTTGACCAGTCCCCATCCAAAGTTTGTTGAATCTGTTCTAAACTTTTTGGATTTCGGCATTCCCATGATGTATCCTTGGAAGGAAAAGATGTATAATAATAAGGTAATTATGAGGATGCAGCAAAGTATGCAGTCCGACAGTACAGCTTCCACTGCACGTCGATCAATATACTCCCGCTGTAGTGTCTTTGTGCATACTTTGCAATACACTCTTAATAAGCTCATATTATTGTTGGACATTGCTCTGTTAAAACAAGAATTGATCGCATATAAACACTTTAATTACTTTGTTTACATTGGAAGTAGCAATTACGTAGGCATGGACCATGTACACAAATCTTATAAAATGTATTTTGCTGGTTCTCAGCGAATTATGACCACTAGCAAGTTAATACCCCAAATTACCATGATCGAGCAACCATATGTTTCTGTTATTTTAGCTGTGATAGTATTGTGTAGTATACGATTCACTCCATGTAATATCTTTTGACCCATGTTATTCTTTGACCTTTCAGTTCAGAGAAAGCTTTCCTTTTCTGCAACCTGTCCATGTTTATAGTCACTTTGTCGTAATGCATGTGATCATAACAAGTATTGACAATGAAAATTATTTGCCAATTATTTCACTCATTTTCACAAGTATGACGTCTTGTACACTTTCAGATGTTTTACCCCTTATGATATTTTCTGACTTCTAGCTCACTGTTGTGGCTCATGAACCACAAGGTTTCAGTTCATGTGCCACAACCTCCATTGGTACATCATGAATTTATCATGTAAATTAGCACAGTGGCGCATGAGCAATCATGTGTTCCTGTTATTTTAGCGGTGATAATCTTCTGTAGTATTCGATCTCCTCCATGCATTATCTTTTGTACTCAGTGCCATTTTTCGACTGCTTAGTTCAGAGATGGCAAGGTTTTGGTTCATGTGTCACAACCTCAGTCGGTACATACATCGATCAATACTTTAGAATTTGTCACGTAAATTACCGTAGTGCATGAGCCGCAAACTGATATGTAAATTAGCCATATATTACCACGAGTAAGTCACAAAGATGACCAGATGCACCAGAATTCATTATGTTAATTACCCATATGAATATGTAAGCAGTGTCTACCGGTATATGCTTGTACATGTAAAATACACCCTAAAGTTTATACATTTAATAATGCAACTACCTTGAATGACATGCAGTTCTATTATACATTGTACATATGATATAATATTCATCATTTGTGAGTTTTCTCTCAAAGCTCAGTAATGACATTTGATTTGCACACATTACCGTAGTTTCTCTATAATAAGCCCACCCCTCTGTTTTTAGACATTTAACAAGTTAAAGGCATCCCCGAGTATAGGTCCCAGGGTGTCAATGACATTTAATAAAATATTTCATTGCATAAACTTTGTGATTGGCACGGTAGTTTGGTTCCTGCTTTTACGAGAAAACTCGCATTGCGTAGTAGTTTTCAAAACGCCAAAAATGTGATCAACAAGTCAGAAAACCTGGTCATAGAACATCGTTTTACTTTTTTGGATAATTGTGTCCATTGAGACTATCATGAATAGGGTGTAAACAAGCAAACTATTCTTCAACATGACTTGTTTGCGACCCTGTTTACTTTTTGAAAATTGTGAATCAACAGCTTTTAGGAAAAAAGTCAACAGATCGCATTTTAACATAACGGTAATTCAATCACTTCCGTCAATAATCAGAAAACTTCTTCTGTACGACATAGTGTTTTGATTGGTTAACGAAAGGCATGATGTACTAGACCGGCGCTGTGAACGAAAAATGTAATTTGGATAATTTTCTGTGGGTGGGAAGATGGTTACAATTTTAAACCCCCTAAAGAATGATCTTTTCTGAGGTGGTCCTCGAGTATAAGCCCGCCCCCTAATTTTCTTGATTTTACATGTTCAGGATCCTGGGCTTATGATCGGTGTATAGTATAGTTATATACGGTATATAGAAAAGTTAAGGCAGTTGCATAACTTTGAATTTAAGGACAAGAGTAATTTGATCACATGATTTGTGTAATATGTTTACATTCTTTAAATATAATTGCTTGCCTGTAAGCATGCTTACATCAAACTTTGTGAAAATCCTAAAGAAAATTGGGTAAAATAAGGCGAGGTTGACCCCTGCTGCCTACCAGCCCCCCCTCCCCTCAAATATTTGTATGAACAGATTACAATGTATTTGTCTCTTTCTATTAGGGTGACAGAGTGTTTGGTGCTGCTATATCAGATGGATTTTCTGAAGAGGTTATTGCTCATCCCCAGGTAAGAATTAAGATTCATTTCAATACTGTTTGTAGTGATAGGGAGCCAATGAGATTACCCTGTCTGTATATCTGTCTGTCTGACTGATCATCAAGAACTGTTGACCAATTGGATGATGTTCCGTTTATAGGGAGATCTCGCATATTGTGTTAATGTCATGGTCTGCCAATCTTTGAGAGGAGCTTTTGTTAAGTTACTCTTACTTCAACAATTGTGTGTAGCACATTATTAAACATTAAAATACCTCCAAAATACTTTTGTGTTTTTTAAATCCCACACAATGTTTTGCGACACTATCACATCACTGCGACACTATCATTTAATGTTTCCCTGTTTTTATGTTTGATTTCATGCAAAATGGTCTATTCAAACACTTTTGTTATAGATGGACACAGCTGACACACTTTTGGCATATGAAGTTGTACTCACTGTGAAATTATTCATGTGAATATGTAAATAAACCTTATATGCAAATGACCATCAAGTTCTCATTGAGAGTGAGAGAGAGTCCGAAGACTCAAATGGTGACCTATGTAAATAAGTATTTAGAATGGTGGTCGCAATGAAGCGAATATAATGTTTAAAGGGCAAAGACATGTCTTGTTGCTGTCTGCATGCTCTCACTAAGATTTTGGCAGCCATTTGCATTTAGGTTCTACTGATATTACATAACAAAAGTAGTGTATTGAATTTTATAATTATTTACAATTTACTTCTTGTAAAGGAATTATATTTTCCTATCATTTATACTGTGAAAATGTACATCACTCACTGCAATCATTTTTTGCAATATGATAATTTGGCGGTAAACATGAAGAGGTAATGTTGTGTTAGACTCGATCACCACAAAGTAAAGATCCCAAAAAATTTTGCAGTTTTTCCCCAAGTTGTGAACATTAATTCATCTTTTTACAAACTTAAAGCAATTTACAGTATGTCACACTAGAGTAAAGCGATCTTCAGATTTTCACATACAATACAATGCAGTGAGATTGTTGTCTTTTTAGGGTTTATGGCATATCCCTGCTAATGCTACCTTCACGCAAGCTGCCACATTGGTGGTATCTTATGGTACTGCTATGTTAGCACTGGAACAGAGAGCACATATCCAGCCAGGGTAAGCTATATAACTATTTGTAATTATTTCTCTTCCATAACTTATTAATATTTGATCAAATAATATAAATAACATTTGATTAGTAATCAATCAATTAATTATTAACAAATAGTGTAAGTGAATGGGACTAATTAGCAAGGGGCCTGAAAGTTTATTTTCTAAACATTTGACCCACTTTGCACATATGGTATCATGGTAACATATACATATATAAAAGGAAAAATTATCATCCTGAAATTATCATAACTTTCAAAATAATTAAGAAAAAGAGTCAACAAAGCTATATATATATCGTGATCAGTAAATGTTTAAGCAAAAACCCCCGCCGAAGGCGGGTATACCATGAGATATTGCACAATTCACGACATATATGCACGAGCCGCAGGCGAGTGCATATATGGAGTGAATTGTGCAATATCAAGTGGTATACCCAACTTCGGCGGGGGTTATTGCTATTATATTATACCGTATATTGACAATTCGATAAAACTTGTAAAAAAATAGTTTACTTTCATCTACTAAAAGATCATGATTATGGCCCTTGAACATGAATATTTATAAGAATAGTATGTAGTTGTACGCTGAATGCATACAAAAATTACATGCGCAACACAGTTCAAATTGAATACAAACTAATTTTTATTCCACATGAAAAAAAAAACATATCCACGTTGAATAGAACAGCGTAAACACACAAATTAGCATAACAAAGGATGACCTTTCTGACCTTTTACTGACGCACAACGCGATTTGAAATACAGGGTCGTGTACAGTTTGGATCATTTAAACAACGGATTTTCCACGTTTTCATTCCGGTTTTTGTACAATTTGGACTGTAATTTGCCCATTGAAAGTACAGTTGTGAAATAAACCGGTTTTGTGACTCATCATACTAGTAACTGTGGATATTTGACGTTTAGCGGTACGCGGCGGGACGCGGTGTATCATGTACGGCGACCAGCACAGCGACCTCAGTTCCATCATCTGACCTGGATACCTTTGGTATAACCAAAGTTTTGTGACAGTATGACTGACAAGTTTTGTCGTTATTCTGGGGTAAGTTTGATGGTGCAAGATCGGATTTTCGCATCGTTTTTGTGACACGTACATGATATGCCTTGTCTCAACTCCGGCTGAAAGACTTTGCACGCCGTCGCTCTAATACAGTGGTTGGTGTACACTCGGCACAAATCTGTAGCTTTCGAAATTACCTTCATCATCTCCTGTAATTTATTTACCCATAGTGAAGAATTACAATACCATATATCGTCGTCGAATCCTGCGTTGTCCCGTGTTTTTTGAAACAGATGGCAATTACTCGGGTGCACTGCAATTTTGTCAACTGCCGCTATCAGACACCGGGTGTTATTGGTGGCATACATTTTTGCCTTTGACTCATAGTTTTTTGCAATTTTGTGTCATTAAATCCCTCAATTATATCTTGTACTTAAAGATCATGTTTTCTTTGTGGAAGTTCACAATCCATCTCAAAGTAACAACACTGAGAACACAGCGTTCTGGCGTTCATGTAGGCACCTCACGGTGTTAAGGGACGGTGGTTTAGGTTTGTGTGGCGAACGACAATCACCCAACGACCGACGCTCACAACTTGGATCCCACCATTAACAAAAAGCAATATTATTGTTATATAACTTTTCAGATGTTTTTAATTCAGTATTTTTTTCAATATTCTTCTAAAACTCAACCACTATATTTCCCTAAAAATCAAATAATACCGGTTTTATGTATTTCCGTATTAAATCTGTAGTCAATTCATGTTCCAGGGCCACTTGGTTTAGCCGTGCATTATCAGCCAATATACCATGGATTGCATATGCAAATTTTGTGTTTGGACCAATCAAATCAATGGATTAACACCATCAATATACTGGTATAATATAATTGACAATATATTGCAGAATGCCTGGCTATCTTTTGCCTTCTAACAGAATAAGCAAGTAGAGTTGTAAAACACTCCCAAATTGTATTATTTGATATTTATATTAGCTCAATTTCCTTGATTTCAGTGAGACAGTGTTAGTCACAGCTGCAGCTGGTGCTGTGGGATTGGCAGCAGTGGATATTGCAAAGAATGTTTATAATGCTAAAGTATGTTTTGCTATGGAAGGTTTGGTATATTCTACATTTTAAATCAGTGTGTCACTTAACTAACAATATTGCTTTCAAACATCTCACAACATTAAGAGGTCGTGAATAAATTTTTGGTAACTGTATTCTCAATATTTAAAATGATATCTCATCAGTATATAGTGGCAAAGCCTTCTTATTTTAACTATGTTTTCTGCTGATTCCAGGTAATAGGTGCAGCTGGAGGACCAGAAAAATGTGCCTTACTGAAAAGAAAAGGAGCTGACCATGTAATAGATTATACAAAGGAAAGTATTCGAGAAAAAGTGAAAGAATTTACTGGTGGGAAAGGTGTGAATATTGCTTTTGATAATGTTGGAGGAACATCATTTACGGAATGCCTAAAAAGGCAAGTTAACTTTGAACTGAGTAATTATTTGGACACTCTACTCAATATTCACAATAACCTGCTAACCATACTAGTTTAACAGTATGAGAGTGGTGTGAACTCTTGTATATCATATTGTTATATTACTGCATCATCTTTTCTTGGTTTTATGATAAGTTGTTTTATTTTGTCTAGTCTTTAATTGATATATGGTAGAAATTTACATATCAAGCATTTTATTCTGGTCATGTATTTACGAGCCAGATATCAATTTAGTATGCAATTTAGAGGATTACCATATTTGCTTTATTACTAGCGCATATGCTTGTGTAAATGACAAAGGTGTATTGATAAATGGTTGATATTAAGTCATATTTTAATGATACCCACATCATACAATAAAAGCATTTTTTGGTGTATGTACGCATTTATTTTGTGCTTTTAATAGAGCAAGTATGGTACCGATATTTTTAACATTTATATAACATTTCTAATGAGGAGACATTCCAATTTTACCCTTGCTGTCAGTTCTTGGTAATTAAAATGAAATGGAGAATATACTTACCATCCAAGTTTGCTTTAATTTCAGAATATATATCTTCTATATCTTAACAGTATGCTGCATTAGCTACAACCATGCACTGTTACTATATTCACCTAATAAAAATGCCACATTCCGTCTCCCCACAGCCTGGCATGGGATGGTCGCATCCTAGTTGTTGGCTTTGCAGGTGGAAACATTCCAAAAATACCAGCTAACTTACTACTACTGAAAAATGCCTCAGCCATTGGAGTATATTGGGGAGATCATTTACACCATAATCCAGGTGCTCTGAGGAAATCAGTCACTGATGTCTTGGACCATTTTGAAGATGGAAAGATCACACCTACAATTTCAGAAACTTTTCCCTTAGAAAAGGTAGGCTATAATAAAAAATGATTTTAAGCCATCCAAAATTGTGATTACATCGCTGATGTAAATTGCTTCTCAACTATAGCGAGTGCAAAAATAAACTTATTATGAAATCTAATATCTCCCATGCAACATTGCATTATATACCGGTATATAGGAACTACATGTGGACCGCTCTTAGATTTGTTCATTTTGTGATGATGATATCTTCAATTTTCTATTTTTTATGAATAATTTTGGTAATTTTTGGTAAATACTAGTAGTGATATTTTCGACTATTTGGTCATAGTTACGTTTATTTTCTGATTGGAATGGAACTGTAGAATAGGTACATGTGAAGTTTTGATTAGTGTCACTTTAATATGTTAATCAATTCTAACATCTAACAATGATGTATATATTCATTATTGCAGATCAATGAAGCTTTTGAATATATCACATCTCGTAAATCGACCGGTAAAGTTGTGATAAATATCCATCAATGAAGAAGGAAAGAAGTTGCTCTGGGAATCAGAATCACTTTTGATAGAAATGAAGTGGATTTTAACTTAAAACAGATATGGCACTAATCTTGCATATGGAGAATGACAATTTGAATAAGTTTTCGAGGGTTACTTGACTGAGCGAGCACTGACCTAAACTTTAATAAAAATAAAATGTGCCAGTGGGTAATTATTGTCTGGGCAAAGATCATTGCATCATATTCAATGTGGGTCCCATGCTACGTATACAATACGAGTAAATTACATTATTTTTTTTACATGAAATTTGAACATGTATGTGAATAAAATTATATGTGCCAAAGATTGTGGCTATGCAAAGCATGCATACTGGTTTACTGTGATTATCTTTCCAGGCAGTGTAGAAGAAAGTTTGTGCAAGTTGTGAAGTACATTTTCAAATGTATGAATATAAATGTAAAGTGGATGTTTGGTCTGAAGAATATGTACTTGGTATATTCCCAGAAACCATTTTAGGGTTTCACGATTCATTTCTGTTGACATACATAACTTAATTTATTTAATATATGCAGGCTGCATGTAGTTAAAAATTATAAAATCTGAATCGATCACAAAAAATAAAGTTACTCTGGTACAATTTTTTAAGAACCTGCTTAATTCCATTCCTTGCAAAAATGATGTTCAAAATATACCCAAACTTCACAGATATACATGTATATAGCTTGTACGTATCAATACAATTCAGATTAAAACAAGTGAAACACAGCAGGTAACTATCGAGGGCGCAATGCTACTCATGTGAGGTGTTACAATTTAAAGTGCATGTGAAACTCTTGCTACCTCGATGTCCAAAATCACTTATTTGTATGTGAATATTATAGTTTACCCCGGTATATATCTGGACACAAAATAGATACTTTAATAATAAAATTGAGTTGCAAAGTTGTGAACTACTACCAGTCATTTATTGCATTTCACGGTGAGGCTTGCATACAATGTAAATGTTAGCCAAGACTGGATGCAATATATTTACTATATGGGGGCCACCATCTTGAATGACGCATAAAACTAAATAGATTTATGCGTCATTAAGATGACAGTCCCCATACAGTAAATATCACATTTATTTTATTATATCAGGTGTGCGCCAACTGACTATGATCCAGTATTCAGGTTAGGGTTGACATAATAAATTGTTAAACAGCCCTTTTTTATAGTCATGTTCTGCTTATGCCCCACCCCCAGTTACCACATATACAATATGAATTAATAAACACCAATCAGTATTAAGTAATGGTCACCAATGACTTTATTTAAAATAAATTCACCAATCAAGACCTCCGTTTATACAAAATGCATATATAACAAGTTTGAATTGTCTTAAAATAATTCTAAATTTGACACATTATTTGTTTACAGCATCCCTTCAAATGAACAACTGTAAAAGCACTTGATAGTGACTTCTGTAAAACAACCCAATCATTAAATATTGTGCTAACAAATTCAAATTTTACATTACAGAGACATAGACGTTTTAATGCAATTCCAAGGCACCATAAGAGAAAGCTATAAATTTTATACATTTCAGTCAATATACTGTGAAATGATATTTTATTCTCTAAAACCTTTCATTACCATCACCTCTCACAATGATCCAGAAGTTCATTTTTTGGTAAAAAGAAAAATTAAAAAAAAAAAAATTGTTTTACATGTACAAATCAAATGAAGCCTCCCATACCCAAAAGCCTCTTTCATGCTAACCAGTTTTACCATGCTATTAAACTTTACTTTCTTCCTGTACTGGCCCATCTAAGAGAATGGCAACCCTGGATAAAAAAAAAGAGCTATAATTTTACTCCCGTAAGTTTTATTGCTTATTGTACTCATCATGCGAGGTACACCTATCTATGATGCACCTACAATTTGAAAAGATAATTTTGATTGAAAATAAAAACAAGTTTAAAATCTGTGACACCCTCAAAGGAAGTTTATATGATATGTTTCCTTAAAGGTATTTGGTGGCTAGGCTGACAATGGTCATCATGTTGGTTTCATCGTTGCAGGACGTTCAACACAATTTTGCCCACTGACTTGCGAGAGCTGATATTTTCAAGTGCATCGTTAATCTACGAGAAAGAATACAAGATTATATGATGTTAGATATTTGGAAAGAAAGAACCAGTAAACGATGGAATACTTTTAAATGTATGAATGTTATTATGCCATTTTAAAATATGCTGTGTTAATAAAGTACAAACTCAACGATATCATTAAACGGTTTCATCTTTATTAGACTACACAGCAACAGAAAACACAGGGAGCATGTGACACAAAGTACTGGACATGTGCATTTCTCTACATAAAAGTCAACTGGATGTTTCCCCCAGAGCATGTCGGGAGTTTGCCACACTGCATGCTGGGAGTTTATTGTACAGCAAGTTAACAGTATGATACCATAATTGAATAACTAAAATTAAAAATATTAAAGTCAAACAATCATCTCATGGCTGATACATTATATATTCAGTGTTATAGACTTTGAAGAAAGTCGTATGACGATTTATACTTAAAGAATGCAAACATTTTGACTTTACAATTAATACATACATTCAACAAAACCATGTACATAATAAATTATTTAAAAACTTATTGATATTTTACTATTTTGATGTTTTGAGCATATTTGCAGTGTTTTAATTTCATGAATTTGTCAAGAAAACAATAAATTTCATTGTTATTTTACAGGTTCAAGTTGATTAATCTAGTGAATTTTAATTATCAGCTGAAATAGCAAAATTAAAACCCAGTGATATAGTAACATAGATATACGAAAGCTACAGGAACTCTAGTTTTCACTTGTTAATCATGTAATAAGGTATTGCACAGTATTGAAACCATGCAGGTGAATGATGTACTCGCTTTAGCATAACCTTGGTTATTGGATTATTGAAAATCAAGAAAATCAAAACAATATTTTAAAATTGCTCAACTGGAAGAGTTTTGTTGAGAAATGGGATGAGCGAGTGCCAATGAGGGAATGAAAAAAGATATTCTAGCACTTTGTCATCACTACCTAAATACCTATTAAGTCTGGTAAAGAAGGTAATATCAAAATTTATAAGAAAAAATAAACAACATCCTACCTCCTTTAAAGGAAAAGTTGCTGATATAGTAGGTGTGATCGTTCCATCTGCAAAATGGTCCAAGACATCAGTGACTGATTTCCTCATAGCACCTGGATTATGGTGTAAATGCTCTCCAAAATAGACTCCAATGGCTGAGGCATTTTTGAGTAGCAATAAGTTAGCTGGTATTTTTGGAATGTCTCCTCCTGCAAAGCCAAGGACTAGGATGCGACCACCCCATGACAGGCTGTACGGAGATAGAATCATAAGAAGTAAGTGTGAGCACACACTACTAGAATATAATTTGGGAGTTGTCAACAGAATTCACAATGTGATCAACAACCTCAATGACTCATTCAATGAACTGTAAAACCATTTATTGTCACTTACATTTAATTTCACTATTTTGATGTTTTGAGCGTAATCACTGGGTTTTAATTTCATGAATTTGTCAAGGAAACTATAAATTTCATTGTTATTTTACAGGTTCAAGTTGATTAATCTAGTGAATTTTAATTGCCAGCTAAAATAGCGAAAATTAAAATCCAGTGAATAATTATTAATGCATTTACAGTATTATATATATACAAAAGCTACAGGAACTCGAGTTTTCACTTGTTAACCATGTATTAAACTGTCAAGCATTAATCAGAAAATCAGTGACTGATAGTTATAGGCAAGCACAGACAATTCCCAATGAATCATGGGATTTTCAGCTAATCCACTAAAATACTAGCTGTCATTCAAGACTAATAAAGATAGTATTTAATTAAGTCAACGGCAGTCAGGTATATACATTAAACTACAACACTGGAACTCACCTTTTCAGACACTCAGTAAATGAATCGCCCCCAATAATATCAAAAGCAATATTCACACCATCACCACTGGTAAATTCTTTCACTTTATCTCGAATACTCTCTTTTGTATAATCTATTACATGGTCAGCTCCTTTTCTTTTCAGTAAGACACACTTTTCTGGACCTCCAGCTGCACCTATTACCTGGAATTAAAAAAAACAACATAAAACCACAAATATAGTTATTGAATGTTTGCTAAAATAGAGAATTGTTTCATCTGGTAATGGTCAAAACTATTTTGGACAAAAGTACAGCTATATCACATCAGCAAAAGTTACTCTAGTTTGTCATTGAAACCACCAACAATAAACCAAAGGCATAGAATAACTACTCATATAATGATGACATAGTCCCTGTATGTTTTTATTGCAAGATTATACAAGTGTGTATGTATATTAGTATGTCCCATGATACATATTTACAAGAGATCGAATACCACCAATAAATACAAGGCGCTGGCAAATCTTCTTAGTTTGCCTGTTTAGTCTACGCACACGCAGAAATGATGCATTTTGAACATGGAAGACACAGAGGTGAATCTGTATAACTAATGTATACTATCAAAATGACTAACCTTGGCATTATATACATTTTTTGCAATATCCACTGCTGCCAATCCCAGAGCACCAGCTGCAGCTGTGACTAACACTGTCTCACTGAAATCAAATGATATAGTTGTAATTTAACTTGTGACAAACATTCAAAAGTATATTTGATCTGAAATGGAAATTTATGTCTTCAAACAGTTACTATGACAATGGAAAGTGTTTTTATCAAAAATGTGAAATCTTCTATCAAATTGACACGCACAGTATCAATTTAAACACACAATTAACTAAATATGGGATTGACATGTATTGAATTACAATATACCAGTAATCAAATCAAACGCATTGTGTATGGAAAGCTTTTAACTCTTATGTTTTAGTTAAGTTAACACTTACTGCAGACCCAGAGATGGCCCATTTGAATTTTTCAGGGCCAATTGATCAGAGTAATCTTTTGTTTTAATTCATCAGTTAAACAATTAAAAATCATTTCCAAAATCTTTATTGGTGGCTATGGTGTTACTGTAGGAATTTTATTTTTGCTATTTGCACAGAAAGTGGTTTTTATCGAACATCTAATTTAATATTCATGAACATTAATGAGCTTCACAAGAACTGTCATGGATGTAAATTTAAAACAATAACATGGATTACTACAAAAATAAAAATCTACAAAAAGTATGGTAAAACAGAAGTTTGCAAAGATTTTTTTCAGGAGTATGGAGTCTCTAAATCCCAAAATCATAATTTGCCGATTAGTGGCAACAATGTTAACTGAAACAAGTCCTGCATCGCAATGTACATCATTCAAAGATCTATTTGAAGTTGCTACGCAATGGTTATTTGCAGTTTTTACTAAATTACCAGACACAGAAAACAAATTTGAAGTTGCATTTGAATGTAAATCGAGCAGGCTTTTTTCATGCAGATGAGATGGCAGATAAAAATACCACAAATCCCGACATCTGGAAATACCTCATAGTAGAGGGCCTTAGTAGTACATGCGATTGCCGACTATGGCGATACAATGCATGTTGTGGCATCAAAACCAATGCAAGGTGGGTGACAAAAAATAATATTGATCAAGGTGACTAAGATATTGTTTGGCAGTGCAGCTTGAGTGCATGATTTTCCCGTGATGTTTAAAAACAATATCTCATTGCCGATTTTGATGTTTCTAGAATAATTTTTAATTTTGAGTAACTGGGGATTCTACATTTGTGTATTTTGGCAATGAAAAGTCAGGTACATGTGACTGGGGATTCTACATTTGTGCATTTTGCCACTGAAAGCTGATAGCAACAGTAGCAGTGAATGCCTATTGCATTGCAATGCTGTCAGCTGGCAATGTTACGGTCATATAGATCAAGTAGCAGCCTGTTGGCTGATATAGCCTTGCTGTTTGAGATGCATAATGAGAAAGGAATATCACATCAATCAATCTAGTAGTTTTCAAAATTACCAAAACAAAATGAAGAGGGATGAATCAAATCAATCTGACTGAGGTCCACCTAACCTGTAGAATATCAAAGCAATTGAGCAAGCTGTTTTCAAGAAGAAGTCAAAAATAGCCTAAGTATTATCACAAAATAAAAAAAAATCCGACTCAGGTCCACCTCATATAAAATATCGAAGCAACTGGGCTAGCCGTTTTTAAGAATAAAATTCAATCAAAGAAAGCTTAGAAAGAACTCCCATGTGCTGAGAGTATTGAAGACACATTAAAAATTAATTCAAAATTACTTGTACATGAGATATTGATAGAAAAGCTGAAAACTAATTATGTACATCAGGTAACTAATATGAACAGAACAGAACAAAAAAAATTACGAATTATTATGCTAATTAGAGAATTAATATGAACAAATTTTAACCCAAAATTAATCAGGCCTGTCTATTGTCCTAGAGCATTTATGTACCAAATTTTATTCAAATGTGATGATCAGTAATTGAGATATCAGTGTTAATTAATTATGTTAATTAGGAGATTAATAAGCATAAATATTTACCAAAAACTAATTGGGTTTCTGCATAGTTCTCTTTAAAAGTTTCATTAAAATCCAATTTGTGGTTCTTTATATATCAGTGGAACATTATGCAAATTAGGTAATTAATATCCAATTAAAACTAATTAGGTCTCTGCATAATCCTAGAAGATCTATGTAGCAAGTCTCATTGAAATATGATGATTACTACTTGATATATCAAAAGCTGAAAATTAATTAATTATGCAAATTAGATAATTAATATGTACTCATATTACCCGAAAAACTATCAGGTTTGTGCAGTGTCCTATGACATCTATGTACCAAGTGTCATTGAAATGTGATGATTACTACTTGAAATATCAAAAGCTGAAAATTAATTAATTATGCAAATTAGCTAATTAATATATACTGATATTAGCCTAAAACTATCAGGTCTGTGCAGTGTCCTATGATGTCTATGTACCAAATTTCATTGAAATGTGATGATTACTACTTGAAATATCAGAACTGAAAATTAATTAATTATGCAAATTAGGTAATTAATATGTACTCGTATTACCTTAAAAACTATCAGGTCTGTGCAGTGTCCTATGACATCTATGTACCAAGTGTCATTGAAATGGGATGATTACTACTTGAAATATCAAAAACTGAAAATTAATTAATTATGCAAATTAGGTAATTAATATGTACTCATATTACCTTAAAAACTATCAGGTCTGTGCAGTGTCCTATGACATCTATGTACCAAGTTTCATTGAAATGTGATGATTACTACTTGAAATATCAAAAGCTGAAAATTAATTATGCAAATTAGCTAATTAATATCTACTGATATTACCCTAAAAACTTTCAGGTTTGTGCAGTGTCCTATGACATCTATGTACCAAGTTTTATTGAAATGTGATGATTAGTACTCGAGATATCAGTGGAAAAGCCGAAAATTGATTAATCATTATGCAAATTAGGTAATTAATATTGCACAGATTTTTACCCAAAACTAATCAAATCTGCGCATTAGTTTGGAGCATCTGTGTGCCAAGTTTCATCAAAATCCAATGAGTGGTTCTTTAGATATCAGTGGAACAGTCATGAAACAGCCAAAAATCAGCTAATTATCATGCAAATTAGGTAATTAATATGCATGGATTTTTACCAAAACCTAATCAAATCTGCGCATTGGCCCAGAGCATCTATGCACCAAGTTTCATCAAAAACTGATGTATGGTTCTTGAGATATCAGTGGAACAGACGGACACACATACAGACACACTAACTGCAAAGACTCCCTTTTTGTGCTTCGCACACGGGAGTCAAAAATGACAAAAATATTTACTGAAATACATTTTTAAAGTGTATGACAACAATAGACAATTAGTAACATTCCCTGCTTCAATTTTTGTCTAAAAAATGTGTGAAAATGTTTTTTTTTTATTTTGTCCACAATGCGTTAAAGACAAAAAGGATGAAACTCATTCTTGCGAAAATAAATTATCTCAATAGTAAAGCATCTCACAGTAATACAGCATACTATGCTCTGTTCTATTTGTAATACGAGGTTATTAAGAGGATACTGCAAAGTATGCACAAAGACTGTACAGTGGAAGTGTCGGCCAACACGCAGTGGAAGTGTCGGTCAACACGCAGCGGAAATGTCGGCCGTCGCGCAGCAGAGGTCGATGTGACTGCGTACTGTCTCCCAGGAATACATCATGGGAATGCCAAAATCCAAAACTTTTAGAACAGATTTAACCCTAGGGCAGCCATGTTTGTTTTTATTATTAGAGGACGATTATGTGTGTAATCGTTCCATATTTAAAAATACCCAGTGCAATACCGCAAAATTACAGCATGCTGTAACATATGGCTTTATGGTGACAGATAATAATATCATAATAATATCAGTTATCTTCACTATGATTTGAGGAGTCAAGAGAAATATTCTGCATATTAAGGATTGACAATTATGACATGTGACTCAAGATACACAAATGCAGATAAGACATAGAGAGTTAAAATATCACACCTACAAAGTGTTGACAGTATATTCACATTGTCAAGCATTTTTTTTTATTTCATATCAAATCTTTTTATATTTATTCTATATTATGGTATATTCTGATTCAACACTATCTACTACAACAAAAAAGTTTCTGGTCCAAAATCAAAGTATATAGGTATGCTTGTATCTCTTTACATTGTAAGATTGACTTTTCATGAAAATTGAATAGTCTTTTTAATTTTTCATTTTCCAAATATTTTGACAAAAAAACTTAGTTTTAAACCAATGCACATGATATGAGCAGAAACACATTTTGTTTTCAATGTAAACAGCATGTTGGGTATATTTGCTGAGTAATTGTTGCAAATATGAGACAGACTGTGAAATTTGGTAACAACAGATACATCCAATCACCTTGTACGGTACAAGTATTGCTGTGTATACTTACACATGCATGTACTTGCTTATTCTCATCAGTTTAGTACCAAATGTGTTGAATTGTTATAATTGTAAGTTGTTAGCCTTTGAAAGAAGCTGCATAATGTTTTCCATATTATTTTTAAAAAGTTGACCATAAACTGTATACCAAATGGAAAATGGGCATAGCATTTGGTGCAAAATTAATAAATAGAGGAAAATACTTAAAAATGTGCAAAATATTGCAGAAACAAAATTGTCAAAATGGCGAGAAAAATTATGACACTCAAAAATAGTCATACATGCATGAGCAAATTGTATTCATTCTATAAAACAAATATTCATACATGATGTGGTGCTACAGGTGGCGCTATTACCCATGATGCAATTGTATTTCCTTGTCATTGGATTCAAACCTGTGCGGGCAGTGTTCTCAGCAACATGGACACAATGCATCAATCAATATCATTGATGTACATAGTACAATGTTGCCAGGTTCACTATACATGTATGATTTTCGTTTTTATAACGATTTAGTGTTTGCCTCAAACGTCATTATTTTTGTTGCTATTAAAAAAGCTGCAAATTCTGGATATATGTTTCACATCTCTCACATGTACATCAGATGACTGCCTCCTTATGGTTTTGAAGAAGGGTTGTTGTAAATACATTTTAGTAAATTGACGGTAGAAGTGCTTACCCTGGCTGAATACGTGCTCTATCGGTGAGTGCTAACATAGCCGTACCAAAGGAAACAGGAAGTGCAGCAGCTTGCTGGAAGCTCACATTGCCAGGAATGTGCCAAAGAGTCTAAGGAATTTTACCATTGTTAGTAATTAGTAATAAGGTTATAAAAAAAACAAGTATGTTAAAAACAAATGTCAATTTCTTTATGCAGTGGGGGTTCAGGCTTAATTCAAAATGTTATGTCCATTAAGATCCCGAAACATTATAAAAAAATTCAGGTCGCCAAATTAATTTTTGTGGAAGTCCCAAATGCCTGGGAAATAAAAATAAGCAATATTTGTTACTTTGCACTGGTTTCCCGGGTATAATTATTTCTTCCACGTCTTAACATTTTTCTCAGTGACATACAATGAAACAAGCCGGTAGGCTGGTTGGCGTTCCGCTCCACTAAAAACACAAACATCATGTTTTCAGCTGTTGCCATGGTAGGACCATGGAGGTAGAAAAGAGAAGGAGTGAGGACGCTATTGTTTCCGCTGGTTTCATGATGCTTTGGATTTGTTTACTCACATACACATTGTAATTAGTTTGCAAACACGCTGTACAATGTCACAGTTAATCGGCTTACGTGTTTCGGCTGTATTCGGAAGCTTCACGAAGATTCTCAACGCACTGCGCATGCCCAAACAGATAACAATAATACAAAATGCAGCGAAAGACGTACGCTGAGTGTACTCAACGCCCGAAATCTATTACAACAAAATGCGCGATTTTAAACATCTGCACAGTTCTGCACACCAATGAAAAATGACTCGTCAAAACATCTTGTTATAATCTTATCATGTATCTTTAAATTTCACTGCGGAAATTTGCGGGATTTTTTTAATCAATGTCCAAAGTTGGACGACTATTGTGATGAAAAATATCAGAAAAGAAGTAATCACACATCTTGGTAGTGTCCGTATGCAGAATTTCCGGTACCTACAAGTGTGAAATGACCTTTGTGATCCGATAAAGGTCATTGCGCATGCACAATTCTTTTATTTATGGTTTGCGCATTCAATTTTATAGACGATGCTTAAACGGAATTTATTTTTTTCAGTTCTACTCTCGTTTTCTTGTGTAAATAAGCGGCTATCATCATGTAGATAAAACGACTTCAAAACAAAAACAATAAGTGGCTTAACCAGAGCGAAGACAAAGGATGTTTATAAGATTAACATTGGCTTAAATAGCGTCCTCACTCCTTCTCTTTTCTACCTCCATGGTAGGACATAAACGTGAAAGAAATGTCGGTTTACAACTAAAATCAGTGTCACGTATACAAAGTTCCCAGAAAGCACTTAGTCAATAGAAGTCACTTTACTTTATTAATAGCACATATTTTGCTGTTATAATTATTATTTCTGATCGTTTTGCCATTGAATTTTCTAGATTCTTTGATTGAATGCAGCATTTACAGTTCATTCAAAGTTGCCTTGCCAGGGACTTACATTGATACAGTGTATAATTTTTATGGCAATTCTATTGGAGCGGATCATCAAAAGTCATATTGTTATTGTTGATATGAATTCAAATATTGTTTAAACATTTCCAAAAAATTTACATTTAATTTTTTTGTTCAGCGTGATAATAGTTTTCCAATACATTGCATATATGTATTGTAATATTCATAGAGTAAGGAGTACAAATATGAATTTAGCTTGAGTCATCAATGTACTTAAATCAAGTAAGTTTATAGAAACAGGGATTGAATGGCTTACAGCAATAAAGTGAGTTTGTGGCAGATAAAATCTAGACAATTTTATTTTTATTTCTTCTCTATCAATCATTTATTGTGCAATGTCTGAAACAAAGCATAACACCTTACCTGGGGACTTAAGACAACTTCTTCTGAAAATCCATCAGCCATGGAAATGCCAAACACTCTGTCACCCTAACGATTGAAGTAATGCAGTAAATTAGGACCAATGTAATGCAGCAAGCCTGAGCGAAATCTGTCAACTCTGTCCGTACGTAAAACAACTCACAGCAATCAACTGTGTCAAGAATGGTGAAATCAAGACAAGGGCTGCATGTGCTGCATGTCGATGAGTCCACTATTAAAATTTTAAAATTGACCAAGAAGCGGACTGAACAGAAAATGTGTGAAATTATCTGACAAAGATGACATTGAAAAAAACTGTGATGCTTTACAATAAAGAAAGTGCACTAAGATTAAACCCATGTGTGTACATGTTTTTTTCAAAGCACGAACCCCACTTTCACAAAGCAACCTCCGATAAGTCATGTTTTTTGCTTGGATCCCGACATTTACAACTTAGAGAGAGGTCACTGTATCATTTCACAAATATTCAAAATAGTAGAAAGTGCCAAATTGACAACAAAAAAATCATTCACTTCAGAAGTAAATTGCAAGATGCATTATGATATGACACTTCGAAAAGACTTTTTAAAGTTAACTAGGCTTCAAAATGATTTATCAGAGACAAGTTAGACTCAAAAAAAATGTTGTCCAATACCTTATTGAATCTCACCACATTATCAGCGACTTCTGTTACTTCACCGGATACTTCAAATCCTGCATTATCATGAATACAAACAATTATTGTGAATTTATCTCACATTTGGTGTAATCAGTTCAGTACATTAATTTTTTATTTATTTAAGTTTAAAACATTTTTAAGGACTTGTATTTCAAGGCAATATTGTTCATTTTTAGTACATCTAGGGAAATAGGAATCAGGATAATACAAAATGCAAGATGGAATCCAGTATAACATTATCATACATCTGTCACCGTAACGCCATAAGTTACAGCGTGCCACAATTTTGCGGTATTTTACGGGGTATTTTCATCCTACCATATTAGGAAATGCGAAATGATTACACGCGTAAGCGTCCTCTAATAATAAAAACAAACATGGCTGCCACCAGGGGTTGACCAGACTCCACACAAAGAAGTTCGCTGATTCTGTTCTAAACTATTTAGATTTTGGTATTCCCATGATGTATTCTTAGTAGGAAAAGATAATAATAAGGTTATCACGAAGATACCTCAAAGAATGCACTCAGACAGTACGGTGTCGCATACTGTCGCTGTACTGTCTTCGTGTATACTTTGAGGTATCTTCGTAATACCCGTATATTATTTTGACTTCAACTTTGTTCCAACAAACAAATATTTTTAATCTCGTAAATTTGCGTGGTACATAATTAATATTTTTTGTGACCATTTCTGTTTCTTCATTGTAAAAGTCAATGACGACGCAATTTCGTAATTTAATTTTCCCTCAAATAGTCTAGCTGTCACATGAATTGAATGAATGGTGATTTAAAATTTTCATTTGCACTCTATTTCGTTGGGGGGTGCTCGGGTAAATCATGATTTTCTGAGTTGAGGATCCTGGGCGCTAACGTGGTCGAATACGGTAGAAGCAAACACATTTTTTGACTTAGATTATTTCTGTTTATAGAATCAAACCAATTAATTAAAGTATTACATGCATTCTGTGATTGGAACATTGGTCTGAAATAAGCTTTAATCACTCATTTGTGGAATGACATATTCATCATATGTATTAACATGGAAATAACAGTTGCATATACAATATAATATCATCTCACTCTGCAATGAGATTATACATAACAAAACAAAGAGAAAAAAAGAAAGCGCCAAAGTCATTCTAAAACACAGTTACTGTCTTGTTAAGACTCCAGGTTCTTAATGAAATAAACTATGGTAAGTAACGTACTGGTATTAGCCTTAAATCCTTGATTTTATCCGGTAAGTAATATTTCTTCTTACCTGGTACAAATGGTGGAGCTTCCTGTCTTTGATAAACTCCTTTGATACACAAATTATCAGCAAAATTGACACCAGCGCACTGCACAGCAACTCGAACTGAACCTGATCTGAGTTTATCAACCCTGGGTACGTTTCTGATGACTAACGGTTTGGCAAATTCTTCGCACACTGCCGCTCTGTGCGACGTCCTTATCGTTGATCGTGTTAGATTCAATGATGGCCTCACTACGCCGATACGAAAACTATTTCTAAAAAAATGATAAGTATGAGAGAGATTATAAAAAAGGAATAAAACCGTGAATTCCTGAAAGTTCTAATCCCTGAATAATAGAACAAATGTTATTGAGTCGCATTTTATTTACTGTAGAATACTTTATTTTCGCTTGGAATTTATTTTCGCTATTTTCGCTGAAGGGATGATTTCGTGAGAATAAAATCCAGCGAATATACTTTTTTTCCTATATTTCACATTAAACTCATCAAAAATCAGTGAAATAAATTCCATGCAAAACGCCCAAAAAGCCTTTTCAGCGAAAATTAATTCCAGCGAAAATAAAGTATTCCACAGTACTAGCATACTGTATTTACACTGACATCACAACTGTACATTTCACCATGGTTTTAACAACAATAATTTTATAAGGAGGGCAAGGTAAAAGACCAACCAGCAAGCTGTTAGACAGTATACCTAGACAGATACTAAAATACTAATACCATAAATCTGTGGCTACAGACTAATAACTATTATCTTGTATAGATTTGTATATTTTTTTGACAAGCAATTTTCATTTTCTCGCTATAACCCTGTCAAGTAGAGAACAAATACCAGAAGCTTGAAATAGTATGATAGAATGTACACATGTAGAGTTTTCATAATAGAGCACTTTTGTATTTGTCAGCAAATCTTTGTTGAAAACCCTTACAATTTTGAATAATTGGCTAAGTATTGGAAAGTTACAGTGTTCACAAGTTAGACTGGTTGAAATGAGATATACTGCACATTTTAGGTACCTAACCTAATATTAGTTGGCTGATTCACAGTCCCTCAGAGGGACTGTGGCTGATTACATGTACATGATTACGTCACAGTCCCTCTATAGTGATAGAGGGACTGTGATTACGTGGACTGATCATGAATTTTAGATCAAACCCTAATTTATAACCACATTGACACTGTACTTCACACCAACATCAACACAGTTAATTAAATAAATCCATATAAAAATTCGCTTGTATTGACAATACTGATAAATATTGTTTACTTATCTCTCAGTCTGCTCAAAGGCAGCAACCAGTAAACGAACCCTGAAATATTTTACTTATACAAGCTACACAAACATCGTTATCTAGATCAGGTGGGGTATATATTCGGTGGACGGATGTTTCAGCTGCGGACTATATTTATATGAATTTCTGCTTTGTTATATACATGCAGTCTATGTGCCCTAAATGCTGGGCAATTCATAACAAAGTGGTTTTTCATCTTCAACTTTGTTTTGTGTACATTGGTCACATGATCTAGAATTACCTGCAACCTGTTTGTCTGACAGTTTCAATTTCAACAATGATTACTAACTAAAAAATCATAGTAGCTGAACATTAGTGATATCAACAAGGTAGCTTTCAGCTTTAAACCAAAGACACTGTCTTTGTTTAAACTTGTTCTTACACATTTTGTATGTACACGTACTTAACTTATTAGAGAAATAAAACCAATTTGCATTCTATTGTCATTATGATCATTTTATGATATCATTATAAAGTATTAAAAACACAGACTAATCTGTGGCGTGTATGCACCAAAAATCTAACTTTGTGACAAGGTGTTAGACCTTGAGTTTGTTTAATGTTTGGTGTTTAGCACCTATGGTATCCATTATTTAGATAAGATTAACTAACTCCCATGTTTCTCAACGGCACCTACTATTTGCTTCTCATCCATAAGATATCCATGTGTAAAGGTGAAATATGCTGACAACACATTTTTGGTCTAATCATTGAACTATAAACCACAGAAAAAACAAGGAAACTAAGAGGATTAAGAAAACCTTTGTCTTAGTTTATCTTACAGTGCTTTCGCTTTTGTTTCCACAACATTAGTCATACTCCATGTTAGTTGCCGCAGATACGGCCATATTAACCGCTTTGCTGGGAACGAAAAACTTGAAAAAAAATATTTCATATCTGCCCAGTAAAATATTTTGTTCACTACACATGCGCAAACAAGTCGGTCTGCAGGGTGACCTTCAGTGTACCGCAAGTCGTGCAACGGATCGGAGTTTAGCGAGTTTTCATCATTTTCAATGTAGTTTTTGACTTACTCGAAAAAATAAGGTTACGAAAGTTTGCGAAACATGGGGTTTGGTATGCTGTTTGTTTTCAAGATATCCCGACTTATTCCGTGTTTCCCTTCAATCGCCAGAAGTGGCAATGTTTTGTTTTTTTCCCCGTTGAATGTCGCTCATTTATCAGTGTTTTTGTCTTGGCGCCATTGTTTTTTTATGCTATAAACCAAAACAACTCGATCACGTGATCTCCCGAAGTCACACGATTGACTCCGAAAATGAACGATAGTCGGAAATTAATGTTCAATCGCGTTAATTGGCTTATTTTTTAATGCAACGAAATAAACAGTCAAAATAAACATTCAACATGGCGGCAACTATCATAGTTCAAAGGAAAGTGGTTGTACTTCCTGTGGTTTATAGTTCCATGGTTTAATTCAAATTATACCAATGTGACTGAACACAATAAGACATGCCTGACACATACAGTGTGTATCATAGATAAAAAACAACAGTCATGAATCAAAACTGTGAAAAAACAACATTTACCATTTACACTACGAAAAAACATCACAAAAGGTATGAAATTTGAAATAAGTAGACGTGTAGTTATGATAGTCAACAAAGAATAAAAATTTACATAACTATTCACACAGTCGACAGACAGCTAGTATTAACAGTTTCCAGTCGAGTAGAATATGTGAATATGTTGACGATCGATCAGTTGCAAGATACAAGTCAAAATGACGATCGCTCACCTTTACCATTTGATTCATGATGGACAGTGCAAGCGACAAATTCACTGTATCAAAACGTGTTTTTTTTCTTGTGAGAGTAGAAGCATTAAAGGAGAACCTTCCAAACCCAGGGATTGCACCAAAGAATCATGGGACACTATTGTTTATGTTGTTTATAATGTTAATCTATCTTTTGTTATCCATTGTAATTTTAATCCAGTGGATAAATTTGTTGTGATATTAGGCATAACTGGAGGTGTCCCTTTAACATTCTGGAAGCCTCAATCACATAGTTCAAACAGATAAGCAAGACAAAAGAGAAATTAACAAAAACAAAATGTTTGTTATCCCCTTAAGGTAGAGATGCAGGTTCGTGGGCACTTGGGAGTGAAATTTTTTTTTTCTTTGCTTTTATTATCCAAACAGTCTTGGCTATAGACTGTTAACATTTTGTAGAATTGTGAATAGTGGAACATAGACAAAAGACGATTTTAAAATACAGATAACAGGTACAAACATTCTCTCTTTTGAATGCTTAGCAAGATTTTGCAGGGCTGTACATAAATAATAAAACAGAGACATGGCGAAAAACAGGAATGACGGGATCTCCATATAATGCACTATATTTAACTTTTTACAAAACGATAATACATTTAAATTTGGAACTGTTACAGCCATTTTAATTATGAGCATTAGCAAACTTCTTACTGAGTGAATTGTTATGCAAATTAGCAATTATCTCAGCTTCTTTTTAGTGCACATCCCAGCACTTTAAAAAAAAAAATAGCTCCTAGACGTTTTGACCTTTTGTTTTGAAATTTTCACAACTGATTGACAATGTGTTTATCTTCAAAACGCCGTGGGGGCATTGTTTTTGGTTGAACAGTGTTACAACAGTCATACAGACAACTAGCCTGGGGTGTTAATTTATGCATAACTTGAAGTAGTGAAATTTGAGCTGCTGCCCTGCAAAATTGACAACTGGTAGACAGTTTTCAAGACGGCGTTTTCTTCATAGTAAACAGATGTACACGTAAACCAATTTTTACAGGAAACAGAAGCATGTTTTAGAAGCTAATTTTTTTAAAATCACTTTTGACCAAAAAAGAACATTTTTGTGCATATTTCAAACTACATTGTCCATAAACAAAAAATACTAACAAAATTTTAAAATTCATACAATAAGCTTTCCGAAAATATATAGTTTTGTGGACAAGGGAGGTCATCTTGGTTTCCTAATTAACTAATTAAAATACCTGTCCGGTAAACTGCATCTCTACCTTAAACACTGCTGTTCACTCAATATCTACCACTCGGTACAGTAAGACCAAACATAATCACATTCAAGGTCTAACAACTTGCCACAAAAACAGAGAGCGTTTTTTTCCTATTTCTTCAATATATACATTGTAGAAGCCATCAATTATTCTGTATACCGTAAAATCTGTATTAGTAACCGCACCCCTAATAGAAGTTGCACCCATTCTTTTTGAATAATTGAGAACTAAAAATTCATCATTTCTCATGTGTTCTCTGTTGCATTGTACCATTTTAATAGAAGCCACGGCTTCTAATACAGATTTTACAGTAGTTGCATTTTTAATAATGGTATATTAAAATTTGACAAATAAATGATAATGATTTTACAATGATAAACAACTCATGTCTACAAACAAAGGGCAAAACATTGGAGACAAACACATCTCAAAAGCATAACAAAATTATAAATATCATAGTACATATGTAATACATATGACAGAAAGGTCAAGGAATTTTTTTAGGAGTTGGATGGGGGAAATTATTTTGAATGAAACCAATATATATGTGTACATGTCATGGGGTTAACATGTGTTATGACAGCACATGTCACTCATTGCTGTACTTTAGGTCAGTGAACCCAGACTACTAATCCTGATGTAGGAGTACAAAACAGAAACACGGTCACCACACCTGCAGTTCTCTATTTAGGATGAAAACAAAGCTCAGAATACTGTAAATACTGCTTCAATATTAAGTCAAAATACAGAATCAGCCGAATACAAACAATGTACAAAGTGTATTACTGTAAAATAATTTATTTTAGTTGGAATTACTTTTCGCTGAAAACACTTTTTGGGGGTTTGTATGGAATTTATTTTCGCTGATTTTGGATGAGTTGAATGTAAAATGTAGGAAAAAAGGTATATTTGCTGGATTTTATTTTCACTGAATCATTTCTTCAGCGAAAAATAGCGAAAATTAATTCCAAGCGAAAATAAAGTATTTTACAATACTTTATCTTTATTAAAAAAACATAGCATAACTATAACAACCTTGTCTATTGAGGACCTCGATCAACCCTTAATCAATGTAAAAATGTATAGGGCTGGTAGGATTAAGGTTAATTAATAATGAATGCATGAGTGGATAACAAACTAACAATGCATAGCAAAAGTGAGAGGCCTGAAACAAAGCAATAATATATTATCTAAGCATTTTGTGCAGAAAATACAGGCTAAAAAGTCGTATATACAAAAAAATTAATGAATAATCATAAAAATATTTTTTGAATGGCATAAAAGTTCCTAAAAAAATGATTCAGCAACATATTTATGGTATAAATGCAGGTTCAGACAGTCTTGGCTAGAGACTGTTGAAAATTTGGAACTCTGTCAATAGAGGAACATATAAAAAAAATGATTTTAAAATATAAAAAACAGTCATCTCTTTCGAATACTTAGCAAGATTTATAAATAGTGAAAATAAAACATGGAGAAATAAAAGTGATGAGGGAATCGTCATATTATGCTCTGTATATAACTTTTTTACAAAACTATGATACAAGTAGGTTTAAATTTTAATTATGAACTTATGACGACAATTTAATGGGATTCAAAAACAGGTGTAATGTAGAGTGTGCATTATGTACTAGTATAGAAATACAGAAAGAGTTGAAGTTATCCAGTTAATTTAAGTTGAATGATCTGACCCTTGCATTCACAATGTTAGTACTATTGTTAATTTAATTATTATGAACTTAGATTACTGTAAAATACTTTATTTTAGCTGGAATTAATTTTCGCTGAAAAGACTTTGAGTATTTTGTATGGACTTTATTTTCACTGATTTTTGACAAGTTTAATGTAAAATATAGGAAAAAAATTATATTCGCTGGATTTTATTTTCACTGAGTCATTCCTTCAGCGAAAATAGCGAAAATTAATTCCAAGCGAAAATAAAGTATTCTACAGTAGTTAAATTGACTGTACATTCAACCCTATTTTGCTGTATGGTTTAGCCCTAATAAATACCAACACTATACCTTCAATATTTAATATGCAAACAGTTCTAGTAGACATATGTTATTAAATTCATTGAAAATGTTAAACACTGAGGTTATTCAACACAAAGTTAAAGGGCGCCTTCTAATGATTGCATTTACAAAGAATGTGACATAATAAATAATTCAAAGACAATGCTGAAAACAAAAATTCACAGAAAAAAAAACATGAAAATTATAGAATTCCTCATTCATAAGAAAAAATTTAAAATAAAGAATAAACAAGCAGCCTCTCGGCTGAGATAGCTCCGCTGTTAGCGATGCACATTTCAATTAAAGAACAGAAGATATCATTAGAAAATGAACAATATGGATAGTATCAATGCAATGGGACTTGCTGTTTTCAACAAGAATTCAAAAATATCATTTTTCACCATAAATGATTGTGGTTTTTTAACAAGAAAAAAATATCACTTTTTACCAAAAATGACAAAAATATTCACCAAAATTAGAGAATTGACGATATCATTACAAAATGAACAAATCTGAGAGTGGTCCACATGTAGTACCTATATATGTAATATCAAAGCAATTGGACTTGTGGTTTTTAACAAAAAGTCGAAAATATTACTTTTTACCAAAAATGACAAAAATATTCACCAATATTAGAGAATTAAAGATATCATTACAAAATGAACAAATCTGAGAAAGGTCCACATGTAGTACCTATATATGTAATATCAAAGCAATTGGACTTGTGGTTTTTAACAAGAAGTCGAAAATATCACTTTTTACCAAAAATGACAAAAATATTCACCAAAATTAGAGAATTGAAAATATCATCATGAAATGAACAAATCTGAGAGAGGTCTACCCAAGGTACATATACACCAAGTATCAAAGAATTCAGGCTTATGGTTTTCAAGAAGAAGTCGAAAAAGTAAAACATTGACACGGACGACGGCGGACAATCACTCATATGATAAGCTCTGCTCGACAAAGTCAACAGCGGAGCTAAAAATAGCAAGTTTCTATACAGTCCCTCTATCCCCGGTCTGGAAACGGCCATTGTATTACGTGTGAATTGGCCTCCTTCCATGTTGTGTTGCGTGTATGCGCAAAGCATTGTCACGTGATCAGTACACTGCCGGACACTATTTTTGACATCGTCATTGCTATGTGTTTTTTTGCAACTTAGTCGTTTATTCTTGAATTCAAGCCTTTTCACACAATTGTTTAACCAAAATATCTGACCTTTGACCCAGAAATGTTTTGTGTTTGACTTTAGGGGTTATTGAAATGAGCTTTAATTTATTTACCCTTCTTCTCAGCACGTAACCAATATTTGTCTTTGATTTGACATTTTATGATTGAAACATTAAAATTTGGTGGACTGATTTGTTATTTGTCACACCGCATTTTATTAATGTTAAATGTTGGTTGTTAGGCTGGTTTCGATACGTATCAGAGTTCAGTGCAAAATTTCATAATGGTAATTTTGTTTACTAGTACATGTTTTGTTTACATCGTAGTTACCTGTAATATTGAGGTCAAAGGGAAGTCATACATTGAGGTATATCACTTTCATGACAGTAAATTTTCTGATTTTAATAAATATTCTGATGATATCGTAATCTGTCCGACTTCCTGACTCCCTCGGCCTGGGTGCGAATGGTTTGTTTACCCGAGACACGATTTGAGACAAAATAATCCTAGCCGTTTCCAGACCGGGAATAGAGGGACTGTGGGGGGAGGGGTTCTAGCATGGAATTTGATCTCTTGATCTTCCACTTGAAAAGCAAAATTCTTAATCTATGAAGTTTCCAAATATACACTTTAAAATAAAAACTACTGTAGACTTATTGGAGTTATCACACCCACTAGAAAATTTAATGCCAACAGCGCTGGACAGCAGACATTTTGCCACTACTATGACTTTTCCTTCACTTCATTACGAGCTAGGAAAAAATAACATCCCAGTCAAATTACCCCTTAAAATTCCATGATTAAACCAGTTTGAAATAAAAACAACAACTCTGTTTCTAGTTTCATGGAAATTTTAAAATGAGGCGGAGAGGCGATTTTTATTTTGTTTTTTGAAATACTGAGCTAAAATGGGGGAAAATTGAGACAAGTGCGAGTACAAGCGCATTTTGGAATGCTTTAGAAGGAAAAAAAAAGTTTGAGGCACATAGTTCAAAATGATGCGCACAAAAACAAGAAGCAGAGATTTTTTTTCTCAGCCTTATAGGGTATCAATGACAAAACTGTACACTTGTTTCTATGTCTAAAATTGTTTTATTTCAGTAAAATTGTACCCCATATCTTTGAAATTGTAATTGCTAGTTATACCAAAATTTAACTAGGTTGATGTTTCATAGCGATTAATAAAATTCCAAAATTTCAAGATGATCAGATAAAAATTGTTTGTGTTCTTATATTCACAAAAAATTTGTTTACAGCAGAGTCAAAAACAACTACTACCAGAACAACAACAACAACAGCAGCAACAACAACAAGGGCAGACACCCACCCTATATACATTGCCTTCCTTCTACACTGCAAAGATAATATCAGTCTGAGCATGGTCTGAGTTTTATTGATTATAAACGGCACATTTTGGGTACACAACAAATGGTAAATAAATGCATTGACCTTTCTTGATCAAAGCAATTATGAAAGTAATTAATGAACAAGTTTGGGAGGTGTTATGCCATAAAACGAAGCGGCGAAGTCCCTGAGTGATTGACACATTGACAATGTAATGAACTCTAGTTCATTATTTGACGTAGCACAAGTCGTGATTGGTTATAGAACGAATTATTTCGGCCAACCAAATTGTCGCTGTGAATACGCATAGCTTATTTTCACAGTCAGCACATGTCAGCTGACTGCTTAATTAATTTCTATTAAATGTATTGCATATTCCGAGTTATCGGTACTTTGATCTCGCGTACCACGTCATAACCAGGTTATGGTATGTAACCACGAAAATTCTAGAACGCCAGTTCACCAATTCTAGAAAGTCGCGATACAAACCCGGATACAATGAAGATAGAACGCGTTTTTCAAATAATGAAGTAAGCACATGATGTATAGGGGCAAGGACGTGTTTACAATACGTGTCCAACGTCCGTTGATGGCTGTGAACAAACATTATTTTTTTTTTTAAATGTCTATGAATGAAAGATTGAATATTTATAAATAAAAGTCATGCATTTGTTTACCTGAGAGCTGCAACTGCCATACTGTCGCGGTTAACACGGCGTGGTATTAAGGCCCGCACTTCAAAATGGCTAAACTGGAGGCGTATTTGTCTGACCGGGGTCAGGTGGGGAATAAACAAGTCATAGTCCCGTTCATACGCTTAGGGGGTCTGCTCACTCAGGTCAATAGTAAAATAACCCGTTGTGTCGCCGACCTGCAGCGTCAATGAAAATAACCAAATTAACCGGAAATTGGTCACCAGCTGAGAAAACTATATTTTATTTTCAACGATGAAACTATATGTGCTGTTGAATTTATTTTTAATTGTATTCTGGTATTATGCGAGTTTGTTTATCCTGACCTATCTATACAACTTCATTATCTCATATGGTCGTGCAATACACCCTCTACAAACAGGGATGCAATCTTAGCCCACTCCTGTTTAACATTTTTATTAATGATCTTTCTAAAAATATTTATTCAAATCCTGTGAATCTGGAAGGTGTATCAATCAATTCATTACTCTTTGCTGATGATGTTGTGATACTCTCAGATACAAGTGCAGGAATGCAAAATAGTCTTGATAAACTTGAACAGTACTGCAAAAAGTGGAAACTTCAAGTCAATATCAATAAGACAAAAATTATTGTATTTAATAAATTAGGTAGGCTAATTGAAATGGATTTCTACCTAAATGATAACAAAATCCAAGTAGTTACATCATATAACTATCTTGGTATCATTTTTCAAAGTAATGGTAATTTTAAACTTGCCATTGAAAATCTGGTGATGAAAGCATAACGTGCATTAGGTATTCTTATAGGCAAACTATCACTTTACATAACCGAACTCTTTCTATTAGTAATGCTTTACAGCTTTTTAAAAGTACAGTCTTACCGATCTTAATGTATGGCTCAGAAATTTGGGGGGCTTTTACCTTCAAGATTTACAAATCTAAACAGGATGATCAAATTGATACAAAAAGATTTGTTAATAATCTCTTTAATGACAGATCACAATTTGAGCAACTTCACATTAAGTTCTGTAAGAGTGTATTAGGAGTGCACAGGCGTTCAAGTAATATTGCTTCTAGAGCTGAACTTGGAAGTTATCCTGTTATTACTGAAATATGTGCACAATTATTCAAATACAAGAAAAGAATTGAAAACAACATCAGCAATTGCAGTCACTTAGTACATTGTGCTTACATCTCAGAAACCAAAATCAAAGGTAATACATGGGCAAAATTTGTAAATAAATTACAGGAGATAACTAAAACTGGTGATACTGATGACAATACTCTGCTTAAGTCAAAATTAAAAGAAATCTATGTTGAAAAAGTTTGGCTACCAACAGTCCAGACAACCCAAAACAATAAATTACGTACATACACTCAGTTCAAACCTACATATAAATTTGAACCATATTTGAATCAAGTAAAAAATGCACAACATAGAACCAGCTTCACCAAATTTAGGATATCTGCACATACCCTACCAATTGAAAAACTTAGATATCAAGGGATACCTCCAGAGGAAAGAAAGTGCCAACTTTGTAACAATGGGGCTATTGGCAATGAAATCCATGCACTCTTATACTGTAACCATACTGGAATAACAAATGCTCGTACTGAATTTCTGAATGCAGTTAGCATTTATAATGAAAGTATCCTTAAACTATCAAAACAACAAATGTTTACAGAAATTTTAAGTTCGAGAGATGGGTTCATTGCCAATAGTGCTAGCAAATTTATTGACAGCATTTTATTTTACTATAAATAATTTTACTTAGACTTTAGTTATTTAGGATAGGATAGGATAGGATAGGATATTTTATTTGGAACGTACACAAAAACAATGCTTGAGTAAAGTCCAACGTAAGAAACATACAGTATCACAACTAATCTAAAATAATTTTAAAATCTGAAAAACAAAATTAGCTAAAATACTACAAATATATTTGTCTACACTAGAGAAAACATTAATAAACAATTCTCCATTTGGTAATGTTTGATAGTCAGGTGAGTATTTGAACAATGTATAGAGGAATTTTTTTCTGTGTTCTGAAAAACTGTCACAATGAAAAAAGTAATGTTTTTCATCACCCACATCCTTAGAGTCACATTTGTTACATACCCTGTCAATTTTATTTATTCCCCTGTGACGACCTATTTCAATTGGCAAGAAGTGGGCTGAAATACGAAATTTGGTTAATGCTAGTCTGTGTTTTTTGTTTTTTATATCATCCAAGTATTTTTCAAATTTATAATTATTTTTGAATGTTTTATAAGTACTTAGTTTATTATGACCAGTTTTGTTCAACTGACTTTCCACATTTGTTGAGTAGATTTGGTTTAACCTTTCTTTAAACAGATTGCAAAAATTTGTCTGATTAGTATCCGTGTTTGTCATATTTGTAATTTGTAGAAGTTTTTGGACAAATTTATACCAGGGATCGTATTTAAACCCACTACTTTCTTTAAAAGCAGCTTCGATAATTATGTTGTTTGTTTTCTTACATGACAACCTTTGATAAAATTTTATGACAGTAGTACAAACATCAATCACAAGTGGGAAACGACCTAGTTCACCTCTACAAGCAATATTCGATGCCTTCCTATGTACTCCCAAAACTCTCTTACAAAACTTTATATGAAGTTTTTCTGGTAATATTTTGTCAGAGAATAGCTTTGATACAAAAACAGTATTATCAATCTCTGATTTGCTATTGCCAGTTCCACTAAATAGATTAGTCAGAAAACTACCCCAGACTTCTGACCCATAAAGAATAACTGGTTTAATAATAGAATCAAACAGTTTACAGGCTAGACTCACTGAATGACATTCATTTGAATCCCAAAGCATTTTATACATTTTAAATGATGCTTTGTGAGCTTTTTCATATAACCTTGCTGTGGCTGCACTAAATTTCCCATTTGATTGGAAAGTGATGCCAAGGTAGTTATAAAAATTCACACATTCAAGTTGTGTTCCATTAATATAGAATTGAAATTTGTCTTCAAGGTTTTTACCAGTGCTGTTGAAAACTATAATTTTAGATTTGTTTATGTTAACCTTTAATTTCCATTTCTGGCAGTAATTTTGAATGGCATCAATGCCCTTCTGTAGACCATCATGACTAGTAGATATTAACAGAAGATCATCTGCATATAAAATACAGTTAAATTTCACACCATTCAGATCCACTGGGTCAAAATTGTTAACAACATCACAAATACCATTGACATAAATATTAAACAACTGGGGACTTAAGTTGCAGCCTTGCTTCACACCTCTATTAGAATCAAAGTATGGTGTAATTCCCCTATTCATTTTTATGCTATAGTGTGTATTTTTATAGATTGACTTAATTGAATTATAGAAGTTCCCCCCAATGTCTAAATGCAGAAGTTTATATAGTAAGTCCTCACGCCAAACCGAGTCAAAGGCTTTGGAGAAGTCAATAAAGCATGAAAATAAATAGTTTTCTGTTTTTTTACATTTGTTGTTTACATATTTTGTAATCAAGGATCTCAAAATATAAATGTTATCCGTTGTCCTATGATTTTTCTTAAAGCCAAACTGGTTATCTCTGTTTTGATTGTTTTCATGCAGATAGCTAGTTAACCTGCTGTTTAATATCATGGTATAAAGTTTGGATAAACAGCTGGAGATGGCAATGCCTCTATAATTATTGCAATCTGCTGGGTCTCCTGATTTAAAAATAGGGATAATTAAACTGCAGTTCCATAATGCAGGAAATTTGCCTGACTTTAAAACTAAACAAAATAATTTGGCAATTGAATTAATGAGATATGGTGCACCATGTTTTAACATTTCATTTGAAATCATGTCATTACCTGAGGTTTTACCTAATTTAAGTAATTTAATATGCTTTTTTACTTCATCGCTTGAGATTTCATAATCAAGATTAATTTTATTTACATTCTCCCTCTCCAGTTTACTAACACTATTCCTAACTGTATGGGTAAAACTACTCTCATCAACATTAGATTCACTGTTTAGACTTTTAAAGTGATCTAACCAATCGTTTACATTAATGTTGTCACTGTTACTATTTATTTTGTCAACATTTCCAAGTTCCTCTAACAGTTTCCAGAATAATTTAGGATTTGTTTGTTTAAATGCCATAATTTTGTCACATAATTTTGTCATAATTTTATGTATTTTCTTTTGTCTCGTGTGTGTACTTGTGTTTTATTATATTTAATGTCTTTTGACCACAGATAATGTAACAAAATATATTATTTAGTGTCAAATAAAATATACTATACTATATACTACATGTCCGAACCATCGGAGTCGCCTTTGCCGCAATCGCAGGGCAGTGGCGGATCCAGCAAAATGTATTGGGGGGGGGGGGGGTCCAAGATTCGCTTAAGATATACGGTGCGTAAATGATATGAATCGTCATGCGTTTGGGAGGGGCCATGGCCCCCCCCCCCTCTGGATCCGCCACTGCCGCAGGGAGGCTGGTGGCTGCTGAGTTCTCTCCCTGATGGCCGAATTTCGTACTCGATGGAAGCATCGTACTCCCAGGATCCTTCTGAGGCCTTGATTGTCAAAAGCATCCAGCTGGTGTTCTTCCGTGAGGGTGGTAGCCCACGTCTCTGCTCCGTACAGTAGTGTGGTGATTATCACAGCATTGTATATGCGAAGTTTAGCCTTCAGTCTGGTTTTACTTCTCCACACATCACTCAGCTGTGCAAAGGCTGATGATGCTCTACCCTTCCTCACCTGGATCTCTGTGTCCAGTTTATTGGTCATTGTGACATAAGAACCCAGGTACTTAAAACTGTCCACAGCCTCAACAGGAGTATCCTCCAGCGTGATCACTGGGTCCACATCTCCAATCCTCATAGCTTTGGTTTTGGGGCGTGAGATGGTCAGGTCAACCTCTCCGCCAGATTTCCCCAGGTTATGGAGTGATCTGTGCCACTTGCGGACTTGGATTCGAGCAAGGCAACATCATCCGCAAAATCCAAGTCAGAGAGATACTATCCAGGTTGGATTCCTCTGAGTGTTTGTGTGAGCCGTCTCATGCAGATGCCTGCCTGGTTGTTGTCACATGGTTTTCGGAGGACAAAGTCAATGAGAACACCAAAGAGCAGGGCTGACCACACACATTCATGTCTTACTCTTGTCTCAATCTTGAACCAGTCTGTTTGCTGACCATATACAATAACCGATGCCTGGCAGTCCCTGTACACACATTGGATTAGCCGGATGTACGTGTGTGGTACTCCATTTTAGTCCTGTAGGATATGCCACATGGAGGGTCTATGAACACTGTCAAAGGCAGCCTTGAAATCTACAAATACGGCAAGTGCTGGCAATTGGTATTCTAAGCACTTTTCCATAAACAACCGGAGTGAGAATATCATGTCTAAGCAGCCTCTACCTCTTCGGAAGCCTCCCTGGTTTTCACGGAGTTTCTTCTCTAGTGGATCTCGTATCCTGTTCAGGAGGATTTTCCCGGAAACTTTGCCTGGTACAGAGAGTAGGGAGATACCTCTGTAGTTGCTATACTGAGTTCTATCTCCCTTCTTGTAGATAATACAGATAAGGCTCTTGGTCCAGTCCTCCGGAATGTTATTAGCTGGTAGAGCTGGGTTACCAGAATATCTGGTCCGTGCTGAAGGAGCTTAGCCGGTATCCCATCTGGTCCTGACGCCTTGTACTTCTGCAGCTGATCTACAGCCTTCTGGACTTCTCCAATTGTTGGGGTCAAGGAAGAGCTGCAGTTCCTCTCTTATCTTCCCCATGCGATGGAGTCTTCTGTTCGGTGGTGGACGATTTAACAGCTCTGCACGTGGTCATACGCATCATTTTTCACCGTTCATTTATTATGGTAACACCTATTGTTTGTATGCAAAGTAGTAAACATTGACGGTTGAATTGATATTCAAATTACTAAACCCTAGTTTTATTGATAGACTTAAATATGAATAAACCTGCAGTGTTTACTAATTTGCATTCAAATAGAGTACCAATCTTGTGCAAAACATACACCTGGCCCAATGGTTTTGTGCAAAACGCACCTGTTTTAATATGTACATTTACAATTTGCAAACTCTTACCGCATTACAAAGAATAAACATTTTACATTTCGAATATGGTATCAATTTCTGTTTAAATTGTTGTTTAGGTTGATATCTACTTTCCTTTGTCTTTGGTTGGCTCTTCTAAGTTTACAGGGTTCGGCATTGCATGACAATATACCGTCTCACGGGAGGGGAGAACTGGTTCTCTTTTACGTCCCAGATTCCCAGATTGGACATTTCCAGAATGCCCTTAGGTGCTTCTCTGTTGGTTGTACGCCAGATGTAGATAAGTCGCTGCAATAACCTGAACAAAATGTTTGGAAAGCATGAACGTTTGCATGAAAATAACTGCACAAAAACATACATCAAAAAGCATTCCACATGTCATTTTTGCAATTGGTCAGGTACGCACGCAGCACATGTACTATATAGTATGATAATCAACATTCCATTTTGGTAATCCGGTGGATAGCTATCATTAAGTTATCGGCAAGCTCTCAAAGTAAGTCTTCGAAAACTAAGGGACAAGGTCAATGACAACTATAACAGTTTTGATAACTAGTGGATTTTCTGAGTGTTAATATTGAGAAAAACTAGTTGTCAAAACCTTGTTAGTCTTCAGTTAGCTTTCGCCGAGTTCTCGTATAGGGCGAAAAATTTAAATGAGCTTAACACTCGACGACTAATTGGTAGCCTTTTTGACAGCTAGTGGGAAAAAAGTATAAATAGTAGTACTAGTCTTCGAACACTAGCACGATGACTAGTAAGCTCACAAATGGAAAGCTAGTATTAGTAATCGAAGACTAGTAGGTCACTCTTGACAGCTGGTGTGGGATGCTAAATAAATTTACAACAATCTTGTTGTTTTCTATCATTCTAAGACACAGTCAACAAGGTTGAATTGCAATATCTCACATTAGAAAACCAAATCAACATGGTTCTAATACCCAGTCACTTATCCACCTTCATTGTATAAATACAATAATACACAAAAAGGATTACGGTACCTTACTTTTATTTATTCATATATGAATATAAATGAATACAATAGTGATAAACTTTCTAAAAATATTAGATTAACACATGCCAAAAATGTTAAAAATTGTTATTTTAGTCGTGAAATATATAGAATGACACTTTTAGGCCCCTTTTTGTGGTCAACAGGTAATATATCACCTATATAACATACTCACATGGGTAAATTGTATTCAATATAAGGAAATTTGGGCATTTGGTAGAAAAACATAAAAATACATATTTTCAGTTCTGTTTCCACGACAACTATTTTATATGTATACTACCATGTTCTAAGCTTTCAGTCAATTTAAAGTTCAACTTTTGAAGTTATAGATGAAATCATTTTCTCAATTTTTGACAACAGATTCTATGGTGTCACACTTTACCCATAATCCTTTGCTGAAGAATCAAGATGGCGGACTACATAAATTGATGAAAATTTGAATATCTTGAGAATAAAGCGATATACAAAAACTGTAAATTGCATGTTCTTACATTTGCCAAGCTCTTTTCTCTGGGAGTATTATGTTGTTAGCCTTGACTTTTCCTTTAATAGTTAATTTCTGGAGCCACTCTTGGAATACATTTTCTCAAGTTTGTACTTCTCATCACTTCTTGCATTCCCACGTTTGGCTGTAAACTTTCCATTGAATACTTTGGTGGATATGTCTGGTAAGCCTTGCTCTTTTGCCTTTGCAGCCAGGTAAACTGAAAAATATAATATATAAACAAATCCTGTAAGTGTATATTTACATTTTGTTATTCAGGGGTACCAATGAAAGTGTAGCTTTTTAATGAAAATCACAGCTTTGACACCGTGCAGCATAGCTTGGTCAGGAAAAGCTTAGCTGCAGGAATGAAATCCGCTAGTTTTGACATCGAGAACTCAAGCTTTGAACATATTTTGATGTTGAGGGCGTACACAACATGGCTGCCTCCAAAAGCAGCGTTAGCGACGGTAAGTATTTTACTCGTTTTCTCAACAAAATCACCCAGTTATGCTGTGTAATATGCCGCGATCAGTGAGGTTCAGGTTCAATTTCATTTCTAGAAAGTTTCAGCCATCATTTTACAAAACTTGCAGAGAAATCTCAATTCCAATTTACGAAGCGAACGGGCTAGCAGGACGTCCTATTCTTATACATGTACTTGGATTTTATGACAGTGTTCTAACCCTTAAAGGGTTCTAAAGGGCACAAGTTTTCCAGAAAGGTTATTGCATTGAATAAGTTAATTAGATTGGAGGGGGGGAAGGGTTAGTCATAATAGTAACATTTACCTAGGTAATCTTTTGGGTCTTTTCTCAAAGCATTTTTCTCTGCTTTGTACAAACCAAGCGAATCCACTTTAACATCTGCATACTTAAGTGGATCATGCTTTAATGTCTCAACTAAAACTCTTACACTACCCTGAAAGAATAAAACAATATGTTAAAATCAGCAGATTATTAAAAAAAAAACACCATTCATGTACATATGCTCCAAGATTGACCATTTACATATCTGATGGGGTGGGGTGGGGTCGGAAAGAAACCTGTAGAGACAAATTTGAGAAACTTAATTCTAAAAATGATAGGAAACAAATGCATAAAAGTTTATCTACCATAACCCCTCCAATTTTTAGTGGTCAACCAATTTAAATTAAAAATTTAATATTCTATAAAGGGTACATGCAAAGGCAATAACTACAAAGCTGATTTAAGCACTGAAACTTTCATAGACATGATTATAATCACCATACATCTCATGCCAAATACTAGGAGTGTACCTCAAGTATTATTTTTATATCCTGTATTTAAATGTCCAGATTGAAATCGATGTGTATATGCAACTCTAAAAAATCCATGCATTAAAAGAATTTGGTAAACATTTTTGTGTAAAATACAAGTAACTATGTACTAGTTACTATCACCGCCACCATATTAGTAATTGTACTATACCTGCATGAAATAGATTCAAGCTCCTATACAATATAAAGTAAAAAAATAAAGAAAATGATTTTCAGAACACACAATTGTCAATTTCAGTTGTAGAGATGAATAAAAACTATAAATGGTCATTTGCAATTGTATCAAACATTTTACAAGGTAATTTATTCTCCTCTTGGAAGTGGCTAGAATTTGATATACTGGTAATCAAAGCACACAAAGCATGACAAATGTGTGAAAATTTTCTTATCTGCAAAGAAATTATTAGCTACACACACATAAGGCTAAAATAGAAAATGTCTTTTCATCCATACATGTGTATTACTTTAATTTAATATAATATAATATATGAAAGCATAATAATGACAATAATACTTATTTACTATAATGTTAAAATTGACTCACATCTGAATATGATGATTGTTTATCTTGTGGAGATGAGTTGCCATGGCTTTCATTTCCTTCATTCCAACTTGGCAAATCTGGTGTCACATTAGGTTTGGCATACTCTGACTTGTATCGAATTGTAGCTGCAGGAGAGTGTATGTGATTCTCACTACAAGACATGATGGGACTTTCGCTTGCATTTCCACTTGAGGAATTAGCCCAAGGTGAAAAATAAAAGCTGCTGACTGGGGATTGTGCCTGGTTATGGCTTCCATCACTTGTTAGACTGGACCATGATTGGCTTGAACTTATGTTGCTTTCAGTAACCCTTGCAATTTCATACAGAGCACTAAGATGATCCAAAGTAATTCCCCTCCAGTTTCCTGAAATATTAATAGTGCATAAGCTTGATTAGTGGACTCGACCAAATACAATACACTAAATACTGCATAATCAGTTCCTATCACATGACAATGTCGATGCATATTATTCACAAGAAGTCCTTAGCTTATCATGGAATGTCACTGGTGTATGCATATTCATGTTTTATTTTATGCATATTCTAACAATATGCAGAGAAAACCAAATCGTGTAAGAGCTGTTTTATCGCAGGGATACATTGTGTACAGGGACATATACAAGTAGTGATCAAAATGTATGTGATTAAAAGTGGTGACTGAAAATATTTTTTATATTATTTTGTTATTGAATCATTTATGAAGATGTCCAAAAAATGAATAAAATATCCGTGTACTACTGGTACAAAATATATGATGAAAAAGTACATTATGGACTAACATAATTTACAGTTACATAATACAATGCAAGCATATAAATGAAAAACAATTTGTATTACCTTGTGCCTTTAGTTCCAAGTTTTCAGCCTTCAATTTTGCGTTTTCTGATTTTAGTTGTTCAATTTGCTCTCGGGCTGACTGTAATGAAATCATATCACCACTCCACAGCACATCCATCAACTGTCCAATCATTCTGTTGAAAAAAAAATATTTGTAAAGTAAAACTATAGTTATAGGGGTTGACTAAAAAGATGAATTTAGCACAATGGAAAACTTTAGTTATAAATTAGCCATAGTGCTATACTTGTAATTCAAAGTAAATGCAGTGAAATAAATAGTACCCTTATTGTGTCTTTAATACAAGCAAGTATTTATTTTCAACATTTCTTGTTGAGTTTTTCATTTTTTTTAAGGTTACAACTTATTTTTATGTATGGCTATTAGTTTTGTTCAAAATGTTTAAATTGCCTCAGCAGACAAAGTCATAGGGTTTCTGCTTGTTTGAGCTTGTTTGGGGTACCCTGCTCCATTCATGGCAGAGATGTTTGAATACTTTTTTATTTTCCTTAGACTTCAAGTTCGGATGAAGCTGACAAAATAATTTCTAGAAAGGGAGGGACTGGCAGGGGAAGAGGCGGCAGAGGGAGACCCAGTACAGTCATTGTGGACTTCTTGGTATGCAAGACAATAAGCTTGAGCAGATAATTTTTTTGAAAATCAAGGAAATATTCGTATTACCGGTAGATTAATATTAATTTTCCTTATCTTTTGCAAATATACATGCAATGAAAGCATACTTTTGGAAAAGCATCACCAGTATAAATAAGTATTTCACATTAATGAAATTACATGTACCGTACCAGGGTTCCCACAGGTCAGGGAAATTAGTGAAAAAATTGAAAAAAAAAAACCTGCATGGAAAAATCAGGGAATTTGAAAAAAATCAAAGAATCAGGGAAAATGCAGGGAATTTGAGATAGAGTGGTAAATATTTTTCAAGGCCTGAAAAAGAACCTGCGTAAAAAGCATGTACATGGTTTAGTTTTCATCACTTATTGGCTTCAAAATTTCATAATTTGTTGAATGGAAGTGTAATCAACATATTCATTTTGTTTGCATCAAAATGAAAGCCAACATGTATGTAGAAATGAAAATTGTGTTGTTCGATGCCTATTTGATTGGGGGGCTGTACAAGTTAAGGATCAGGGAAATTGTGTACTATATATCAGGGAAATGTCATGGAAAAATCAGGAAATCTTGTTTTTCATTTCCTTGGGAACCCTGATGTACATAACATATGTGGTAATCATGTATAATTTTTTACATCTAGAAAATCATAACAGAAATGCCAATAAAATCAAAAGACAAGATCTTGATGCAAATGGTGGATAACCAGCCAAGTCTTGTTTTTAATTTAGTTGAGGAAAGATCAGCCCAGTTGGGAGGCTATCATCCATCATCATCCACTAATAATCCTGAATGGTGTATCTGCAGGAATTGCCGGCAGATGCCCACACAAGCGGAGAGGAGATGTTGTGGGAGGCTACCAGAAAGCTGCATTTCAGGACTACCAGTAAGTGTAGTTGAAAAATCAATCATGTCAATAATATGACACATATGACCACATGTACCGGAGGACTGAATTATTGAAACAATGAACTGCTTCATATTTGTAATCTACGTTTTGAAGGAAGGGGAGTTACAGGTTTGTGAGGATATCAAACTCTCATCATTTTTATGGGCGATTTATTTTTATTTATTGAAGGGGGAGGGGCTCATCCCCAAAACAGGTCTACAGGAAACCTTGCATGCTGTAGTGCATACTTTACAGGAAATGCATGAGACAATCAGTGCAAGAACAGTTTGCTGTGCCATGTTAATCTAATTTTATTTTTCTCTAGGATTTTCAGCTACTTATCCTTAATGAAGCTGTCCTTGCATTAGCAAGCACATATAGAAGAGATATCCTCGCTGTGGATGATGGGGATGATCTGAACAGGTCCAACCGACATGCTGCATACAGACAATTTATAATGTTGGGCGCTGGCGACAGGCGGATCATTCCTAGCTGTTGTATATGGGGAATAAGAGATAAGTACACTGATGAATTTGGGCAGTACACTAGATTTCTACCATCACAACTAGCATAAGAGCACATAGGGGTAGTGGTGCAATAATTTATATTTTCAAAAAGCCAAACTTCTTTTATATATATCATTGTTTGTTTTTAATTCAGTCATTTTTTTTTTTACAGAGATGTCAAAAAACAATTTGTTATACTTCCACTGTATTTTTTTACTTGGGTTTTGAATATTCACAAATGTTTATACTGTACTGTTTATTTAAAATAAAATTTATGAAAACATTGTTGTTTCTTTCATGACTTGTCCAATAGCAACCATATATAATGAAGGTGAATTCCTGCTTTTACAGGTTCTGGATATATAAGAGCTCCTCCAAACCATGTAAATGCAAAATGACATTTTCTATTCCAAAAACAAAATAATATTGTATTTGGACTATATACAAACACTTCATTGTCAAATGAAGAGGAACACGTAATGAGGACATACTATGGTGCTCCTAAATTTAATTTCCATAAAGCACAACATACAAAGTTTTTATATAACAAAATGTACATGTTTTATTTACATTATCTATACACTAACACAAGTAATTGAATAAGTTGAGAGTGGTACAGAACTACACCAAATGGACAAATTTGAGAGAGGACTTTCCATCTGGCAGACGATGGTTTGGAGAAAATGAAAGAAAATGTGCAAAAAAAATTATCACATAAAATAGACACCTGTGCATGGGGGGGGGGGGGGCAGTTCTAGAACCTTCATGACAAATATCAGAGCAATCTGACAAGTTGTTGTTGAAAATAGTCATCTTTGACTGTTCCCTCAAAATAGTGATTTACCCCGGTACATGTGATATGAAATGCTACAGATGACCATCTCAGGTAACTGTGGAACGAATAGCAAAGCAATCTAGCTCTAGGTTTCTGAGAAGTAATTTAAATGAAACAAGTCATTGAAAATGACACTGTCCCCGTTAAATTTTTGAAAGTTCTCTTTGTGTTGTCGAGAGCATGTCCTTGAAACTTGAGTTCCAAGTGGCGTATACAACAGATTGTTTATTTACATCAAAACATGTGTTCCGTGTAGTAGTAAAATAGCCAAAAATAAAAACAACCGTTATTCGGCCATCTTTGATCTGATTATGAAACACACTGATATGTGTGATGTATGTGCCAAATACGAATGAAAATGGTACATAAATTGTGGAAATATAGTAATAAGGCCAAAAAATCAGATGGCTATCAATCGGCCATCCTTGACCAGATTTTGAAACAAATTGTCATGAACATGCATCCTAACATGTATAAAGTACATGTATGTGCCAAATTTGAATGAAAACTGACAGAGCACGTCCAAAATACAACATTTTCAAAAAACAAGATGGCTGCCAGCCAACCATGTTGAATCGAATCACTAAACCACTGCATGTGCATATGTCCCACATAAGGTATGAGGCATATGCAAAGAATGAACGGAATCGGTCCACAGGATTCTGAAATATGACTCTGGACAAACTGACACACGGACGGACAGACACACGGAGGGACAGTCAGACTCAGGAACTCACGGACGGTCGGGGACATGTATCCTAACATGTATGATCTATGTACCAAATTTGAATGAAAACTGACAAAGCATGTCCAAAATAAAACATTTTCAAAAAACAAGATGGCTGCCAGTCAGCCATCTTTGATCCAATTGGGAAATAAATCGTCATGGACATGTATCCTAACATGTATAATCTATGTACCAAGTTTGAATAAAAACTGACAAAGCATGTCCAAAATACAACCTTTTCAAAAAACAAGATGGCTGCCAGTTGGCCATTTTAAATCGAATCTTTAAACCACTGCATGTGCATATGTCCCACATAAAGTACTAGGCACATGCAAAGAATGAACGGGATCGGTCCAAGGGATTATTAGATATTACTCTGGACGGACGGAGACCGAATTATAAGTCCCCATTTTTGGACTTCGTCCAAACGAGGACTAAAAATTAACTGACAAATGTACAACAGACAAACATCAACAGGTCTGGTCATCTTTGATGATAGTGGAGCTAATCATGTCCTGCGGAATACATGTTCTACAAGAACACTAGAAAATACTATCGCAAAACAGTTGGAAATAATAAATTTAACAACAGAATATGTCCTAACAATAAAATAAAGTAACTTGTAAAGACTGACTGTTTTTTGCGATCTTCGTATACAAGACTCGGCTTTAGTTATAAACCGACGTTAGCTTCACGTTCATGTCCTACCATGACAACAGCAGAAAACATGTTGCTTGCTTTTTGAGCGGAGTGAATTACCAACCAGCCTACCGGCTTGTAATTTTATTAGTTGGTTTGTAGCTACAGATGTTGTGATATACGATATTCAGCCACATCACATTTACACAATTGCTAAACACTATGATTTGAAAAGGTCACAATAATTGTCAGTCTGTGTGCTTCAAGGAAATCCCCACAAATGATAATACTCTGAATGCATGTAGTTGTGTGAACAATTAAACTCTTAACAGAACTCACATGATTTCACCTTTCTTGTTTCTTTTCAACTCCCTACTATGATGCATATTGTGATCGAGGGCTGCCAATAAATTTCTTGCTCTGTATACGGGTGGTGAGTATGCAAATCTTTCGCTTGCATACATCAGTATTTGCTGCTGAAATGTTTTGAGTTCAGCTGTACTTCTGAAAAGAAATACAGTAAAACATACAATTACTATTTTTAGAACCATTACCATTATCAGAAATTATTTGCTATATTATATTTGAACACGGATTCTGTTGTCATGAATTTTGGTCTATCAAATTGCCTTAATTTCCTCAAATGACAAAGCTGATTAACTGACCAATCCTGCATCAATATTTTCTCACTTTTAACCAATTAGGTCAGCTGTTTGAGAAGACGTACTTTTGTTTTAACAAGCCGGGGGGGGGGGGGGGGGGTCAAAGTAGTTAGTTTTGTTTTGTGGTTAACAATGTTCACCTTGCACTTGTTTTAAAGTTCATATTATCATGTTATGTTGTGCTCAGTGGCTACAGGTATCACACATGTACAGTTCGCTTATTAGTGAAATAGAAACATATATTATTTACATAGAACTACTCTCGTCGTTTCTGGTATTATAGTTACCAAACCTTAGTTTATCCTACGAGCAGAGTCAAACTTATCTACTTGACTCTCTGGATACAATCTGGAAAACTATCAGGTCATGGGAATGTATACTGTGCATTAGATTAAACTACAATGCTAAAGTAATAATGAATGTTTTTTAAGACACGTTTATCCAGGACAATCTTTCTGAGTGCCACATGTGCTGGATCACCCTTCTTCAGCCATTCAGTGTCCCTAGCATCTGTGAGAGGTCCATGGTCACATACATTTTTACCCTGAACATACGTCAGGATCCATTCATGCTCATCGACAACATGATGAAGCACTCCACACTATATTCCCTGTGGAGAAAAACAAGACATTACTATGACAAATTCATGTCACTACAGTTTTGTCATACTTTGCAATATAACATGACAACAGTTACAACAAGCATTATATTTTCACGATAAGTTGGATGATTGGTGTTCACCAAATTACTGTATCAACTGATAGCAAAGTGCTTATAACAGTATTAATCTATTTATTTAGAAAATCGTGCTGGAAAAATAACATGCTGAATGCATTTGTACTTTCCACTTGTTTTCAAACACTCAATGCAATTCTTGATATTTACTGTGGGGGTGTTTTTGATGTCTCTGATTATTATTGTATTTAGATTACAATTTTTGCTAACAAGTTTATAAGAAAACAACAGCAATGTTACCAAAAATTCTTCATATGTTGATGCAGTTTTACAGCAGTGCCAAAAATGATTAACAATATGCTTGCTCCATTTTAGTAATGGTCTGCACTGTTTAGCCTGCCCTGCCTACAAAAGAAAGAATCAAAACAGTCAGTGGTCTTGTCATACCAACTCTACACTTAACACTAATTCACTTTCAATGTGGATATCCAAGGAAATAAGTACCGGGTACCATTTTTTCTGAACTAACCCTTTCATTGTCAGTCAACTTTTCACCAAACAGATTTGTAGAAAATCCTTCCAATTTATATTTAATTTGGCCCAAAATGAGAAAGTACAAGAATTTTTGTATGAAAATTTTGGTTTGAAAATAGTGGCAGTAAAATTAAAAATATTTTTTTTAACTTACCTTAATAATTTTCTTTCCTAAATTTTTGACCGCATGCCATATATCATGTGAATGCTTTATATCTTTGAACGTATTTTCTGTAAAATGTAACAATTTCAAAAATGTATTAATTTCATAAGGAAAACAGAATAAATTCATTTGTTGGTACTTTTACAGCATATGGTACATTATGAACTTAAGGGAACACACTTATTGTACAAATCAGCTGACTTGTTGTGCAGGGTTTGTGCTAGCATCTCAACAAGAATTCCAATTCACAAAATTAAATTAAAACTTAAAATTGTTTTTATCAAATATGGGACACCAGCTTGCCTGAAAACCCTGGGCCATTTTCTCAATAATTGGAGTGCTGTGTTGATAATTCCTGGTTTCTAATTTATTTCATGTTAATGCATTAATCACACGTTATTTCACTTACTCATCAGTGCTCCTATTTGCATGTGTGCATCTGTTACAATTTCCTCAATCATCATATCTTTTTCTTGTAGATGTGTAATACTTTTTTGGAAACAAGCCTTTTCCATATTCATTGACTTTCTTTCCGTCTCCCTCTTGTCCATTGTCTGAAGAGACAAAATATCTTTGGAAATATTTTCCATCAGCGTGTAGGAGCAGAACTGAGCACAGTACCCAGGAGAACCATTTCTCCCATCACCTAAAAAACATTTCATTACAAATTAACAATATAAAATATGTGTGTTCTCCATTGTCTAGATAATTTTATTTTACAGTAAGGGGTGGCTATACATGTAAGACAACAACACAGTGGACACTGACTGTTTAGACATTGTCAAAAGATCAAGGTCCATATTAAAACACTTTTGAAGCACGAAAAAGAAAGAGTAAACTGTGTCAAAAGTAGTATCAGCATTAATTAACACGTACAAAGATTTACTGTAGTTACAATAAAGATAAAATGTTAGTTACAAAAGACAGAAAAATATAAATGGGGTGTAGATATCTGCTTACCAAGTAGTACAACTTCATAATCTTTGTGCTTTGTAAGTAGGTCCTCTTGATGCTTCAGCCAAAACTGATCCACACAAGGAACAAGATAGTGTCTTTGTATTTTATGGAAAGTTGATGAAGACACAATTTTCATGTTCATCATTTTTGAGAACAGAGCAATTTTATTATAATTGTTACCAGAAAGTAGGATTGCTGCCCATGTCATAACATCTCCACTGTGAACTCTTCTATTGAGAATAGGCATTTAAAATCAATGTGCCCACTCGGACAAACCTTAAAATAAAAAAAAATCTACTTTTTTTTATAAATATGTACTGCCAAGACATGAGTATTTGCATGATACAACTGAAACAACAACATATAAGAATGCAGTCATTTCAAATTGAAGAAGCAACAAAAAACAATATCATTGTGGTAAACAGGAAAAGTAGACCACAAATTAAATCAGCATGGTTCTCCAATGAGATAGAATGTTGCATCAATAAAAAGATAATTAACAACCAGGATGGGCCACAACACCCTTGTAACATTCATAGTATGAATACCATAATTTCTTTATTAGAATCACATTTAAACCTAAAGTATTATTTATTGCTGTTGAAACAACAAAATAATTAATATTTCATTTTGATCATACAAACACTTTTGTCAAACTACATAAGTGTATGCGCTGATAATAAACGTAACGCTATATAGTACTGCTATATAACCAATAGCTGAACATACCCATTTCAGATACACGGCGGATCTTACAAATAGAGGAGGAATTTGCTGTACAGGTTTCTTGCACCAACCTACTTGGACACACAGCATTAATTGTTGTTTTAGCCGGGACCATTAGCAGACTCAAATATGTTAAACACATATTATCATCTAACAAGACTGTGACATCTTCTTCAGTTTTCACCCTGTTCGTTCCACTACCTATATCATCTGTTTGTTCAATGCCTTCATCTTCATCTTCTTCGTCACCTTCACTGTCAGACTGACACTCAAATGGAACATCTTCCTAATTCACATCGTCTGGTCTAGGATGAAATTTAAAAAGATCAGTCTGAGAGGGCTTATGGAAATAAATAAAATCTTGTGGGTGTAGTTGGCAGGCCAAAGAACTGTTGTAAGGGTTGAATAATTCATCATCTTATAGTTGCTAAAAATATGCATGTTTATATTGGTTAAACAGTCAAGTAAATAAGAAATCTTTATAATATAGATAATAAATACAATTATGAAATATGAGTAATTACTCACTGAATAGTAATATTGAAACTTGGTTCATAATCAGGATCATCAATATGATTATCTAAATCAGGATCATCAATATGATTATCTAAATCAGGATCATCAATATGATTATCTTAATCATCTTCATCAAACGTCACATCTATACTTAAGCTGTAAAAAGAAAGTCAAAATGTCTTGACTACAAAATGCTTATACCCAAAATATGAACTATTCATCATTTGACATGTGCATGCAAGCAAGGGAAAAATGAAAAAACTTGTCAACTGAAAAAATTTCTAAAAGTCTCAAAAGTGAACCATTATAAATTTTTCTGGAACTAATTTTAATAGAATCACTTACTCAAATGGGTCAGCAAAAGACTGTGACAATGTTTTTTTTACTCTTCTTCTATATTCTTGATTCCTGCGGATTAAAAATACAAGTACAGGAGGTAATCATATGTTATAAGCAGAATGCTTCAATGACTGCACACATTTTAAAAAGCAATGATAACTTCATCTAACTTCATTGTTTTGTATTCTTCTTAGTTTATTAATAGATTCTGCTAGAAATTTCTATTTCTAAAGAGGGAATCGAATGAAGTACATTATTATTATATTCAAACATTGCAGATAATTATATGTCTATAAGTCAAATGAGTATGAGCAAGTACAACTGTTTTGCACAATGCTAATTAGGTCTGAGAATGCCTCCATTCAGAGTAGTTCATTGTTATTCCAATAGCTTTTATCACCCCTTTTATATTAATAAATTCTATATATATATCTGGGAATTTTCTATAAGGATGACCATTTGTCTTCATTATAAAATTAAATCATAAATAAAATGCTAGCATACATTATAAGTACAGAAACAAAAATCTTACACATGTTCACATACCTTTCATTTCCTGTTGCACTACTTTTTGTTGGTGGTTCATCTGCAGACATCTCTTCCATCCCTGACATACCTTCTCTAACAGAAACAATAAAATAGTAGAGTGTGTGAAAAAAGTTGTTGCCAGTATTCTACATAAAAAAAATTAAAAATGTTCAACAAGTATTATTCACATGTACATGTATCAGTATGAAAGAAATGGTTTAGTAAAAAAAAGTGCAATATAAAGTTAATCAAACACTCACCCTGAAGTAGACTTTATCTGAGATAGGTTATCAGGAAACAGCTCACTGTTAACACCAAATGTAGGAACAGGAGTAGAAACACTGTGACCCTGCTGGGTACAATGAAAACATGTTTCATCGACACCGCTGCAGCTCTTGTCAGCTTGGTTGTCATAATACCTATACAGATTTAAAAAGGGAAATAAACAAGTAATTTATAATATAGTTGACTGTAGTTAGCGCTAAGACAATAGGATATAGCAACGGAAGTACAACATCGACGACACTTTACAGATATTGCTGTTGTGAAGTAAACTCGGATTTGACCAAGCAAACATTTTACTATCTTTCAGTCATTCTTTGAACGATTGTGTTTAACTAAATATTGATAGACTACAGCAAGTTATTATCAACATTGTCGGTAAAAGTACAGCAATTGCTTCCAATGTTGTTGAAGTTGTTTTGCTACAATAAAGTTTGTTTTGATACATTTGCGACGCACCCAGACTTCAGCTCGCCGCTCCACTTTCCAACCACTACTTGTTGACTGTGACTGTCACATTCACAGTCAACATGTTGCGGAGTAAACAAGGATTACCGACTCCAACTGCGATTCGCGAAAAGATAGTTGAGCTGTATTTAGAAGGAATTTATTTTGATGACATAGCGAAATGGGTTGGTGTGACAAAATTTACTACGTATAATATATGCAAAAAAATTATCTCAACTGGTGATATTGAACATGATACTGGCGGTCCACAGAAATGTCCGAAACGTGTTACATCGAATTATACAAGAAGACTAAGCCAAGTATTTATTTGAGGGAGATTAGAATAAATTTAATTGCCGAAAATGTGTGTACTATCGATACTGTCCTGTGCTTGTCGACTATTCATTGTGCTATTACTAAATATTTGGGGATGAGCCGAAAGAAGTTGACCAGTGTTGCCACAGAGTCTCGGACGGAACGCAACGAAGAGTGGACTCTGGATTTCATAGATAATGTTACCAACTATGATGTCGAACAACTACATTGGTTTGATCATGGAACTATAAACCCCAGGAAGAACAACGAAACTAAGAGGATTAAAAAAACCTTTGTCTTAGTTTATCTTACGGTGCTTTCGCTTTTGTTTGGGGTTTATAGTTCCATGGTTTGATGAATCATCCGTTATTAAAACTACTGAAAATCGCGTGTATGATCACGCTGAAAAGTGGAGCGGCGAGCTGAAGTCTGGGTGCGTCGCAAATGTATCAAAACAAACTTTATTGTTTTAGTGTGCTGGGGGTTAGTATCAAGCGACGCCCAATCACAATACTATCATTTAAATTAGTTCGCCTTATGATGTAGAGATATAAACAGCCGTTAAACGAACGTCCAACTAGCACAATCTGAACCGACTACGCCATCCACTCGCCTGGATGACAGGATAATCTATGAGTTTGTATCGACCAATCACATTCACGTACTGTATTCGCGTCTTAGCTCCGCCCGTTGCTGCCACTAGCACGGATTTGAGATCCGCGATAGCCTCGATATTTTTCGTATATTTTCGATCGTAACTTTAACGTTTTTTATGTAAACACGGCAAGATTTCTAACTTAGTAACTTACTTTAGTTACAATACCGTCTAGGCCCTTTTTATTACGTTTTCGTAATTTATATTTTTAATACGATCGTTTTTTGAACGTCTTACTAGCACATTTTGTTTTACTCTAATATTCTCATTTTTCTCGCACTTTCTCTTTTATTAACCTCTACTTTGTTGTTCTTTTCCGCTTTTTAAACTATGTACTTTCTTCACTATACATCTCGGATTTATGTTGTTTACTCCTTTCTTATTTTTAACGCATCTTTTTCCTTTTTTCGTTGTTTTACCAACTTTCAACTAGCACAATCTGAGCCACTTTTATTATCGTTATGGAATATTGATGCCTTTTTATTGACCAATAGGATCTCGACTATTCCATTACATAGTAGCAATATTTTGCTCTGCCAGCCGATCCCATAAATAAGACCGTCAGGAACGTCATTATTCATTCCCGTCATGTCTGCAGAAGAAGATATCAACACTGTCGAAGATTTCGACATTGTGTTTGATACACCTATGCTAGACCTGACGATTGACATCCAACCTTTAGATTCTCTACCGACTCCAGCTCAGAGACAAACGTTTACCAGACGCTCTCTTCTCTGAAATCAAGGGTAAGGTTAAATTTTTATCGAAACTTTATCGGACCGAGTCTTCGATTGTAAATCAAATCAAATCAATTCATACATTTTCAATATCGGGAAAAATTCCCGAAGGTTTGGTGGTTTCTAAGAAAACCGTAATACCTGGGTTGAAGCCGTCTACGACATTCCTACAAAAGTGGGAACTCATTTCAACCCAGGCATACACAAAATTGCTCGATATTTATCTACCTACGCATTTGAAGCAATTTCAGGCCGTTCTGGTGAAGGACGAGAAGGAAGCGTTTGAACACATCAAACGCCTGGCTGGAGACGAGTATCAGGCTCTGGCGGTCAATAAACTGAGGCAATTCCTCAAACAAACGAGGAAAAGAGTACAGGACCCCCGAAAGGGCAGGAAACGTACTCCTAACCTCAAATAAATTAGTGCTTCGGCACACAAACCAAACGGCCCTTTTTAGGGCCACCACATCCTCCAAAAAGAGAACTACCGTTATTACTATGGATTCTGTCCATACAATCAATAGCACAAAATGCAATAGACACTTCTCACGTAAGAAACACATTGCAAGATGCAAACGAATAAAGAAATACAATGCTAAAATGGCTAAAAATAAATGGTTGGTTGATCAAGCTTGGTTGGTCTCAGGTTTTATTCGGAATTTTTCGAGTAGAATTCTGACCCCAATAGAGATCATTGCCCTTGGCAACGGACTCAAATTTATACCAACCCCACCTAAGCCAACCAATCACACTTTGCTCAATGTCATGTCTATGCTATCTAGGAGAATGCGTATCAAATATTTAATGCGCAATAAACAATCTCAACAACATCCTTTCAAAATGAAATCAACATGGAACCCACCAGACTCGAATAACAGTAGCCTCGAAAATTATATTGAGGCAACTAAAGTTGAGATATCCAAAATTACTACCAATAAATCCAAACAAAACATGAATTCTGCCGAAAGAGCAGCAATAAATAGATTACATCATGATAACACAATTGTAATTAAACCATTCGACAAAGTTCGTGGTATTGCAATCATGAATACAACTGACTATATATATGAAAGCCTTCGTCAATTAAACAACGAACAATACTACACTAAAATTGGTGGTAACGATACTATAGTCACGTCTAATTCGGTCCATGAGCTCGTTACAGAAATGTACAATCTGGATTTAAACGATTACAACACGTATAAATATACAGACCCATTTAACTACACAGTTAGAACGCCCCGGTGGTATTTATTGCCTAAAGTACACAAGTCACCACCAGAGGACAGTATATTTGTCGGTAGACCGATAATCAGTGGTTGCTCTGGTCCCACAGAGAAAATATCAGAATTGATTGACCACTTTTTAATTCCAATTGTCAAAAGACAACATACTTATATCAAAGATACTACAGATTTTATTAACAAAATCGAAAATATACAAGTATCTGATAATAACGTCCTAGTAACCTTGGATGTCGTATCAATGTATACTAATACTGTTCACGAAGAAGCGATCCGAGCAACCGCTAATGCAATGCAATCGAATAGACTATTTTCCGTTCACTGCGAGAATCACGTGTTATGCGTGAAATCGAACGTAAAAACAGGACAAACAAAGGTCATAGCGTCGTAGTGGCGTCAAACATCGCGTGAGATTCGACAAACGCGAAAGTATTTTGGGGGACATTTCCATGTCAATAATGTGCTGTACACATTTGATGATAGACAATTTCGATTAAAAGAAGATATTCGAATGCAATATTCCTCTGTCAAAGATCGGCCGGTCGATGTGAGCTACGAAATAAAGAAATTCGAGTTCAAAATCAAATCGTTCGATTTTTGCACCAGACATTCGACGCGTGTCTTTCATGCATCTCGCGAGATCTTGCAGTTGTATGGGAAATCACCTATTACAATCACAGTGATAGTCCTTTGAAACCACTACCTTTGGAATATATAATTAAACTCCTTGAAATCATTCTGAAAAGAAATATATTCAAGTTTAATAATGAGTATTATACCCAAACATGTGGAGTTAGCATAAAATCACCGTCTTCACCTGAGATTGCCAACATTACATTCCACCTACTGAAAAATCAGATTTTACTATTTGGTGCTCGTTATATTAAAACATGGTATCGTTTTCGAGATGACATTTTCATGGTATTCAATGGTACCATACCTGAATTACACAAATTTATTCAGGATGCTAATATGCTTCATGATTAAATACCGGCTCACATTTGAATATTCAATGACACAAGTCACGTACCTTGACCTTGACCTATATAAAGGACAACGCTTCCTTGATCTGAATATACTAGACGTGAAAACGCACACCAAGACAACGGAAACGTTTCAATATTTGAAACGTAATTCCTGTCACCCTACATCAGTATTCAAAGGTTTTATTAAAGGCGAAACTATTTGATATGCTCGTACATGTAATAATGTAAACGATTTCTTACATAAACGTAATTTATTTATTGAAAAATTGCGTGAAAGAGATTACACAGATAACGATATCAAAAGGTATTCTTCAATTAATGAACATGGCAATCGTATCTCACATTTACGTGAATCAATGCCCTATAATGAAGGGCAAACAATATTCACAACTACGTTCAACCCATATATACAAGGGTACAGGCTCAAAAGAGCCCTATTAAAAAACTGGGATTTAATTCGGAATGATTTGTTACTGTGTAACATTTTTCCAAATTCCCCCCTTATTGCATTTCGTAGAAATATTAACTTGAAAGATAAACTCACAAGTTCTACTCTACGTACTGACAAACTCGTGAAAACCGACACACCAAACGACGAAGAATTACTTTCCATTTTAACTAAATTGTATAATGAAAGTAATAACATCGAACATTCTGAAAGCTAATTTAATCGAACGATTCGGTCAAGTACTGTTTTGACTGATGAAGGGTTCAACATAGAACCCGAAACAGCACCATCACACTAGTGAATAATCCAGTTTCGTATTCCATTATTGTTTCCGTGTTTACTTCTATCAGGATTACACCTGAAAAATATTTTAACACGGAATGTGACATCAGTTACGTATTTAGTTAGCTAATGCAATACTGCTCTCAGTCGGTGAAATGTTCGTCAATTCTCCACCCCCATCAATAACTATCATTTAGTTCGCCTTACGATGTAGAGATATAAACTTGGAAACGAGTTATTCAACAACAGACTAATGGGACTGAAAAATAACACCCACCCTGGAAGTGTATTGGTCCGTGAACTTCAACAAAGTGACACAGCCTGAATAATGATTTCTTTGCTGCTATTCCAGGACACAAACTAAGCATGTGTAACAGTGTTAAATGCAGAGCTGTAGAAGATTGTGGAGATGTAAGGAATCAATCGAGATAGAAGAGTGATACAATCAGAGTATTTATTTGTAGAGACATCGGATAATGACAAAACATGTAGTGATAAGAACTTGGTTCATAGGCGTTGGCTTTGCAGCCACCAGTTCCCTCATCATGCTCCTCTTAAGAGTCTATTTACAAGTGAAACCACGTGATACCGTGACGTCACTACGACGCCAAGCATAAGTCAACGTGGTTGATCAGAACTTAATAACATGCCAAATAAGGAGTGCTAGACAGTCGTGATGACATTTGACAATGGCATTTGACATTTGAAAATGGCCCAGGCTTAAACAATACATTAGAAAATTACATATAGGTGTGGGAATGCGGAAATTAAAGTGATATTGCATGGGAAAGTGAACACATACTGACATGCACATTGGTGACACTGTTCCTTCCAACGAAAAATTAAAATGTCCCCATTTTTGTAAAATCAAATCATACGATAGGAAAAAAAATAACAGAAATATGGATAGAAAATTATTTACAAATAATAGAATAATCAAATCATGGTCAGTACAATAGAAGGTCTCTTTCTTTCTAATTCTTATTTTGCTAATTCCCTAGCTTTGTTCAAGTAGATTACTTCTTTCATCGTTACTCATGTCCTAACTATATCCAATTCTACTTCGTATGCTTAGTTCTTGTTATCTCAAAAAACATGCCTCAGTGCACAGTCCCTCTGTGCTCAGTTGTACAATATTTAACATGACTTTAAAAATACCCAGCGAGTGTGAGGTTATCCAGGTAATCGAATGTGGCTCACATTCGTAGCAAACAAACAGTACATGTAGTTACAAATCTAAATATGAAGCCTAAGATTTAAATTTTTTTTTTTTTTTCGATTCATGTTTTCTACGGGTAGTAAAATACCATGGCAATTAGTTTTTGCATGTTTATAATAAGAATCCTCACAGTACATGTATGGATAACAATTATGTAAAGAAAAAAAAATCACAAATAAAATTGTAAAGTAATATAAAAACACAAAAACTCGCCTTATTGACAGTAAAATATCCAGAAAATGGACGTGTCGGTGCCAAACATACACACACAATGAACATCATACAATGTGCTCAACGTGTTATTCTATCCCCAAAAAACAAGACGGAGCATGTCAAATTAAATGTCACAATTATGGGCATAATAATACGTGGATTAATGTGTTACACGAGATCAAACTTGTGCTCAGTTTAATATTGCGCGAGTCGAAAGCATGAATATGTTGGTGCCAAATTTATTTATATACACAATGGACATAATTTAATGTGCTCAACGTGATGCTCACCGCAAAACAAAACGGAGCATGTCAAATTAAATTCTGTAGTCCTCCAATAGGAAAGTTACATCTAAAAAAGTGTATACGAGTCATTGACTGCGTTGTCAAAGTCTTCTGTTGAACTCGCATATGCGCGTTTCTGTACTTCTCAGTGGTTGAGCTTTTCTTGTGACATCGGCATCTTGCGGTTTCCCGAGTGGGTGATACGCGAGATGTTTCTATTTCAGTTTCACCATATTGCTCATTTTAGAATAAAACTTCTCATTGTCCACCAAAAGTAGTGATATACCCAACTGTGAAAAACGCGTTCAATCAAATACACTGTATCGGAAATAAAGGTGCGTGTTTGCAGATAGACAGAACCAAAATGTCTTGCAGACGCATCATAACAGCACGTGCAAATTTGATGCACTTGTGAGTGTGTGGAGTCACTATCAACCAATGGGAGCTGCGAACTGTGTACACTATAAAAGCCATCAGCCAATCACAAAGTTTTACACATTTGACATTGGAGGCTGGAAGAATTCGTTGTTCAGACACAATTTCATAAGCAGCTTCGCATTGCCTCCAATCTTATGAAGTTATCATTATGTAGGCATCTTTACCTCGAATGTTTCGGCTTTTAAGTATACTTAGCAGATTCTTCCTTACTTTTTAACATCATTTATTTTTCTTACCCATATTTATCTGAAAATATGACATGCAACCAGCAGACATTTTGCAGTTTTACTTTACAAATCTTGCGAGGTTTGCTCTTACTTTTGACGACTTTCGTAATTAAATTGAATCACATTTCTTAGGAATATATGGAATAGGAATTTTATGTAATTAGTACATTTTGTATAACTTAAATTCAATGATATTCAACTTCAACTTAATTTTGATATAATATCAGCTGTCTTGGCATTATGATAAGGGTAAAGGAATGGATCCAAATGTTCCGCTGTCTAACATACCTTGAATGCATATTCTCTCAACAAATTTCTTGCACACATAGTTTAGTAACTATATTCTGTTATGAGGATTGATGTTAAAGTTGGTTGGCAATATATTCACAATGCTCACCTGCTAAAAATACTCTTGTGTTTTGGGTTGAACATGGTTTTCACAGAAAATCTTGCTTTTGTATTAGCTACACAAGGAACATTAATGTACGAGTTACTTCCAATGTAACTTACTGTTCCTGATTTCATGCAGGTCAGGTCAGCTATTTTGACTGAGGTTCTCTGGTTGTCAGCTATTTCTACTGTGAGTTCAGGTCAGGTCAGGTCAGGTCAGGCCAGGTCAGGTCAGGTCAGGCCAGGCCAGGTCAGGCCAGGTCAGGCCAGGCCAGGCCAGGCCAGTCCAGGCCAGGCCAGGCCAGCTATTTTAACTGCCAGGTCTCCCATTTTAAAAGCTGTTATATAATCATGTTTCTGTTTTCTGGTGAATCACAAAATCATTTCACAAGTCCTCAAAATTCAATGTAAAGCATTGGAGACTAGTGGGCAAACCTTCAGTGGTAGCATTAGTCCAGCGCCCAATTAGACACTACCCCCCCCCCAGAAAATAATGAGATTTTCAATCCACAAACATGTACAAATACCGGTAAGATACTTGTTACATCTGTATATTCAATATACAGTATTGAAATAAAAAAAATACTTTGTGTAACTGACATGTACTGAAAACCATTTTTCCTTTGATAGTATGACCGTTGGGTCAGCTGATTTTTGTTTGTTTAATACTCTAGTTCAACCAAATAAATGTAATTTACCATAAAAAATTTGACTTCAAGCTTTTACCATTTTTTGCTCCGTTAGTAGCGCACTTACACAAATGAACTTTGTTTATGGTCAAAATAATAAATGCAGCTGCTGTTTTATATGCACTTCTATTGAAAATTGTTTTTGAAAATATATTGGGGGTGTAAAATGCAACAAAAGTCAATTTTGACGTTATTGCTTTAAACCTTCATTATACAATTTGAGGGTGTTCAGAAAAAAACATTTCACTACCGGTAACTCAAGATCCTCAGCAAAATGTTCACTAGTGCAAAAATATGTTCTGCGTATTATTCATGAAGAGGAAGACGACAGCTAAAATAATGAAAGACTCATTTACAATTCTTGTGGGCTTTGTCCAGGAAATAAAATTACTTGGGATTCACAACAAGTCAATGAAAAGTCACAAAGTTAGGGTTGAAAATGTCTTTAATGTGTGCACATGTTACTCTCGTTTGATCTGTTTCATGGGCTGTAATCATGTGCTATGATTACCGATATATCAGTTCTATTATTAGTAACATTGCAGAATCATAACTAACATTTTTTTTTCCTCAGACTCAAGATAATTTGTATCTTAAGAAAAAACAAACTACAGTAGACAAGAGAAATGAAATAATGGGAGCAACTGTTCAAAAATAAAAACTCAATGTTGAAAGTGAATATACATTGGCATTTACCAACAGCACAGCAAATTTGATTTCTATAGTTCTAGCAAATCAAACTTCTGGTAAACTGGTTTTTAAAGCTTGAAACTTAATTACGAGTTAGGACAGAATTCTTGTTAGGTATATTATTCCTTCCGAGAAAGAGATAATTTGAAGACGAAGTACAAATCAGATCACTTTTATTGAATCGTCAAAACATCCCAATAGCTTGGAATAATATACATACATGTAATGTATATTTACCAGGCACTCAATTATTATATTTAAATAACACGTGCCCGACAAATCTAAGTAACGCATCCAACAAGTCTCAATGTTATTGATAGAGTCATTTCGGGTCAACTCAAGATGCAGTTCCTCGGTTCCTGGAAATTCCACTTAGATGAAGAAAGTACTGTAAAGTTGATAGTGTTGTTATTGGTACCGAGTTTCTCCTTCAAATAACGGCTGTGGAATATCTGGTCTGGGTCCTAACTGAGATGGGTCTTTCATCTGTTGTGCAATTTGTTCATTCGCTGCAAAAAAATAGGCAAACAGATCTCATAACTCTTAAATACACAAAAACAATATTGCAATTAACACACTGTTGACGCAAATTATCCCCACTCATTTCAGCTATCCATGAAAGCTTTCAGCAGGCAATTGATTTGATTTAAACTTATTGAACTTTCCTGCTCTCTTTTTTATTCATTATTTAAGTCATATTTTTCTGATTTTCCTAGTTCTATTTTCTGACTGCAAAAGATCTTGTTCGAGAGATCTCAAAAAAAAGATTAGTCACCCAATCAGAAATAGAGGCCTTGTATACAGTGAATATGCTGTTAATGCGCAAGCCTCCAAGTCCAACCATTGCTGAAGATAGAACCTTTTCTGATTGCTTACTGAAGTTTAAGAGAGTTGAACAAGATTCACCATAGAGGTAAACTGGTTGTTCAGATCTTTGGGCTTTCATGATCAGAAAATTATACAAAATTAGGAAATTAACTGAAAAAAATAATAAATCACACAACATAATGATTAAAATAAAAAATCCCAATTCGGTCTCATCTCAATCAGATTGGCAGGGGATGTGTTTATGTTGCAGTCATCATATCGTCTTGAGTTCAACATGGGTCACATGACATATGCAAATATTGTTTCCTGGATTCAAATTTTCAACTACATAGAATGTTACTGCACATTTATGCAATGCATTATGGGAGAGAATTACCAATTGCATACATGTTTAATTGAAAGCTATAAATATATCATGAAAACTTGCGAAATGAAATATTGATATTAATTAATATCAAACTTTGTCACTGAGCAATATCCAGAAATATCAAAAATAAATATCACCATGGAAACAATTTGACAATGACATTTCAGACACATTTTCTTGAAAAATTTGGTGCCTTATTTTTGATATTCCAATGGCATGAACTCACAATAATTAAAGAATGATTACATATAATCTTTAATTCAACTTTGAAATTGCAACAAAACTTAAATGACTACTGGTAGTTCAATACATACTCAACACTCTCAGCCCAGAGTTACTGACATGTCTAGTTTCACAGTGGAGTCTTAAGAAGTTAAGAGAATATCATGGCAAGAAAATCTCATCTGGAAAATTGACTTTACCTTCCATGTATTGACTGGAAGTCCACCTTGAAAATATGATGCCTACACCTTCAATCATTGCAAGTAATACACCTCCTGAAAAAAAATCAAAAAATAAAACAAGTATGAAAATTTATATCAAGTCACCAAATTTTGCTGGAGAACAAAAATGGGATTTCAAAGATAATTGAGATGAAAAGAGCATGCTATCTTCTGACTGGTGATCAGAAAATTCCATATGTAATTCAGTGACTTGCCAGAAGATGCTGAAAATGACAAACTAAAATATTTGGAAATGTTCGGCTGTGGTGAAGAATCTTTTGACGATTGAATCTTGTGAATATCATAACTGTACATTTGGCCATAACAAATATATTCAAATTTATGAATGTGCATGTCACAAATGGTTTTAGATTTTTTGTTGTCGGAATTGTAAAAAAAAACAGTTTTGTAATAGACATTACTTCATTTAAAATACAGGGGTTAATATGGCTGCAGAGAGTTCACAAAAAACATAAACCTACCCACAGCTGCTGATCCCACCATTGCAAGTGCCCCATCTGGAGATATAAACAGAGTCAAGAATTAACAATAACAGCGAAGATAGACTTGCTTGCAGTCTGTTGGGATGATACAAAATTCTTGAAAAATAAATATAAATTGCTTTAACGAGGGGTGAACGTGAAAGTCCTGTAACCGCGAAATCCCAACAGACTTGCCAACAGTGTAAGTGGCCTCACATTACCGACCAGATTGGGGCTTGTAATGATTGACAGGTCTAATTTTTTTCAACCAATCAGAAGACAGGCTAATTAACATATGAACTGAGGCCGATGATGTCAGTTTCATTGTTATGGTCCGTGGCTAGGCTGCTCCACCCACCGTATGACGTATATGCTAATTTAAAACTGAGAACATACGTCTGATTCTTATTTTTCTGCCATTTTTGACTGAATCACAAAATTACCACATGTGCATAGGTATCAGAAGAGGCATTAAGTATGTGTGAGATTTGAAGACAATTACCCGGTAGTCCAAGGGTGTCTGAGATTTTGAGCCAAACAAAAGCATATAACTATCTGTTTCTGATTTTGTCTCAACCTTTTCACCACCAATTCCCTCTTTTCATCACAAAATAGTCCCGTTTTATAGTCTGCACTTTCCTTCAGAAGATTGGGACAAATATAGCCAAATTTTTCGAGTAAAAATTGAAAAATCACTCAAATTTTGTCTGTTGGCTCCAAAATTAGAGTTCATTTCCAGAAATATTAAAAAAATACGAGAAAAAAGTGAAAAAACTAATTAGTAATACCAGATACTAAACTACAAGACATAGAACTCACTTCTGGCTGCTAGCACTGCTCCCGTTAATGCCCCACTGGTTATAGAATTCCATGGATCTTCTTTTTTTCTAATTTTCACTAAACAGCAATCAAACGTTGAAAACAAACCGCCCCAAACTGCAAAATTACCTGAAGTGAATGAAGTTTGATGAAATAAACAATAGAGAAAAAAAAAAGACAAATTCGAGGGAATATATATGTATATGTACCGTAAAATCTGTATTAGAAGCTGCATCCCTAATAGAAGCCGCACCCATTCTTTTTGAACAATTGAGACCCAAAAATTCACTATTTCTCATATGCGTAGATGCTCTAATAGAAGCTGCATACCTTCTGTTGCATTGTACCGCAGCTCTTAATACAAATTTTACAATACTCACTGTTTGCAGTTGTAAACAGCTAATGGTCATCAGGCAACAGATGAAACGAATGATGGCGAGGGAGAGAGAATTGTTTAATTTTGTCATGAACTAGCACTTATTTGAGCCTAGCTGATACTTTTAACAAGATAGGTACAATAAACACAACATACACAATGCACTGTCACAAGACATGATCACATAAATGTCACATTTGACACAAATACAGTGAAAATGAAAAATAAAATTTTTTAATTTACTTACCACCTACAATTGGTGCTTTGTTTTTTACTGTTAGAAAACTTCCCATAAGTCTATGCCTCATACCCTACAACAATGAGAGTACAATTAACGATAGTCTGGTTAAACAGAATATTTTCTATACATCTTTGCCAGCCAAAGTGCAATATATTTGGCTATCACTTCCTTACTACCTACTACTATGGCAGTACCTATTCAGCCATCTCATCATTGCTGTATTAACATTTTCACCACCAATTTTCTCTTTTCATCGCAAATTCACAAAATAGTCTTGTTTATAGTCTGCAGAAGATTGGGACAAAAACAGCAAAATTTTTTAAATAAAAACTGAAAATTGAACCATATTTTATCTGTTGGCTCATAAATTATTGTTCATTTCCAGAAATATTGAAGAATATGAGAAAAAATTGCAGAACCGTTTGGGTGAGAAGTCTAATGGTGAGAAGGTTAAATGCTATCCCAACAATGGTTTTTCAATCACATTTAAATCAGACCGGTGTTTTACCGAGATCAAATACATGACTGCTCAAAAGAAACACACACAATGTTGTGCAAGAGCATGATTACAGCATTCATGAATAAAGACAAACACCCAATTATAAAATTAAGTCAAAGAGAACACACTCACCGCGGGCGCATTTCTGGCACCGAGAAAAGAGTGAAAAACACCTCCCCCGATGGCACCCATGGAAAAAGCACCACCACAGTCATCAACAATTCTCCAGGGACTGGAAGAAATAAATATTTGATACGAATTACAACAAAACATTACATTTGCACCGCTAAAATGTTCACTACCACAATATTCCATAATTTGAAAGCTTTAAAGGGCGGCGGTTGTTGCGCCACGCCATGATGATATGGGACTCGGAGTGATGAATATAACGTATGTAAAATACATTGTATATTCACAAAGAATTTGAACACTTTATTAAATTTTGCAAAAGTGACTTAAGTAGTGAGAGCAGAAATATATTTCCATGGGATTTGGTTCCTTCATTGAACACATATTCCCACTGGAATCAGTAACCTTTCAATGTGTATCCCCAGTAATCAGTCAAGTAGAAACAGTCAAAATATTTTAACAAATTTTCTCAATTTTTGCCTATTTTCACACAGGACATCTGATGTTCATACTAAGGAAAAATTTTATACTGATAAATAAGTTTGATAAAGTTTGGAATAGGATTAGTAAAGTTATTGTGCACACAATTACAACAACGACAGACATTTTTCCCTTAATACATGTACACCTTTCCATTCCATCTTTGACAATACAGGCAAGGTATATCACATAGATGTTAGTGAAACTGAATGCTGACGTCCTGGCTGCTGTTGCATTCGGTTGCTTTCAAGGTTTTAAAGAAACTTTAGCCATTCAAAATAGACAGCAAACATAATGGATAATCTGTTTTGATGTTTGGGATATTCTTTATATGAAGCAATTATGTTAGTCCAAGCCGCCACTGAAACTATGCTGTGAGGGTTCTACGCGTGCAATGCCGATGCTCAACCAGAATGCTTCTAGCTGAGTAGTACGCTTGTGAGAAAATAACGTTTTTAGACTAAAAGTAATGTTTACTGTGTATTTTGCAGTTTTTTCTTCAGCAAACAATGCATGTATGTATATGCTATTATACAAATGTACACCCCAACAGAGGTGGACAGCTGTTGGGGTGTACATTTGTATTATTATACCAAATCAATCTTAAAACAGAAATTGTAACACTCAATCATGGCAAACTTCAGTTCAAGCTTGTAGATCTGAATGCATGTATGAACACAAATATACAAGTTGAAAGGGTTCAGGAGCAGTGATTGAATTCTATTAAGTTTTGTCATGGACGCCTTTTTACTTTCATGGTTGTTTTGATAAACCTAACTTCAACAGCTTCAGCCTGACAAAGAATTGATTTTTGCATCAACATAAGACGCCATTGTGTGCGCAGCTTTACACTAAATTGCATTTCAGTTCGTATAACATGACGAACACTGAAATAAGCTGCACACGTGTGAAATGGCTTCAAAATCCTAGTTTTTCTCACTAATAAGATAAGTCAAATAGTGAACGTAAACCTGGCAAACCAATCAGGCCACCTATATTGTTCCCCTAACAAGTTATTGACTTAAATCAGGTAAATTGAAGAGGAAGGTACCCAGATGGAGCTTGACATACAATTATGGCAAGAGGTAGACATACAAAAATGTCAACCTCTAATACGGTAATCTGATTGGCTGTTACGGTCATGAGGTATAATAATGAGTAATATATCACTTGTTATTATAGGTGAAGTGTTGTTATTTTGTAGGAGAGCGCGTATGAGAGATGTGTGTTAAGGTAGCAGAATAGTTTTTTGGGCACTTTTCACATTTTTTTTTTGAAAATCACACGAATAGCTCCCTAAGGCATGCTACATACATTAGTGTATTTATTTTATTGAAAAAAAATATCTTGTACAAGTAAACTGATTTTTTTCTTGTGTGCAAACAAATGGCCAAGTTTTTGTTTATCCAGTGTACACCAAACTAGAGCATCTCATTAATATGCATGGTTTACAAACATAACTGAACTGAGGGTAAATAGTTTTAAGTTGAGCCACTTTCTTTATTTGCTATTTACAAACAACTGATAAGATATCTGTTTGTAGTTTACACACAGCTGATAAGATGTGTGCACTGCTGCCTTTCTAGACAGGAAGTACAGCAAAGACAAAACAATCGCTTTTCAACAACAAATTTTGAATAAACAAAAAAGTACATGAATGTACCACTTCAATGTAATTATATGTTAACAGAATAAAAACTTACAATAAATTTCTGTAATATTTTTTCTTGGCTTTGTCATTGAAAGGTGTCTGACCACGGGGTTACTTTCCTAGTCCAGAAGTAATGCAGTTACATTGGAGGAGGGGGCTCCCTTTTACAAAATATGGTTGCAAACAATAAAATACGGTCATCTGTGGTGGCTATGCATTGCATGAAAATTCTGGTAACAGGCCACAAACTACATGTAAAGGTTGGTCAATGATAAGAATATGCTTGGACCAGGTTTATATAATCCATTTTTCAGAGGAGTTTTCACCAAGTAGGCATACTTGCATGCTTAGGTTTTTCTAAATTCGTAAATTATGTTACATGTAATAAATCTGTCTGATAAATACTTGGTTGTTTTATCTAATGTGCTCATGCGAACAAAATGCACGGCAACGAAATAGTAGCGTAACCCCCCCGCCCCCGAGCCGACGTCTTGACATCGGATAGTGGGCCAGTGTTTCACGCAAGGCAAGGGTTGACTTTTTCGTACGACTTCGGTAAAAAATAAAAGTATCATCTAAAATCTAGGTAGTTTTTATAGATGATAACAGTGAGTCCGGTTACAATTAAATTTTGAAGAGATTCATCTACAAGTATAAGACCGGAGGTTACTGCGACGGTAAAACTCTGTTTTGCGGGATTTGATTTTTAATAGCACAGGAAATGCTACATGCCGGCATACATCACTGGGTCACATTTTACAATTATTCTATTCATCTATTCACACCAATTAAAAAACAGGGCAGCTTCCTTCATTAATGTGCAAAATATGCAAAGAAGGAGAGGGCTGTCAGTAATTCTTTAGTTTAGTTGTCATTCACTAATTATGGACGAGATAGTAAGCACGCAAAAATTTCCAAGAAAATAAAAGCGAGGAAGAAAGAAGAAAAACGTCAAAAGAATGATCACTCCTGTCAAAAAAGATGTTGAAAGAGACGATGCTGGGTTCGTACAGAACGGATTTCCCCGTCGAAACCAGTGTCAGCCATGAAGTGGGCGAAGAAAGTTTTACCGTGACACAGAGTCCTGTTCAAAACGTTCGAGAGATGTCTGTATCTCGCAGGAAAATATTGTTACCTTCCGACGTAGAAGAAGAAAGTGAGAGTGAATGTCACGGCCGATCGTTTGAAGACGGCGAGATTCGACTCGTTGGCATGTCACTGTTGAATGGCGCCCTAGAAAAAGATTTGTCAATTTTGCAAAGTAGGCAATATCTCAATAGTGGAGCGCAGGCGTCACAGTCTAGGCAGTCAGTTTGAATTTTTTTGCACGCAAGGAGATTGTATTCGATCGCAACTGAGCCAGCCTAGCTTCCCGTCATCCCGAAAGAAGGGGTCAGTTTTCGAAATAAATAGAAAGGCTGCCATTGGAATGCAAGCGACTGGAAAGGGACGGCGCGCTCTGGTGAAACTGTCAAGCTATTAGGGGTTACCTCAACCAGTAACGGGTACACCCTTTCGCCAGTATGTACGAGCTGCCTCCAGGAGACTTCGAAACTCGTGGCATCATGCTTGAACTAATAAGTTTACAAACACAACGGCCCAAAAATAAATACACTGTATTTGCAAACACTTCAACTGCCAAGTGTAGTGTCTGTATTGTTTGTTACTCGCAAACAGAACCGCCCACTTTGCATAATCCAAGCTTTAATGAATGACGTCACCATTCGTTATCAGCACAGACCGTCATAAAACTCCATAGCATGAAAGAAAACGGCCAAAAAACAAAGTTTTTCACAGATATAAATGTCGGTTCATGATTTTTCCCCAAAACAACTTTCAAAGCATTTCATTTACAATTAGCCCATGTAAATTTTGCTCCTAAAACGGGAGTTAACATTGATTGAAGTTTGAAATCATAAAAGTGCTGATTTCTCGGTGTTCGGTTTTTGGCAATTACCGTTGACCTAATTTTAAATGGCGTTTCAGTGAATAGCGCTACGATGTCGCCGTTTAACTTTTCTTACTCTTGGATATGTTGGCTTCATATCCGTATTTGCATATTTGCAAAATTCTATTGCGTTTTTTCACAAACCTCGTGCAAACTATCGATATACACAAACTTTAACACCAAAAAACGTGCTTGAAATTTGTGATTTTCGGAAATAAAAAAAAAACTTAATGCAAAAAATAGAAATACGGATTTAAACTTCATGACCTTTGCTTCAAAACAGTGTAAAGTTTTTGATCGCATGAATGACTGTAGAGATGACAATTAAAATTTTATTCACGTTAGTTAAATTATCAGCCCCGCTGATTTTCAGAATCACGTGACGCTAAAACAAACACAATGTTCACAAAATATTAATAGTAGGAAAATACAAGTCAAGAGCTTTCTAAACATATATAGATTGTATGGTTTCTTGTAAAATTTATTCCGATTATAGGTGTTTACATTTTTCATGCAAAAAAACTATCCTGCTACCTTAATTGTGCATGGTGCACACAGTGACTCAGGCAATAATACAATTTGTTGTCAGCTGTTTGTCATGAGCATAATATTGACGATGTCCTTGTCGGTTATTATTTACGGTAAGTATCATGGTAGGTAGAAGGACTTCATTTCTAAGGAGATTGAATCTAACTCCAAATTCTTTGGTCTTTTTTATTTTCAAGTGTTTGTGTAGCAACTAACTTTAATAGAATGGTTTGAAGATTTATTGAAACAATGTTTACAGAAATAATAAATGCACATGTACCGCTGTAAGTGGAACATAAACAAACCATCAACAATAAGCAACAGCAGATGAATTTAAAATATGAAAATTTTATGCAAATGAAAATAGTCTTTGTTGTTGGTAGTACCTAAATATGGACTTGTTGAAAAAAAAATCAAGAGGTGGCTTGGGATGGGGCCCTGGGGAGATGACCGACAGCCCTGACCTTTGAGCTTTCAGAAAAAATGTAACCTGATAACCTTGGGCAATAAAGAATCCATTAAATCTGCAATTCATCCACATACATATATACCGTTTCTGCTTTTCAATTTTTTTTTTTTCACTTGCTTTTTGCAAATTCGACTGGATAATTTCCACCTTATTCTCGATCGTGCAAACCCGGAAATATCGCCACCGGCATGCATGCATTTAATATTCATACTAAAATTGTTCTGAGGTTCACATTGACACAGTTGTCTTTCTGGTTTTCATAGATGTTGAATAGCCGTCAAAAGTTCAACCTAGATTTGACTGGGATAGAATATTTTATTTTAAACAATATTCTGAAGTGACGTATTGACGATTTATATAAGTATTGTTGTTTTCCCCACAGAGAAGACAAGCCGAAGGACTAAGATAAATAATGAGTTCCATGCCTGGACTGAGTGATTTGTTAATTTTGCGTATGAAAAAAAAACTTGTCTTTCAATAATAATTTGGATTGTTTGGAATTTCTATCGACCGTGTCCAGGTAATTATTTGTTCGATATATACAGCGGGCGTCAGTTCGACGTCTGTCATTTACCACAATCAGCAGAAACGGGACAAACATTGACCGTAATTCAAGAGGACCATGTTCAGTAATTTTGGGGCTGAAAACCTAAATAATCAAACAAGTACTATTTAGTATATATTTTTCATCACGAAACAACAACAGAGCTATTGTTGTCCAGGTAAAACCTTGAAATCGATGCATTGGTCAACTATCCATTTCTTAAAATAAATTCTAATGAAACAAATAAAAATTCATTGAGCAGCATGGAATATATCAATAACTATTCTTCCCAATCGCTAGCTTTATTTTATTCAAACCCGTAAAATTTGCAAGTTTTGAATATTCATAAGCGACCTGCACTGCCATTGGGCTAGTGAGATCTCTGATCAAGCATGATAACTTACATCTTCGCTAGCCAAGGTTTAAGTTTATTCGGCCAAGCCTCTAAATTGGCTGGTTCCCGCCTCAAGTGTCATGGCGTACCAAGCCACAAGAGGCCGGTAACTAGTAACAAATTCGGCATTCCGATTGGTCCATCACTTTCTTGTTGCTTGTTCTATTTCCCTTGGTTACCTGATGCCAGTGTTTACGCTCGTGGCCGTTTCTTTTTACTTTCAAAAGTTGGGCAAATAAAAAACTGATTCTTTTGTTATAAATTTGCACAAAAACAGCGAGGAATGTCAGACATCTCAAATATGTAAATCTAAGCAGGCAGTATGTATGAGCATGGCTTTATTGTAGTATGACAGACACCTTTACGTAGAACGTAACTTGAAACCGACCCAAATAAGCAATATGGCGATTACTAGTTATCTGCGTCTTACTTGCCATTCGCAAAGGATGCCGACAACCAGCGAAGCCTCTAAACAGACCCTGGCAGAACGACCATCAAATACGCGTATTCTAACAGCGCCCCAAGTAATCAGTTGCGGCTAATTATTGTTCAATCAGTTTGCATGTTACAAATCCCTCTTTGGCCTTTCATTTTAAACAAAATGGCGGCACTCATGAATCGTGATATTTGTATGATAAAATTGCAAAAGTTTTCGGTGTTGGTGCCCTCAAGCCTCATCGTGTACAGGCAATTGACACAGTTTTGTGTGAAAAGGATGTCTTAATGTTTTATCGTCTTATTTTGTTTTATAATTTGGAACGTCCAAGCTGATTGGGCGCCTTGTTTCGAGGTGCGCCCAATCAGATCTCACAAGCCTACTATAAATTAAAAAACCCATAATTTATTCATTTTGCAATAAATTGTACTCCAAGGCATTATAAGATTATTGACCTAAAAAAAGTTAGGGGTTACCCGCCATTTTTTCGAGAAATTGATGGTTGTATTTTAGTGGAAAGTCGCCATTTTGACACTCATAACACTTTTACCACAGGTTCCTATGGCAGAGATATTTTGCAATATCTTAACATCTAGCCTGGTGACATAGGCTGAGAAAATCATATATTGTTAATGATGGAGTACCTTTTGTTCTAAATTATTAAAAAAAATCTGGGTTTTAAAAAGTGGCAAAAAATGCAATTTTTCTTTATAAACATTATGTTCTATGGAATTGTTCTAAAGATAGCAGTTTTTAAGAAATATTTGGACATGTTTCCCAAAAAGCATAACTAACATACAAAATAGTGCTATTTCATCATACCATGGGACATTAGTTTCATGATTGTACATAATAAACTAATGAACATCGTCATGCAATTTATGACCAATTTTGTCAAAAATTATGACTAGGCTTCTACTTTAAGGTAGCGGAATAGTTTTTTGGACACTTTTCACATTTTATTTTGAAAATCACAAGCATAGCTCCCTAAGGCATGCTACATACATTAGTGTATTTATTTTATTGAAAAAATAATATCTTGTACAAGTAAACTGGGTTTTTTTCTTGTGTGCAAACAAACACCCAAGTTTTTGTTTATCCAGTGTACACCCCATGAGTGCTTCTCATTAATATTCATGCCTAACATAATTGAACTGAGGCTAAGCTATTTACAAACAACTGATAAGATATCTGTTTGTAGTTTACACACAGCTGATAAGATATGTGCACTGCTTAGTTTCAAGAGGAGGAAGCTGTACAGCAAAAACAAACAAAAACACTTTCAAAACAACAAATTTTGAATAAACAAAATACTAGTAGTACATGAGTGTATCACATGTTACCAGATTTTGCCATAAATTCGCCCGGGCCGTTTAACGGCAGTTTGGTATTTTTTAAGATTTTTTTTTTATTATTTTGGGAAGACAAATTTACGTTCTAAATGTTATTTTTAAATCTGTTGTCAAAATAAAAGTACAGTGTAACAGTTGGAGATTTTTTTATTTTTTTTTTATTTATGTTTGATACATTGTATGCTTTTTAAGATCAGATCAGGGGGCCTTGACTCTTACCGAGTTCCGTGTTGATTGACATTCAACGAGATCTGAATTTTTAATTTGATGGCTGGTTTGAATTTATCCACTTTTAAAGTCATCAATATTTTGATCAAGCGTTTGGAAATAGCATAATTATATTGCGTGAGTGAAAGAAGCCAGTGAAACTGTGTCACAGCGTGTTCTATTTATTTCTGACGCGCGTGGTCGGCGTCTTCGATTATTTTGTATTTTCGTTTTCGAAATGTATCACTCTGCGTTTTTTTTTTGATCACGGCTCGCAACTGAAAGTCCAAGTTGATTTTGTTTTGGCTGTAAAACTAAAAGCCCTCAAAGTCGGATTCGTCAGCATCATTCACAAATACTTGAAGGGCGTCTGAGATATCTTCACCTTCAAACTGTCTTCGTCCAAAAAGTCAAGTTCGTCGTTTTCTTCTCCAGAGTTATCTTTCACTGCTAACACCTCTTGAAGTTCGCTGTTCAGTGATTCACTTTCATTGACTCCATCGTCATTCACAGCAGTTTTCGTTTCCTCAACGGCGGTACTCACAAAGGTAAAGGATGTTTCCCAAGATAGGACGACGTATTCAATGTGGACGTGTGAATTATGAACAGACCAGACAAGTCAAAAAGTCGACAAAAAGACACTTTGAAGACCCGTCACAGCCATAACAAGAAACCACGCGGGGTTGTTTAGTGTCTGTCAATATTTTAGAACACTGCTTTTTCATTGGTCGAATTACGTTGAAAGAGTCGTCAATTGTAACAAATATTACAGTCTGTTGACAGTGATTGAGCACTGTTATCATCATGAGAAAAAAATGTTATCCACAACTTGCTGTCGGGGAGCCACACTACGGTAGCCTCTTTTGCCGAGATCGCCAGAATATTTACGATAATAAAGACGCAGTCGTTGTGACTTTTCGTGGAAAGAAAGTGGCAAGTTTAAAACTTGATGCAGCACAATTATTTGCGAACATAATGGACTTGAATTTAGCTGATGGTGGTTGGTACCATCTTAAACCAAAATCAAACCAAAGTCCGACGTACCTGCAAAAAGAGTGCATGTAAATGTGCTGTAAGACGAACACTTTGGTGAGGAGGGGCAGCGTTCCCTTCGAATTTGTCTGAAAATCGCTTTAGGCTTATTCAGGTAAAATGAAAACTAAACTTGCACGAACACTACAAATTTAAAGGTCCCTCCCGAAAATAACAAGTCCAACAAAAACGGTCTCGTCGGATGATGATTTACAATATTTTCGTGTTGAAAATTTACTCTGCATTTCCCCAAATCCACACATAAAAAATACTTATCCCACAGCCGCCATTCCATTTTCTTATTCTACAGTACCCTGCGCAAGTTTGCTCGCGGGAGTCTGATAATTATTGTCGGAAGGTGACTGTTCTTGTGTCTCTAAAAGACTCGTGGAATACTCGAGAAAATAAGTTTGCAAATAAAACTGCCCAAACATAAATACGCTATGTTGACAAACACTTCAACTGCCCAGTGCAGTAGTTGTGTTGTTTGCTACCCGCAAACAGAATCGCCCACTTTGCATAATCCCAGCTGTAATGAATGACGTTACCGTTCGTTAACAGCACAGACCGTGTCAAAACTCCATAGCGTGAAACAAAATGGTAAAAAATACAGTTCTTTTCACAGACATAAATGTCGATTCATGATTTTTCCTGAGAACAACCTTCAAGGTAATTTATTTACTACCAACCCATGTAATTGTTGCTGCTAAAACGGGAGTTAACCTTGATTGAAGTTTAAAATCACAAAAGTGCTGATTTCTCGGTGTTCGATTTCTGGCAATTACCGTTGACCTAATTTTAAATAGCGTTTCAGTGAGTAGCGCTATGATGTTGCCGTTTGTTTTTTCTTACTCTTGAATATGTTGGCTTCATATCCGTATTTACATATTTGCGAAATTCTATTGCGTTTTTTCACAAACCTCGCGCAAACCACCGGTATACACTAACTTTAACACCAAAAACGTGCTAGAAATTTGTGATTTTCAGAAAGAAAAAAACTTAATGTACAAAATAGAAATACGGATTTAAACTACATGACCGTTGCTTCAAAACAGTGTAAAGTTTTTGGTTGCATGAATAACCGTAGAGCTGACATTTAAAAATGTATTCACGTTAGTTAATTATCAGCCGCGCCGATTTTCAGAATCACGTGACGCTAAAACAAACACAATGTTCACAAAATATTAATAATAGAAAAGTACAAGTCAAGGGCTTTCCAAACATATATAGATTGTATAGGTTCTTGTAAAATTTATTCCGATTATAGATGTTTACATTTTTTATGCTAAAAAACTATCCCGCTACCTTAAGATACGCAATTAGTCTATGCGATCCCACACGGTATCGTGTAGAGGCCTATAGGTCGAAGACACGGGGCCGTGCGATTCGGACGATGGATAACTTATATTAGTACCAACACTTTGAGGCGATATACCATGTCTTTATAGAACATTATAAACACTAGGGTCAAAATAACGAAGCAGAAACTTACCAAGAACGCGACTTCCCGAGAAATCTCTGCGTTTTCAGGTCATTTTCTTGGCCCGGAAAAAAAGCGCCCCAGTGTAAGCTGCGGTTACTGTTTAAAAAACTCAGTGAGTGTAACGGTGACCATGTAAAGCATCTCTAAACCACACAATCCCGACAGGGACTGCTTCTGTACACACTAATGTGCACACCAGCACCGGACTGACGTGAAGTCAAGGCACGGTAGAGATTGATACAGCAATCTCACAGAAGGTTGACGATGATGAAATAAAAAAACGTGTTTCTAAGTTGTACAATGTACATGCGGGCAAAATAACGCTACGGGGCCAAGGTCACTGAACATCAATGTTTAATTGTTAAGACAGAGTTTAACTAATGTTTCAGCTTCGTGTATACGTTATACACAAACTAAGCAGACAATAACTACTTTTTCGCAATAAAACGACAGAGTAGTGCCGGTTTACTTACCACGGTTCGCGCACGTACTCCTCCATGTTGGATTTTAAATTTGTACAATGCGCAGGTCATCACGACGAGTTGACCTTTGACTTAATGTGCGTAACTTTCGCGCCAACTTGAAACAGCTGAGAAGGTCGTTTCGATTCCAATACATTTTCACAGTTTTCGGCACAATGATGTCAACAAATTCTGAAAAGCTTGATTTGCCGCAAAGTTTACCAGAGTTAAAGGTGAGTAATGTTAATACAAACACGAGTATTGTGAGGTATGGATCATGCCGCGTAGTTGTGTTCTCCATCATTGATTGACCCACAGTCCAGCGAGACTGTGATTGATCCACTAACTATTGATTCACTATTAACTCGGGCTGTGGTTATAATGCGTCAACAGACTACACTGCTTTACCAACACTCCCCAAGAAATTCAGTTGTTTTCTGATTGTCACTCAGTAATGCTGTGATCAGTCACGAGTCCTGCACTACTAAAGTGTACAAACAGCGTACAGTGTTGATTTGCATAATGAGAGCTGGAGTGTTGATTACAGATTGCATTGCACATGTGTTCATACATACATACATACATACATGCATGCTTCTTGTTCACGCACAGGAAATTCCAAAATAAAACTTACTGTTACAGTATATGTCAGCAACCAACACAATAATTTGATAATTTAATGTTTTTTTGTTGTTTATAAAAATTGGATTTAAGGTAGAGATGCAGTTTATTTGGCTTGCTTTTTAATTGAGTAATTAGACAATGAAGATTGTATTATATATCCAACATGTCATATATTTTCTGAAAGCTTATTATACAAACTTTGTAAAACTTGTCTTTATTTTAAATATCCAGAATGCGTTTTTGATTTTGGGTCAAAAATATGCTTTTTTGGACAAAAGTGGTTTAAAAAAAATTAGCTTAAAAACTTCAAGTCCGTTTGTGGGTAAAATTACATCACTGGATACCTTGGTATACTACTAATTCAAATGCGTCCACTCATCTCTCTAACGACTTTCAAAATCGCACAGCATGACCTCAAAGTTCACTCTTTTCTATTTTTGCATAATTTATATATCCATGTTAATTGCGGACTTGTTATTTTTGTTCCACTCGCCGTAATAAACTGTCCGGACGCATTTTGAAGGGGGAACACCTTGTCAATAATGTGTGAAAATTTCGAAGCAAATGGCCAAAGCGTCTATCAGCTATTTTAATTTAAAACCCAAGAATTCACCAAAAATAGAAGACGAGAAAAAGGCTAATTTGCATATTTGTGCGTTAAACCGGGAATTACTGCTTTGTCATACTTTGTGATACTTTCTAGACTATTGAAATTGAAAGTTAACGTATAGACATAGACATTTTATGTAAAATCGTTGGACCAGAACAACTGCTCTTGAATTTATAAATCAGAAACACGTCATTCAGACCAGTGTTTTGATGGGGTCGGTAAAAACACGTGGCAATGCCCAGTAAATATGACGTAATCTCATGAATTATTAAACAGGGGGCGGTCCTAGGAAGGTGACCTTTTATCACGATCAAAACATCATGGCTTCTCCGATGTATTTTCAATAAAAAATCTACGAGTATTTCAGAGCCTATGGTTTACCGTGAAGAGTACAAAGTGGGATATTAAATTATTTATCCTTGATGATTTTTATGTAGTATTGAGAACCAACTCCAGGAAGCGAACGCACAATAATGAATAATCGCGTAATCCTAGAATCGAAACACGAGGCACAGAAGTTTTGTTCATCGTTTCCAATCCCATTTTCCCAGTGCAACATATTTGTTAAAAGAAATATTTGAATTCTGTTCGTTTGTTAAGGAGGCATTTTTTTATTTTTTCCGATTTTGGCAACGCCTTATTCAGGGATTTTCTAAGACAGTCGCAGACAATCAGCGCACCGATGTACGTACAAAACATGCTGTTGTACTACCGGCGACGGTCGCCTGCAAGAAGAGAGCTCCAGCTCCTAACGTAAAAGTTGTAAAGTTTCGACCGGTTTTAAATAATTAGTGTTGGAAATCTGACATGTTTTAAGAGTGCAAAATTAAGGTGCATTTTCGAGCGGTCGAATTTTTCTGAATAGAAATCGGCAAATGAAAAAAATAGGAGTGCGAAACAGTGTGCTTCGTTAGTTTAAAAAAATGAAATGTCCGTCAAATTGACGTAAACTTAACCATTTTTCATGGAAAAAGCAAAGGTCGTGGCCGAGTTGCAGGCTAAAAAACTCAAAAATCAAAACAAAATCATCAATCAGTAAGTATTATGACAAGGAAAAAAAACACCAGACGCGGAGAAGCGGTCAGCGCGTCAAAAGAGTTGTTACCGTAATGTATCAAGTTACCTCTCTCTGTGATTTATTTTTCATTGAAATTATTTGGTTGAATGATCGAAGTACAGGTACCCATTGGACAAAAGATACACAAAAGTTTGTATCTCCCCGACCCAGTGCAATGTATCTGGTTTGAATCAAAGCTCACGTGTCCCTTATTTGAGGGACCAGATTCTGCCGTAAATTCGGGATGAGATTTAGAAAAACAATAAAATGGGACTTTTAAGGTGTATTTTGGCGTCATTTTCGGACATTTCAATCATTCCTGATGCCTAAAATAGAGTCTAAGTTTTACCGTAGTCATTGACGCCTATTCAAGAGTATGATGTTTATTGTGACTAGCGTGAATGGGTAAGCTTCGTTTCGACAATGAGCAGTTATCACTGTAAACAATGTTAAATTATTCTTCACAGGCTCAGTTTATTTTTTGAGAACAATTATTTAAAAATAAAATCTCTCAGTCATTCAGAAACTCGGATTCATGCCTTCAGGGAAAGCCATGTTTGGACGCTCACATTGATTTTGTTTTTCGTTCGGTGGGCTGATGCCTTCAGTGTAGCTTTTGCCTCTTCCGACATAGAAATCATCTGAATCTTCTTTCTACCTCTCTTTCTTTTCACACCACGCATAAAGTATTGATAAAAATTAGGAAAAAACGCTGAGGAAATATGTTTGGTTTGCTGGCGAGCGAGAACTGATTTGAGAATAATTGCACATGCGCGTGAATTGAATGAATTATGACCCGTACAATTTCGATTTGCATATTGTCAATCAAAGGTCTTGTTATTTGGTTACTCATGCAAATTAGGCAATTGGACATAAACATTGCCACGTGTGAGTGTTTTTTTATTTTTAACCAGAAAATAAACAGCATTTTTAACGGTGTTCCAATAAGAATTCATTGGTCAAATTTTCACAGAATGTTCTTTAGAGAAAAATCTATATAAAAAACGAAAAAAACTATTTTTGATTGAAATTCACAAATAAACTGCATCTCTACCTTAAATAAGTGTTACCAGTTTACAGAGAGGTCAAAATGAAACGACAATATAAGTATCTCTCGAAATAGACTAGCACGGGTCTTTTACACAATAACGAATGCACTGCCCAAGTATACACTGGCAGAGAATAACAATAATTCCTCAATTACAATAGAGGGCGCACTAACAATCGGGTATAGTCAATGGTAAGGAATAGCAATGTTGGACTATGCAGGATGTCAAACTACGTAGGGGTTGCTCACACACTCGACAAATAGAGCATGAATAAAATCAATACAAATCGTGTTGACCCGTACTTTGCGAGTAACGACAAATGACAATGCGTCAAAATATGAGAAGCAAAACCCTATGTAATTTATACAAACCAGTTCAAATGGTCAGCACTTAGCAGTGTGATATAATTACGATAAATGCTAAACCATATTAATCGCCCAGGCCTACAGCCATGGTAACACACTACAAAAATATTAGCTACGCCACTATGTGTGTTTATTGTATTTACAATCATGTTAACGCCCTCTTGTGTTCGCTTTACATTTTGCTACGCATGCTCAGTTCTCTCGTTGTGTTTTCCCCGCCATGTTTGTTTTGTTTTCCTGTTGAGAAATAAACAGAGTTACTTGCTCGTTAGCACTCCAACTGAAGTGTCTGGTTGTAGTCCAAGCTCTGTATACAACAGGTCTGTGTCCATACTGGCGTGGTGGCAGCGTCCTTCGGATCTACACGTCATTGAAAGGTAATACGGACATCGTTAACTCACAAGCCTGCTATACACGTACGGACTTTACACACGCATATTGTGTACAGCCAGTCAGTCAATATATCGACTGGATAATACCGACATTGATTTCGTTAAGCAATACTAATCATTATGGCCAACCAACAATGGGCGCCCAAGCAGTGGTGTCTGTCAAAATCAGAAACAATTACCTCATTTGAAAGCTGGCGTCAGAACCTGGTCTACACACTCTCATTAGACTCAAATTTTGCACAGTTCCTCGGTGAGGGCGTACAGTGGACAAAGCGAACCAAGGCTACACCGCTGAGAGGTTTCACAGATGATGGAGAAGACATCCAGGCCGGCAGACGACAAACTGCCCAGCAGAAGGTCAGTGCCCTAGAACTAATGTTGGGGCAAATAGCCAACTTCTGCCCAATCATATCTCGCAACATGATAGTCAAAAATTCGACATCCATGAGCAATATTTGGCAGGTAATCCGTCTCCATTTTGGGTTCCAGTTCACTGGTGCACACCTGCTAGATTTTTGTAATATACACCTTGAACCAGATGAACGCCCAGAAGATCTCTTCCAACGCTTAACAGCATTTGTTGATGATAACCTGTTATGCAGCGACAATGGTATTTCACACCACGGTGAAACAATAACTGACGATGAGGAAATTTCCCCTTCACTTGAGAACTACATTGTACTCACTTGGTTACAACTAATTCATAGTGACCTCCCCAAACTGGTTAAACAGCGGTATGGGACTGAGCTGCGGACACGGACTCTAGCTTCTATAAAGCCCGAGATCTCGCAAGCATTGAGCTCACTTTTAGATGAAATCCACATGACTGAGGACGCCACTGTCATGCTCTCTGCTTCTTCAAGGCCTCAGAGGGGACGCATCACACCAAAACCAGTGAGATATCAAAAGGCTCGGCCCAGGGAACGCAAAAGCCGCTCATGCCCATTATGTAAGCAGGCCAGCCGTCCAGACAACCATTTCCTCAGCGAGTGTGACTTCCTGCCGGACCAAGATCGTAAGTCCATGACCAAGGCCCGACAGATTGTTAATATACTCGATGACGTTCCCCAGGACACCCAACAGGGCGATGATGATCTCAGTGACTCCGACACTGCGGACGTCCCTACTGCCCTTAGAATACAAGTTCGTCAGTCACCATATATTGATACATTTTATGGCCACCAGGTTACACGTCTTACCATCGACAGTGGTGCCACTGGCAATATGATTCTACTGGCCACCGCAAAACGTCTCGGCGTCCCAATAAAGTCTAGTTCTCAATCAGCACGTCAAGCAGATGGTTCATCTCCCCTAAAAGTTGTGGGTGAGACCAAATTCGCAGTGAGTCGCGATGATACGAATTTCAAGTTTGAAGGCCTTGTTGTCGAGAATCTCGATGTTGAAATACTCGCAGGTACCCCTTTCATGGAGGCCAATGATATAAGTGTTCGTTCAGCCAAGCACCAAGTCACTGTGGGAGACAACACTACGTATACATACGGTTCATCGCCAAAGGGCAGTCATCGCATTCGCCGGACACTCATACTACGCGCACCACCAAAGTCAACAACAATTTGGCCTGGTGATTTCATTGAACTTGACTTGCCTACAGAAATCAAAGACTCAAGCAAGGCATTTGCACTTGAACACCGAGTAGCATCTCGCTCGCTCTCAGTCATATCATCTGACAAGCCATGGCCTGCTCCAAACATTTATTCAACCATATCGGGTAAAATTTGGATTCCGAACCAGACCAACACACCCCAAAATTTGAAACGCAATGAACATTTTTGCCAAATATGTCCTGTCTTCGTACCACCGACAAACAAAGACAGCATAGACACTACACTTCATGTAACATCACCACACAAATCAGTTCTTCCAGAAAAGAGCTACTCAGATTCGGTTAAAATTGACCCCGACCAACTCCTCTCTCCGTCTCACCGAGCAAAGTTCGCAACATTACACCATGAATATAATGATGTCTTCAACACTGCAATCAAGGGTTATAACGGTGCTTCTGGCCCATTTCAAGCAGTCGTCAATATGGGTCCTGTTCAACCACCGCAGCGCAAGGGCCGTGTTCCCCAATACTCCCGTGACAAGTTGGCAGAGTTACAACAAAAGTTTGACGAACTTGAAGAGCTTGGTGTTTTTGCTCGCCCGGAGAACGTACATGTCAATGTGGAATATGTGAACCTCTCATTCTTAGTCAAAAAACCAAACGGTGAATTCCGTCTTGTCACCGCTTTTGCAGACGTTGGCCGCTACAGTAAGCCACAACCCGCCCTCATGCCAGACATCGACAGCACACTACGCCAAATTGCACAATGGAAGTATATCATCACCACCGATCTCACTAAGGCCTTCTACCAGATTCCCCTGTCACACGAGTCACAAAAATACTGTGGCGTTGTAACCCCATTCAAAGGTGTCTGCGTATACGTGCGTTCAGCCATGGGAATGCCAGGCTCTGAGACAGCGTTGGAGGAGTTAATGTGTCGCGTACTTGGTGACATGCTTGAGGATGGTAGCATTGCCAAACTCGCAGATGATCTGCACTGCGGTGCAAATACAATCGAGGACCTCTTGTAAACTGGAGACGTCTCCTGTGTAAGTTAGCAGCCAATGACTTAAGACTGTCACCATCGAAAACTGTCATCTGCCCGGCAACAGTCACAATTCTCGGTTGGGTATGGAATGAGGGAACCATCCGCGCAAGCCAACACCGTATCTCTACGTTGTCGTCATGTTCTCCACCGGAAAAGATACACAACCTACGATCATTTATAGGCGCATATAAGGTCCTAGCTAGAGTGCTACCAGGCTGTGCTTCTCTTGTTGCTCCACTAGAAGATGCGACTATTGGACAACAATCCCAAGATAAAATTCAATGGTCGGATGAGCTTCGCGATTCCTTTCGTGTTGCTCAGGCAGCATTATCATCAAATCACACGATCACACTCCCCAGACGCACAGATCAGATATGGATCGTCACTGATGCAGCCATTAAAAAACACAGTGTTGGGTCCACCATGTATGTCTCGCGTGATAACAAGCTCCACCTCGCAGGTTTCTTCAGTGCCAAGCTTCGAGGTCGTCAGGCAACATGGCTTCCATATGAAATTGAGGCCCTTTCTATTGCCATCGCAACAAGGCACTTTGGGCCATACATCATTCAGTCCCACCATAAACCTTGTATTCTTACCGACAGTAAGCCATGTGTGCAAGCGTACGAAAAACTTTGTCGGGGTGAGTTCTCAGCAAGCCCACGCACAACAACATTCCTCTCTTCTGTTAGTCGTTACCAGGCCAACGTGCGCCACCTGGCGGGCAAGGACAATATTCCATCAGACTTTGCCAGCCGCAATGCCGCAGAGTGTACCACCCCTACCTGTCAGATATGTTCGTTTGTAGAATGTGTGGAAGACTCGGTTGTCATGAACACATCCGTTGAAGACATATCATCAGGAAATAAACGCCTACCATTCACCAATAGAGCAGCGTGGCAAACTATCCAGTTAGAATGCGCTGATTTAAGACGCACACATTCTCATCTCACCCAGGGGACTCGTCCATCTAAAAAGCTAACTAACATCAAAGACGTCAAACGCTACCTCAACATCGTCACTATTGCCAAAGATGGTCTACTTGTAGTCAAGCGTACTGATCCATTCGCTCCATCTCGCGAGTGCATTGTTGTACCTCGACAGGTGTTAGATGGCCTCCTGACAGCAATTCATATTCGTCTCAGTCACCCGTCTTGTTACCAAAACACGTATCCACCTCTTGTCACCAGTGTGCCTCACTTAACAAAGTACCTCACACAATTGTTAAGCAATCAACTTCAGATCCACCAGAATCTGTGGGCAGTTTATATGCAGCAGATGTAATTAAACGTGAAAGACAAGTAGTCCTAGTTGTCAGAGAATGCGTCACGTCATACACCACAGCCTGCCTCATAGAAGACGAACGCAGTGAAACATTGCGCAACGCCTTACTGCGACTTTGCATTGACCTGAGCTCCCTTGATGGTCCACCCGCAGTTATATGAACAGACCCAGCTCCAGGTTTTGTAGCCCTATCAAAAGACAGCCTTCTTCGAAAATATCGTCTGAATATTGAGGTCGGCCGCATCAAGAATCACAACAAAAACTCTGTCGCAGATAGAGCAATACAGGAAGTTGAGGATGAGATTCTCCCCCAGGATCCACTGTGCGCAACTATTACGCCACTCTCCCTCTCCATAGCAATCGCTCATGTTAACTCTCGCATACGTTCAAGTGGCTTATCGGCACGTGAAATGTGGACCCAAAGAGACCAATTTACCAATTATCAGCTTCCTATTCGCGACCGTAAACTTATTTTAGACCAACACACGAAACGTTTGGCTAACCATAAAGCTAGCGAAAAGTCAAAAGCTCCTACAGTAAAAACCACCAGTGCACCCAAACTTGAAGTTGGGGACCTTGTCTATCTGCACTGTGATCGCAATAAGTCTAGTTCCCGTAATCGCTACTTAGTGACTGGTATCGATGGCCAATAGCGCAACATCCGCAAGTTCCGCGGTAGTCAACTCAGGCAAACGTCATACCGTGTCAAAGAGTCGGAATGTTATATCGTACCTTCTCCGAAAGACACCGATCAAAACCCTATGTCATATCATCCGGACGAAGACGAAACTCCACTATCTCCAACACATCCACCAATACCACCAAGTATACCTTCCGATCTAACACCGGCAACAGGTTGCACTGACACTCCTTTAGAAACTGAGTCGCAAAGTATTGGCTCAATAAACCCAATATTGTTGACTCCTGGAGACCCGACACCAACATCCCTGGCTGATGATAATCCAAAAGTCATGCAGCCCGTTCAACATAGACGATTAAGCCGTAACCGCCGGCTTCCGGAACATCTAAAAGACTACATGTATGTCATGGACTTTTAAGTCTGTATTCAGTTTAGATTATTTTTTGTGTCTTTCCAACAACAATTTTGAATTATCATGTAGCCTGTCATTTTTCCTCATGCGTTTTCTTTAGTCTTTTCGAAAATGATGTAAGTTAAAGACAATAAGTGGTTACGCCACTATGTGTGTTTATTGTATTTACAATCATGTTAACGCCCTCTTGTGTTCGCTTTACATTTTGCTACGCATGCTCAGTTCTCTCGTTGTGTTTTCCCCGCCATGTTGGTTTTGTTTTCCCGTTGAGAAATAAACGGAGTTACTTGCTCGTTAGCGCTCCAACTGAAGTGTCTGGTTGTAGTCCAAGCTCTGTATACAACAGGTCTGTGTCCATACTGGCGCTAAGGTATAAAATGATAACAATATAATAATCACTCAATGACTAGGGTCACAGTATTGATCAGCTTGAATATTATACAAGAGATCCAAAACAAGAATCATACAAATAAATGTAATAGCTCACTACAATAGCATGGGATTTTACAGAGAGAGTTCAGTCAGTGTTCTTGTTATAAGAGGTTCGCCGACGCTTCGCGTTGGTGTTCTAGACGATGTAGTAGTAGTACGAAAGAAACACACGCGTCATAGATCAATTACGACACATGACTGGATATTGTAGTTCACGGCGGAGACTAACAGTGTTCGCGACTCTTCTGAATTCAGAGTTGACAGGCCAATGTTACGACTTGATTCGGTTGCTATGAATTAGCGTAGCTTCACGTTCATGGATATTCGCGAAGGCTTTTATTAATCACACTCACTGACAGACATCGGAAATAGCAATCAGTTGTTAGGCGAGAATAGGTTGCTCGTTGTTCCCGGTTAACGTAGAACAGGACGTCAGTTCAATGATTTACGAGACAAGTTCAATCAATCGCACAACACGTTAGCGTAGCATGGAGGCGGCCATGTTTAGCTCTCCTCGCAATGTATCATGGGGCGTTCACCCACGGAGAGTTGTACTCACAGTTACAGAATTCAGGATGTATGACGATTCCTTTTAGTTATCTCTTAAACAGGATGAAACTTCTTCCAAGTGAGCTTGAAAACGCTATAATTTCAGGTGTACTGCGTATGTTGCCTCCCGGACTTGATTTGTCACGGTATTTAATCTAGTTTTCAGCTATGACTCTCCCGCATGGCGTCGCCAATCTCGCCTTCTTGTCTTCTCCGCGGAGTGCTCTCGGCACAAGTAAATAGTTCCCAAATAAAAATAATGATTCGAAATCCTATCCACACAGCTATTATAATAAAATACCGTTTTGTTTTAATTAATAGAACAATAGTCGGCTTATGATTTATAACCTACAATAAGTAAACTATTTAAACTGAATGTCACGCAAAACACAGCGGATTACTACAACTATTATTTGCGTACAATGCGCCGGCAACCACTTTCAGCCAATCACCGACGGCAATACATTGTACTAAGGATTAAACGTTACCTTTCACAATATCAGCCGTAAATTCATCAAAACAAGTATGGTATCATAAGCATAGGCCAAGACTAACGAATTCCATTGTTCCTGTAAACCATATGTTTTTTAGCTCCGCTGTCGACTTTATCGAGCCAAGCTTATCATATGAGTGATTGTCCGGCGTCGTCCGTGTCAATGTTTTACTTTTTTGACTTCTTGAAAATTACAAGCCTGAATGCTTTGATACTTGGTGTATATGTACCTTGGGTAGACCTCTCTCAGATTTGTTCATTTTGTAATGATATCTTTAATTCTCTAATTTTGGTGAATATTTTTGTCATTTTTAGCAAAAAGTGATATTTTCGACTTCTTGTTAAAAACCGCAAGTCCAATTGCTTTGATATTACATATATAGGTACTACATGTGGACCTCTCTCAGATTTGTTCATTTTGTAATGATATCTTCAATTCTCTAATTTTGGTAAATATTATTGTCATTTTTGGTAAAAAGTGATATTTTCGACTTCTTGTTAAAAACCGCAAGTCCAATTGCTTTGATATTACATACATAGGTACTACAAGTGGACCTGTCTCAGATTTGTTCATTTTGTAATGATATCTTTAATTCTCTAATTTTGGTGAATATTTTTGTCATTTTTGGTAAAAAGTGATATTTTCAACTTCTTGTTAAAAACCGCAAGTCTGATTGCTTTTATATTACATATACATGTATAATTATTACATGTGGACCTTGTTAATTTCGTGGTGATATCTTCAATTACTTAATTTTGATGATTATTTTTGTCATTTTTGGTGAAAAGTGATATTTTTGAATTCTTGTTGAAAACAGCAAGGTCCTTTGCTTTGATACTATACATATTGTTCATTTTCTAATGATATCTTCAGTTCTTTAATTGAAATGTGCATTGCTAACAGCGGAGCTATCTCAGCCGACAGGCTGCTTGTTTAGTTTCCTTAGTCACAGTCCTTCTATCACAATTTAGAAGAGTTTGAATTTAAAAATGAAACACTCTTGAAATGCAAATACTTGCAGACTAAAAACCAAAGCAATTGTCTGTTGTAAAAGGTTAAATGAAACGCATTTGAAATCTTTCAGCCAGGAATACATTCACAAATTTCATGATCTTGTTTATTCCAAAAACATTCTCCCTCAAAAAATCAACTACATAATTATTTGGCGTATCAAGGTAATTTATTATTCATACCATCAACGAACAAACAAAACTTTCAAACGATTATTAAAGTTACGACGTGACATAACTTACTTGGCGATTTTATACACCCGTTATACCAATAATTGCTCTTGACAATATTGATTTTTTTCCGAAATAAACATTGAATGCCTATTTTATTCACAGGCAATTGATGACTCTTTGCGATGTGAAATATGTTTTGAGTATTTCACGACTGCTCTGATTCTGCCAACATGCTCACACAATTGTAAGTAAATTTCTCATTATTTACAAAGATGGATCATAAATTCAATAAAGCAAGAAATGATTTGTTTATGATATTTTTTCTCTTCTTTTTGTTAAAATACTGTAAATAGGAAAGAAAATACAAAAAAAAAAGCATGTCACATCACTACTACAATATCTAAAGACAAGAACAAGTTTTTAGTCTAATGTCACTACAGTTTCGCAATCGCTTGGAATTATTTTTTGCTGTTTTTGCAGATAGGATGATTCAGTGAAACAAATATGCCTTTTTTTTTCACATTTTACATTCAACTCATCAAATATCTGTGAAAAAAGTCTTTTCAGCTAAAATTAATTACAGGTACAATAAAGTATTTTATAGTAATCATTGTCAACACCTCTGACACAAGATACAGGAAACCTACCTATTTCACGTTACTATGATCAAAAACTTTTTTTAGTTAGAATTATGAATTTAATACCATTGACTGTATCCCATTATTATAATGACCATGTGCACATGTTTCAAGATTTCTTGAAATTCTAGTCAAATTTGAGGGTAGAGAAGTAAAAATCCCATGTGAATGAAATCACTGTAACATAAAGCAACTATTCTTTGCTATTTGGTCATCAGTATTTACTTATGTAATTAAGGGGCTTACCATTAGACTAAATGTAATTAAGGGGCCTACTATTAGACTAGATGTAATTAAGGGGCCTACCAATAGACTAAATGTAATTAAGGGGCCTACCAATAGACTAAATGTAATTAAGGGGCTTACCATTAGACTAGATGTAATTAAGGGGCTTACCATTAGACTAGATGTAATTAAGGGGCCTACCAATAGACTAGATGTAATTAAGGGGCCTACCAATAGACTAAATGTAATTAAGGGGCTTACAATTAGACTAGATGTAATTAAGGGGCCTACCATTAGACTAGATGTAATTAAGGGGCCTACCAATAGACTAAATGTAATTAAGGGGTGTACCAATAGACTAAATGTAATTAAGGGGCTTACCATTAGACTAGATGTAATTAAGGGGCCTACCAATAGACTAGATGTAATTAAGGGGCCTACCAATAGACTAAATGTAATTAAGGGGCTTACCATTAGACTAGATGTAATTAAGGGGCTTACCATTAGACTAGATGTAATTAAGGGGCTTACCATTAGACTAGATGTAATTAAGGGGCCTACCAATAGAGTAGATGTAATTAAGGGGTGTACCAATAGACTAAATGTAATTAAGGGGTGTACCAATAGACTAAATGTAATTAAGGGGCCTACCATTAGACTAGATGTATTTAAGGGGCTTACCAATAGACTAGATGTAATTAAGGGGCCTACCATTAGACTAAATGTAATTAAGGGGCCTACCATTAGACTAGATGTAATTAAGGGGCCTACCAATAGACTAAATGTAATTAAGGGGCTTACCAATAGACTAAATGTAATTAAGGGGCCTACCATTAGACTAGATGTAATTAAGGGGCCTACCAATAGACTAAATGTAATTAAGGGGCTTACCATTAAACTAAATGTAATTAAGGGGCCTACCATTAGACTAGATGTAATTAAGGGGCCTACCAATAGACTAAATGTAATTAAGGGGCTTACCATTAGACTAGATGTAATTAAGGGGCTTACCATTAGACTAGATGTAATTAAGGGGCTTACCATTAGACTAGATGTAATTAAGGGGCCTACCAATAGAGTAGATGTAATTAAGGGGTGTACCAATAGACTAAATGTAATTAAGGGGTGTACCAATAGACTAAATGTAATTAAGGGGCCTACCATTAGACTAGATGTATTTAAGGGGCTTATTAATAGACCAGATGTAATTAAGGGGCCTACCATTAGACTAAATGTAATTAAGGGGCCTACCATTAGACTAGATGTAATTAAGGGGCCTACCAATAGACTAAATGTAATTAAGGGGCTTACCAATAGACTAAATGTAATTAAGGGGCCTACCAATAGACTAAATGCAATTAAGGGGCTTACAAATAGAGTAGATGTAATTAAGGGCTGTACCAATAGACTAAATGTAATTAAGGGGTGTACCAATAGACTAAATGTAATTAAGGGGCCTACCAATAGACTAGATATAATTTAGGGGCCTACCAATAGAGTGGATGTAATTAAGGGGCTTACAAATAGAGTAGATGTAATTATGGGGCTTACCAATAGACTAGATGTAATTAAGGGGTGTACCAATAGACTAAATGTAATTAAGGGGCCTACCAATAGACTAGATATAATTTAGGGGCCTACCAATAGAGTGGATGTAATTAAGGGGCTTACCATTAGACTAGATGTAATTAAGGGGCCTACCAATAGAGTAGATGTAATTAAGGGGTGTACCAATAGACTAAATGTAATTAAGGGGTGTACCAATAGACTAAATGTAATTAAGGGGCCTACCATTAGACTAGATGTATTTAAGGGGCTTACCAATAGACTAGATGTAATTAAGGGGCCTACCATTAGACTAAATGTAATTAAGGGGCCTACCATTAGACTAGATGTAATTAAGGGGCCTACCAATAGACTAAATGTAATTAAGGGGCTTACCAATAGACTAAATGTAATTAAGGGGCCTACCAATAGACTAAATGCAATTAAGGGGCTTACAAATAGAGTAGATGTAATTAAGGGGTGTACCAATAGACTAAATGTAATTAAGGGGCCTACCAATAGACTAAATGCAATTAAGGGGCTTACAAATAGAGTAGATGTAATTAAGGGGTGTACCAATAGACTAAATGTAATTAAGGGGCTTACCAATAGACTAAATGTAATTAAGGGGCCTACCAATAGACTAGATATAATTTAGGGGCCTACCAATAGAGTGGATGTAATTAAGGGGCTTACAAATAAAGTAGATGTAATTAAGGGGCCTACCAATAGACTAAATGTAATTAAGGGGTGTACCAATAGACTAAATGTAATTAAGGGGCCTACCAATAGACTAGATATAATTTAGGGGCCTACCAATAGAGTGGATGTAATTAAGGGGCTTACAAATAGAGTAGATGTAATTAAGGGGTGTACCAATAGACTAAATGTAATTAAGGGGCGTACCAATAGACTAAATGTAATTAAGGGGCCTACCAATAGACTAGATGTAATTTAGGGGCCTACCAATAGAGTAGATGTAATTAAGGGGCTTACCAATAGACTAGATGTAATTAAGGGGCATACCAATAGAGTAGATGTGTTTAAGGGGCCTACCAATAGACTAAATGTAATTAAGGGGTGTACCAATAGACTAAATGTAATTAAGGGGTGTACCAATAGACTAGATGTAATTAAGGGGCCTACCAATAGACTAAATGTAATTAAGGGGTGTACCAATAGACTAAATGTAATTAAGGGGTGTACCAATAGACTAAATGTAATTAAGGGGCCTACCAATAGACTAAATGTAATTAAGGGGCTTACCACTAGACTAAATGTAATAATTAAGGGGCCTACCAATAGACTAAATGTAATTAAGGGGCTTACCATTAGACTAAATGTAATTAAGGGGCCTACCATTAGACTAGATGTAATTAAGGGGCCTACCAATAGACTAAATGTAATTAAGGGGCCTACCAATAAAGTATATGTAATTAAGGGGCTTACCAATAGAATAGATGTAATTAAGGGGCCTACCAATAGACTAAATGTAATTAAGGGGCCTACCATTAGACTAAATGTAATTAAGGGGCCTACCATTAGACTAGATGTAATTAAGGGGCCTACCATTAGACTAGATGTAATTAAGGGGCCTACCAATAGACTAAATGTAATTAAGGGGCCTACCAATTGACTAAATGTAATTAAGGTGCCTACCATTAGACTAGATGTAATTAAGGGGCCTACCAATAGACTAAATGTAATTAAGGGGTGTACCATTAGACTAGATGTAATTAAGGGGCCTACCATTAGACTAAATGTAATTAAGGGGTGTACCATTAGACTAGATGTAATTAAGGGGCTTACCATTAGACTAGATGTAATTAAGGGGCTTACCATTAGACTAAATGTAATTAAGGGGCCTACCAATAGATTAAATGTAATTAAGGGGCCTACCATTATACTAGATGTAATTAAGGGGCCTACCAATAGACTAAATGCAATTAGGGGGTGTATCAATAGACTAAATGTAATTAAGGGCCATACCAATAGAGTAGATGTATTTAAGGGGCTTACCAATAGACTAAATGTAATTAAGGGGTGTACCAATAGACTAGATGTAATTAAGGGGCTTACCATTAGACTAGATGTAATTTAGGGGCCTACCAATAGAGTGGATGTATTTAAGGCGTTTACAAATAGAGTAGATGTAATTAAGGGGCTTACCAATAGACTAAATGTAATTAAGGGGCATACCAATAGACTAAATGTAATTAAGGGGTGTACCAATAGAGTAGATGTGTTTAAGGGGCTTACCAATAGACTAGATGTAATTAAGGGGCCTACCAATAGACTAGATGTAATTAAGGGGCTTACCAATAGAGTAGATGTGTTTAAGGGGCTTACCAATAGACTAAATGTAATTAAGGGGCCTACCAATAGAGTAGATGTGTTTAAGGGGCTTACCAATAGACTAAATGTAATTAAGGGGCCTACCAATAAAGTATATGTAATTAAGGGGCTTACAAATAGAGTAGATGTAATTAAGGGGCTTACCAATAGACTAAATGTAATTAAGGGGCTTACCAATAGACTAAATGTAATTAAGGGGCTTACCAATAGACTAAATGTAATTTAAGGTGTGTACCAATATACTAAATGTAATTAAGGGGCCTACCATTAGACTAGATGTAATTAAGGGGCTTACCAATATACTAAATGTAATTAGGGGTGTACCAATAGACTAGATGTAATTAAGGGGCCTATCATCAGACTAGATGTAATTAAGGGGCCTATCATCAGACTAGATGTAATTAAGGGGCTTACCAATTGACTAAATGTAATTAAGGGGCTTACCAATTGACTAAATGTAATTAAGGGGCTTACCATTAGACTAGATGTAATTAAGGGGCTTACCATTAGACTAGATGTAATTAAGGGGCCTACCAATAGAGTAGATGTAATTAAGGGGTGTACCAATAGACTAAATGTAATTAAGGGGTGTACCAATAGACTAAATGTAATTAAGGGGTCTACCATTAGACTAGATGTATTTAAGGGGCTTACCACTAGACTAAATGTAATAATTAAGGGGCCTACCAATAGACTAAATGTAATTAAGGGGCTTACCATTAGACTAAATGTAATTAAGGGGCCTACCATTAGACTAGATGTAATTAAGGGGCCTACCAATAGACTAAATGTAATTAAGGGGCCTACCAATAAAGTATATGTAATTAAGGGGCTTACCAATAGAATAGATGTAATTAAGGGGCCTACCAATAGACTAAATGTAATTAAGGGGCCTACCATTAGACTAGATGTAATTAAGGGGCCTACCAATAGACTAAATGTAATTAAGGGGCCTACCAATAGACTAAATGTAATTAAGGGGCTTACTAATAGACTAAATGTAATTAAGGTGCCTACCATTAGACTAGATGTAATTAAGGGGCCTACCAATAGACTAGATGTAATTATGGGGCCTACCAATAGACTAAATGTAATTAAGGGGTGTACCATTAGACTAGATGTAATTAAGGGGCCTACCATTAGACTAAATGTAATTAAGGGGTGTACCATTAGACTAGATGTAATTAAGGGGCTTACCATTAGACTAGATGTAATTAAGGGGCTTACCATTAGACTAAATGTAATTAAGGGGCCTACCAATAGATTAAATGTAATTAAGGGGCCTACCATTATACTAGATGTAATTAAGGGGCCTACCAATAGACTAAATGCAATTAGGGGGTGTATCAATAGACTAAATGTAATTAAGGGGCATACCAATAGAGTAGATGTATTTAAGGGGCTTACCAATAGACTAAATGTAATTAAGGGGTGTACCAATAGACTAGATGTAATTAAGGGGCTTACCATTAGACTAGATGTAATTTAGGGGCCTACCAATAGAGTGGATGTATTTAAGGCGTTTAAAAATAGAGTAGATGTAATTAAGGGGCTTACCAATAGACTAAATGTAATTAAGGGGCATACCAATAGGCTAAATGTAATTAAGGGGTGTACCAATAGAGTAGATGTGTTTAAGGGGCTTACCAATAGACTAGATGTAATTAAGGGGCCTACCAATAGACTAGATGTAATTAAGGGGCTTACCAATAGAGTAGATGTGTTTAAGGGGCTTACCAATAGACTAAATGTAATTAAGGGGCCTACCAATAGAGTAGATGTGTTTAAGGGGCTTACCAATAGACTAAATGTAATTAAGGGGCCTACCAATAAAGTATATGTAATTAAGGGGCTTACAAATAGAGTAGATGTAATTAAGGGGCTTACCAATAGACTAAATGTAATTAAGGGGCTTACCAATAGACTAAATGTAATTAAGGGGCTTACCAATAGACTAAATGTAATTAAGGGGCTTACCAATAGACTAAATGTAATTTAAGGTGTGTACCAATATACTAAATGTAATTAAGGGGCCTACCATTAGACTAGATGTAATTAAGGGGCTTACCAATATACTAAATGTAATTAGGGGTGTACCAATAGACTAGATGTAATTAAGGGCCGTACCAATAGACTAAATGTAATTAAGGGGCCTATCATCAGACTAGATGTAATTAAGGGGCCTATCATCAGACTAGATGTAATTAAGGGGCTTACCAATTGACTAAATGTAATTAAGGGGCTTACCAATTGACTAAATATAATTAAGGGGCTTACCAATAGACTAAATGTAATTTAAGGTGTGTACCAATATACTAAATGTAATTAAGGGGCCTACCATTAGACTAGAATGTAATTAAGGGGCCTACCAATAGACTAAATGTAATTAAGGGGCTTACCATTAGACTAGATGTAATTAAGGGGCTTACCATTAGACTAGATGTAATTAAGGGGCCTACCAATAGAGTAGATGTAATTAAGGGGTGTACCAATAGACTAAATGTAATTAAGGGGTGTACCAATAGACTAAATGTAATTAAGGGGCCTACCATTAGACTAGATGTATTTAAGGGGCTTACCAATAGACTAGATGTAATTAAGGGGCCTACCATTAGACTAGATGTAATTAAGGGGCCTACCAATAGACTAAATGTAATTAAGGGGCTTACCAATAGACTAAATGTAATTAAGGGGCCTACCAATAGACTAAATGCAATTAAGGGGCTTACAAATAGAGTAGATGTAATTAAGGGGTGTACCAATAGACTAAATGTAATTAAGGGGTGTACCAATAGACTAAATGTAATTAAGGGGCCTACCAATAGACTAGATATAATTTAGGGGCCTACCAATAGAGTGGATGTAATTAAGGGGCTTACAAATAGAGTAGATGTAATTATGGGGCTTACCAATAGACTAGATGTAATTAAGGGGTGTACCAATAGACTAAATGTAATTAAGGGGCCTACCAATAGACTAGATATAATTTAGGGGCCTACCAATAGAGTGGATGTAATTAAGGGGCCTACCATTAGACTAGATGTAATTAAGGGGCCTACCAATAGACTAAATGTAATTAAGGGGCCTACCAATAGACTAAATGTAATTAAGGGGCCTACCAATAGACTAAATGTAATTAAGGGGCCTACCAATAGACTAAATGTAATTAAGGGGCTTACTAATAGACTAAATGTAATTAAGGTGCCTACCATTAGACTAGATGTAATTAAGGGGCCTACCAATAGACTAGATGTAATTATGGGGCCTACCAATAGACTAAATGTAATTAAGGGGCCTACCATTAGACTAAATGTAATTAAGGGGTGTACCATTAGATTAGATGTAATTAAGGGGCTTACCATTAGACTAAATGTAATTAAGGGGCCTACCAATAGACTAAATGTAATTAAGGGGCCTACCATTATACTAGATGTAATTAAGGGGCCTACCAATAGACTAAATGCAATTAGGGGGTGTATCAATAGACTAAATGTAATTAAGGGGCATACCAATAGAGTAGATGTATTTAAGGGGCTTACCAATAGACTAGATATAATTTAGGGGCCTACCAATAGAGTGGATGTAATTAAGGGGTGTACCAATAGACTAAATGTAATTAAGGGGTGTACCAATAGACTAGATGTAATTAAGGGGCTTACCATTAGACTAGATGTAATTTAGGGGCCTACCAATAGAGTGGATGTATTTAAGGCGTTTACAAATAGAGTAGATGTAATTAAGGGGTGTACCAATAGACTAAATGTAATTAAGGGGTGTACCAATAGACTAAATGTAATTAAGGGGCCTACCAATAGACTAGATGTAATTTAGGGGCCTACCAATAGAGTGGATGTAATTAAGGGGCTTACAAATAGAGTAGATGTAATTATGGGGCTTACCAATAGACTAGATGTAATTAAGGGGTGTACCAATAGACTAAATGTAATTAAGGGGCCTACCAATAGACTAGATATAATTTAGGGGCCTACCAATAGAGTGGATGTAATTAAGGGGCCTACCATTAGACTAGATGTAATTAAGGGGCCTACCAATAGACTAAATGTAATTAAGGGGCCTACCAATAGACTAAATGTAATTAAGGGGCCTACCAATAGACTAAATGTAATTAAGGGGCCTACCAATAGACTAAATGTAATTAAGGGGCTTACTAATAGACTAAATGTAATTAAGGTGCCTACCATTAGACTAGATGTAATTAAGGGGCCTACCAATAGACTAGATGTAATTATGGGGCCTACCAATAGACTAAATGTAATTAAGGGGCCTACCATTAGACTAAATGTAATTAAGGGGTGTACCATTAGACTAGATGTAATTAAGGGGCTTACCATTAGACTAAATGTAATTAAGGGGCCTACCAATAGACTAAATGTAATTAAGGGGCCTACCATTATACTAGATGTAATTAAGGGGCCTACCAATAGACTAAATGCAATTAGGGGGTGTATCAATAGACTAAATGTAATTAAGGGGCATACCAATAGAGTAGATGTATTTAAGGGGCTTACTAATAGACTAGATATAATTTAGGGGCCTACCAATAGAGTGGATGTAATTAAGGGGTGTACCAATAGACTAAATGTAATTAAGGGGTGTACCAATAGACTAGATGTAATTAAGGGGCTTACCATTAGACTAGATGTAATTTAGGGGCCTACCAATAGAGTGGATGTATTTAAGGCGTTTACAAATAGAGTAGATGTAATTAAGGGGCTTACCAATAGACTAAATGTAATTAAGGGGCATACCAATAGACTAAATGTAATTAAGGGGCATACCAATAGACTAAATGTAATTAAGGGGTGTACCAATACAGTGTTCTCCACAATCCAAATTAGCTGGTGGGCGGTCTAATTAGCATAAATTTGCATATCAATTTGCATATCATTTACATACAGCATTCTGGCATTTATGACATGAACTGCAATACACACTAAGTTATTTACTATTCTCTTTTTAATTTAATTTAATTGGAACATGTTACAATTTTTTGAAATACAAACAGATTGGTCACTATCAATATTTACGAAATGCAAAAAGTTTGAAATCGGTGATTTATGCGTTCGCAAATTATTCTGCGTTCATGAAATGCAATTCGAGTAACCAAGAGCAAGTACAAAACATAATTGAGTTATGTGGTGTTAAGCAAGGATGCAATATTTCTCCAACACTATTTAATATATTTCTGAATGACCTACCCGATTTATTTGGTAAAAAGGATGATGACCCAGTCTCGATTGGTAAAAAACATATAAATTGTATCCAATATGCAGATGATTTAGTATTGGTGTCTAAGACTCCCGAAGGTCTACAAAATTGTTTAAATAAACTAGCCAACTATTGTGAAAAATGGAGCCTTGTAGTAAACGTAAAGAAAACAAAAGTGATGGTTTTTAATACTGGCAACAGAATTCTTAAAAATCAAAATTTCTCAATTAATAACCAAAATATTACAGCAGTGGGTGAATTCTGTTATTTAGGCACTATATTCACACCAAATGGAAAATTTAAATCAAATTTATTAATGTTAAAAATCAAAGCAATGAAAGCTTTATTCTCTATACGACAAACCATATTAAATCACAAAATGGTGTCCCCTTCACTGTGTTTAAAGTTATTTGACCAACTAATCTCACCAATTTTAATGTACGGGGCAGAAATCTGGGCTTGTGATTTATTAAAAGATGACAATGATCTTGAACACACCTGTAATCAATTTTATCGTTTCATACTTGGTGTAAGTAAAACTACATCAGTAATTGGTATTAAAGGAGAACTTGGCAGAACACCAATAAGAATAAAGGCGTCAACATTGGCAACTAAATATTGGTTCAGGCTAAATACCCTACCTGATAACCATATACTTAAATGTGCTCGCGATCAAGCAGTTAAGAATAATTCTAGTTGGATAAAACATATTGAAAATATAATGGGCCACAATGACTTTGAAACAATAAAATTAAACCATAAAGTAAATAACATTGATCAAATCTCAAATGTTGTTAAAATAAAACTCACAAAAGATTATGAAAAATTATAGAAAGAAAGCTTAAATTCTCCTCACAGTAAAATGGTAAACATGGCAATAAAATGAGAACATATAAATTGTTTAAATCGTTTTTGAAAATAGAAACTTACCTGACCGAAATAACAAACTTCAGCCTTCGGAGAATTGTGAGTAAATTTAGGCTTAGTGATCATGATTTAGAAATTGAAAGAGGCAGACAACAACGACCAAAAATTCCTGCGGATGAGCGATTTTGTAAAAAATGGAATACAAATTCAGTTGAGGACGAACAACATTTTATCCTAGATTGTGAATTTCTCAATAAAGAAAGAGGGGAGCTGTTTCAGGAAATAGGAATTAAAAATAAACTAAAGAAAACAGATAATTTCATTAAAATAATGACGTGCTTCATACCCCTGGCAAAGTTTCTAAATAAGGCAAAACAGAAATCAGGTATATGATAGCTATCACCTCTACATTGGGAGAATCCTGTAACTATCCTTAATTTGTTTTTCCTATTAAGCTTTTAACATCTTTTATTTTTAATTTTATCTTATAGTCTAGCTACTGTATTTTTTCTTATGATTTGTATTTTATTTACCATACTGCGCCCTCTGATGGCATAGTAGTGTAATAAAGTTATTATTATAATGTAGAAAACATACGAGATGATTTGCCCACGAATTCAAAACGGACAATTTGTCAAAACAAAATCCATAACATTTTTATTTGTGGCATCAGTACTCACCCGTGCCGACGGACGGTAAGATGCATTTACGCATGTACGGCCACGATACGTTGCGTTTTCACACATTGTTTTGGAATTCAAGAAAAAAATGCTAGCAATCGGCAAAATAAAATAATCTGATATGTTCTCGAAAGATTAGACATAAAAAATAGATAAATTGAAAAAAGTACGTGGAAAAGATAACTAAAATATCATTCAATTACAACCCAGCAGCCATGTTTGATGTTTATTACCGCTTTCCGAATTCAGTACACGAACACCCAGAATGCACTGTTCCCCTATGCAACTTAGATCGTTACAGCGCCAACAGCGGTGGGTAGCAGACGGTCGTTGAATGGGGTAGGCCAAAAGGTCATCAGTTTGCCTTCTCCATGCTGTTTTCACAATGAAAATCGAGCGAACGTTGTAAATACGGCTAGAATTTAAATTTTTGTTCGAGTTTACATGCAATCTGCTAATATATTTGTTTATTTTCTGTGCATATACATTTCGTTCGTATTTACTTCTTTCTTTCGTGATCGGAAGACGATTATTAAAAATACAGCTGTAAATTGAAACCACTGTAGTTGCGTATCGTGAGCAATAAGTGGCAACAATGTCGGGCGACAATGAATTCAAGCGATTGACACATTGCCATGAATACACTTGATAACTGCTTGCAGACGTCCAATGGACATTGTTTATGTTTGGACTCTTGAAACAATAGCAAAATAAAGGGTTGGGCAACTACTCTTTTGTTTAGGCTTGGGAAGAACAATGCAAGCTTTTACAAATAATTTCAGCTGGATGTACGTTGGTGGGCGGGTGTTGAGAGTTACTGGGCGGCCGTAAAACTTGATGGGCGGGCCGCCCGCTTAAAACCCCTTGTGGAGAACACTGCAATAGAGTAGATGTGTTTAAGGGGCTTACCAATAGACTAGATGTAATTAAGGGGCCTACCAATAGACTAGATGTAATTAAGGGGCTTACCAATAGAGTAGATGTGTTTAAGGGGCTTACCAATAGAGTAGATGTGTTTAAGGGGCTTACCAATAGACTAAATGTAATTAAGGGGCCTACCAATAGAGTAGATGTGTTTAAGGGGCTTACCAATAGACTAAATGTAATTAAGGGGCCTACCAATAAAGTATATGTAATTAAGGGGCTTACAAATAGAGTAGATGTAATTAAGGGGCTTACCAATAGACTAAATGTAATTAAGGGGCTTACCAATAGACTAGATGTAATTAAGGGGCTTACCAATAGAGTAGATGTGTTTAAGGGGCTTACCAATAGACTAAATGTAATTAAGGGGCCTACCAATAGAGTAGATGTGTTTAAGGGGCTTACCAATAGACTAAATGTAATTAAGGGGCCTACCAATAAAGTATATGTAATTAAGGGGCTTACAAATAGAGTAGATGTAATTAAGGGGCTTACCAATAGACTAAATGTAATTAAGGGGCTTACCAATAGACTAAATGTAATTAAGGGGCTTACCAATAGACTAAATGTAATTAAGGGGCTTACCAATAGACTAAATGTAATTAAGGGGCTTACCAATAGACTAAATGTAATTTAAGGTGTGTACCAATATACTAAATGTAATTAAGGGGCCTACCATTAGACTAGATGTAATTAAGGGGCTTACCAATATACTAAATGTAATTAGGGGTGTACCAATAGACTAGATGTAATTAAGGGGCGTACCAATAGACTAAATGTAATTAAGGGGCCTATCATCAGACTAGATGTAATTAAGGGGCCTATCATCAGACTAGATGTAATTAAGGGGCTTACCAATTGACTAAATGTAATTAAGGGGCTTACCAATTGACTAAATATAATTAAGGGGCTTACCAATAGACTAAATGTAATTTAAGGTGTGTACCAATATACTAAATGTAATTAAGGGGCCTACCATTAGACTAGAATGTAATTAAGGGGCTTACCAATAGACTAAATGTAATTAAGGGGCCTACCATTAGACTAGATGTAATTAAGGGGCTTACCAATAGACTAAATGTAATTAAGGGGCCTACCAATAGACTAGATGTAATTAAGGGGCCTACCATTAGACTAGATGTAATTAAGGGGCTTACCAATAGACTAAATGTAATTAAGGGGCTTACCAATAGACTAAATGTAATTAAGGGGCCTACCAATAGACTAAATGTAATTAAGGTGTGTACCAATAGACTAGATGTAATTAAGGGGCCTACCATTAGACTAGAATGTAATTAAGGGGCTTACCAATAGACTAAATGTAATTAAGGGGCCTACCATTAGACTAGATGTAATTAAGGGGCTTACCAATAGACTAAATGTAATTAAGGGGCCTACCAATAGACTAGATGTAATTAAGGGGCCTACCATTAGACTAGAATGTAATTAAGGGGCCTACCATTAGACTAGATGTAATTAAGGGGCCTACCATTAGACTAGATGTAATTAAGGGGCTTACCAATAGACTAAATGTAATTAAGGGGCCTACCAATAGACTAAATGTAATTAAGGGACCTGCCATTAGACTAGATGTAATTAAGGGGTGTACCAATAGACTAAATGTAATTTAAGGTGTGTACCAATATACTAAATGTAATTAAGGGGCCTACCATTAGACTAGAATGTAATTAAGGGGCTTACCAATAGACTAAATGTAATTAAGGGGCCTACCATTAGACTAGATGTAATTAAGGGGCTTACCAATAGACTAAATGTAATTAAGGGGCCTACCAATAGACTAGATGTAATTAAGGGGCCTACCATTAGACTAGATGTAATTAAGGGGCTTACCAATAGACTAAATGTAATTAAGGGGCCTACCAATAGACTAAATGTAATTAAGGGACCTGCCATTAGACTAGATGTAATTAAGGGGTGTACCAATAGACTAGATGTAATTAAAGGGCCTACCATTAGACTAGATGTAATTAAGGGGCTTACCATTAGACTAGATGTAATTAATGGGTGTACCAATAAACTAAATTTAATTAAAAGATATGTAGTTAAGGGGCGTATCAGTATACATTTAGAGGTGTAGCAATATACTAGATAGAGTTTAGGAAAGAACCAATACATGCTAGATACATTTAAGGAATGTACCAATATAGATTAAGGAAGGTACATGTACCAATAGATTAGATGTAACTAAATCACCACATCTTCAAAGCACGTCATGTCCTATGTTACATTTATACCACCATGTCATGGCGATTACTTTTTCCATAGATTGCTCACTTTGTATCAGGAGATTTATGAATTATAAAAGTCAATGTCCCACATGTCAGACGCCTGTCTTGGAACCAGAACTCCGAAATAATAGGGTACTGGACAATCTTGTGAAAAACTACTTGTCTATTAGGTGAGATAGTTTTCATTTATTTTTTATCTGTATTTACATAATGTTGAAATTATGCTTCTGGTCATTCTGGAAATTTTTCAGAATTGTTTGAATATTTTTTTTGAGTTTAGCTTGGAAAGAGAAACGCTCAGTTTACTCTTAATGTAGAAGCAGAGTTATACATGTACCCAAAAATTGAAAAGTGCCTGTATAAAATCAACATTAAAATGCGAGATAATAGTTACTGCTCTGTAGCCACAGTCTGTAGCGAGTAAAAACTTTCTTGAAACTGGAAATTTTCAATAAAAAATTGTCAGGTTTGTGGAAATTTAGGCCAGACTTTTTTTATTTCTTGTTTCTCAAGTTTTTATAAGGCAATTTTTTTCAGGAAAGCAGGGAAAAAAAATTTTTTTTTTTTTTTTTTTCTATTAGATTTGTGTGATTCTCAAAGAATTGTGAATGAGATCAGAGAGAAGAAATGAAATCAAATTTTATTCCATGTATAACCTTGTTTCTCATCTGCACGAGACTTCTGTACTTTGATCATGATACCCCCACAAAAATGCAACTTGGATATTTTATGCGGCGGGCGGTCAAAAAATGAAGATAAAAATAATATTTGTTTGCGCTTACAAGTCGGCGGGCGCGAGAAATTACACTGAAATAAAATTTTATTTTTATTTCATTTCCATGGTAACATGAAACAGCATTCTACGTGTATTATTCACCTGAATTTTAAGAAAATTGGTCATACATTTTTTGAATGTTGATATTTTCAAAAATAATAGTGTTTAAAATGCTTTGTTTATTCTCTAATTTTGCAGACCCAAGCTGTTGAGATCACTTTCAGATTTCAATACACCTCCTGTTATTAGCTCGGAACATAATGATGATGGCGCGATCATTGTTAACAACAGAGATGACAAAAGCCCAAATGCCATCAAGTGTGCCTTCAAAAAAGTGAAAAGTCCCAAGACGGAGAAATCGAAAAAACCTAGCAGTCATGTGGAGAGCACACCACAACCTGGAACTTCAACTGATAGCGGGAAAGTCAATGAAGACGTTACAATACTCAAAAGCTTTCCCAGTCCTGCGAATCAAAGTAGAGTGACAAGCAGTTTGCCTAAAGGTGGGTTATACTGCACACAAAAATATCAACATATTCGTTTTGTTATTGTAATATGATCAACATTGTAAATAATAAACAGTTGAGCACAAAAAAAAAAACATTTCTCAGGTACACTTTTGTTGTTTTTGTTCAAATTTTGTTTTTAAATGCAAGACATAATGGGTTGTATGTCATCTTGGTTAGTTTTTTTATTTGGATCAAATTTAACCAATTGGTGGCCATTTTCATAAAAAATAAAAATCGTCAGCTATTCCTAGCCTTTTTTTGTTCAAACTCGGTATAAAAATCTCACAAACAAAATTTAAAATAAAATTAAAAAAAACCATGCACCTACAAAGGCTTTAGAAATCAAATTGACTTTTTTCCATCTCTGCTTTGACTTGGTCGAAATGTTCACTATAATACGTTTGTGATAACCTTATTATACTCTTATTTTTAGCTAACTGCCCAGTGTGTGGGGTCACGTTACTTGAAAAGAACATCAATGCTCACCTTGACTTGTGTTTAAACAGCGATCCAAAAAAGTCAGCTCTTAGAAGGTAACCAATTTAATAATTGTACATGTAAATGAAAATTTATTCTTGCAACCAATTATGGTAGATATATGATATATTTTGAAATGGGTGAAAAAAAATTGGATTTCACCAATGTTTTTGGTCTCTGTCTGTTTTTGGTTTGCATGGATTGATTTTGTTAAAATAGGTATGAAGAAGAGTCATAATTGTTGACATATATACATGCTCATTTGTTTTTTGTTACCTTGATGTTTGACCGACTGGTGACTATTTCGCTTCAAAAAAATATAAGTTGTCCTGGCATGCCTTGACCAATTTCATTTAGTCTTGGTATTTACATGGTGGGTTAATGATTCACGTCAAGTTGTTTTTAGATTTGAATCAAAACGACTGACGTGCAGCCATGTTGGTTTTATTTTTATTTGTCTTTAACATTTTTGGTCAAAGTTGGTACTTAGACAAGTCATAATTCCTATATGGTATTCATTTCATCAATCATGTCTCTGGTTTTATTCAAATTATGAATTATAGTTAAATTTATAAAAAGTGTGCAAAATTTCATCCTAAAAATTATGGCAGGAAATATTATGGAACTCAAAGAGTTAATAAATAAACAAGGAATTATGATTATTTATTTATGGTTTTATGAAATTTGTGTATGTATGTGACTATGAGGTCATTAGGAGAATACCGCAAAGCATGCATGAGGACAGTACAGCAGGAGTAACGACTGACGTGCAGCGGTGTTCAATGTGACGGTGTACTGTCTGAGTGCATACTTTGCGCTATCCTTGTAATAACCTTATTATTATACATCTTTTTCTCTCACGGATATATCGTGGGAATGTCGAAATCCAAAAAGTTTAGAACAGAATCAGCGATCTTCTTTGTGTGGGGTTCGGTCAAATAAGGTACCCTGGGGATGCTATTTTTTTTTTATTATTAGAGGACGCTTACTCACTTAGGGGTGGATCTCATATTCAAACATGCGGGTCAAACCTACGAAAACCCAAACCGCCCTAAACCGCCCGAACAAAACCCAGTTTTGCGGTTTGGAAGTTTAAACAATAGCCGGTGCGGTTCAAGGCGACCGCTAGATTTTGCATAAAAACTGCGGTTCGAACCGATCTCATTCACACCTCATTCAAGCTGTTGTTTATTTTTAGGATTGACAGAGTTTACATTGCTTTTTGAAGACTAGATAGTTGTCTCTAAAATGTGTCGATTTATTGGTGTACAGTAGTCATTTTACCGTGTGTCTTGCCTAAAAAACACTCTTTCATCGGTGAACAGCGTGCTGAATAAATTGTTTTGTTTTGATAAACTGTTATGCTCGAGTCACAAATTGAGCAGAGGACGTGAATCAGACTTTTCATTGGGCTGGACAATTGATATGTGTCTCTGACAGCTAATAAGTATCAGAAGACGAACATTTGTTGATACAAAGTTGCACTTGAGACTTACGCTACTGTGTTCAAGCCTTTACTACTGTTGCGCGTTCAATTTTCAAACAGTTCTTTCAGGAGTGCATCATCGCAAAATCCGGTAAAACAAATTCAGTGTACGCCATGAAAATTTATTTCGATTTGCTGCACATCGATTATTTGCAGTTTTTCTTATTCAATTGCCAGTGACACGAAGTATCAAAACTGAAAATTAAATTAAATGGACTCGCGCTGATTATTTAAGGCTATTCATCTGCAGACGAGACTGCTTATAAAAAACAAACCCTGACCTCTGAAAATACCCTATTCATAGAGTGCCTTGTACCTAAGTCTGTCGCCCAAGGCGACACAGTGCACGTTGCGATATCACAATCGATGCGTGCTGGGTGACAAGGGGAAATTCTGATTGAGGTAACCAAGATGGCTGCGTTGAGTGCATGATTTTCTGCGATGTTTAAAAACAACACCTCGCTGCCTGCTTCGCCCACAATCCCTCAAGGCACTGTACTTCGATGTATTTTCTAAAATAATCGTTTATTTTTAATTAACCGGGGGTTCGAAATGTGTGCATTTTGTCACAGTAAAGTAAGATATCGACAGCGGTAAATGGTAAATACCTGTAATTTCTCGCAATGCCGTCAGCTGACAATGTTAGGTGGTCCTAGCGCCGGAGTCGTAGCGTTAGCCCCGACTTTAGTTTTCACACAGTGATAGAGGGACTGTGGTTTTCAGATCCCTTCGTAGAAAACAATGTTGCCATTATCGATTTAATACTTTCATCATATTTTGATAACTCGCAGTCTCACAGACTTTACAAACGTAACCAAAAAATGTGTTCTATGAATTTATGAACTGACATGGGCACAAAACTGACCATACTTGTTGCAGACAAAATGTACCAGTTCGCTTAATGGATAAATATATTTTACTTTCTATGCCAAATATATATATAACGTAAGTAATTTATCCTAAGAAGCTGCTCATTAAAATTCTTTCATTTTTTCCTTGTTCTGTTTCAAACATTAATTTACCATATATATCACAATGGAGAGGGTCTATGGTATCACTTGATTCACATTCAATGACAAAATATAACAAACCATCACGTCTGTAATTAATTCCAGATAAATTGAATAACAATTGTATTGACTTGTACCAAAATGTAAGTTGTGGGAAACTGATTATTATTACCAATCACAGAAATAAATAAATATAATTTTCATCACACTTATAAATGACATGATGTAAATAGATTTGTGAAACAAATGCAAGTTTGTTTTTTATTAGCATTTACATGTACAAGACTTGCAAAGAAAAAAAATCGCTGCTGTAATTTTTAACACTTCAAAATATAACACTCAGTATGAACATGGAGCTCCATAGTATACATCTTATTTTTGTTCTAATGAAACCAGGCTGAAACAGTACATATATTATAAAAAAAAAACTAGGTTTCCCTAGGTCTGTCTTCTTTGTTCTCTGTTGTTTGTTTTCAGTGGGGGCGTTCAAACCTACTACTAATTTGCATATTGTAGGTCTAGTAGGTCTGAATAGGGCAGGAAAGGGCAGGCCGGGTTAACCCAGGTTTGACCCAGGTGTTTGAATATGAGATCACCCCTTAATCATTCCATATTTGGAATTTGTATATCCAAATATGGTAGGATGCAAATAGCCATACTGCAAAATTAACTTATGCCGTTACGGTGACAGATGTACTAGTATAATAATATTTATAATTACACACATGCTTGTTCTAAAACTGCAGATTTGATATTTTATCATCGCACTACGTAAGTCTATTGATTGTCACCCCGCAGATGAACTATGTTTAATTTCAGCTCAGCGCCCAAGAGAAAAACGCTGCCTAAACTTGTGTACAACCTCATGTCTGATAAGGATCTCAAGAAGAAATTGAAAGAGTACAATCTCTCTGTGCAAGGAAGCAGACAGGTAATAACAAATGACACAGCACAAGCAACATACAAACCCGACTGCCACCCATGCCACTCCCCGACTGCCATTGTGCCACTTCACCGTAATTGTGCTACTCCACTGACTGCCATGTGTCAATATCTCCACTGACTGCCATGTGTCAATATCTCCACTGACTGCCATGTGTCAATATCTCCACTAGGTTCTCATCAAGAGGATCCAAGAATTCACTTTACTTTACAATTCACAATGTGACTCAGAAAATCCTAAATCAGGTGAGTCTAAATGCATGTGTGTGTTTCTGTGGGGGCAGGGGGTCTACTCGAGAATAAAAATATTTACCACACAACTCAAAGGTTGATATGTCTAACTGTCAAAAAAAAAATGTGATGTGATAATGGAAAAATACCTAATTATGGAACCACCTTTAATCAGAGGAGATGTGTAAATGTAGGTGTTTATATCTAATGATACATTGTTTTTTTATTGTGTGTAGCTGCTGCTATTGCCAAGGATGTTGAGAAGAATGAGAAGATGAAAACACAGTTAGCGCACAAAGAATCAATCAAACAAGCGGTATGTATCATGTACAATTACTGTATGTACTCTATAAGGTGAACATTCTGAACTCTATTTGGTGAACATGAGCTGGTCAAATAAAAGTCGCATCAACACAGAGTCAAGTAAATAGGGATGCTTTGGTGTACACAAAATCCCACCAAATATTTGTGGCGTTTGTGTGCCCTCCTTGATAGAGTTGCACTTCTAATATAGCTTATATGGTGTGTCAACTATTGCCTCACGTTGCTTTATGTGTAAAATGAAGACAAGTTATGGATTTGATAGCAACGATTTATAGAATGAAGGTATGCATATGTTGTGATATGTGATTAATAAAAAAGTCATAGGAATTGTGAAATCACTAAATCACAAATAAATCAAATGGACATTTAAAAAAAAACTAATGCAAATGAGTCAGTCTGTGATAAATCTGGTCGTGTGTGTCTCAACCTGTTCTGTTTTCGAGTACAATTACTTGATCATTTCCAATAGTTTACTGTGTTCTGTGATGCCATTAGTCGAAATATGCTTGATGAAAGGATCTTCATAATATATCACTGTACTTGGATATATACGTGTATCCGTATGAGTCCATGATCGTATGTGTCGTCTATCAGAATTAACAAAACTAAACTTATTCAAACATTTTTTTTTTTTTAATTTTAATTTAAAGAAGCTGGTATTTGACAAAGGTGAATCTGAGGAAGAACAGGAAAAGAAAAAAGAAAAGTATAGTAAGTTAATCCGATGCTTAATCAGAATTTTAATGATGTGAGTTGTGACTCGTCAAGTATTTAATCAGTTACAGTCTTGGTCCTGGAAATATCTGTTTGGCCTTTACACCATAACCTAATTTTTGAGATACTGTATGTATTACAGAGTTATTACATGCGATTGTATATGGAAGAAATAAAACATGATCTGTTCAGTTAGAACAAATTTTGGCAATTTGTTTAAACTCAAGGTAATGAAGCAATGTGTCTTTACATTTTGAAAAAGTATAAAATGGGGGTACATACCGATTTGTGAAGATACATCAGTTTAAGGAATTTGCCCTATGCTAACACATGGGCAATAGTTAAATTATAATACGTGTTTGTGAGGGCAATATCATGATTTGTTGCCTGCCCAAGGCTGCTAGTTACGACCATAATATTGATGATGCCAGAGCCAAAGGCAAGGGCATCATTAATATTATGGTTATGACCATAGTTTCAGTGACATCATCCATGTGATATACCATGTAAATATCCACTCTGCGGGCAATATACCATGTAATATCCATTTTTATTCAATGTAATGTGACCGAGTCTCAACCAATCACAGCATATACATACATACATACATAAGAAATTTGCGATAAATAAGTACTGTAAAATCTGTATTAGAAACCGCGGCTTCTATGAAAATGGTACAATGCAACAGAGGGGGTGCGGCTTCTATTAGAGCATCTACACATATGAGAAATGATGAATTTTTGGTTCTAAATTATTTAAAAAGAATGGGTGCGACTTCTATTAGGGATGCGGCTTCTAATACAGATTTTATGGGGGTATACATAAATATAGTGGTTTTTCATATTGTATTAATGAGAGTTCATAAAAGCTTTGAATTCAAAGGTCAATTTAGTCACAAAATTAAACCTGGTTATATATTGTTTCTATATGTTTGCAAAACTTTTGGTCAGAACCTGTCGGTAATGTAAAATTATGTCAATTTTAACCAAAATTAAGAGTGAATTATTGAAAAATACATAAAAAAGTTGTGGTTTCTAAAGATTATAATTATAATTGATGTTCCATTAATTTTCAGTGAAAACTCACAAATCACAGTACGATCAGCTGATTAATGAAGTGAAAAAAAGGATGGGAACCCGAAGAACAAAAAAGGCAAATCAAGCGGAAATGGAAGATTCAGGCGATAAAAATATGGAATCTGCAACAACCTCACAGTCAGATGCAGTTCCATCCACATCGTCAACCTCCATGGAAACTGAAATAAGCAATAGCGGTGACACTCCAGTTGCTATGGATACGCAATCCTCTGAATCATCGCTTGCTACAAACAGAATTAACGAGTCAGAATTTGACATAGCAGAAAAATGTGTGTCAAGTAAAGATGAACTGAAATTTATTGATTCAATTTCAGCTGAAAATGTGAACAGCGATTCAGACTTTGCTGTAGATGCTACAGCCAGTGATGGGAATTCTACTAGAAAAAAATCCAAAAGGCCAGTCGGTAGACCAAAGAAACATCAGAAATCACACTCTGCCGTGCATCAGAAAGAAAAACAAAAACTTTGTAAGTCTGGCATTTATCTTATATATATTATTGAATGTATGCGTTTGTCTAACTAGCGGCCTTTATGTTTTAACGAATGAGCCATATTTTGGTCATGCCTGGACTGATCAAATTTAAACTTCACATCATACATCTTGAGATACATTTCTGCCATTTGAGTGCCAAAAAATGAATTTCTGTAATTTTGAATCAGAACTCAGTCATTCAGAAATTCTTGGTACATGGACATATGTTAGACTTTATGTGCTCTTGATACAGGTCACTTTGTTTTTCAGATAAAATATCCATTTCAGTACTAGATTTCTATTATGAATATAAATTTCCGCCATTCCAAAATGTACGTACCAAACCTAAATGGTACATACATTTAACATAATCATGGCATTTGGTGGTTTTTCAGATCAGATATCAAAATTGTCGACTGGTGGCCATTTTGTTTTACATATGCTGTTTCAGAGACATATCTACCTTGTTTAAAAAAAGTGACAGTGACTTTCACAAACTTTTCTCTTCAATAATATCATAAAGTCGTCTAACTGCAAACATTCCCAGCAGTGAAAATTGAACAGTTTACAGTTTATTGAGAGTGAAAACTGTTGTGCAGTGTCTGTTCAGTTACAAAATCTATTTTCCAGCTGAACCAGAGGTTGCACCAGAAGAGAAGCAGTGCATTGTGGATGAACAAAGTGATGAGGAGCAGCTTTCACCTAGCATATTCAGTAAGTATGGTGATGTAGTGTCAGAGAGTGGTTTTTGGTCGCTGTCACATTGCGTTTTAAAGTTGGTAAGTTGTCGCCTTCGCATGTGACAGACAGCCATAACATATCCTTTTTAACAAACAAACATCTACCCATGAGCCTTTAAGTTTTTAGCATCCATTGTTATCGTCGCCCTAGGATATATTGCAGTGAAAACAATAGAATTCACCCGTCTGAAAAAATGCTATGAGAACATTTTCGAAAGTGATATCGGCATGTTTGAATATCTTACTTCACATTCAAATACTTTACTTTGCTTACATAAAACACAGCAAAAATGTAGCATGTCACTAATAGAATCATCACATCACTGAATGAAAATTACAGGCACAAATACTTTTCGCTGGCCTTTTGTTCTGTTGATTTTCAATAAATTATGAATAAAGCAGGAAAATGAGGTTTTTCTAGAGCGTGCTGTTTACACAGTAATACATTACACCAGATGTGCATTACTTGGGGTTTGTAACATGCATATTTCTGTATGGTGACATCATGCCAAGATCCCATTCAAGTCTCATCTCGTAGATAGCGAGACTGATGCTCTTACTTTCTGACATGACATAGGCGGTTTGTAATAAAACAATAAAACATGTATTACCACATTCATAGTGAAAGAATGTAATACATCGAAAATGTACAGAAAATATAGTTATCGTAATCTGTCATATCGTGAGCAGCTATTTTGATCCACCTGGACATCCCAATATCCTAGTTACCTCGGGCATGCGCATTTGCATTTTTCTGAGTTGGAACGCTTATGCGAGAGCGAGATTGAAACGGGATCTTGGTATCATGTCACCGTAGTTGCAAACCCCAAGTAATGTACCTCTGATTACACCTAATGAGAATAACAAATGCAAGTATTGAACAACTGCAGATTATTTCCAAGTAGGTAGCCATGTATCCAAACTTGGTGAAAAAGTTCCATTAATTTTTACCATGTTGAAAAATTATAGGATTTATACAACAAGAGGTTTGGTCGAGAAAGATTAATAAGGTTATCGTATTGCAAACACAGTTAAATTTTTTGTGATTTCTTTGAAATAACCTTGTATTAACATTTGTTAAAAAGCATTTATTTAGGGACTGTGCAGCAGTTTTCCCTCTAAGACTGATTTTGTAGGGATCTCAAGTCAAAATAGAATCCCCTAAAATCAAGTTCAGTCAGTTTGTTGACTTCTAAGTCAGTTTGTCAGTCGGTCTGTCTTCGAGAAAAAAATTAAATTGTATGTGAAAAAAACAAAAATGTTGTAGACCCTTGTTTCCTTTGTTTTTACACTTATTTTGTGAATTTTGTTACAAAATCACAAATTCACAAACTTATAGTAAGTAAGTTATGCACCAGTGAATTAGCATAAGTACTTGTGTCATAACAAATCTATGTGCATCAGTGGCGCATCATTTCTGCTTAGAGGGTACACTGTTGCACATGATGACCAAAAACTGATGTTAAATATATCAACTTGTCATATTTCAGGTGATCCGATGCCAGAAATGAAACAATCCACGTCACCAGGATCTAGTCCGATATTTGGGAATCAACCACAGACAGATAAACGAGAAAGTCGGTCGCCGTCATCTACACCGTCACTGGGATTTGGACCGCTTGAGGTGAGTTGATCGGTCACAGCATAGACTATAGCACAGACTTTGTTGAAGTCTATGTCTCTTTCTGGACAATTCGCAATTCCATATGTATTGTGCATTTAGTTTGTATGGAAGTTTTTCGTGATTCAGACTCGCAATAAGCATTCCCAGCCCAACCATAAGAAGGCAACATCTTCCCACAGGTTTGAACTAATGGCTGATAAGGGTGATTATTTTAGCTACTTAGCTGATAGGGTCAGTTAGACCACCAAACATCTCCCTTCAGTAGTGCCTGTATATCTAAACTGAAACCAATGACATTACATCTTGAACATCAAGCTGAGCATAAAAACACACTTACCGATAATACATCATATATTGTCTTTATTCCAGTCAAGTGAATTTGGCAGCAATTCAGAAACCATGTTAGACGATGATATGGGGAAGATTTTACAAACCTTGGAAAGGTAAAGTCTTTAGTGCCCCCAGAGATCACTGCCCCCTAGCTTTTTAGCAAATTTGAGTTCATTCTTGATTTTTCTGCATTTCACTCAAAGTAGTGATCCTAACCTTGGGACAAAAACAATTGTGATTTCATTGATTTTAATGAATTTGGGGCAAGATGATGAGCAATTGCTGACTGGAAAATCAAACTCTACCTCTCAAACCCATCCCATGTAAATGTATTAATTAATTGTTTTCACTCCTCTCAAATCTAGCCCTACCACAGTGCCGAAAAGATCACTTCGTAAAAGAAAGCAGGAATCCATGGCAAGTCCAGATTACTCTACTGGTGAAAACTGTAGTTCCAGTGAAGTTGAAACCACGAAACGAAAAAGAAAAGCACCCAGAAAATAACAATAATATTTTTTTTTATTTCTGGTTTTTAATTTTACCAAGAAACATTGCTTACTAGGTATTCATAGAGAAAACAAATTTTTTTTTGTAGTATATTGATTGGTAGGTATAGTTTGCTTCCCTGCTTTGTAAATGAACATGTGTGTTGATGATTTATGTCACATGACTGCCTTTGCAACTTTTACATGGAAGAGAAATAAATTGGATGTTTGTGAAATCTTTAGTTCCCTGGACTACCTAAAAGTGACATATGCTGTTTTTGTTGTACTATACAAAATGTTTATATTTGTCTCAAACAAATCCACAATTTACATCTTGTGTCATTTATATATAAAGTTTCAGCCGTAAAATAAGTTATGAACTGTCAACAGCAAACATATACACTTGCATTGAACTTGCAGATCAACAAGGTTTAGTCGGTGAATAAACCTATAATTAGAAGGTTGAAAATAAATATAAATTACCCACCGAGAGAATTATCAGGACTTCTGTGGAGAGATTTTATTATGTACATTCAACTAAATAATCATCTTCCACAACAATTTGACATTTTAAGTCTGCTTTATATTAAAATAGTCATGTAACAGAAACTCTATGGATGTCATAAGGGTGCGCACACAGTTCTATTGGCGGGGGGGGGGGGGTATTATAAATTTGTATTCAAATTGGTGGAATAAATACAAGTCAGAATGTGATGTCAAAAAAAAAAAAACTGTTTTCTGATTGGTCTAATGTGTACTCATTTAGGCAACTTTATTTTTTTGCACAATTATTGAAAGTTTTCTCGTATTTGTGTATATATGTTTGTTATAATTTTTATCAGCACATTGTGCTTATATGTACATGTTCGGAATGTTTTGATAGGCACAAGTTTGGGAATTGTTTACATTGCTTTGATTTCTTGCCATGACAAATCCCTGCAAGAATTTGTTATCAAAAAAGGCCAGTATGATTTCAAAAATGAGGATTATTGTGAGAAAAGAAAAATGAATAATATTTAGAGCTGCACTAAAATTCAGTTGTTTCTGCACAAGTTATTATAGTGACCTAAGAGATTAACATGTGCAGAAAACGAGAAAACAGTTGACACATCATTGATGCATGTTTTTTTTCATTAACCTCAATTACCATATTTTTTAGAAGCAGAAATAGACATTACTAACAAAGCAAATAATGATATGCATATATTGCAATGAATGACCACACATGGAGGGAAAAATCAATTTTTATAAAATAAGCCTTCTTTATTTACAAAGCCCGACATGTTCACACTGCCCTCTGCATAAACACTGCCATGAATATGCCTGTGTTTCTAACAACTCTGTATTTACATAATATGCCACTTAACAGTTACAATAAATATTATACATCATCTTTTCATGATGCTTGTGTTTATTTCAAATCATGACGTGCTTGTCTGAGATGTTGGAACATTATATAGCTTCAATTTATAGATAAAAAATATTCACTATAGTACAGTGATATGTGCATCACATGGTAGAGACAGAAACGACACACAAGGGAAGACGCTGTGTTCCCACTGCACTCCTTTAAGTCAACTTGATGACGTTTTCCAGGTTCTTAGCACCAGCACTGTGGAGTTGTCAAATCATGCATCAGATGGTATTCAGGTAGTTTTCTAGTGGATGTTTTATGCGTTGTATTCCACACTTCGTGAAGGTGTAGTTGGGAAGTTCCTCTGGCATATTGTCATTAATCGCTTCAAACCCTAAAAGAATTAGATTACATAATATCACTTTTGTGGAATTAAAATATAAAGGAAGGTCACTTCTTTGAAGTCGTATTTATACGATTTTACCCAATTAGATTTGAAATTCTGCTCTCTTGGTTACAATTGACTTCAACAAGATTCAATGGAGCAATTCAATGAACTATTTCATTAAACAAATTCCTACAATTGAAGTAGGATAACTTTTTTCTGAAAAATAATATTAAATACAGAATAACTTTGAATGGAGCCTGAACATTTGAGATCAGTTCCTTTCAAGTTTTCTATAAAGTTCTGGTCAAATTATCTTATTACATTTTGATGTCACTTCATGGCCGCCAAAGTGGATGTATTGGTTGTTTTGAGTTTATTCACTGGGGGTCACATTCATGAATTTGCCAGCTAAACAATGGATTATTTTGCATAGATTTTACTTGTCAGCAAAAAAACAATATTAAAACATTAATGCATTTATAGTACACAAATACATCACCAATGACCATCTAAATAAGCTGTTATTAGTACTGTCAAGTCAGTATTAGAAGCCGCGACTTCAATTAAAATGGTACAATGCAACAGAGGGCTTCTATCTACACATACAAGAAAGTTAATTTTTAGTTTTTGGAATTTTTGAGGCTTTTAATACAGATTAGGGGTGCCAGTACATGAATATAATTAATTTCAGTTGAGTTGAGTTGAAGTACATAAGTGACTGGTGTAAGGGCTGTGTAGCCAAACACACAGTCTTGTATGTAGCTTTACATTGAATCCTTGACTCTGGCATTGAGCAATTTTTATGATGTTATTGAACACAATTGCAGCAGTGGTATTTTTGTTCTTGCCAAATAGAGCATGTTTCTAGAATCCTGTTCTGGGATTGTCTCCTACCTGGATATACTTGCGCTGGGTTTCATCATTCAGTACATGGGCAATCTGTTGAGAGAAGATTTTCTCTCTTCCTGTACGGGCATGAATACCAACCATAGTGACACCGATAGGCCATGGAGCGTTACCAATGGCCATTTGTAAGTAATAATCGGCAGCCTAAAATAAAAGGAGCAATAATTGACTGAATTAAAGATAAATGCTACTAAGAACTCTGCAATACGTGAAGTGAGACTATCAGGTTAGTTTTGAGAATTAGTACATGCTTTTGCGAAAGTCTTAAATGACTGAACAAAGTTTTGAGCCAGCTTTGCTCTTTTTTAAGGTCTTCAAAAATACTAAAATCTGATAAATTTATTCATTGAGATGTACCTGATTTACTGTTTTTTTCTTTATAATATCTGTGACCATTGATAAAATATGGTCTTAAATTTAATTTATAAGTCTATAAAAATGTATGAAATTTGATAAGCTGTAAACCCCAGTGAAAATCATGAAATTGTGTCACTGCAAACTTTTTTCTGGGGGCACACGACACAGAATCTGCGTTTTGCACAAAATTTGGTGTCTTTATTTATGCCATAAATTCCTTAAATTGTAAAAATTATTACCAGCAAAATATAAACAAGTTCACAGTAATCATTGTACATTATAGGTCATGATATAATTTTTGAATAATTTTCTCAAGTTGCCAATATCAGCTCACACACACGCGTCTAAATGTGATAGTTGTAATCATTTATTAACCATGGCATAAGCACTTCTGACAATTGATACTGGGAAACAAATATCGTTCATTACTATTTTCTATACATACCGTCACATAATCTCTGTCTAAACAATTTTTCATAATTCTCACTAAATGTGCAAGGATATCTGGAGAGACAGTCTGCAAAAACAATGAAACAAACATCAAACTGAATGCTAGTTGAGGTGTGATTGGAAACATTTAATTTCATTCACCTACAGTACAGTGAACTTCATCAAGGCATGAATGTTGGTAATACCAAATGGCTTCTACAGCCAATGAAAGTGTGTCCTTTAGATTTGAATAAAACATGTGGGTTTTCCAGGGTAAATATTGCATAAACATTATAATGAAAAACATTCATTAAATTTACTGTAAGCAGTATAAATAATGTGAATTGTGACAAGAAGAGTTATTTCGATGACTGCACCTAAAATATTTAAACTCTTTGCATTGTAGAACATCAACATCACTGCACTTAATGATTTGGTTTGACAGGGCAGCTCAGTTAACTGAGACGACACAAGTCTACATGTATACTATCAACAAAATACATTGGATAATTAATCACAACAACAGGTAAATTATTATTACCCGGTATCGTTGATTGCCCTGTCATTAAAAATTAAAAGATGTGTGAAGTTTGACGTTGCCTTAACTATATTTCCCAACCTGAATAACTAGAAGGTGGTCAGGCCCAATCAACATTATCTTATAGACCCAGTCAACGTTACCAAATTCTCAAACTATGGTTATGTCAGTTCCTTTTTAATAAGAGCTATTAATCATGATTTATGTAATTGACGTAGAATGTAATGAGTGTGTTTTACTTGCTTCAGACAAAACACGTCTCCCACAATGTCTTTGCCACTACTGGTGAGCTTACAGCATACATACCCGCTTTTTAAGCTTCCTAAATAGCGGTGCCATATATCCAAGTGTTTGACTGTGTGTGGCTGCTTCCAATTTACCCTGTATGGTCCGCTTCACTTCATCCGGCCGGCTGTTTAATTCTCTGGCCCATACTTGGAATAAAAACTGATCAGAAATATGATATTAAAGTGAGTAATAATAAGTTGAAAGTGAGAAAAAATGGATTCTGTATTTTGAAATACATTTTTTTATTGCATCATTTTTGACTAATTAAATAAGTACAATGAGTATTTTAACACTTGGTTACACATTATTTTAGTACAGAAAAAAAAATCACATCCACAAAATAGCTTTTTCCCACTGAAAATTTCAATTTTTTTTATGAAAAACTAGACTGAAGTAATTTCAGATTTTGTCTGTTTGGTCTAAAAATAAAATTGAATTCAGCAAAAATTACAGAAAATGTGAAATTCACACCATTGTGAGCGGACAACCATTTGACGCTCAAAGTGTTAATAGACATTTTGAAATTAGGACAATTCTATTTGAGCACAAAAACCGGCCACAGTCAACAAAAATTGTGTTTTCAGCAGTCAAATGGTTAATCAACTTTTATCAACAGGATTACTCTTACCAATCAGGATATTAGTGGAGAATTAAATTGAAGACATTTATCAAAGGGATGTTTTGCTCAGCCTCCCAATAGTTTTCATGCCACAGACTATTACCAGTATTATTATTTGCTCATCTATTTATCATGTAAGCTGCATATATGTTTACATAAATAAACTTCAAAACATCCACATGACAGCATCTACTGTATTTGCTGTACCGGTAGTACATGTAGTTGCACAATATAGACTAGCGTAAATGACAGAGGTGTGTCAATGGTCATAATTCGTTATATTTTAATGAACCAGTATAAAATAAATGCAATTTGGGAATATTGTGCACTTCTATTGGGAATGTGCTTCTAACGAATCAATTACAATAACTAATAGCAAAAGTTTTTTTTTTTTCAAATAATTTTTATGCTGATTACTGAAATGCCTGAACATGGCATCACATGCATGTTAACACTTAAGACATCTCAGATACAAATCTCATTATTCAAGGGAATATAAAAATATGTCAATACCTGTTCCATCTACTGGGTAAACTTACTTTTAAATACATCAGAATAACATCGCAATCTGTATTATCATCTTTATTTCCAAAATCTTCTGCTTTCTCCATTATATCTTCAAACTTGATATCATCGCCAAACACTTTAATATCACCTTTCTTTGTCTCGTCGTCTCCTTCATTGTGTGATTTTAATAACTCACTTAGGTAGTCTTTATCTACTTTGTCCATTGCATCTTTGAAATCATTTCGAAAACCCTGAAAATAAGGAAGATTATTTATGAACACATCTGGCAGTGCGAATTTGTAAAATGTTGTGTCACTGAAATAATCCATCCAATGTGTTGTCACAGTCTTCCTTATTAGGAAAATATGCATTATATTCCAACATATTTTTTGTTTATATCAGATGTAGTAACAATGTAGTGCATGGCCAAAATAGAACCACATCTATGAATGCAAATGGTTGATAATTTTAATATTTGAAGCATATTTCAAAAATGACAATTGTGTAATAATCAAGAGATACTGCACACGCATGTACTGCATTGCACATACCCCGTGGTATGCTCGCAATAACCTTATGTTATTTTTTCTTTACATTTCACCTCAAACTTTTTAGGCCTGGAGGTTATTGTCCACCTAATCTAGTGTATATGAACCACCTAATTCACTTGGACACCATGGTATAAAATAAATCTAATGAACCAAACTACACTAGCATGAATCATGTATTAGCACCTTTCACCATACAAATTAGGAAGACATACACGGAACATAATTAATATTAACCCTTTGGGAAGAAAAGTCCATACAGTTAACTATTGTCAACTTTAACAAATTAAAACCCACAATTTTTTGAAAAATTTGGATCAAGATCAGTATTAAAGTCAGTTGGAAATCATGTCCAATTATTTCAAATAAATACACAATAAAATCATCACAGGATTGATGTGTGGAATAATGAGGCCATGTGTAGATAATATTTTCCAAGCATTAATCATAACATAATACTCACTAGACTGCTATTTGCATGTAATTGTAAAAGTACATACACACTGTATTATTGCTGTTAAAAGTGACAAGTACAATTATTGAATAACTGAACATACCTGGTTGACTTCAGGGGCTTGTATTTCTAAAATCCGCAGTCTTTGAAAAGCTTCTAATTCAGATTCACCAAAAAGTAGTACTGGTTCTCCTCTTTCTCGTAGCCTTTTAATCACCTACAACAAATTAGCTATGAAAAATAAGCTCACGTAATCAGACAATACATGTATTCGATGACAGATGCTGTGTTTGCTTGTATTAGTCACAAACACACTTACCGTACATACATGTAAATGACAGAGATGTATTTGTGATTAAAATAAGTCGTAATGTAATTGTCCAGCATACAATTATTGATTTTCGGGCACTTCTTTTATGCCATATAAAACAAATTTAGTGTTTCTGGTAATGATCCAGGAAATACTGGGTAGGTAGGCAGGAATTTTTATTTTATTCTATTTTATTTTTTTTATTTTAGATTTTTGGAGAACATAATCAATCAAGCTTTAACTAAAGATATGATAAATGACATCTAAGTTAATTTTAAGAAAAGATTTCCTTAATACATTTAGGTGTTAAATGAGAGTTAAATAGAGTTACAATGTCATGAAACCAGATAAAATAATTTTCTTGCCCAGCATGTTGTACAAAACAAAACTACCGGTACATACAAATCATTTTACCAGTAATTTTTTTATATGATTATAGATATGTACCTCATCTCTAGACAGAGTAAGCTCTTTTCCTTGTGAGGTTCCTGCTGTCTGGACATCTGTATTTTCCTCCTCTGGTGCTTTTTCAGGTGAAATATTTTTGCTCTGAAAAAAAATATTAGAAAGATTAAGATTAATATATATATATTATATTTGTCATGTAGCTCTGCCAGAAAGCTAAACAATAATAATGACTGAATTTGAAGAATTGTAGACAGCAACTCATAACAGAAATTAATATTTCAATTAAGTTGATCAATACAGTTTCATTTTTATTTTTTCTGTAATGCACTTCTCAACATATTGTTCCATTATCTTGAGTTTCAAAAAATCGGACAGGCCATGTTTTACATCTCTGTTATCTCAGAGCTTTCTGGGTGTTTTTTTTTGGGTGTTTATAAATGCAATAATTTAGAACAGAAAAAACTAAATTTTCCCATAATGTAAATTACTTATTCATCTTGAAATTTGAAGTAAATTTTGAAAATAAATCTTAATTTACTAATAACACATTTATCTCAAAAATATTGTCCCTTACCCAATTTTCTTTACATATCACTTTTTTACAAATGTACATGCACAGAAATAAGCAATATATTCACAAAGTATTAGCAAAAACATTCATCAAACCTCAGACATCACCGTACATGTAACAAACTGGAAGCTACACAATTTACAGGCCTAAAATGCCCTCAAGTGACAGAAATAGTGACAGAAATATCAGTCATGTAGTGATAAGTAGCAATTGTACAGGGACAATTATCGTTATCCCACAATGATATGTACTCTACCAAACATGATGAAGTATTAACACAATCATGAACCATAGACTAGAGAACCAATTAATTAATAATGACCAAATACGAAATAATCATGAATCACATTATGTTGGCTCAAGAACAGTATGTGTAAATCCAAACTCACTTTACTATGTCTATTCCAGTAATCTTCCTCCTGCTTTGCCATCAAATCTCCTCTCTTAAAATATTTCTTGCCACTTCCCTAGAGTAGAGAACAAACATTGAATGATGAATACATTGCTTGCTGTTTCGGCTAAATCTTACGTCCAACCAAGGTGTCAATCAGCTGTATAAGTGGGACAAGGCTCTGCAAAGTGAGGTTACTACGTTGGTTGTATACATAGTGGTTTGGTCAAGATTTTAATGGTTTTAGCAAGAATTAGACCCATTTTATGGATATGTTTCAATTACTTGACATTTTGACATAGACTTGCATGCGCTACAGTCTCATGTTAGTTTTTTTCTTGTTTATTTGATAAAAGAAAGGGCGAGTCTCTTGCCACGCCTGTGGCAGGAGACAATATGGTTATTGGCACGGGCGTGGCACGAGACAATGTGGTTATTGCCACGTCCCGGAAGTAAACGTACCGACGTTCTATGTGTAGTTTCGGCAGTCATATACAGATTTTTCACTTGTTTTACCATCGGTGTTTGAATAAAACACTTTCACAGTGGTGTCGTTGGCTGAATAATTTCTATCCGCGCATTTTATACGAAGATGCAAAGTTCAACCATTGGCGGAACCTTTGCATGCCCACAGGCGTGGCACCAGACACTCCGTAAAATAAAATATTAAGTGAGTGTAAAAATGGTGGAAGCCAGATTAAAATAAACTACTGGTACATGTGAACATACTTAATGTTTCTGTTTTTGTGTGAAACTATTAAAACAACGACGAATATTTAGTTTTGGAAAGTTCAAAGTGTGTTCCAATAAAGAATTGTTGAAATTTTTGATTGGCATATCAAAATCCTTTATTGGAACTGAACATGTTCTATATTCACCAAAAAACAACGTTGCTATGTTTCTAAACACATAATATACTCAAAAGAAAAGAAACCGACTGATCCAAATGACCTGTGTTCTTGAAAATCAAGTCTTATCTCCCTGTGTTTCCGAGCTAAAAACTTTGAGGCCAAAAACTACTGGTTTTTTGGCAATCTTTTTGATAATATCATAAATTGAGTCAAATGATTACCGGTAGATAGGTTATTTATTTGAAACACTCAGTAAACCAAAATTTGGCAACAGTAACGAAAAATCAGTGATAATAGCCAATGGGATGAGGAACTGCGTTTCAAAAACATACTTTATAGATCGGGTATATAATTATATTCTAAGAATAAAATTGAATGTTGTAACAAGAACGATTTTGTGTTTTTCATTACACACATAAGTGTAGTGTTTCTGTCCCAATTTTGAGTGAACAGCATAACTCGTTCATACATACTTATTAATTACCAATTTCTAAACAGATTGATCTAACCACTAAACATATTAATAATAGGTAGTCTAACTGTATTTTAATATCAGATAGATTACTAAATCCACAAAATCCACAAATAACTTCTGTTTCTTGATTTCGATATGGCTGATAACACATACGCATGCGCAATGGTACCGGAGTTGATTATATACATGCCTATTTTAGGTCACATCATTGATGGTATATCGCTCAAAATATTTATTGGAAGGTGTCAACAGTTTATTTACCCGCTACAAGTGCTGATACAATAGATTGTGTTTCATTTTCTGACTGGGGATACTGTGGCCCATTCAATGTGTGGTCGCTTTAAAATTTACTACAGTTGTATGAATCTGTTCTTACCATTTTTTATCACAGCACATAATATGGTGGGAAACAGCCTGTGTGATTTGGTTGGGTGTTTGTGGAAGGGCCTGTATGATATGTTCTGCATAAATTTCTCATGGAGCTCCATAAATTTATCAACAATAACATAAGCAGAACAGCAGAAACAGTTCCCCCCTCCTGAACTTATGAGAACTCATAAAAAAATACTTAAACAACTGATTCTTTATATTTCAATGTATTCCGAAAGTTAAATGAACGTCGTCGAAAGCTTTCTTTTATACTAATACTGAGTACTGGGGCAAACTTTTCAAAACAACAAGTGAACACATCGGTCTTTGAAAAAAAAAAATGTAGTGAGACCATACTACACACTGTAACTACGCACAATCTTACCGTTACTTCATTCTTCGATAATTGCTTCTTCTTTCTTTCTAACTCGGCTTTTAAGAAATCCATTCTAAAGTTCAGTCAGAAGACAATTTTCATACCAAGAGTCATCTAAAAACGAAGAAATACGCCGATCGTCGATAATCGACATACGAAATCTCGAAACGTGTTTGTTTGTTTTGAAAGTATTTCCTCGTGTTATTTTCAGACTGTGGATTCGATTATGACTTATTCTGTATTTCAATAATAAAAGATAATCCATATATTTGAAATAAGCTTTGAACATTTGAATTCTATCTGTCATATGTCATTGTTTTAATGTTCTACAGAATGAACTACGAAAAACAATGTGTTTCATGAATCCACAGTTTGGTGTTTCAGCAATGAGCTCATTGTCCAGCCGGTAAGCATTAAGATTTGTTTATTGTTTACTAATTGTCTTGAGCTTCTAGACAGTTACTAGTATCACACCAAGATGACCGGATGCATTCTAATTATTATGTCTGTCTTTTTTTTCAGAATTTTGTAATAATTTCTTAGTTTCAATCCTGAATCCCTAAAAAGGGAGGGGGTGTAATCAAGCATTTATAAGTCAAGGGTATATAAAATTTTATTATTAGACTAGATGCCATCCATCATGCATTTGTGGCTATGAATAATAGCCTAGTGAATTAGTCTGGAGGGTTATGGGTTGGCCTTACGTATGAGTCAATCTGCGTTTGTGAGTTCCCATAGTAATGTACTGAAATCATGGAGACAACCATAATAATAATAATAATAATAACTTTATTGCATCCTTAGAAATCTAATGTTTATATCAGTTAATAGCAATAAAGATTAGTTGTGATAACTACTACTACAAAAAGAAAGTTAGTTGTAAAAAAGATAAAGCAATTAGTGATTACACAAATTCTGTGCTGTCTACGGATTTACGTAGCAATTCACTATTCCATTCTTGAGTGCACCGTGTTTATTTGGCCTAGATCATAGATTATTGCCCCCCCCCCCCACAGACATTATGGAATCTGAAATTGCCAATTAAAATGTATGCAGTATTCCCCAAATATACATTTACTTGTTTTCATGTTTTGCCATCATTAGTTTAAATTGTGATTGTACCATATATCACATGTATCTAGATCTGATAATTCATGCCACAAAGTGGAGTAATGTTTCTATGACTGAGTTTTTATGGATTGAGCTCTGTAGATGTGTGTGTGTGTGCATCCGGACCTATATCTTAGACATTCCTGGACCGATTACATTCAAACGTCACACATACATCATACACAATATTATACATATTATATACACATCAATTTGTTTCATGATCTGATTCAAGATGGCCGAATGGCAGTAATTTTTTGTGCTGACAAATCATCAAAATCAAGCATTTCTGGCATTCCGAAATCGGATCTCAGTCGTTTATGGATGGATTTTGTACATACATTGGACATTATGGGAGTATGGAAATTATGATTTTTAGATTGGATTTAAAATAGATATGCAGACGTATTCAAAATGACCATTTTGTTTTAATTAATGCTGTTCCAGAGCAATATATATCAATATGGACAAGTCCTTGTTTGACGATCAAATACAAGAAAACTGAATGTCAATCATTTTAATGTAAAAACCATCATAATCAAGCATCAGCTACTGGATCCATACTTCTGACATGTTTATGTTCAATCTGTATTATTATAAACAAAACTATATATCTTAAGTTTGATAACTAACAGGGACTGTGTCATGCAGAACTTGTTTTATATGGTTCAAATTAATGTATGGCTCTTGCCTGACCTGATATATTTGTGCATTTTTCTCATTCACAGTACCCAGTTATCATCTTCCATTGCAAACATATTGTGCTTGCATTCCATATACATTAACTTTGTTAGAGACAAATTTTCATGAATTTCACAAGTCAGTGAAAATTTCAGCAACTTCCAGAAAATTTTGTTTTTACAAATGCCCATTGAATCACAAAAATTAGGCACTCTACGGTATTTTATCATTCGCCTCGCCTCCCACACTGTGATTGAATAGTCGAGTATAGCTTTGATTTTTTTTTGTTCTATAAGATCATTTCTTTAAAGTGCCTGGGATTGAGGTTTACTGTCATTCACTGTTATTTTCATTTTGTGTCATCTGACATGAACGAAATCAAGACAGAAAAACTAACCCATTTGCCATAGATGCATTATGTGAATGTGAAAAACAAATGGCAATAATAAACTGAACAATTTAAACTACCTGACAAAATAAATGCTATTAATTATCTCATATATGTTACTTTATTTATATTTTCCGATTCACAGATAGTTTCTGAAAATCACCATTTTGTTGTGAAGCAACATGGCTGTGAGACCGTCCACATAACATGGTCAGTAGATAACAGAACGTATATGATTGGGGGATGTCATGGTGTATAACTTTGCGCTACCTTGCACTGACTATATGTGTTACGGTAGTAGTCAACAAGCCGCTAAAACCACTGACGCAATATGGGGAAATTACGCTGGCCACGTACAATATATGGAACATTATGTTCAATTGGGATATCAGAAAGTACAGAATTGCTGAAATGGTACGTATTGTTCAGATATTGTGATATATGTACATGACAAATTTAAAATTTTTAAAATTGCATGATCAATCAATTTAGTTGAAAGTTTGAGTAACTTCGTCAAATTTGAAAGTCACTGCATTCGTGAATTATACAAATTGGACCCTGACATGTTTTATTGTTTATCTGTAATTGAGTTAATATTTTCTTTACTACAAAAAACTCCATGATCGATCAATTTAGTTGAAAATTTTGAGTAGCATTGCAAAATTTGAAAGTCACTGCGTTCGTGAATTATACGAATTCAACCCTGACATTTTTCTCTGTTTATCTACAATTGAATTAATATTTCTTTACTACATAAATCCTGTCATGTATTGCAGTTCAAATTCATTATTATTAAACTTATTTGTATTAGTAAAAAATTTTAACACATTACATTTTACTTTAATACTTAACATTATAATATTTTCTTTTTCTTTATTATTTGAATATTATTATTATACTTTGTTATACTTTTATTGCTACTGTACTGATAGAAATACTGTATTTCTAAAGATGCAATAAATATTATTATTATATGAAGGTGCAATGCTAAGCTACTTACATCTGATGCACATATTGAAAGCTTGCCTGGATGCAGGAGCATTATATGTATTCTTTAGATCCTTTATCATCCTTTAAATTTATAAGGGTCTAGTGGAGAAAACTTTAAGAGTCTGGTGTGCATCGCTGATTAAGTATAATGAGAAATGATTTGAATTGAATGTTGATTGTGATATAATTCATCTTCAGTTGTCAAACAGAGAATTCTTCTTGTGATTAGCGACTTGATGATGTTTTGAAATGCACAATGCAATTCTACTGAGTGGTTAGCGGATATAAGCAACTATTGACCAATCATAGGATTTACTGTTTTATCAATCAATGAATATATAGACACATGATTGTAGAATGAAATAAAAGTACTCGAACTCATTTGCAAATTTTTATTATAAGTCAAGGAAAATCTAAAAATGTTGTAAAAATTAACGCATCAACTGTATGGGTTATTACGACATGAATCTTAGGGTTTTTGTGAAAATTTGTCTTTGTGAACATTCTTCAGTTATTAAAATTGATAACAATAAAAATATAATTTAATAATGAACTAAATTCACAATTATGTTAATAGATGAAAATGTTGTTGATTTACTTGATGTTTAGATCCGTGATGTTAATCCTGATATAATAGGATTTCAGGAAGTGAGATCTGATAGCTGGTCCGGCAGTTGGCAAGGTAGAAATCAACTGACAGAACTACAGGAACTGTTACCCTATCATAAATGGAAGGCATTTGTTGCAGTGCAACATGTCAAGGAATATCCTGGAACTGTACATGGCTTGGGTTTTAGTGTTGAAGGTAATTAGACAATGAAGTGAACAACAGCGATCGGTTTAGCAATGTGTACCAGAGTTTTTGTATTAGTTGACCAATGAAAAAATAATCATTTTTGGAAGTGGCTAAATTGTTAAAGAAAAAATTTCATATTATATTTTTTTTAGTTACTGTATTTATTATTCCGATTTTGTTATTGGTTATTGTTATACATGGAAAGAAAACTAAGAAAGATTTTTACTATTAAGAAAAAAGCATCAAAGGTAGATTGGTAGCATCTGAATGTGGGCGTTTTATTCTAGGTGGTTGAACTGATAGAAGAAAATTATTGTTTAACAGAAATTAGGTGGTCCAACCAATATAAAGATTATGGAATGATTTAACCACTCAGAGAATATAGTTCTTGAATTAATGTTAAATTATGATGACACTCTTCTAAAATGGCTGAATCTTGTTTTAAGCAATTCTGTTGGGAAAAACAAAATAACCGTGGTAACTGCATTGTAGTCAGTCATCCTGTTGTCTTTCTGAGCGAATGGTGTGATATGCAATGAATAAACCGCTCACTGCGAAATCCCGCGTTATGCATGATATCAAGTGTGAAAACAGGACAATCAAAGGTCATGGCGTTGTAGTGGCATCAAAACATCGCATGAAATTTAACATTATTTGGTATATATTTCCTAATACTATGCTGGACATTTGATGATGGTAAGGAACCACAACACCATATTCCCTTCTGAAAGTAAGGAACCACAACACCATATTCCCTTCTGAAAGTAAGGAACCACAACACCATATTCCCTTCTGAAAGTAAGGAACCACAACACCATATTCCCTTCTGAAAGTAAGGAACCACAACACCATATTCCCTTCTGAAAGTAAGGAACCACAACACCATATTCCCTTCTGAAAGTAAGGAACCACAACACCATATTCCCTTCTGAAAGTAAGGAACCACAACACCATATTCCCTTCTGAAAGTAAGGAACCACAACACCATATTCCCTTCTGAAAGTAAGGAACCACAACACCATATTCCCTTCTGAAAGTAAGGAACCACAACACCGTATTCCCTTCTGAAAGTAAGGAACCACAACACCGTATTCCCTTCTGAAAGTAAGGAACCACAACACCGTATTCCCTTCTGAAAGTAAGGAACCACAACACCGTATTCCCTTCTGAAAGTAAGGAACCACAACACCATATTCCCTTCTGAAAGTAAGGAACCACAACACCATATTCCCTTCTGAAAGTAAGGAACCACAACACCATATTCCCTTCTGAAAGTAAGGAACCACAACACCATATTCCCTTCTGAAAGTAAGGAACCACAACACCATATTCCCTTCTGAAAGTAAGGAACCACAACACCATATTCCCTTCTGAAAGTAAGGAACCACAACACCATATTCCCTTCTGAAAGTAAGGAACCACAACACCATATTCCCTTCTGAAAGTAAGGAACCACAACACCATATTCCCTTCTGAAAGTAAGGAACCACAACACCATATTCCCTTCTGAAAGTAAGGAACCACAACACCATATTCCCTTCTGAAAGTAAGGAACCACAACACCATATTCCCTTCTGAAAGTAAGGAACCACAACACCATATTCCCTTCTGAAAGTAAGGAACCACAACACCATACTCCCTTCTGAAAGTAAGGAACCACAACACCATATTCCCTTTTGAAAGTAAGGAACCACAACACCATATTCCCTTCTGAAAGTAAGGAACCACAACACCATATTCCCTTCTGAAAGTTTGACATTGAGCTATAAAAAGGGAAATTGTTTTTAAATCAGTATCAAATTATTCATATATGCAGCTGACGTTTGGTCCACACATTATGCGAGATCTCGTAGAGAGTGAAAAATCATTTAGTTGAATGGCGAGATAATCACTAAATTGCAAAACAACATTTCTGGTAAATACTAAAATGCGAAACTGTGAAAAAACTTTGTTTTGCTTATAATAAATTTCCTTGTTTGCATGTTTTTAGCCCTTTTTAAATATGACGTTAACCATTCTGCCTGTCCAATCTTAAAAATACTTGGCAGAACTATTAGTGGATTCTGTTTTCTGTCTTTATACATTACACAGGCCTTGGTCTACTCAGTCGACATCCCATACTGAATACCACCACACAGCATCTGACAGTGACTGCATCATCACCGGATAAAAACAATCGTCATGTTCTTCATGTTAATGTCCTCGTACCTAACATTGGTGCTGTGCACGTAGCAGTTGTTCATCTATCCTACGACAGAAACCAACAATGTAATAATGTATTAGAAATAGCACAATATCTACAAGGTAAGTTTTAGGTTGAAGTGATGTTAAAATTGTGACTATTAGGCCATGAAAAAGTTATGTGATTATGATTACATGCATTACAAAAAATGTAGGGTAGGTCGGACTAAATTTTTTTTTTAATTTTTTTTTTATTCATCATGACATTATTTCCTTTGATCCAAGTTTAATAATGTTTATAGTAAAGGTCCTCGTAATTTGACCGAAATTTTGGAAAATAATCAGGTTTATGCAAGTCTCATTGATATTTTATGAGATTTTGCAAAATTGTTACGTGTTTGAACAATAAATTTAAGGTAGGGTTGTGATACCGGATTTATTTGACCCTAAATTAATGAAATTTGCAGTCTGTGAACGTGTCTGGATAGAAAAGTAACAACAGAAAACATGCTCACTGTATACCTTTCCACTTTCTCAGATTCTCATTTTCCACTCTCTGTTATAATGGGAGATTTCAACATCTACCAAGGGTTTGAACAACCACTGGAGAGACTCATGAAAGGTTACTTCACATCTAGTAGTGGCTGCCCTAAAAACACCTTCCTGGAACACATTCAGGATCCCAGTAAAACAACATTATATAAAGATGCATGGAAAGAGACGCATGCCCATGAGGACGGCTTCACGTTCAGTAACATGGTGAGTTGGTTATTTTTTAAAGTTATGATTTTAATTAATTACATAATAAGTTAGCTGTTTAATAGTGATATAACAAATCACATGCTGAATTGCAGCTTGCACGGATAACCAATAGGAATAGAATATATCTGCATCAGCTGGCAATGTTTTAGAGTAGTACTCTGATATTACTCATACAGCTTTATTTCTTGGGACAATATATTATGTGAAATATTTGCTTGCCTGAATATCTGGTAATTGCATGAAATGTATTTCAAAACAGAAAAGAATAATCTATGTGACTCCACTATTAAAAAGCATGAACAAATGAAATTTTATCACATAAATTGAGTGGGAATTAAGCCAAAATAATCGCTATTGTTTGAACTTTCTGAAATTTGAATGTTTTATTGCGTATCTTTTGCTATTTGGGCAAATTTTGATCATCAAATATTTCACTTACTACAATAGTCCAAATTGATCGAGATTCCGTTACAGTTTTATGAATGATTTCTGAGTACACTCTAATGTATTCTCTCATGTTCATTTCACCATATTACATAATTCATTATCGTTATGGTTACTACTGTCAGTCCAAATTACACTATGCACCATAGGAGATGTTGACTTGAAATATGTATACTGGTAATTGGTTTTGTGAATGATAGCAGGTTAAAGTTTGTCTACGGTTATCTTTATTAACCAATGTTTCAACCACACATGCCAGGGTAGGAGGCTTTCGTCAGGGTATATAAATATGAATGAAAAATAAATATTAAGCTTATACTAAATAAAAATTTATAAAACATCGGTGCTGCTTTTTTAGTAAGTGGAGAATGTGGAACTGAATGAGAAATGATAGACCCCCTAGCTATTGAAATATATTGTCACCAGTCTTTTTTTAGTCCCTGTCTGGACGCAGTCCGAAAACAGGGACTTGTGGACCAATATCTTAGAGATGCCTTCCATCATTGTGACCTGAATCAGGCTTGAATGGCATCAGATGGCACTACAAAGTTTGTTGCGGTATTCATCTCTTCCCACACTTTACCCATGGAGATAAATACTTACCTCCATGCTTTACCCAACTTATTGCATCTGTGTTGTTTACTTATTATCAATATGATATTAAATCTATATGGAGGGTCAGCGAGAGGTATTTCATTAGACTGCAATCAATTGTTTATATTTTCATAATAATGTCATTTGAATAATTAAAAAATGTAAAGTAGTAGACCTGGGCAATGTGTAAAATGTAATCAGTTATTTTATTTGTCCATAATTCGTATACAGATCTTATTTTTTGTAAGCATATAAAGCATTTTCAACATTCCAATTTTGTTTCTTAAACATTCATTCATTTATTCATTCATTCATTCATTCATGGGGCACATGCCGGGGTATCACCTTGCTGCGCCCACCCTCCGCGCCCACTCCTTCGGCCTCCTCCGAGCAAGTATCCAAGCCTGGGCACAGTCTTTCCCCTATAACCCCTAGCTCTCGGTCTCCCCCCATGCCGTCTCCACCAGCCAGGATTCTGTGCAGACAGAATTTGGCTGGCAGGGTTATTCCCCGGGAAGCGAGCAATGTGCCCAAAGAAGTGCAGCTGGTGATCACGAATCAAGCAAGTGACCCTCACCATGCCAACCTCCCTGAGTACTCTGCTGTTGGACACATGGTCCTGCCAGCGGTACCCAAAGATTCGCCACATGGAGGTTGTCACAAAGGTGTTTAGTCTTTGCCCCAGCCCCTTAGTAAGTGTCCAGGCCTCACAAGAATATAGTAAGACCGAGAGCACAAGAGACTTGAAAACTCAGACTTTTATACCTCTAGTCAGATATCGCAAACGCCACACACCTTTGTCCAGTGATTTCATAGCACCCTGTGCAAGGCAAACAGGTCAACAAACGAATCAGTGACATCCACGTTCCCACCCTTTGCCAAGATGGACGTGACAGAGTTATCCAAGCTGTCCCCGAAAGCCTGAATCTTGGTCTTAACCCACAAGTCCAAACGGTTCAGCCTTTGCACTTAGTGCGTCAAGTGCTCCCACTAGAGAATCAACCAACTCTGCCAACAATATGTGGCATCATCTGCAAAGTCAAGATCAGTTATCTTGACACTTTCATAAGAGATCCCACAACCTGTGCTTTCCATCACACCTCCCATAATCCAGTCCATACAAGTGTTGAAAAGCATAGGAGCCAGTGTGCATCCCTGTCTAACTGCCTCAACAGGAAAATAGACACCAGAGGTGTGGGGATACCACAAACCTTCAGAATTCTCTATGGGGCCTCTCTATATACTGAGTCGAAGGCCTTGCGGAAATCATTATAGGCTACTAAGAACCCTCTGTTATATTCCCGCATCCACTCAGACAGCACACGTAGTGCCAAGATATGTTCAACGGTGGACCGCTTGTTCAGAAGAATTCGCGCAATAATTTTGACGGGTACCGACAGGAGTGTAACCCCTCTGTAATTGCTACAGTCCTGGGCATCACCATTCCCTTCCAGATACAATTAGTCCCTTTTTGCAGTCATTTGGGATGACGCCAGTGCTCCACACTGAGCACATCAGTCTTTGCAACCACATCAGGGTAACCTCACCTCTAGCCCGGAGCATCTCAGGACGGATCCCACACACCCCTGGGGCACTCTCATCCCGCAGTTGGCCCAATGCCTTCCGAGTTTCCTCTAAGGAAGGCTGGTCACAACTAACGAGAGAGGGCCACCTCCAGGGCAGGGGGACAATCAACCCTGAGCTCATCGTTTGGAGGGTCGGCGTGGAATAGCTTCTGATAGTATTCGGTCCAGCGAGACCTCACCACAGACTCATCTGTCAGCAACCACCCATCAGCCGCCTTCACTGCAGAGTAGCGCACCACAGATGCCGAGTTGCACAACTTCCTGATTGCTCTATAAGCCAGACTTGAAGTACCTGTTGACAAGTGCCTCTCCACCGACTCACAGAGCTCCAGGACCTGCGCCTCTTGATCTTGGCGCACCGCTCTAACAGTCTGTTCCCTCAACACCCTGTGCAGTCTGACGTCTCCATCAAGTCTAGCCTGGCGACTCTGTTCGATTGTTTCAACCGATCAGTACGGCCAGACCAGAAATAGGTGTAACCACCTACTCTGATCTTGCCAGTACCCGATATGCGTGCCTTGGACGATGCTGCCATGCTTATACCGAGTCGACCAAGCTCCAATGACATCGCAGGCAAGCGTGCATCCTCTCAGAGAGCACATTCCATGCTCCAAGCCAGACATCCTGCCTCAGATTCAGCCGAGGCGGCCGCAGAGAGGTGTTCGACACCTTGGCACCACCAGCACAGGAACCCCCATGATGTCGCTGACACCGACGTCGGTGCTGTTTTAGGCTGTGAGGTTTTCTCCTAATCTTACTGTGGGGTTCCCGAGGGATTTGTCTCAGTCTTCATGTGATGTACTGCCCTACGTAGAGCTCTGCGCAGGGTAGCAGCACCAGGAGTACTTCCTCACAACAAATTATTATTTCTCTTATGGGTCCTAGCGATGTCAATAATGGGGAGAGAGGGTGCCAACCCCACTCCTCATAGGCTACAGTTAAGGGGGAAAGGGCATCCGCATCCTTCCAGCTGCACTAAGCAGCCCTGATATTCCTTTCTTAAACACAAATTATCAAATATATTATAAGAATGTAAATGTAAATTAGGAATTTTCTTTATCTGTAAAGTGTAAAAACATGTTTTTTACTGTAAATTAAACTTTCATTTTATTTCCTGTAAAAACGTAAAATGCCTTTTTTATTTCCTGTAATCTGTACCAGCTATCCTCCCTTGCCCTCCCCTTATATGGATGAAATCAGCTAAATAATCTATATACTTAATATTTGCACTTGTTTAAGAGAAATATGAATGTTTCATATCTTTACAACGATCTCAGTTATATTGTTCTAGAGAGCACACTGTTTGCATTACAACAATAAAATTAAAATCATACATGTGCATTTATTCCTTGCATTTATTCTTCATTGATCTTTATTTGTATTTTTTTCAAAAGTAAACAAAACTTTCCATTCTGATATTTCATATGTGGGTAATACTGCCACCTAGTGGCACCTAGTGACAACTTTTAGTTTAAACATAAGAGAGCGCTGTTCAGATATTGAATCTTAAAGGGAACCTCAATCTAAACAACATAATGACCCCTAAAGAAAAAGCTCCACAAATGTAGGAGAATGCAATTTACACTTTTTTATAACAGTTTTCATTCTCTAGATATTCAACTTTTCATCGTTAATAAGTAGTCAGCCATCTTGATTTTCAAGCAAAGGATTATGGGTAAAGTATGACATCATAGAATCTGTTGTCAGAAATTGAGAAAATTATTTCATCTATAACATGAGAAATACTGATGCGAATTAGTTCAAATTTTCGTTGTACATATTACTCATGTATATAATTATAGTAATGGAAATGGAAATTTTACAAATACACATAAAGTGAAGATATTGTTGAAAACGTTAAAAAAATAAAAATCAATATTTTAGTTGTGAAATATAGAATGTCACTTTTTTGTCCCCTTTTTGCACTCAACATGTGATATATCACCTATATAACCTACTCATGTTGGTAAATTGTATACAATATAAGGAAATTTTAGCATTTGGTAGGAAAACATAAAAATAAATATTTTCAGTTCTGTTTCCATGACAACTATTTTATAAGCATGGATGGCACCAGTACATGTATGCTACCAATTTCTAAACTTTCAGCCAATTTGAAGTTCAACTTTTGAAGTTATAGATGAAATCATTTTCTCAATTTCTGACAACAGATTCTATGATGTCATACTTTACCCATAATCCTTTGCTTGAAAATCAAGATGGCTGACTACGTAATACTGATGAAAAGTGGAATATCTAGAGAATGAAAAGTGATACAACAAAACTGTAAATTGCATTCTCCTACATTTGTGGAGCTTTTTCTTTAGGGGTCATTATGTTGTTTGGATTGAGGTTCCCTTTAATGCACCATATGTGATGTTTCAGTTGGTCTCTCTATCAATACAGTTGTAATTGGCTATTAGGCAATATTATGTCACTGGAATGCACTTAATAATTATGAATTATGAACTACATATATCAAATAACCATAGACGAATACCGTATTTGCTCTAGATTAGAAGTGAAAATTAACCACAGACTTCATTAATTGTACACTGGGCTATTAAAATATGTCTTTGTTTGACCATAGATTCACCTGTGTTATTTACATATTAAAGTACATGTGCTACTAATAGAGCAAATACAGTATTGTATCTTCGTTCATTAAAATATGCCCTTGTTTGACCATAGACACACCTCTGTCATTTACATAAGTACATGTGCTACTACATTGTAATAGAGCAAATACAGTATTGTATCTTCGTTCATTAAAATATGCCCTTGTTTGACCATAGACACACCTCTGTCATTTACATAATTACATGTGCTACTAATAGAGCAAATACAGTATTGTATCCTTGGTCATTAAAATATGCCTTTGTTTGATCATAGACACACGTCTGTCATTTACGTAAGCACATTAAGCGACTAATAGAGTGAATACAGTATTGTACACTGGGCTATCAAATTATGCCCTTGTCTGATCATCGACACACGTCTGTCATTTACATAAGCGCATTAAGCGACTAATAGAGTGAATATAGTATTGTACACTGGGCTATCAAATTATGCCCTTGTCTGATCATCGACACACGTCTGTCATTTACATAAGCCCATTAAGCGACTCATAGAGTGAATATAGTATTGTATACTGGATCATTAAAATATGCTCTTGTTTGACCATAGACACACGTCTGTCATTTACGTAAAAACATTAAGTGACTAATAGAGTAAATACAGTATTGTATACTGGATCATTAACATATGCCCTTGTTTGACCATAGACACACGTCTGTCATTTAAGTAAGCACATTAAGCGACTAATAGAGTGATTACAGTATTGTACACTGGGCTATTAAAATATGCCCTTGTTTGACCATAGATACACGATTGTCATTTACGTAAGCGCATTAAGCGACTAATAGAGTAAATACAGTATTGTATACTGGATCAATAAAATATGCCCTTGTTTGATCATCGACACACGTCTGTCATTTACGTAAGCCCATTAAGCGACTAATAGAGTGAATACAGTATTGTATACTGGATCATTAAAATATGCCCTTGTTTGACCATAGACACACCTCTGTTATTTACGTATGCGCATTAAGCGACGAATAGAGTAAATACAGTATTGTATCCTTGGTCATTAAAATATGCCCTTGTTTGACCATAGATACACGTTTGTCATTTATGTAAGTGCATTAAGCGACTAACAGAGCAAATACAGTATTGTATCCTTGGTCATTAAAATATGCCCTTTTTTGATCATAGATACACCTCTGTCATTTATGTAAGTGCATGCACTACTAATAGAGTAAATACAGTATTTTATACTGGATCATTAAAATGTGCCCTTGTTTGACCATAGACACACCTCTGTGATTTATGTAAGTGACTGCACTACTAATAGAGTAAATACAGTATTGTACACTGGGCTATTAAAATATGCTCTTGTTTGACTATAGATACACCTCTGTCATTTATGTAAGTGCATGCACTACTAATAGAGTAAATACAGTATTTTATACTGGATCATTAAAATGTGCCCTTGTTTGACCATAGACACACCTCTGTGATTTATGTAAGTGACTGCACTACTAATAGAGTAAATACAGTATTGTACACTGGGCTATTAAAATATGCTCTTGTTTGACCATAGACACACCTCTGTCATTTATGTAAGTGCATGCACTACTAATAGAGTAAATACAGAATTGTACACTGGGCTATTTAAATATGCCCTTGTTTGACCATAGACACACCTCTGTCATTTACGTAAGCATGTTAAGCGACTAATAGAGTGAATACAGTATTGTACACTGGGCTATTTAAATATGCCCTTGTTTGACCATAGATACACCTCTGTTATTTATGTAAGCGCATTGTGTCACTAATAGAGCCAATATATAAAATATACTTGATATAATGATATTTTCTTGATAATTCAATTAGTCTGAATCTTTTTAGATGGTCTTGAAGGTGGTTGCCTTCAAGATACAAAGGTCTGAGACCTAATGAGTTTTAAAAACCTTGACATTATAAAATACATTTTTTCTGTAAAATGTGTGTAAAGTTTTATTCAATTTATTAGCTTCCTTGTTGACTACAGGGAGGAGCTGTTCATAATACTGATTGTCTGTCATCTTTCGTCTACATCAATTTAACGTTTCCCACTACTTCTTGAAAACCATCAGCAGTCTCAGTTTCCTACTCAGTTCAAATGTACCTTGGGTGATTAGATTTGCTCATTTTCGTACAATACGTTAAATTCTTAAATTGTACTGCAAGTTTGATAGCTTTGATATTAAATTTGAAAATACTTCTGGAGGACTTCTTTAAGATTTGTTCATTTGATGATGATTTCATCAATTCTCTAATTTTGATGAATATTTGTATATTTTTGAAAACCACAAGTCCAACCACTTTGGTGTTTTAATTAATGCTGTTTCAGAGCAATATCTCTCAATACTCGTTTGTCAATCATTTTAATGTTAAACAGTCATCATAATCATATTCCTGACATGTTTATATTCCAGCTATATTACTATAAACAAAACTATACATCTTAAATTTGATAACTAACAGAGACTGTGCCATGCATGGCTTGTTAATTGTGTTATTATCCATCCTGCACACAGAACTTCTTTCTTTTATTATGGTAAAGATTGTATTAAAGATTGTTTACGAAATGTGCATCACTATTAAACAGCAGAACTATATGTATATCAGCTGACAGGCCGCTTGTTTTATTCACAAAATGGTAATACTACTATGATATTAATTTATTAGTCAAGACTAGCAGTGCATATCAGTTGCAGTATTCCCCCTACCCCACATCTCAAATATAGAATATAATAAAGAACACTGGCGCAAGCTAGATAGATATATAGATCACTTGGATGTATAGAAAATTGGTAATTTCTTAATATGACCAGACGTCTCAGACGATGTATCCAGTATCAGTGGCTTGCTAATAGATAATCGATCGATTCTAAAATATATAAAACATAGCAGACCATGTGTAACATGTGAAATAATAGAAAATCACACATGCATTACGTGACGAATGACTGTTTAATATTTTAATTTGGTGCTCTTGTTTCCATTCTATCATTCAGTTTTAAGTCTTTATACGACTTCCTCCTATGTGTGTCTAAGTAGATTTTCGTTGCCCTTGACAACCTTAGAAATATATAGCGCATACAATGCAGCAATTCAGCCTGATTGAATAAATAAATAAATAGTTTGTTATATACGCCATATAACTATGTGATGCATGTGCAATTTGTTATTATTTTATTGTATTTTATTTATTTATTTAACACTTAATTCAGAGAGGGTTGGCCAAAATATGATAATGTAATTTACACTGGACCCTCTGTAGTAGCAAAATACCTTAAAAATTCAGCAATATGTGCTCAATAAACTTGAACCATTGACAACAAATTTCTCACCAAGATATGTTTTGTTTGTTTACTTAAAGATGTTAGTGTTACCCCCTCTGTACTGAAATAGCCTCCGACCTATACTATAGATGTTTTCCATTTAGAAATGCATAATTATTGTTAAAAGAGGAATTAATGTGTACTAGGTCTGTACATCTCACTTAAAAATAAAGACACCAAGCATTTGGTTGGCAATTAGATATGTAGAAAGTATGAAATTCTATAGTCAATAGGTAAAATTCCATGTTCCCTGAAATCATGCGAACTGCCCTCTTTTAAAGGTCATAAACCAGGTATCAATTTGATTGCCTTGTATTGCCCCATACTATACAGCAATAGTCCAATAATGACTGGATAATTGAAAAATACAATGTTCTCCTGATGGAAATAGGTAAAAAGGTCTCATATAAACTAATTCTTTGGCTAAGCTTTTTACAAATGATATCTACATGTACATGATTGCCCATGACAATCTATGATTACTTTTAGTGACTTTTCATAACTAACCGTTTTAATTATTTCACCATTAATGTTACCTAGAAAATCCTCATCAACATTATTTAGCCTTTGAAGAGATCCAACAAGTACAGATTGGATTTAGATGTGTTGATTGACATGTAATTGCAATTAACCCAGTGCAATAATTTACCAAACATCGTCATTAATATACACTACATTGATACTTGGTCCAGATGATAACAGAGTTTGACAGTCAGCATACATACCAAGAGAACTGTTCCCAAGAAATAATGGAAGGTCATTTATAAATAAAAGAAACAATAATAGTCTTAAAATGGAACCCTGTGGTACACCATGTCAAATAATATCCAACAGTTTACCCATCATATACTCAACTTGCTTTCTGGCAGATAAATAAGAACTATTAAACTATTTTAGGGGAGAAATTCCATAACAATTGAGAGCTTATTTAATAACACTTGTTTATCTACCGTATCAAACGGCAAGAAAGAGCAAACCACTCAATAAGCCATCATCCATATATTGCTGAGTAATTCATCACATAGCTTAATCATAGGTGTATGGCAAGAATGGGATTTCCGAAAACCTGACTGTGATTTAGAAATTAAATCATGATCATTTAAATAATCGTATACTAAGTGATCGTGTACATGTTTTTCAAAGATTTTAGAGATTACTGGAAGTTGAACATGTTCTTTCAGAATCTATTCAGCTATTCAGAGATAAAGGGTCATTGTCCGAAATGGTAAATCACCCCAGAATGCTGGTTGTAATATTGCCTTATATTTTGTTGAAAGCATTCATGAAACTAAGTTCAGTATTTTATATTATTTTTGATTTTCATGATTTACCCCGGTATCAAAGGCATTTTCAGGTACTTAACAAAAAAAAATAGATGAAGTCAATGTTTTTATTTACGATATCATCTAAAGATACAGGATTTAAAAAAATTGTAAATTTATAAAATTATAGTTTGAAGGAAAAATCACCAAAAGAATATTTTTTTAAACCAAAATTTTTTTTTTTTTAGGAATTTTGAAACTCGGTATTCAACTACTCACATTTTTTGTGATTTTAATTATATAGTGAATACAAAACTCTACAAAATGAGCCATGTGTGATTTCTTTTGCAATTTGTTTGAGCTTACCAGGTAGTCTATTAAAGCACTGGTTGTGCATGTTTGATGTTGAATGATTTGACGCTAATGTTTGATGTAAAACAGTGACAACAATGCTAACATAGTTGTCCCAGTAATTCTACAGACATGTGGGGCTAATCTGCACTGGCTCGGAAGGTTGTAAATGATTAGCTAGTTTGAATTTCTAATTTGCATAACATTACTGAGAATGAACGTGCATTCAACGCCACAAGTTTTTTGTTTTTTTTAGCCAATCAGAATTCATCTTCCGAGCCAGTGCAGATCAGCAGGACATGTGCATTGGAGACTAATCTTAATAAATTAATAATAGGAAATGCTACCCATCATATTTTGATTTTGTGAAAAGGTCAACTTCAAATCTTCAATCAGAAAATCCTATGTATAAGTATATGTTGTCATAAAAGGATTAGATTTACCCGGAGATCAGAATCTACAGAAATGCTGAGTAGTTTCATCTTTTGCTCTCAATTTTCATTTGATATCACATTTTATTTCATACATCAAGAGAATTTAATAAAATAAACCATATCTGTGACAATGCAGAATTTCAGTATAAATATTAAAATGTGCATTGCCGAGAGACTGCTTGTTTGAGAGTTTTAGAACGTTTTCACAACAGGTTGTGGTTGCCAGGCAGTGAAAATGCCCGGATGTTCATTCCTGAGAATAGTTACGACCATGGGTGATATTTATATTTTGAACTTTGTATAGTGCATAGTGCACACATGTAGATAATTACTGAACAGAAATAATAACAGTAGAATACTGACTCTCGTTCTGTTTTGAACATACACTGACATGAAAGACTATTACAAAAACATATCATATTTTACTATTGCCATAAATTATTTCAATTCATGCTTGACGATCAAAAATACTTATATATCATGAACGTTAACTTGTCCTGACATCTCTCCTAAATCTGAAAGTTATTTAGTACATCTATATATTTTAATGACTGATGTAAATATTGATTTATGAGGTAGAAACAAATAATTAAAAAATATTGCAAAATAGTTGACAATTGATAGTTACGTTCAAGTTTGACACGTAAATTGTACATATCCTGGTACCACAAGATATTGCTAATTCTATTTTTACTCGGCCAAATCACTACAATACAAATTTAGACAATAAACAATATAAACATAAGTTCCAACAAAAGTTATTGCTAATGATGTAATGTATTATAGGAATTGATGATTCTCCATTCACTGTGTGATGTTGCGAATATGCGAACTGAATGTTTGCCACAAACAGTTTGATTTTGAACGAACTTGATTTTATCGTTCAATATTGAAATGCTAATGTTTCAGTGAGATATGACATAGACATACCATTACTTCGTCATCCATCCTGTATTGTTTTTATGCTCGATTTCACACACATTGACAAAATAACAGTGTAATTGTTGCATGATCAGTTCATAGTCTTCTAAGGGAACACTCATCTCTCTTGTATAATGTTTTCTGCAGTTGTCTATCTAGTGTCTTAGGTATGCTTGAATTAATATTATCACTATCACTGCCATTTCATGTCAATTACTAGGCAAATATACCACATGTTGGGTTCCAGAAATGATGAAACTGATCTTTTTTAAGAGTTTCTGTTATTCCATAAGCAGCCATCATGATGTGATGTATTCTCCAAATTAACCACTTAATGAGTAAACCAGGGCAGTGTGGCACTAGTTCATTTGAATTGTATAGCGTCACAGCACAACCAAGTTGTCATCTGGTTTCTTAGGCCTGGTGAAAAAATACTATACTATTATTGTCTTTTCAGTAGCCCTACCCACTCATAAATTCCTAGAGTTGCACACAGTCACTTGTTTATTTTTTTGATTCTTTTTTCAATAAAACATAATATCAAGGGAGTGTGTAAATGGAGAAAGCTGTGTTACCCCGCTACTATGAAAACTGGGTTACCGTGAAATAAACAAGGAATTTGTAACCCTTGTAGTCACCCTCTTGTAACATCAGTTATGATTGTCACTGGTCGTGGTTTAGTGCATGATGCAATGATTGACTAGTTCAATAATATTCCACCAATCAAAATTGGAATTAGATTTGTCATAAATTTCGCATATTAAAGTGCATTGCAAGACAGTGATGATGATGCACTAAAGATACTAGGTTATACATCGCTTCAATGGATATTAACGGGAGGTTATTGATGCATATACTTCTGATCGCGATGTTTGTGTGAGTGTTGGTCTATCAAACCACCGACCACCTGAACTCAATTTCCTGCTAGGCATGCATCCTCTGCCCAGCTTTGAACAGTCTTCCACGGTTAGCAGATTTTTGTATTTTTGACCCTTATACAATGCAAATGCACTCCTGAGTTTTTTGTTGGTGTGCTAGCGATCGTTTGCCCGCTATTCACCACCATCTTGAAAGAATATAAGAAAGAAGTAACATTTTTAAATTCAGGGCCTAACACTTTTTACCCCTTTCTGCTTCATGGTACTGAAACATGTAACATAAATATACCAGTCTGTGTCGGGGTAATGATAAAATGCGAAGCCAGTACTTAATAATCCTAATAAGTCTAAACGTTTTAATAGTAAACCTACCTAACTCCCCCCTTATAGCCAAATTTGGTGCATTATGATAGACTTTCAATATAAATCGACAGAATTTGTTTTGTATAATTTCAACTTGATTGCCATTGTGAAAGCCCCAGACTTCGCTAGCGTACATTAAAATTGGTAGGATTTTACCATCAAAGATTTTAAATGCAATATTTACATCAATACCGTCAAATTGCGAAATACTTTTCTTAATCGCAAACAACGATCCTGACGCTTTTTTGACCAAACTAGACTGGGCATAGTTCCAAAGCCCAGAACTCGACAATACTATACCCAAATAATTATAATAAGAAACAACTTCTAGTTTATGTCCTGCAAGCCACCATTGCTCAGTTGATTTCAATCTGCCTCCACGCCTAAATACCATTACTTTAGATTTATCAATATTAACTTTTAGTCTCCATTTATTTGCATATAGATCCAAATTATTCAGAAGACGTTGTAAACCCATAATGGAAGAGCTAAAAACTGCCAAATCGTCTGCAAATAACAAATAAAATAATTTTATAGGCGTTATATAAACTCCGGCGTGGCTGTGTTGTATTGATTCGCCAAGATCATTTACAAAGAGAGAGAAAAGGAGTGGCGATAAAACACTGCCTTGTTGGACTCCTACTTCACATTTGAACAATTCAGAAATACCTACTGGGGAGCGAACACATGCCCTGATATCTTGGTACATGGACTTCAATACTTTAAATAGTTTCCACAATAGGAAAGTGCATTTCAACCAATTAAGCAGACGATGATAAATAATATCACTGAAAACTTTTGTAATCGAAGGCAATAATGTAATACCTCTAACTGAATCTCTTTCACCCTTCTTATAGACAGGAATAATTAAACCATGCACCCATTGTGGAGGGAATATACCAGTATTAATTATTGTATTGAAAAGTTTAACAAGTAATCATAGGAATATGCTTTAAATTTGTTGAAATGCTCATTAATATTAATAGCAAATGCTTGCAAGGGTCACAAGTCTCTTTTTTATTTTGTAGTGACCTGGCATATTTGTTTTTATTAAAACAAGAGACTGTATGCAAGTCTTACTTACTATGTGGTATTTAGTGGACGACTACAATATGGCTTATATAAGGAAATCCACTATTTCTTAATTTAAATTATTTATTATATGCATGATTGCGATACAAATAACCTGTTAAATAAAGTTGTATTCTTGGTAAAATTTTGTTTGAAGCCTTTAACATGTTAAGTTATATGTGTACTATAATAAATACAACAGATACATTATTTACAATATATTTATTTCATCTCAACCAACATCACCAAACAGTTCTTCAAAGCCTGGGTTATGATTGAGTCTTCAGCATCTTAGGGTGTTATCAAGTCACTGAATCACATACTAGACTCTCTATTCGACGATCGAAGATGGCTATATTACAATCAATATTCGATATGAATCTTTTTCCATTAAGATTGGTCTGCAATTAATGACTCTTTCCGTTTTATAGCCATTATGTCCCTTGTAATTTAGAGGATAACTGTTTTACAACTGCGACCAAGCGAATGTCAAACATTGAACATTTGCTACGTTTCACACGACAGCATTTTATCAGAGCCCAGCGGCTCAAGCCAGCAAAAATGGCTGTGTAAACGGGTTCGGCTCGAGCCGGCTCAAGCCAAGTTCAGCTCCACTAAACCCTCTGGGTTGAACTCCGATAGAGTTGAGTCCCAACATGGTCCGATCGTGTAAACGCATCAGGGCTCAACTATCGGAGCCGAAATCACGTCCTCAATCGTCTTCTTCGAGTAACCTCTCATTTCAATTATGGCGGAGACAACATCTTTCCTAATTTCACGCAATTTCAGGCTTGAATAAGAGGTACGCGTCCTAATATATAGTAACGAATTATTACGATAGATTGCTCAACGGGAAACAAAAAATAGCGTATGAAATTATGCGACAAAAATTTGAAAGAACGACTGACCGGAAACTTTCTAAAGACACTAAAGTTAAAAATCGTAGAAGCGATCGCGGTACAGTGACGTCTTCCTAGTAGGTTTAGATTCTTCCATAGTTTCTTTATGATAGATAGAGAGAATCTGTGATTCTTCCTAGTAGTTTAGATATCACTACAGTTGAATAGTTACAAAATAGTAATTTTGCATGACATTAACTTGAGCGAATAGGCTGTATTAAATGCATTTTAGCTGTCGTGTTTCCTGTTTATTCGAGATACTAGTACCTAAATCATACCAGTCATTGTCTTTTCTACCTCCATGCTCAGGCTCTTTTTTTTTGTCCTAGCTCAACAGCATCATGTCATGTAAAGAAAAAACACAAGCACGACACTAAAATTGTTTTCAGTCACTAATTATTCAAGGGCACTGTTCCGTTCGACTCTGAAACTCAGACAGATCTCGGCTCTCGTTCTACCCCGACCGTGTAAACGCATTGGAGATAATCTCCTGTTAATCTGTGGGAGGAGAAGTAGTTTGGATCCGATAGAACGCTGCCGTGTGAACATAGCAATTATGTTTATTCGAAAAGCGCAGAGATTTTTTGTAGGAAAAATAAATAATAAACAAAGCAATGCACAAAAATTGTGTTATCAGACAGGTGATTATCTGACAGAGAAGTCTTCATTTTCTCTAGTTATGATATTTATTATCTTTTATTTTAGCCAATACTCCATATACTGTGTATCTTAAAAATTAGATTTTTTTCACCTTATTTTAACAAAAAGATACTTTTTTAGCTTTTATATACATTGTTGGTCAATATCTTCATAACTGTACATGCGAGACATAACACTAGTGATCATCTGATACTGATATAAATTAAACAAATTATAAGGTATGTATTAATACCTTAATACCTTCAATACTTCATGTACTATATTAATTTCAAGGTGCTTTATACCAGTTGTAAAATAATACAACATAAATTGCATAAATGTCACATACCAGGTAATACAGTAATAATGTTATATGAAAAAATACTGGCCAAAAAGATGATTTATACGGTACTACATAAAAACATATCCATATCTAAGTAACGGATCATAGAGAATATACTGGTACTCTGAATTCATTTCTGAATTTATTTCTAATGTCTATTGAAACAAATGCTTTATTGTAGCTGAATTTTCACTAAACTTTTGAAAATCAGACATGCTAGTCCAACCACAGAACTTGGTTGATATTTTTTTCTTGTGATTGGTAAAATTTCCATGATTGAAAATGATCGGAGAAAAAAGGTTTGACAATTTTAAGTTATATTTTCATGAATATTTTTAAAAATAAAAGAGCAAATCATACCATAGCTGAACTAGGGCAAGATTTTATACTGATTAATATGATATCTAAGTTTGAAGATGAATGGATAAGAATTGTTTGAGTTAATGACAGGAACGACGACGCTGACAACGACAACACTACAGACTTTTTTTTTTCCCATACACGTTTCTCTGCATTAACATTAGGGGCAAGATAAAAAGAAATAACTAAAAATAATATAAAATAAAATTTTGTTAACCTATTACTGGAAACACCGAAATTGTTTTCCTTGTCTTTACCACAGTGCATATAATTCCCAAATGTGTGTGTGATTTTTTAAGATAAATAATGGGAATGAGTTGGTTGTGTTGAAAGTATATTAAGTGTGTGAATTTTCTTTGTGAAATGAACGTATTTTGTTGACAGTGGCTGATTTTAAAATTAATTGTTCCAATATTTTTTTTTATTTTTTTTTTTGATCTATTTTTAAACTACAATAAATATCTTGAAACAGGTTTTAAGTTTTATGTATTGATTTAAAATTGTTTTTGAGTACTATTTTAATCAATATTAGCACATTGCCTGCTGATGTTGTTATATACTAATAATATGGGAAATCCGTGGGCGCTTTCAGCAGGTGATTTACAATTGTGTTCAGCCAACTAAATTATAATATGATGAAGAGTTGTAAATTTACAAAAACTGTCAACATTCCCCTCTCGTAAAAGTCTGCCTAATTGCTTAATGTTGATTGAAGCTGAAGACAACTTTGCACAAGAATACTGACAGACAGCTTATAAAGCTCATAATCATGATCCCAGTGGAGACTGACAGGGTCTTTAAATGTCTTTCAAATCATTGATATTCGTCTCAAACATTGTATTTACTGTAACATGAATGACGCAATATTGTTAATTACGTAACTGTATTATAACCGCTGTCAAATTTGATATCTTACGTTAGAATTGCACATAATGACATCCTTCTTCTAGTGGGTCAAAGGTCGTGAAAATTACTGCATGAATAGCATGTCGCATTCAGAGCTAGACGCAAAGAAAGTTAATTGCCTTATGGGTCGATTGTTTCGATTGTTTCGTTGTGGTTCACTGGGATTGAAATGAAGTTTAATGTGGCATATTTAAAGCATAGCTGTATACATATGCAAGCTGTAATCTCTCATTATCTTCAAAGTTTGTTGATGTGTCACTGTCGTCGTACCGTTTCGTGTTGGATGTGGGTCCCATGTCACTAAACAACGATGTGCATGTACCAGAATGTGTAGCTACATGGAAGAGAACTATAGTGAACTAGTGTTTCTCGTTTTCACCTTGGGTTCAGTAAAAGCCACCACGATAGGAGAGATTTTTATCTTGAGAGATCAATAGACAATTTTAAATCCACCTGACCTTTTGAGATTTTAAACTCGTATTTCATTCATTAGAGGAGAAGCCGACTGAGGTTTCATGATAAAATCTTATTTCAGTAGTAAATGTTTCGTTCATGATTTGCCAACATCAGCTGTGACTAATGCCAAGACTCCAGTTATTGCGTAGACACGTAGTGCTGTTGCTATAACCTTTAATTCAGATGAGTTCTGAAATGATGAAGCGCCAACTATTATTATCGGTAATTGTCGTCGATTCCAACGCTACACATCATTCAAAGGTGTGTAACAAATTGTATAATAAGCAATCAACCTTGGGGTCAATAGACAGAAATGACAGCTTTTCTTTTTCCCACTATTATCGGTCGATGATCTTGCTCGCAACCTAATGCAACTGTTTTCTTGTTTAACTTTTGTGCAGTATGGGAACAGAATAATGCAAGTTTTTATAAATGCATTTAATTCATTGATAAACAGCTGTTATGTATTCAAGAATGTGAATTTTCACTATATTACTTATCAGTTGCGAGAAGTGAAGTTTCCAGTAATTCTCGTCAGTGCCACTCAAAGCTCTTGTATTGAAAATAGCAAAAAAACACATCTCGAGAGAGGGGGATCCCTTTTATAATTTTTAGTGGGCCTGAGATGAAAACTTTAAGCAGGAGTGTAGCCACATCAGTGTAATTTTGTCTGAATGCAAATTAAATCCACATGCACATATTTTGAGAGTACAATTATGTGATAAGAGATGTGGAATTAAGCCAAGAATTACCTTATAGTACATAGTATGTTAATTAAATTAATCAGCTAGCCGATAAAAAATTACTGGCACACGTCATCTTAAGAATCAAAGTTAAATGGAACTGAATTCTGTAAAACTAAATGTACTTTTAGGGGTAGGAAAAATGGAATATTTATATTTTGCCATTAAAACAAATCTATCCAATTCATAGAAGACTAATAGATGTTGAATTGCTGTTAAATGACCGTGGTCGCCGCGCAGCGCGTGATCGAATTCCATGTAAACAAACAATGTATTTTACACTTACTAGTATATTGAACAGGACGTGGCATGCTGATTACCACCCTTTAACCATCTGAGCAGTCAGCCTCAGACACCACCCACAAAATAGTTGCATTTATAATCTGCTATTTTTCCACAGAAATAATTAAAAAAAAATTCAGCTTATTTGATTAAAAACTAGAAGCAATTTCACATTTTGTCTCCTTGGTTCAAAATTAAGATTGAATTCAATGAAAATTCTAGAAAATGTGAATAAATTTACCCCATTTTGACTGGAAAAATATTGGCACTCAAGGGGTCAAATCACAACAAGAATGTTATCACTGAAAGTGGGCATTAATTATTCACTCTGTTTTAATTAATTAAAAAAATGTTTGCTTCCTGCATGTATTAACCTGACCTTCTCTATTTTTACTACTGTCCTTAAACTTTTTTGAAAAAAAGTCACAACATTTTAAGGAAATTCAAAACTTTGCAAAACTGGGTACCGTAAACAACTTTGCACATGATTTATGATATCTGCAACACAGTCCTTATATGGAAGAAAAAAAGATGAAACACAGTTATAGTAAAAAAAAAATATATATAAAAAAAAAATATCAACTTCTAGTACCAGGTTACTCTAATTTTGAAAAGTGTGTTACAGGAACAACATCATTTCTTTTATAATAGGCCTTATCATTGTAAATAAAGTTTCAATTACAAATATGATATCAAAATTGTAAAAATAAATAACTATGAATATTAATTTCTTTTACTGTACTCTCTGATTCTAAATTTACTAAACTGTTGTCATAAAAACCTAAAATAGATTTTACAATCAATACCACCTAAACATGCATCAACTTTGAACAACGTGATAAACAAACTTTAATGTACTATCACGCTGACATCGACCTTCTATTTATTTGATACTTGAGAAATCAGAAGCAATGTGAAGAGAAAATCAAACATAAGTTACCACAAAATGGGCCACTTTTTAAACAAATATAACTCAATGAAATGAAGAGAAAAAAATTAGTCTATGCACAGTTTTGTCAGACCTGGAACAACATATATAACAGGGAAATATAAGTGAATATTTCAAAGGCAATTATTTCAGACACATTGTGTTAATTAACCCTCTTGTGTTTTATACATAAACACATTTAAATCTGGAAATAACATCAGCATATGTCAGTTGGGATACATCTTCATCCACTCTGTTTTCCAAGTGTTCGCTTAACAATCAATTATTTTGCGAGACACAAATTTTCACGAGTCATAACCAATCACAAAATATTATGGCAGTGTATATTTTACTAGGGCCCTCACAGTGAATTTTTATGCAATTTTGACTTCACAGCTTCTAGAAGTATTATTACTATTAATTTTCTCAGAAAAATAAGTTCGAAATATAAAATGATTACTGTTAAGACACCTTCAACAAAATCGACAGTGAGACCACTTACATTTGATATGGGTCCCATGCAACGCATACACATGTCAAATGTATTTTTTTATTGTCACAAAAAGTAAACACATATGATTGCGATGACCATGATGCACCTTTTAATATTATCAGTTATTTACTCTGCAGTATCGATAGACAGTTTAAGTATGGTTAAACATAACTGGCCATTAAAGTGCAGCCCCACAATTCCCTGAATTTGCACCAATGCATCATGGGAAATGCAATTTGAAAAGCCAATTTTCATTTGCAATGAAGACGCATGTTACCAGAGGTGTTAATCCTGTTCACTAACATATTACATACACCATTGTCTGCCTCGAAAGAACATATTGTCACTAACTGTTAGGATGAACACTTTGTCAAATCATCCTCTGTAGATGTTCATTATTGTTAACGATAAAAAAATAAAGTACTCCATTCATTGTGATTATCAAAAAAAGAACTATTTAGCAAAGTACTCCAACGAGTTGCATCACCGTTGAGTGTGATTTGCTTACTGAATTATTATCATCGTCTTTCCTTTTCTGCATGTGTAGGCACGTTTTAAAGTCTCTGGTGTATCTATCCCTATAATCAAGGGCTTTGTTGCTGAAACTTATAAAATCTTTTTACACTATAATTATATATTTACTGCTATCTGCAGTATATATATATATCGACTTTGAACTCTTTGTAAAAATAACTACTGGTAATACTTTAATCTTTAATATATTTATCGCTATAGATCTAACCATCTTTACTGCATTTGTGTGAGAGTTTCTCATTTATTCTTCCATAAATTACAGAGCTATAACACTCATCATGTAGAGTTATAACTGGGATGTTTGACAGGCTTATTAGAGCAGAAATGATTGAGTACCATTACATGGCTTTTACTTTCCAATTAAATTCATCAGTTTATATTTTATTTTACTGCAAATCTTCTTGTCTGCAAAACAGGTGTTAGCTTTATACTTTAGATAGATGAGATTTAAATAATTGTATTTTCCACTCCTTCATGCATAGAGAGACTAGAAGTAGGGCTAAAGTCTTGATAATATTGGGGGGGGGGGTGTGTAGAGAAGTCTTACTCCCAAACTGACAAATAATTACTAGGTTGTATTGTTGGAGGCAGAAGAGTCCTTACTGTTACAGTAATATTAATGGGGAACGTGAATATTAAATTATGTTATTATGATGACCTAATAATTCACTTTGTTCTCACCTAAATTTTAGCTAGTATTCTCGGCATAAAATTTCGTTCAGATATATTTTTCTATTGTTTAAGAACTTGGTATTGCCAGGAAAAGATCGTTCCAGACAGCAAGTACATTCTGTTAGTATATGTTCTAGAATTGAAATATTATTTGCTAATTATTGTCTAGATTTTCAAGGGGCAAGGTTGTGATAGTTATGCTATGTTAAAAAGATATCATGAAATGAACTTGATAAGGCAAAGATTTTTGCTTTTATTATTAACTCTACTACATTTTTTAGTCCCCGTTCGGACACAGTCCGAAAACGAGGACTTGTGTTTTGACCTCCGTGCGTGCGTCTGTGCGTCTGTGCGTGCGTTCGGACCTGTATCTTAGAAATGCCTGGACCAATCACAATCAAACTTCACACATACATCATACATGATATCATACATATGCACGTCAATTTGTTTCACGATCTGTTCAAGATGGCCGAATGGCGGCCATTTTAGTGCTAAAAATCATCAAAATCAAGCATTTCCCGGCTATTTACAGATGGATTTTGTTCAAACCTTGTATATACGTTGGACACTATAGGACCTTGATGAACATCATTTTGTTTTACGATCTGATTCAAAATGGCCTAATGGCGGCCATTTTTGTGCTAAAAAATCATAAAAATCAAGCATTTCTCGGCTGTTTACAGATGGATTTTGTTCAAAGTTGATATATACATTAGACATTATGGAACCTTGGTGCAAATAATTTTGTTTTTCAGATAACATTCAAAATGAATGGGCTTCTAGACCCATATTTCCAACTTGTTTTGACTGATTATGTTCAAATTTTAAATATTCATTATACATGTTGTCATAGATAGACAGATATATTGGTTTGATGATCCTATTCAAAATGGCCGAATGGTGGTCATTTTTGTGCTAAAAAATCATCATATATCAAGCATTTCTGGCATTTATGGATGGATTTCGTTCAAACTTGGTACATACATTAGACATTACGGGTTCCTGATGCACGTCATTTTATTTTTCAGATCAGACTCAAAATGGCTGTCTGGTGGCCATTTTGTTTTAATGAATGGGTTTCCAGACCCATATGTCTGACTTGTTTTGACTGATTATGTTCAAATTTTTAATTATATTCATTATACATCATGTCACAGATATACGGATATATTGGTTTGACGATCCTTTTTAAAGTGGCCTAATGGTCGCTATTTTTGTGCTAAAAAACTTGTTTTATTTTTTAGATCGGATTCTGAATGGCTGACTAGTGGCCATTTTGTTTTAATGAATGGGCTTCTAGAGCCATATCTCTGACATGCTTTGACTGACTATGTTCAAATTTTATATATTCATTATACATATATTCATAATGGCTGATTTTGTTTTGATTAATGCTGTTCCAGAGCAATATCTCTCAATACTCATTTGACGATCAGATACAAATGTCAGTCATTTAAATGTTAAACAATCAGCATATTCCTGACATGTTTATATTCCAGCTATATTACTATAAAAAAAACTTTATATCTTAAATTTGATAACTAACGGGGACTGTGCCATGCATGGCTTGTTTCATTTGAAATCCGTCTCATTCAAATTCATGTGAGACAGTTGGATTGACTTAGATTGGATGGTAACACATCCAGTCTGTGAAGAGATCATTCATAAATCAAAGCAGCTGATTAGTTCTCATTGGATGAAGTCTGAAATAGGGACTTGTGTTATGAGTTCCATCCGTGTGTGTGTCTGCCCATTCTACTATGCTTGTGTACATGTGTCATTTCTTGAACATTAATGGACTGATTTATTTCAAAGTTGGTACAAAACAAGTCATAATGACAGAAACACTGCATACCATATAATATTCTATTACTAACTATAGAATACTTATTTCTGCTTTCAAACTCATTTTTACTGAATGGATGATTCAATAAGTTATCGCTACATACTGATAAAAACTTGTATTTCTGAAGACTCAATAAGCTATATTATTATTATTGTTGTCATGAGATATTGTTCACCGCAGATTAACAATTTTCAGTAGATTAATAGAACAAAATTGGAAAATGAAGTAGAATGTTTTCTGCTTGGTTGATTGTTCTCATTCAATCATGGAATGTCAGGTAGAAATTGAACTGTTACTTATATACATGTATATATATATATATATATATATAGACAATCAGTAAATATAAACATTTAAACACATTACGGTTGATTTTTAAAACGCATAGCAATAACAAGTAAATAATTGCGGTCATACAATAATAGTCATTTAACATATCACCCACTAAAACCCTCCGCAGATAGCCAAAATAAAAAGGGAATCAGCAAGGATGTGTTAAGTCATTGAATAGGGGGGGGGGGGGGGTTTATACATACATGTTTGTGTAATCATATGTGAACTCAAATTAATTTTGAACGATCATGTACGATAATCCACTTTATTTCTTTGACTTGAAAACTTACTCTTGAATATATGGATCCGGATGTTTGATTGGCTAGACACATACATACATACTTGGTGTTGCTGTCAACGTCAATAATAATAAAATGGACCACATTGTCATAGTGATGTGTGTGAATTACACGTCACCATCTTACAGCACTCTTCTTCTTGACCTTGGCACCTTCTGTACTACTCTGTATACGGTTGAACAAATTTAATAAGAACTAAGGGCAAGGTACGTAGTCGCTCAGCTCGACAGTCAGGCGACAGCATTCAATAAAAAACTATTCGTCAGTAGACTCTTGATATATCTTCACATACATTTCACGCTACATTACACAAAGCATTTAGCAGACTAAGGCAGTTTGATTCATTTATTACATTTATTTACTAACCATGTTTTTTTTTATAATATTCACGATAAATATTATTATATAACATCCCAACTAACTAAGTGATTGAGCAAACAATTATATAATGGTATTAAATTGCGCTGACATATTAGAAATGTATTGAATAATTATTAGTACATTTCTAAAAGTGTATACTTAATGTCATTTCAGAGTAATTCACTACAAAATGACGTGCCAATGGTTTGTGATTGATGAATGCTGGTCTAGTGTACGTTGTCATCGTACTTTAGTATATGCGTTAACAAAATCCGAAATAAATTTCAAATTTGAGTCAAATTGAAATGTTATTTTTCTAGAAATCAAGATAAACACTGTACAACGTTTAACCGAGGCTTCTTTTTACTCATCCATAACATCCATAAAAGTTGTGCAAACATTTTTGGGGGATTTTTGCACAAATGATTGACAGATGTTAAGTCAGTAGTTTGTTATGTCTTGGCTACAGAACTTATTTAACCTTTGAATGCTCATTTTATGATTTTTTATAAACTTTTGTCCTCATGCACAAAATAAAATTTATTTTTTTCTTATTTTTTCCAAAATTTTAATTTAACCCTGTAGTCAATAGGAAACTATGTCTATTTGTGTCTAGAAATATCCAAAGAAATTATTGATAAAAATTATGATGTTCTTCAATATTAGGAAACTGACACTGAGGTGGCGTTTATAAATTCGTCATTATTTGTAGTAACCTCATATTCTTTGAGGCTGACATTTCCAATTAAAAATTCAGAAACAAAACATTTGTTTGACCATTGGTGTGGTGGGGGTGGGGGTGGAGGTGGGGAGAGGGAGGGGGAGGGTGCAATAATCTTTGAAGGGCACTGTGACCTTGAACAGGAGAAAGACTAGTGTAGTGTAATATGTCATGTTTTTTCTAGAATCATATAGACAACTAGTCTGAATGTACAGATTTATTACAGTTGACTGGGAATCATTTATGTTTATCCAACCTTCCACTATTAGTACTACTTTGCGAATGGGGAACATGGCCTGAATTTTATATTGACTGTTGGTGTACCATTAAATATTGGCCTCGTTCATTTTATTTTACGGTAATTGTGATTGGATGAGACATTTACTGAACAATTAAGCACATGGAAATAATGATAAATTTGTGGCCTCTGTTAAAAGTCTACTGTAATTTGTGAATAATTTATTGATATTGGTATATGCATACTAATGAGCAGGACTCATTATTCCATACGTACTGCAGAACTTTTATACATACAAAAATACACAGAACATCCCATACTAGCAGGTGTAACTAATTTTGTTTACTGCTCCAAGGAAACTATGGTGGCCATCTTTTTTAGGTGGATCAATTGCTGGAGGAAGCAAAAGCAAAAATCATTGATGAGCAAAAATTAGATTGCAATCATGGAGGTGCAATGAATAGAGAGAATACCATAGATAGGTACTGTGTACGGAAACTTATATATGCTGATGCTTGCAAGCTTGGGTATGGTTTTTTTCATAGTTTAAAAGATCCTGGAGTCATGATAAAATTCTTTGACACTTAATAAACTACAGAGTATAGCAGTACATGTGATGTTAAAAGGTTATACGTACCTGTAAACTTGTCGCCATTCTGAAAATAGAACTCGTCCAAGCCCATCAGTCACTAGTTGACCTTTCGATTTATCAGCACAAAACAAAAACTTTTTCACTGATTACTTGGTACACAATCAGTTGATAATAAAAATAATAATCTTTAATCTCTCGTGGCTCGGCCCTGCTGTTTCTCATTACACATTCACATTCTCAACAGTTGATTGTTTATAAATTGGTTTAGTGAATGACACCTCACAAATTTGCAATGTAAGAATGTGACTATAAATCCTTATATTATAAAGGGAATGAATAATTAATATTTTAACTGTTTTTTTTATCAATTGTGCATTTCCCTCCACTGCTTTGGAACCATCGCTACATGTAAAATACATCAATATGATGTAATGAATTAAAAATGTTTATGTTTCTAAGTATTAATGTTGTTACAGGCATTATAAAAAAATTGGAGCGCTGTAAACCACATTTGCTGATTTCTACATCCTCTATTTTATTATGCTTTTGATGTGATCCATTTCCCACCTGTGGGTGCTTGGTACTCGCATTTATTAAAATTACGCATTGATAGTTTTGACATTTTTAATATACAACTCGTCGAGTTTTATAGTCAGAGCTTTGTTTCTTGTGGTTTTAACGAGGGGTGATAAATGTGCAAAGTCGTTAATGACCCCTCATTAGCTACCATTTCAAGAGGTGTTTGTTAAAATTCTCAGCAATTAGCCGTTGTAAAAGGTGAACAAGAATTCAGGTCTCATTAATTAGTCTGTATGTCCTTCATAAATCTTTGATCATCATAATTCTTTTCCCACAATGCATTTGACAAATTTTTCCTCATTGTTTGTAATATTATTATGAACGGCAAAAGGTATTGTGGGAAATATGTCAGTTGGCATCGTTATTGTTAATAAAGTTTGAAGGCTAACTGTGAATGAGTAAATATCCAAGCAAAGTAAAATTTGGTAATATCTTTCATGAATATAAAATCTTGTCCAAGTTCAAATGACCAATATTCAAGCGAAAATATCAAAAAATTTTGAGAAAATTGTAAATTTTCTGTGTCACAGAGTTGATATGCAGTCAATCCATTTACGAGTCGCTAATGGATTAGGCTCTTTAATACAATGTGAATACCTATCTTGTAACCAATATCACTGATAATAAATCAATATATTCTAGGGAGTCATTTCTGATTGATACACGTTTGCAAATTATCAATAAAATACATTTATGAACAGTCTTTAACAGAAAACAGATGTTCATTTATTACTGATACTGGATTCACTATACCTCGTCTTTTATCGCTGTTCACAAAATAAAGCCCACAAAATTATCTGCATTTGGTACAAAAATTAAATCGAATTGTAGAAAAATACCAAAATATAAGCAAAATGTGTTTATAACATTCATTATTGAGCTTTCATCACATTATCAATATACACTTCACAGAAGTCAAACTTTAATGGAAATTGCTAATTTTGGTAAAAAAGTAAAAAAAATTATATTATATTTTGTTCATTTTGAAAACTATGCTATACATTTGTATATCAAATGTTTTTTTTTATTTTTGCTTTTCATAATCATTATTATTAGGCTAGGTATGTCTGTGTGTCTAGTAAATTTGAAGGCTTTATCATAATTACACAGAGACGGTTATCTAAGACTGTTATCAATTAATATCATGTATGATACAATACTACCAATAAGGGTTTCTAAAATTTAGGGTCTTAGAAAAAAAAAAACATGTGGCACTTGTCTTCATTATCATTAATTAGATACATATGTACCAATAGTTGGGTCACAACTCACTGTTGGTAATGTACACAGTATTTCAAGGATAACCTACATATGTCTTACTCAGGCTCTGAAAAATTATTTCATATTTTTACTCATTATTATTGTTATTTGATACATTAAATTTGATACACTAAATAATCTTAGATCAGAAGATATGAGCAGCATATTTTTTGAAACATTAAATAAATTTATGAAATATAAAAAATAATGTGTTTACATCACAACTTTTCTTTTTTGGTTTCTGTTTATTAAAATAAAAGAAAGAATCAATTTTCATGGAAAATTGAAATCAAATCACGATATTAAAAACAATCTTATTATAGAAATAACAAAAAAAAAGTATGTGTATATTGACTTAAGAAAACAAATGAACCAGAGACTTACATTCTCGCCAATGTGACATTTTGTTTTCTGGAAATTTCATTTATTTGATATGTAACAACCATAAATGACCTTTTGATCCCAGCTGTCATTTAACTTTGCATCATAGGGGGCGAACTTTAATATTCTGTTAAAATGCTACAGTATGATTTTTCAGATCATTCAAAATCTGACAAGAAAAATATTCAAGGAAATATAGCACTCAAGTGAACACAATTTTCAATTCAACTGTGTAGTTTTGGATTTATAAGCAATATCTTGCATTGGAGTATTATGTAAATGATGCATATTATGTTTTGTGCCTGGAAACGAATATCGTTAATGTGGATTATTTTATTATTACCTGATGTACATTACCAGATGTCTAACACTTCTATGCAACCCCCCCCCCCCCACTGCCGACCAACAAATTAATAAATGACCCTGGCCTAAGATGATTAACAAATGTCCTCTCATTCTTTACAATAGTATATTTATATTGACTCGTTTTATCCGAATTTCTTCTACATTATGCAAGATCATATCACAGATCGTAAAGCATATGGCAAGCTTTTCTCTTAGGCTGCCCAATATACATAATCGTATGTCTTATTATGTAACAGTATATTCCGATTTTGTTGCCTCTAACAAAACATTATGCCTGTCTAGACATTACTTATAGCTTCCTGCAGATCGATAAATAGTTCAGGGCTTGTACCCTTTTCCTGTCTTGGTATATTAGCCATTTAGCAGGAGAGCGTGTGACAGACTAATTAAAAGTCTTGAACTTTTGCTTGATGGCATCCATCGAATGTCGCATCTCTTATCTGGCTTGATTTTTAACCTGTTCTCGACTGAATCAGAAGATTGCGTTTATAGCGTGTTAGCGATTGCTGAATAGATCCAGCGAAAATTGTACATGTGTGCACATGTAGTAAAGTCATGATCACCTAATTTCCGCTGGATTATACGTTGTCTATTAAATTTTACCACATATAGCAATAGGAATCATTTACTAACAATTTGACTAGTGCGTTAACACACCATTCAAACACCAAGCATATATAATCCATTACACTCATCACGATTGTGGCACTAAATTTCATTTTATAAGTATATGTCAATCCCCCTGGTACATGTTCATGTACCAGCCACTTAATTTTCATATCATCATTCACTATCGTAGTTGATCGGTTTAGTTGAACTCAATTTGGCAGATTTGTTTCACGTACATAGCCTTTTTTTTTAGAAGCTTCTATTTCAATTCAAGTAGCAATTATCTTATAATATGGTCTAACGTGGACAAAAAAATATTTTTATTTCATTTCTAACTACCCTCAAGCAAAATCCACTAGTGAGTCAGGGAGCAGTCACTATAGGTTCACTCAAGTTCACGTGAACTAAAGGGTTGTGAATTAATTAATTTTTAGCTCCGCTGTCGACTTTGTCGAGCGGAGCTTATCATATGAGTGATTGTCCGTCGTCGTTCGTCGTCCGTGTCAATGTTTTACTTTTTCGACTTCTTTTTGAAAACTACAAGCCTGAATGCTTTGATACTTGGTGTATATGTACCTTGGGTAGGTCTCTCTCAGATTTGTTCATTTCATGATGATATCTTCAATTCTCTAATTTTGGTGAATATTTTTGTCATTTTTAGTAAAAAGTGATATTTTCGACTTCTTGTTGAAAACCGCAAGTGCAATTGCTTTGATATTACATATATAGGTACTACATGTGGACCTCTCTCAGATTTGTTCATTTTGTAATGATATCTTTAATTCTCTGATTTTGGTGAATATTTTTGTCATTTTTGGTAAAAAGTGATATTTTCGACTTCTTGTTGAAAACCGCAAGTCCAATTGCTTTGATATTACATATATAGGTACTACATGTCGACCTCTCTCAGATTTGTTCATTTTGTAATGATATCTTCAATTCTCTAATTTTGGTGAATATTTTTGTAATTTTTGGTAAAAAGTGATATTTTCAACTTCTTGTTGAAAACCGCAAGTCCAATTGCTTTGATATTACATATATAGGTACTACATGTGGACCTCTCTCAGATTTGTTCATTTTGTAATGATATCTTCAATTCTCTAATTTTGGTGAATATTTTTGTAGTTTTTGGTAAAAAGTGATATTTTCGACTTCTTGTTGAAAACCGCAAGTCCAATTGCTTTGATACATTATACATATAGGTACTACATGTGGACCTCTCACAGATTTGTTCATTTTCTAATGATATCTTCTGTTCTTTAATTGCCATGTGCATTGCTAACAGCGGAGCTATCTCAGCCGACAGGCTGCTTGTTTTCTATAAGGGTACATTTGTATTATGATTTATTTTCAGTATCTGTATAAAATAGTCTCCAAGACACTTGGTGATAGAACCATTTTGTCATCTGTTGTGAACTGGATAACATATACATGTATCCCCGATTTAAGAATAGAAATAATGCAGCTAAAATTACTAATTGTGAAAATGAATTATCTATTTTGCAATTCCAAAACATGTATTGCTGAACAAAATATATCAATTAAAATTGCATATACGTGTTCATGTACATGTATCCTCGGGGGCGGAGCTACGTCAGAAGACGTTCTACGTTGCTAAGACGCTCATGACTGTATCATGTATTTCTATGGGCTCTGTGCGAACTGCTGTGAAACACGGGTCAAATGGTCGGTGAAAATAGCTAAATTTGAAAAAACAACCCAAACTCAACTTTGAAGAACCACCAAATGTATACATAGGGTGATCTTGCTAAACTGTTCAGGGGTGTCTGAACAACCCTCTCAAAGTACCGTTTTCAGAGAGTTTTCTGCCTTATTTTTCACCATGATGCTTGCCAGGCAGTTAAAATGCCTGGATGTCTGCCCCAGAGAATATGTATATGAAATGAACAGGTTAGACTTCCAGTAACTTGTTAATTGGTCCCTTGATTTTATTTAATACATAATGTATTGCATGGGTTTTATACAACGCCCTCTAGTGGTGCAGAATACAGGTATGCATTACATTAAAGCAGGAGGGTACACACCTGCGCACTCGCGGGGGTCCCAATCGATGATAACAACACATGCTAAAAATGCAAAGACTCATGGGTAGATGCTTGTTTGTAAACAATGACACGTTATGGCCATCTGACATATGCGCAGAAGTTGACTCCCCTGCTTTAACCACAGGCACAGGATGCTTATGCCACAATAACAATAACTGAATCATGTCATGATAAGTTTTAATAATAATGAGTAAAAAATTATTCATAATGTATCTCTGTATACAGTAAAATCCAGAAGAATGTTAGTTTATAAACTCATTTATAACAATTTGTAAATCATCAGTTCTGCATTATCTATTATATGGCCATGATGTGAGTGCAAGTCTTCAAAGGTTAACAACTAAGACCGCATGCATGATAGTTTGATGATGTAGAACTAACTCGTTAATATGAATTAGAACTTGTGATGAGGTCGATCACCACATCGTTTTTGGATTGTTTGATTGAATTCATTTTGATTTATAACAAAAATTATATTTTATGAAACATTTATAACATTTATAGCTCTATGCTTTTCATTGTGTTGTGTCGTCACAGGAAGCGCTGTCTCAAAATGTTCTATATGCGTCAAATCAGTGTAGAAAGGACGCTGACCTGCAGCATCAATTTCTTTCACTGTACAAAAGTGAACAAAGATATTATAAACATCAAGTAGTGTCATACCCTTCGTTGGCAGTCTTAATGGATGACGAGCCAGACTCATTGTTTGGGGAAATAGTTCTGGTCATGGTACTGGTAGTTAATGCAAATTCACCTATCCATTTATTAAACTGCTAAGCCATTGTGGCAAACTGGTAGAACAGAACATTATGAAAGATTGTTTTTTTTTTTTTTTTCAGATTACAAATTGATATACATGTATACTGCTGCAACACAGACTGCTTTTTTTTACAATAAACTTTTCCTTTCTGTGGATTATGACATGTTTTAATTTGACTATCATTTCTCGAGGATATTTTCATTTTTACCATTGATGGTGAAAATGATACAATTTGTTGTAGACCAACGTAAACATGATTCACCATCAGCAAATGGCGAGAGGTTAGCAAAGACTGAGGGCAAACTAAATAGAAAAAAAATGTACACAAGTTAATAGCATAAAGAATGACAGTGAAACTTAATTTATTTATGATGGCACAAAATAATGTTTGTCACGTATGGTATACATATTATTATTATTATATACAAAAACTATCAATATTCTCTGAAATACATTTAGACCATTTTAGTCTACCAGCGATTAAACAATACTATGAATACAAATAATTATTATCAGTAGAAATTAATCTAACTGGACCCACAACAATCACTGCACGCCATTAACCTGACTGAATGAGGGTGACTTTGACTTCTTCTTGAGAACTAACAGCTAAATTGTTTTGATACTTCATATGTACAATGTACCTTGGGTGGACATCTGTCGGATTCGTTCATTTCATGATGATATATCATCTATTTTTGGCGAATATTTTTGTCATTTTCGCTATTTTCAACTTCTTCAACCAGCTCAGTTGCTTTGATACTTGGAACCGGTATATTGGCCAACTGGAAGCCATTTTTAGCTCCGCTGTCGACTTTGTCGAGCGGAGCTTATCATATGAGTGATTGTCCGTCGTCGTCGTCCGTCGTCCGTCGTCCGTGTCAATGTTTTACTTTTTCGACTTCTTCTTGAAAACTACAAGCCTGAATGCTTTGATACTTGGTGTATATGTACCTTGGGTAGACCTCTCTTAGGTTTGTTCATTTCATGTTGATATCTTCAATTCTCTAATTTTGGTGAATATTTTTGTCATTTTTGGTAAAAAGTGATATTTTCGACTTCTTGTTAAAAACCGCAAGGGCAAATGCTTTGATATTACATATATAGGTACTACATGTGGACCTCTCTCAGATTTGTTCATTTTGTAATGATATCTTTAATTCTCTAATTTTGGTGAATATTTTTGTCATTTTTGGTAAAAAGTGATATTTTCGACTTCTTGTTGAAAACCGCAAGTCCAATTGCTTTGATATTACATATATAGGTACTACATGTGGACCTCTCTCAGATTTGTTCATTTCATAATGATATCTTTAATTCTCTAATTTTGGTGAATATTTTTGTCATTTTTGGTAAAAAGTGATATTTTCGACTTCTTGTTGAAAACCGCAAGTCCAATTGCTTTGATATTACATATATAGTTACTACATGTGGACCTCTCTCAGATTTGTTCATTTCATAATGATATCTTCAATTCTCTAATTTTGGTAAATATTTTTGTAATTTTTGATAAAAAGTGATATTTTCAACTTCTTGTTAAAAACCGCAAGTCCAATTGCTTTGATATTACATATATAGGTACTACCGGTATGTGTGGACCTCTCTCAGATTTGTTCATTTTGTAATGATATCTTTAATTCTCTAATTTTAATGAATATTTTTTTAATTTTTGGTAAAAAGTAATATTTTCGACTTCTTGTTAAAAACCGCAAGTCCAATTGCTTTGATATTACATATATAGGTACTACATGTGGACCTCTCTCAGATTTGTTCATTTTGTAATGATATCTTTAATTCTCTAATTTTGGTGAATATTTTTGTCATTTTTAGTAAAAAGTGATATTTTCGACTTCTTGTTGAAAACCGCAAGTGCAATTGCTTTGATATTACATATATAGGTACTACATGTGGACCTCTCTCAGATTTGTTCATTTTGTAATGATATCTTTAATTTTCTAATTTTGGTGAATATTTTTGTCATTTTTGGTAAAAAGTGATATTTTCGACTTCTTGTTGAAAACCGCAAGTCCAATTGCTTTGATTTTTACATATATAGGTACTACATGTGGACCTGTCTCAGATTTGTTCATTTTGTAATGATATCTTTAATTCTCTAATTTTGGTGAATATTTTTGTCATTTTTGGTAAAAAGTGGTATTTTCCACTTCTTGTTAAAAACCGCAAGTCCAATTGCTTTGATATTACATATATAGGTACTACATGTGGACCTCTCTCAGATTTGTTCATTTCATAATGATATCTTCAATTCTCTAATTTTGGTAAATATTTTTGTAATTTTTGATAAAAAGTTATATTTTCAACTTCTTGTTAAAAACCGCAAGTCCAATTGCTTTGATATTACATATATAGGTACTACCGGTATGTGTGGACCTCTCTCAGATTTGTTCATTTTGTAATGATATCTTTAATTCTCTAATTTTGGTGAATATTTTTGTAATTTTTTGTATAAAGTGATATTTTCGACTTCTTGTTGAAAACCGCAAGTCCAATTGCTTTGATATTACATAAATAGGTACTACATGTGGACCTCTCTCAGATTTGTTCATTTTGTAGTGATATCTTTAATTTTTTAATTTTGGTGAATATTTTTGTCATTTTTGGTAAAAAGTAATATTTTTGACTTCTTGTTAAAAACTTCAAGTCCAATTGCTTTGATATTACATATGTATTCATGTGAAATTTTTACTCAGTTATATTCCTGACAAGTAGACCCTTGTCATTGTTAGATAACTATAGGATTGTTGTGCAAACCATTATCAAAAAAGCAAATAAATCTAATTTTATTTCAAACCAATTTTATACATATAGGTACTACATGTGGACCTCTCTCAGATTTGTTCATTTTCTAATGATATCTTCTGTTCTTTAATTGCCATGTGCATTGCTAACAGCGGAGCTATCTCAGCCGACAGGCTGCTTGTTGTATTTTGTTGGAAATTGGAAATCTTGGAAATGTTTTGTTTTTGTTCACGTTTGGTACATACATTATACATGTTGAAATACATTGTTCATTGCGTGATCAGATCAAAATGGCTGTCCGGCGCCATCTTGATTTTTCAAAATGTATTATTTATCCTATTTTTATCACATACATGTTTATTTTCAGAAATATTTGTCAAAGGTTGTATTGAATGTTTATAATCAAAAAATCAAAAATTAAAAAAGTAATTATATAAATAAGTATATATAATACTAGTGATTCTGGCTGCAAATGAATTCATGAATAGTAAGATTTTCTCCTGAGGTCATAGAAGTCATATTATTATTTATGTAACAAAAAGTTTTGTCCCAAGCAAGATTTGTTTAGATCACCAAATGGCAACCTGTGTATTTTATTCAATCACTAAATTTAATGGTGATCAAAATGATCTTAATTTATACGAGTGCATTTGAGAAAAAGCAAAAAGCTTTTACCATGCATCTGTACAAGAGAAACAAAAAAACTTTTATAATCAGCTATTACAACCTCAAGATCTATGCTCACTTTTTAGTCACAAAAACAGCGTTCACAACCATTTTATATTTGCCTCCTTGTGTCTAAACTTTTATAGACATCATTGCCTTCAAACAGCTTAGTGCAGCAATTATTTGGCTGTTTTTATGACTTAATTCACTTGGGTGCAGGTGGAGAGGTAGCTTAAACATTAAAGACAGGAGGTCAATGTACATGAAACTGTCGCAAAATTTGTCTCTTTGAAGCATTTTAATATGAAAAAGAGAATACTATTGGAGGAATGTTTAATGTATACTAATTATGGATTAACCTCCTTATGTCCACCTGTGCCTCCATCAGTATCCACTAATAGCTCACACATATTGATCAAGTTCAAACTTAACATACATCGAGACATTGTTTCCAACATACATTTTGTCCACACCAATGCATGAAAATAACACTGTTTCACCATTCCAGAAGGTAGATCTCAGCTGTGTGTTTGTAGACAGATTTGGTTTAAACTTAGTACAAGCATTGAACCTTTATTGTGCACATCATTTTTTTTCTGGTCAAGTTCAAATTGGCCATTTTGTATTAAAGAATGAAGTTTCGGATCGATATACATTTATATCTTTAATACATGACTTGACTGATCACACATACATCAGTATGCTATTGTGTCATGGTCCAATTTAAGATGGCCAAATGGCAGCCATTTTCCATCAGACAACACATTAACATGAGTATTTGTGTCATGATTTTATTACCTGTTTCTAATTAGCCACAACTGACTCCAGTTTTTATTCAAATTGTAATATGAGTGTGTCAGTTAGAATAAATAATAAAGACATAAATATCATGTACATATTATTAAAGGAAGGAATCACACAACTAATTTTTACTTTGTCTCAAATCTGTCATATACATGTAAGTGTCAATCAAATAAATGATGCAACAATATCAAGCTGATGTTGGAATAATATTTCAGGTATTCATTGATGGATTTGGTTGTCAAAGCTGTTGCATGATTTTGCTAAGCTATCAAAATATAATACACCGCGATTGGCTGAATACGCTCATCACAAGCTTACATCGTACATATATGTACACATGCTATCAAGTACATACGTTCATTAAAAGCAACGGGGACTGTTTCCTGTCATGATATATACAATGCTACAGCATAGTCAAAATACACTTAAAATATGCAATTTGCTATATTTTACAGACTGTGGCTTTGTAGCTTGTTCTCCAAATTCTAATTATAAGCATGATGGAAAAGGAATGATCTAAAAAGTAGGCCTCACAGTTAATTCGGAATTCTTGATGAGGATTGATCGTGATAACAAAAAAGTGAATTCTGGCAATTGATATTTTAAACATGAATCATTGATCTCTCAGATCTCTTTTTGATGGACGAGATGAGCTGATAGGGTCATGTAATGTTATTATGTATATTGTAGTTGTGCAACACATTCACGTACAGTTCCTGCTATTGAATACATGTGGTTTTCTATATACATTGGAATGTCTCAGATATTGATTTTTTTTATAATCATTCCTTCTTACCTTCTATTTTATAGGCAAACATACCCTTTGTTCCTCATTAAAATATCGTATGCATATTTTGTTGATGTCTCGTTTTACATTTACATGACTTGGATACTCAAGACACATTTTCAAGTGACCTACATGTATTTGCCAGAAGAAATAAATCAATAATATCAACCACTACACTTCCCATCTTCAAATGTTCAAAACGATAATCCCACCAAAACATGTGATTCTGTCAATGATGATGATGATGATGATGATGATGACAATGATTTTAAATGCAAACATGGTTCTCATAGTGATCTTTTTGGAATGGGTGATCCTGGATCCAAATGGACAATCCTGTCCAAACAGATGATCTTGTCCAAGCAGATGATATGTTCTCCAAATGAATTTTAAATTATTGCTAACATAATCCTGTCTAAACGAATCATCCTGTTCAAACAGATGATCTTTAGTGCAAATATGTTTCTAATATGACTAATCAGAAGATTGCGTCTAAACCAATGATCTTGTCTAAAATGGATGACCCTGTTCAAATGAATGATCTTGTTTCAATGAATGCTATTGCCCAAACAGATGATTTTAGTGCAAATATGATCCTGTTCAAACAGATAATTCTGCTCAAATAACTTGATTCAGAATCTGTTCAAACAGATAAGCTTTCTGAATGGTAATTGTGAACAATGTAGTGCAAATGAATTATCCTGTCCGAATGGATGCTCCAGTTCATATGGATGATCCTATCCAAACAAATTATTTTAGTTTAGCTTTGGTCCGAACAGATGATCATAAATGGATGGATGGATTGATTAAAGGATTTTAATCTGCTTACAGTGGCTTTACCATGGCTATGAATTTGAATCACATGTTATATATATATATAATAGTAATATGCTTTTAATTAGTAATATTGCCTGTCTAAATGTATGATTTTAGCACACACACGATTCATACACAACATGTAGCAATGGGTCATTTTGTCCAAATGCATGTTTTGGTTTAAACATGTAATCCTGTCCAAACATGATCTTTCCCAATCCATGATTTTAAACTATTCACAATCATGTCTAAATGTGTTATCCTGTGAGAACAGAAATCTTTCCCAAATTCATGCCTTTAATTCAAATATGATTCTAATACCAATGAGTATGGTGATTTTTGATGATCTGCACATAATTCTCTGTAAAAGGTTATACATGTTTGAGATTTGATTCAAACAAATCGCTTGCCACCACCTGCTGTTGACACTTGATGATGTATGGTCCACCAAGTCCATGTATATCATCACTCTCCACCCACATATTGTGTTTGGTTTAACTAGATACAGGGGTACTAAATACTGCCTGAAACAGCTGGCTTGGAATTTTCCCATATATTATTTACTTGTACCACTTTCGTTTCATTATCTTTGGTTGCTTTATTTAAAACTTGTTTTATTTCTTGACTCAGTCATTATGTCTATATTGACAACATTTTCGAAAAACATGACACATACGTGATTCAGAAACATTCTCTGAGGTTTCTGCTGAGCTTAGATATTACGATGAAATTATACATGATTGATGATGGAAAATGCACAACATGTGAAAATGACTTACAAAGCTCAAGACACAGATAAGTGTGTCATGCATTGCCTCCTTCCAATAAGAACATCACACATTTCTTCAAAAATGAGATATAAATGTTCTATACTAGACTGTATGTCTGTCTGTGCGAGGAATTTCTACTGGACTGCCCTATTACCTTTACAGTCTAGTACATTTATTTGCCTGTCAAATCAAGTGGAACCCAAAAGTACTTCAGCACATAGAACAGTATATTTCTATTCGCAACAAAAAGTTCAAATTTAAGACTGAAGATGAACCTTCAATGCAAAGGTATTGAGTCAACATTAAAAGCGCTGTATTTGCATTTATACAATCAATATTGGATTACCTCAACCGTGACAATGCATTCACCATTAACCGTTTCTAGGATATGCACATGTGATCACATTCGTTGCTCAATCAGGATAAATACTTTCTTTATTAAAATTTCATCCACAAAATGCAGCTCAAAGGAATTTAGAAGTTGCAGATTGAAAAACAAACGCCCTATTGATAAATACACGGTTAAACCTTAAAGCGAGGAAGTCATCACTTGCACATGCGGAATACAGCCATAACATGTCATTGTTTTGCATTTTTAGCTTGCAATGTTATCAGATGACAACCTCTCCACTTTAACCTCTCCACTTTAACCTCTTCACTCCACTTAGCTAAAATTTCAATTATCCATGACTTCTTATGTAAGCAAATCTATAGAGACAAGACTGGAAAACTATTCACTTTAGATAAGATAATGATTTATACAGATTTATTTTAAAATATAACTGTTTTTACAATTTTTGCTAGCATAATTTACCACATCAGTGTTTTCAACACTGCAACATCATCATCATCATCATCAATATTAATTTCGGTATTACTTAGGTATGATGTTTTAAACCTGATGTACATCCTGTATTATTCGCCGTGATATTTCAAAACAACTGTCATGCTCAAGGCTAGCATATTCAAGAATTCAGACCCATGACTGTGAAATGTCTGCAAAAAAACTGTTCAGTCTGTAATTCCATTCATAGCAACCCATCTCAGTATAAGGAATAGTGTTGTTATGTATGTCATAATAATGTAGAAGGATTTCTCTGTTATTTGTTAATAGCCATTCATGTGTACTTTGTCATTGATAATTGCACTTGCATTGGAAATGTTGAACAGACACATTGTCATGTAATGGTAACGATTAGCAGCAATTACATAGCGTGCAATTTAATATGTTATGTGATTATAAAACAACTTCAGTACATGTATATGGCTATAACATCATCATGTCGATGTACGTACATCTCCAATAGAATTACATAATGAGAATTGCATTTATTGTGTAATGAATCATTAAAATACAACTTATTTACTTAAATATGTCATTTACGTAAGTGCATACACTACAGATAAAGGAAATCACTTTGAGTCACTGTACTAAAGACTTCTGTAAAATGAGAACTGCTACAAAATGGCAGTTATTCTCCTTGCTTATAAAATTTTATTAAAGTCTTACAAAAAATAGAACTGACATAATCATATAATGTTGCACAGCATGTGCCGGAAACAGGTGCAATGTGGACAACACGAGCAGACAATAAGTACATTTCCAACCTAGAAGTCTGTATTTTGGCATACTGGGATGATCATGTACAGAAAACAATCATATTGTAGGCATCCTTCTGTCTCGGGAGACGATGGGTTTGCGCCCAGTGAGTCAGTGCGCTCAGTCTTCATGGTCTCTCCAGGGCACAGGCCTGGGCATGTGTGTATGGAAACCTAGTGCTGCCCAGTCAACAAGGTTCCCCTCTCTTCCGCAACGACGAAGTCCAAGGGAATGCAGAGCACTACGTTTGGAGCCGGCTTGGCTGCAGGAGTTGGCAGAAGGGCGACTAGTAGTCGATCCAATTGCCTTAGGGTCTCCACTCCGGATTTCTGAGATGCTACCAGTGACATACATTATAAAGTTGTATCATTCAAAAGTCTAATATATGGATTTTGTACAACAATGCATGTAAATTACATTGTTCAAACGTGTGATGATTACCACCATCATTAGACATTCATTGATTTCCATTTTAAACGGGGTTTGCGTTATACACATTTCACTTAGCCAAGTATCATCACGAGTCAATGAGTTGATGTATTGTGCACATTGTATGATGTGTTATATCTCTTGTATCTCATTGTCTACTTTTTGCAAGAACTATATTTTTTGATATTTGAAAATAAAATGTATTGTTTTCGCTCACTATAATTAAATACTTTTTATAATGACATGTTAAATGTGGTTCATAAACTACTATATCAATTTAGTTTCACAAGGATATTTGTATGTTTAAAATGTTGATCATTGAAATGTTTCTAATGGCTTGTACCCCTTTTCAGCCTGTTCCTGGAATGGAGAGTCGTCCAGATCGTATCCTGGTTTCTGCAAATGACTTGATGGTGAAAGATGTGAATATACTAGGAGATGGCCAGTCATACCGAGAGCAATTCATTGACCGTATTTGGTGGAATCGTCTACACACAGTGATCAATTCGGCATATTTGTCTTCCATTGGTATTGCTGGTCGGTCGTGTAGCCATGACTGTGGGCCACATGGATCCTGTCGGTGTGGAGTGTGCGTTTCTGGTGGTAACAAACAATCTTGTCACTTACCGCAATGTTTTGAGTGCAATAATGATGTTTATCGTCACATGCTTCTTATCATAGTGGTGTTTGCAATATTTTTTATTCAGTTTTTGTATGCAGTCTTACAAGTGTTGTTTATTCTGAACAAAAAGAACCAGCAGATGATGCAGTCAATGGGGTGCAACTGTTGTCTATGTTACCCTGGCTTGTACACCAAGTCTGGTGGCATGCATCGTTCTCGTTGGCGGTTGTGTCGACTTTTAGCTAAGCTGTGGCCCCTCTGTAGATTCCCGGCACTGTTTCAGATCATCCTTTCTACTGTCGTTATGATATGTTTAGTAATTTACGCTTCTCGCAGCTTCTCCGACATGATTGACTCGATTAATTCCATCCTACCAGAGGAGCTTTATCCATCAGATCATCTAATGCTAACTGCCAAAATAGTTTTACAGCCTGATGGCCCTCTTATTCAAGCCATATCATGATTTTCAAATACTTTAATATGTTATTTTCGATACTGGTAAAATACCGCAAAGCTATGTGTATCTGCTTGTTCATAAAATTTGCTTCATTTCACTGAAGCTGACAATTATGCATCTTTTGACATGTCTTTTGTGGTTACCCTATATGTGTCAATGTCTACTCTATGTTTAAACACCTCAAAAGGAGAAACTTCTGGAGATGTCTGAGGAACATTTGGCAATCTCTGAAAAGAAATGAAATTAGTATTTATCACAAGTTTGCGTAATAACGCTTATAGATAACGAGTAGGTTGGTACAAAATATACAAATCTTATTCCCTTTCTTTAACCCTAACCTACACAAACTGTTATAAGTTAAGTTTGTGTTTTGTATATAGTCATTACTCAATCAAAAGGCATCCTGTCAAGTTTAATTCAACTTTAATTAAATTTAAGATATTGTAATATAATTTAAATGCATTAATATGTTCTCACGGCATATATCAGTACATGTCCCACTTACGAACAGAGTGGTTATTGTAACCTTTAGTAGTAACAAACAAAAGAAGATGTCTCTTTATTCTGTCAAGAGCTCTTTGATTAAACGTAACATTCCACTTGTTGGAGGTGATATGTATTACGTGACGATGTGTTGAAACAAAAAAAGCAGTCAAAATTACTGGCTTCTCTCGTATCCTATGCTAAAATGCAAAAAAGGTAAATAATGCTCATAAACAAAAAGTCGAAAAACACTGCATTATAGGCCGTCTCACACTGACGTCATTTATATAATGCAAATGCTAAATAACAAATACTGCTCACTGAACAAGATTAACTGTCGGATTGCTGTGATAACATTGCTTACAAGAAACATGAGCAACAATAGCAAAGAACGCCGTTATTGTTTCTTGTCAACCGATAACTGTACACACACAAAGTGTAGACAAGTGATACAGCCTATACTCAAATGTTACGGTGTTTTATATAAAACTGATAAATTATACACTAAAAGAACTAGCTGAAGTTGTGAGAAAAAACAAAACTGGACCACACAATATCTCGTTTTTTCTTTTGTCATCACCCTAGACTATGTACATTGCACATCTCTAGATAAGCTTAATGACATGGGATTTACTCTCTCAGAAGAAAGATTAAACCGCTGCCCAACTGAGAAGATTACAAATGCAGATTATGCAGATGATCTAGTTCTCGCATCTGACACGTGGGCAAATGTTATCAAACTCCCACGCATTCTTTAGAACGTTGTTAAGAATGTCCAGCTGTTTTTATTTACAAGAACGTCTTATCTCAACATTCAAGCGTTTCACGGCTGATGAACTGGTGTCAAATTATGACAAATCACTTAGGTAGATGATCTCTGATTGTTTCAACTTAATTTGCCCCATGTAGAATTACCTGTCATAAATCAACTACTCAGATTAATATATGGCAGATGGTTGCGGTAGGGCAGGATATGTTCTCTTCTTGGTCTTAACTTCATGGTTCATATACAATTCGTTTGTACAATTAATTGTTGTGAATGCTCAAAGACCAATTGTCTCTTGTATAGCACATTAATTTATGTACTGTATACATTGATCTATGTATGTGTGTAAAAACCATATTGACCTTATGTCACTGGCTTTGTCATATTTTTCCCAACCTTAGTATATTCTGACTTTATCAGTCCTTAAATGGACTAAGTATGCAAATACATTTGTTTCAGCCCCAGACCCATATATCTGACTTCACACATACATCGTACATATAACATGCATTTGTTTCATGATCTGATTCAATATGGTCGAATAGCAGCTTTTTAAAATCCAAAGATGTCGCACATTTTTCCATTCCATTTCTCATGCATTAAGGTAGCACGAAGGGTTTTGTGACGTTTTTAAATAAAACATTCTCTGTCTGTTGTCTCGTTCAGAACAGTAATTTAGGTTATATATATCAAAAGACTAAGTATAGAGGTACAAGTTCGCACAAACTGAACAGTCATTGTTTACATAATTATCACGTGACATCAAAAATGGCGAACCTTGTAAAAATAAAAAAAAAGTCCGCGATTGCGAGAGCACACTGCGGAATTTCCTGGTGAAATTTACGTCATGCATTGTCCGTAATCAAGTCCATTGAAATGCGTCTCCGATAATCAAAAGAGCTATTATTCCGATTTCTATGCAGGTTTGTTTTTTTTGTCCTTAAATTATTTCATACTTGGCACCTTTAACAGACTATTATTCTGCGACAAAGCATTTTCTTTAAAAACCCAGACATAATTCGCACCATCATTATCTTTTGAACGATAACTGCGAGTTTGAATGTCCTAGTCCGAACGCACTTGATTTGGCGGCGGTCCCAATGAGTCGTACTCGATCAAAACTTCAACTCGGGAAAAACGCGAAAAACAGTTTTGGTTAATAAAACACTGTAGATTTGCTGCATTATTATAAATATACACTAAAAATGGCCAAACATATTAACCACTGATATCATAGAACTCATAAAGAGTGTCAGATAATGAATAATTTCAAGCTCGAGCGTGAAAAATGAAGAAAACTGCTGGCATTTGAGTCCGTACTCCAGGAACGTTCGGGTTTTCCATTGTTATGCAAACGAACAACAAAGGATAATCCTCTGACAAACATTACTGTCCCACTGTACATGCCGACAGTTTACAAACAAGCTAATCCTTCAAGTGTCTCTGATAAGACATCTAATAAAACGGTTTTCATGGTGAAACAAAATGGCCGATGTTTGATAAAAAATTGCTGTGTCAGAGTGCGACACTGAGTGGCAGATTTTTCTTTGCCTCGTCTGTCAACGCTTTCTTTCTTTTCTTCGCCATTGCGTTAGAAAAAAAATGTATTAGTAAAATAGAATGTTGACTTGGAAAATAAAACGATTTAAAAGAAAGTTGTGCAAAGTTACAGTACTCCTTTCGCACAACCTCCCACCCGCTTCCGCTTTCCAATCAACTTTTTCTCTCGCTTTTCCGACCGCTTGTTGAATTCGACCGGACAATTTCCGGACAACATCACCGCCCACCTGCTCGCTCGCGCGCATTTAAAATTCGGACTAACAGAATAATTTCCGAGGTTCACATTGTCTTATAATTGTCTTTCTGGTTTTTATAGATGTTGAACAGCTGACAAAAGTTCAAATACTTTTTGTTTTAACTATCTATAATTATATGCACGCAACCTGACTCCTTGACCTCGATTTGGCTTGGAATGAATATTTTATTTTAAACAATATTCTGACGTGAAATACAAAATGTACGACATGGTTGTCTGGGGTTTCTTTCCTGATTGTTGAGTCTTCGCAATGTGTTTTGTATAATTATTGTTGTTTTCCCCCGATGCTGAAGGACCGTAAAGCTAAATGGCAGTTTCATGCATGGGCTGAGTGAAAGAAAATATTTCTAAGCCTAAAATAAAACCTAATATTACACCTCTTTGTGTATTTGTTAATTTTACATATGTTTGTCATGACAGTATGTTTGTAAATATCTAGAAAAATCTCGTCTTTCGTTGATAATTTCGATTGTTTGTTTGCAATGTCGATCCCCGTTGGTTTCTCCATACTGAGTTTAGGAAGGGCGTCGATCAACACCGTGACAATCAGCCGAGAGAAGACAAACATTGACCGTAATTCATGGGGATCATGTCCGTAATTTGTGGGCTGAAACCCCAAATAATTAAACAAGTATTATTATTTTAATATATATATATTATTTTACATCGCAAAACTAAACCATGCCCAAAACAGAGCTAGAGTTGTTCGCGGTGAAACAACCGCATTGAAGACGATGCAACTTCAACTAGCCATTTCTTACCTTGAAATAAAAAAAATAAAAATTCGAAGAGCATCGGGGAAAATATTAATAATCATCCTTTAAAGTTATCAATCGCTTGCTTTATTTTATTCGAATCCATGAAATTCAGGATTTTTTTTTACATTTGTTGGCAACTTCCGCGCTAAAAAAGATTGAAAATGTGGGTGTGGTTATCTTGCAAAGTCCTGTTGATAATACGGACAAATATGGTTCTGTGACCCAGGTCGTGCTCCGATCAGGTGACACTCAGCCAATCAATGATGTTGTAGCAAAGCATATTTGACGCTAATTGAAGGGTCGTCGTACAATCCAATCTCCGGCGTCGATTCACATATTTTTTTGTGCTGTGACAGGCTTCAAAATTATTCGCTGAAAAACATATTTTTTGACAAACTGATGGAATTGGACCTTAGTTCAAAAAGAAAATACTAGAGTTCACGCGAATCAGCAAGTTGTGAAATAAAGTAAACCAGAGTAGGGTCGATGATTTTCAGCCCTGAATGACTTCCGTGTGAATCCTGAGTTTCGAATCGTTCATCGACTGGCCAACAAATAGTTATGGCTATAACTAAATTTGACACGTTTTTCTTTTAAGCCCAATAAATTATACATACATGTCAAGCTCTGTTCGATTTTTTCAGGGCATGCGGCCGTTTTTAGTCGAAAATATTTGTTGTGGGAACACTTTTACTGTACGTATACGGTATAGACCGAGCTCATTCAATGATCGTCGTGACTTAATTTTAAAAATTGAATGTCAAATTTTACCAGACGTGGACCGATGTGGATTCGGTATCGTTATTTTTGGAATTAATCACTAACATTTCCTTGTTTCTCTGCTCTCTCAAAAGGAGTTACCTAGGCTTTTTTCACGTAACTGTCTCATTAAAATAAAAAAAAATATTACATCTAGAACAAGCACCCAAAACACGTAACAAGAGGTCCCAGTTCAGTTGCTTTCACGATACAAGTGTAATACAACTATTAGATTTGAAGTGTCATTCAGAATGTAATAATAGTTAATACTAGTTGTATGTTCACACTTTACTATCAAAACCACCATTTCGACCACCCATGTGCCAGTGATCAGTGTTTGGGCAAGCGCGTAAGCGGTCAATGTTTTCAATGAGCGAGCGAGCGAAAAAAAAAACGCGATTAAAATACGGTCGGTTTCCGGTCGGACAAGACCGCGTGGTCGGAAATTAAGCGATAAGCGGTCGATGTAAAAGCGGAAGGTTGGGCGAAATGAGTACTGTATAACCATGTTTCTCGGACGAAGTCTCGACTGACAATAATGCTGACAATGGACGTTAGATAAACACGCATTGTTTGCAACTGGAAGCTTATCACCCGTTATATCAGAATCGTCAACAACAGAGTATACAGATAAGATGTTATCATTTAAACCCGTTCAAAGATAAACATTATGCAAATATCCACGAAACGCTAGTTGTAGTCTTTTCTGCTAGTGTTTTAAAACACTAATTTGAGCAACGTTATTTCGCAATTTCGAGCTTTTGTAAACCTGGGGTGATGTATCAAGGTCTAAAGTAACCGTTTTATCAATTTTTGAAAAATCAAGAAAAAAGTGAAAACTTCTTTTCTCGCTACCTTAACAGATTGGTACATACTTGTTCAAACTTGGTACATACCTTGAACATAATGTGACCGGAGTGCACGTCATTTTTCGTATCGGGTTTGAAATAGCTGACTGACTGTGTATGCCATTTTGTTTTAAAGAATATAGTTTCAGATATGTAACATATAGTTATATATCTAATATGCCTGGGCCGAGCAAGTTTAAACTTCACACATGCATCGTATTGGACATGCAAATTGTTTCATTATCTGATTCAAGATGGCCGAATGGCAGACAGTTTAAGGCCTAAATGAATCAAAATCGCACATATTCTCAAATCAAGAACCAGTTCATGGACGAATTGTGTACAAACTTGGTACATACATTGGACATATTGGTAACTTTATGCACTTCATTAACATTTTCCGTCTGGTAGTAACTTTGTTTAAAACATGCAGTTCTTGGATCTAAATATGACATGTCTAGACCGATCAAGTTTGAACAAGTTTCAAACACAAATATCACACAAACGCACAAGCATTTGTGTCACCATTAACTGGCTGACTGGTGGTCATCTTATTTGAAAAATGCTGTTTTACAGAGCCTTATCTCATACATTCTCGAACCAATCAAGTTTATATTTAACACATTTATCACACATCACATATTCCGGAAATGAAATTTCAAATACTCATTAAGTGATATAATTTAAACTTGGTCTATACAGTGGTTGGATCCCCCGACAGTCTGCCAAATTAATGTATAGAATACCTTGTTTATTTATGTCAGGAACTAGAGACCTTTCATATCAGTTATGGTTTGCTATCATCATTGGGACAATTTTTTGCAAGGGAGTCAGTTTCATGCTTCTAGTTTTTGCCGACCTATTTGGGATGTCGCATTTGTACCTTTTGCTCTGTGTGTCACCTAGTCTGTCTATCCTTCTGTGGTATTATTTATAGTTAGAAGACTGCCATTGCCAAAGCCTGTTCTATGTCACAGAGCATGCTTCCAGAGTTCAGGCATATGCAGTAAGAGTAATAGTCATCGCAGTCAAGAGTGGATCTCCTCCCTGGAGCCACACTCATACTGCGACTAAGGAAGTTGCCCAAACGAAGATTCCAGAAGGACTCTGAGATGCACCAACTTTCAGAATCTCACTTGATAAAGATGTTGGAGTCTGTTGACTATAATGTTTACTTTATGTTCATATGATAAATATTTTTCATTGTGAGATTTATATTTATCAATGATATCAAGACTGATATTTCTTTCAATATTTTTGTGTCAGGCGACAGTTCCGAGCATTGAATGTCACTGGTGTATCTCCTGACTTTTCGTTGTGTACAATTTGCAAGTTCAAATGCTGCCAAATTGACTAGTGTATTTTGTCATAGAGAACATATTTCAATTCGGGACTATGTGACAGGGTTGTGTGTTTCAATCATAATGGCATTATGACAAGTTAGTGCATTATTCTGGCATCGAACACAAGCATTTGCAGACCTGAACCAAGGTTCCCTCAAAGTTGTATTCGTTAGTGAATGAACCTCGACCAGTAGATTTAGTCTACCCGTTGAGTCTGTGGAACACTCGCCCATGGTCAATCCCTAGGTCATCCGTTAAAGATGAGCTTAGTGGGTCGAACCCAAGCCATTATTCGATTGTTAATCAATCAATTAATTAATAACTGGAAATAGTGGTAGTTACTGGAAAGTGAAGCCATAAACTGAAGTTTTTTTTATTTATTCCAGTCACTTACACTGCCTTACAAATCTTTTCAGGCAGCGCATTTCTCACTGATTGCCCTGTTTGGTTTAGCTCACATCTGATCAAGGTCACACTGGGTACCCCTACGTCAAATAATCGAGGCAAAGGTTAGCGGAATATATAAGCCCATTATTGATCAATGAATTAATTACTGATAAATTGGGTGACTGGGACTGATTAATAAACTAGCGACCTATCCACCTTTTGGGGAACGAGACCCTGTAGATTTGTTTGCCATTATTGTCAACTTCGATATTGTGGATCAGTTTTGAAAGTGTGAATCGCAAATATCAGTTACTTATTTAATTGGCGGATATTTTGCTATGTCTGTTCCATGCCTTCAATCTTTGTCTTCAATACCCTGAGCAAACATGAGTTCTTTCTGAGCTTTCTCTGATTAGCAATCTGAAGTAATTTTTCACCTGCTTCTTTTCCGCTTGATACGTCTTTAGTGTCTGAGTTCTGTGAATGATAACTGACAATATGTGAGGTAAAGAACTGATGACCTTGATTATGATATGATGTGTATGACATGATGTAATGCATAATTAATGATATGTGCTCTCTCCGTATGTCTATCAAATAACATTTGGAGTAGAATAATGACAGTGTAAATCATCTATGTTTTAAATCATTTTGACAACAGCATATTGAACACTAAACTAACAAAATGTTCATCCATGTGTCAGTTGTAAATAATTTCGGAAAGGTATTATTGAACACTAAACTAACTCTGATTTCATTGTATATATATATTTATACAAATATATAAAATACAAAACTGGATACATAATAGTGATAGTTTATTTTAATTCATTTTTATTGAATTTTCATCAGAATTCATGTATTGATTTGTTTCGTCATTCACACAATATTCAATTTACAGTCGGCCATTCAACCTACCTATCTTAGGTATCACAGAAGTCATTGAACTTATGAACAATCCTCTTATACAAATCACCGCAATGGCTATACAAATGAAGGTTTGTGTGGGATGCCTTTACGCTTCCGCTCATATCAGACAAAATGTCGTCCATACAGTAGTGCGAGATGTACCTTTTATTCAATTAACGCATGATAAGTTGATGTGGGCAGATGCCTCTCGGCATCAATCCTTGGCAGAGTAGTCTAGACATTTACGCACATTCGATGTCCACCATCCCCAGTGAAATCACGTGTTCACAATGCCGTCTCGCACGTTTCTTCATGCCCAAGGCAAGATGAGAGTCTGGTCGGCTGTGAGATTCACCAACACCTGACACTCCTTCAGAGACTAGCTTCATGTTACAAGACAAGTCTGAATTACTGTCTAATGAACAACCTTCCTCACATCTTATTTGATACAGAATATTTAAATAACAAGAAATGTGTCAAGAAAAGACAAGAAGGGCAAACGTTTAAAAAATACGCATTAAAATGGCAGGGAATGAGTCAAAGAATATTCCTAACCTCAATGGCATATATCTTTGTATAATATTGTATGAAATTATAACAAAACCGGAAAATAGTAATAATCGTTTTGCATTATGTTCTAACAATGCATATATCTGGAGCTGTGATACTGTCTCTTGGTGTGTATGTCAAGGTGACCCAGTCTTTCAAATGACTGCTCAATATTTCACTCTAGGTTCATTATTCATAGCGATCGTGCACAGAGGAATTCATGCAGTGTTAATGTTTCTCATCTGTTCTATGTGAAGAAATTAACAATACACCTGACTGGTGTCATGTTATGTCAATCATCTGCTCCATTGACGTGTGCTAATTTGGTTTCTTATTTTATTCGCCCAGATATTTGATAAAACCTAATCACCATATTATGTAGGGACCAATATATTGTACTGATATATTGCAATATACATTCGTGCAGTTGACGTTTCGTCCAGATGGAAGAATTGCTTACTAATTAGATAATTAACATATATAGATCAATATTCTTATTTATATATTAGAATATAAAGTATCCCGGATGAAGCTTTGTACAGATGGCCTACTACAATGATTTACATAGCTTACTACTATAGTATATACCATTATCACATGACCATGGTGCGTTTCTTTAACGGGAGTTTATTTTGAAATATCACTAATTGATAGTTCACACTGAACGGCCGTATGCACGCTAACGTCGTCAGTCTGCGCGCGTGCAAACAGTATGCGGAGAAAAATAATTCACCCGACGCTACCGTTTTTTATCGCGATATAACTTCAGTGTTCACTGTTACTGGGTGACAACAATTATTCAAAGTTTACTTTGAACAAAAATATATGAAGGATAATATTTCGAAAACCGTCGACGGCGTAATTGCAAATGCACTTCTCCGTCACGCACGTGCGTCACGCCAAATAGCATAAATTAGCCATCGTATGCGCAAAACTCTCGTTAATTTATTATTTGTCAGTCGTAGTGACACTTGAAGTTGGTCATGGGTTATATTCTTTTTGATATTATGAGGCTATAGCTGGTTCATGTGAGTGGTCTACTTTTATAGTGATAATACAGCTTATGACATTACGAGTATTATTTTTTAAATGATTGTCTCGCCTGCAGAAGACATGAATCGGTTATGTCGAAGCTTTGCTTCTGTCATTCGCTCGAGTAAGTGTATATTTGTTCACACTGCTGTGTATGCAGTGGAGTTCAACATATCATGCTGCATTATATCTGCATGGAGCTCATACATTCAGCGGATGATAGGGAGTACGTTTTGCGAAGCAGAATAATACACCCCCTAAGTTGAGCCGAATTGCATCTACTCTACTCTAAACACATCAAGCTTGTTTTCTCTATTTAATAACGTATCTTGAGTTAATGATAGAAAAAGAACCCTGTACACGAATGGGCCTGGGATGAGATTTCTCACACTCGTCACAAAATCTCCAACTCGCGTGAACTATCTCATACTAGTCTCTTTTGAGTGTGGGATTCTATTATCCTAACCAAGACTTGACAAGCCGTACCTTGATTGGAAATACTGACGACTCCTGAAAAAGGTTAATAACGCTTTGTTGAATTTAATTTAGGCTTGAACCATTCATAACGCTTCGTTAACCAACCATCCCAGAAAAATCAGCATTTAAGTGTGCCCCAGCCACCATGTGTAACCACTCCCATAAGAGAGATACATATATCGGATGTGCAGCCATTAACAATACTTGTTGATTGTCGCGAGATAATTACATGTTGAGTATGTAATTTAAATCGTAATGAATACAAAACTACACGGCATTACAAGGGTGCACCCTGGGGGAGGTATGCCAAGTGCATTAATTCTGTCTTTGCTTGTTTACTTGTTTAAAGCCCTACAGTCGCCATGGCAACGTAACAACAACATGTGTATCGTGGATAAACAGAATAAAAATCACAAACATCATGGTCTCATTTTCCAAACTACTATTTCAATAAAATTTGCTCATCAACTGTAAATATTCGATTGTCTCGCTGACACGCTGCCAGATAATAGTCTTACTTTTTATAAAGATATTTTTAGTTTCTGAATTGCTTTCTTAAAATCTCAAATGCGCATAGAACCTAATCAAATACGCACATTATATGGAACAATAAAGATGTGCTGATTGGTGGAGAATCTGTGTTTTATGGAAATTGGTTAAACCACGGGCTAAAATACGTACGTGATCTAACCAATGATATGGGGGAAATGTTGTCACATATTCAGGTTCAAAATATATTTAATAACTGCCATCCCTTAAAAATGAAAATTGGAACTAAGCCGAAGTAATTTACCCATGCATACAAGACCTTCTGTGACAATTACAAAAACATATGCAAACTTCAAATGTCGTGACTACTATATTGTTTAAAACACTTCTGCCAGTATGTTTGCCGATAATGCATATGTAGATATTTTCGACTGGAAGGAAGCTTGGCATCAAATTAAGCGAATAACATTCTAAGAAAAATTACGGGGATTTCAATATAAAATAATGTAGAGTAAATTGTCAAGCCTTGTGGAAGCACTTAATGTTACTTGGAAAATATGAATTATATACCGTAAGATTCAGTAATTCTAAACCAAACTTTAATTTATTCATTCATTAAAAAAAGTGAAACAAACTATTCATCTGGAAACATATATTGCTGAACAAAACAATAAATGCGACTTCTTTTTTAAAAAATGGGTGAAATTTATAAAATATTTTAAAACCCTATAAATTGTTAATGCATTTTATCAAAATAACACCTTTTGACCTTTTGACCTTGTCAATGTGGCTGTCCGTTTCTGTCCAGGTCCTTGTCTCGTGTGTGTGTGTGTTTGTGTAAATAAACATAAATTAGTAATTATTGTGATAACTTCATTTGCATATGATTTGCTTGTGTCTGTTTTGAATGATAATTAACCCTGTTGTATTTCTGCATAATTTTTCAATATCAATAATTACAATATAACTTTTCACAAATAAATTAGTAATTATTGTGATGAATTAATTTGCATATGATTTGCAAGTATTTTGAATGATAATTAATCCTGTTGTATATGTGCACACATTTTCAATATTAATAATTACAATATAACATTTTACAAGTACACTGCTAACTGGTGCCAATGCACACTTAAAATGCACGTGACTTACTTCTTGTGTTCTATTGACACTGTTTTCAGTAAACGAAAATAGCAGTTGTCTTGTATTTTTATCCTATGCCAAATTGGGACTATGAAATGTTATTATTGGACTGACTGTGCCAACACTGTGAGGTGGTGGTAGTTTTCAAACATAGCCTAACCCAATTATAAATTACGGGGCTACAAATCAAATTAATTTAATATTTGTGTCATAAACTGCATCTATACATCGGCAAATCCAATCATAATATTTGTTTTAACATTTTTAGAATTTCCCTTCTATTCGACAGAAGAATCGTGCTGGACATGTTTTTTGTACAAAAATAATAATGGTCTTTATGGCTGTCCTATTATTTAAAAAAAAACATGTTTATATGTCCCTGCAAGGAGTCTTAGACAAAGAACATTTTAAATTAGATTCTGAGACAGTCAATGTTAGGAAATAATCAGCTATTCCTAGATGTATGTCAGTCAATATTATTTCCAGTAAATCTGATATTGATATATTTCTGCTCTGAATAGTTTTAAATCCAAGATATTATGATAGTAGTATAATAACAGTTAAATCTAAAAAGCAATGGACGTCACGCGGTGAATGTAAAACACCTTGATTGCTCAGAATTGGAACACACTGTGCGACAGTCCACAATCCTTTATAATACCGTCATTGTAAAATATGACTTTTTCTTGTTAATCTATAGTTTTCGGTATATTTTGCCTGGTATTATTATGTTAGAAATGAGTTCTGTAATTGTTACTACTGGACTTAGCCTTTGCAGTCGAATGTAGGTCAACAAGCCGACGTACGTCATAACAGATGCGTTTCATGTAGTACAATTGACTCAATTTGCTACATGGTGGGTATCTTTGCGTTACTTTTGTTGGGACCATAGCAGCTAATATGCGCACATTATTTTTAATATTTTTGTTTTTCTTTTGCCCATACTAATGTAATCGAACATCGCAGGATATAGGATGCTATACATAAACATATTTTGACCGGTAACATCATCTATCAAATCTTCAGGGATAAAAGTCAATTAACAAATGACAGATGATTGTGACAGGCATATATTCAAATGATGACCATGTATGTATACGCGATAACCTCATTTCGGAAAACTACGGAAAACTGTCAGTTGCACAATGCCGACACATGAAAACGTATTAATATATACCAGTTTTTTTTATCGCCCAAGGACCACTTCCGATAGTACAAATACTTATTACTTTTGCATCTTTGATAGTTTGGATTCTGTGAACTAACTGAATTCTTATAGAAAGACGGCATAGTGAATCACACAACATGTACATTTAATTGAATCACGGCATACGTACAGTTGTGGCGCCCGCCAAGGAAGTTCATTTATTTTAAATCGATTATTTGAAATATAGCCCGTAATGCGTGAAGGACAGCTAAAGAATGACAACTAAGGAACAGTTCACAGGAAATAAAGACAATATAATAACAAGTGTTATAATCTGTTATTCATAGATATATCCAATAACCATGGCGACTAGCAGTGTTGTGTTTTGTTGTGTTTTCCGATGTACAAATGAACTTAGATTTCTACTGGTTGTGATTTTTACTTACATTCCAATTGTTTTCGTGTAAATGTTTATGTCTTTCTTATTTGCACAAAAGCTTAGTATGCCAGGCTTTTGTTTAATTTCCCCTTGATCATTGAATAAATTTTCAATGCTATGAATTATTTAGCGTTATTTTATTTATTTTTAAATAAAAAGTAGTCCGCATAGCGATGCAGGCCATGTGTATTAATTAAAATTGACATGAAAACGAGCTTAAGCGATTTTATATATACCAGATTTTATATATACCAGATTTTATATATACCAGATTTTAGATATATATCAGATTTTATATATACCAGATTTTATATATACCAGATTTTATATATATCAGATTTTATTTCTACCAGATTTTATATATACCAGATTTTATATATACATATACCAGATTTTATATATACCAGATTTTATATATATCAGATTTTATATATACTAGATTTTATATATACCAGATTTTATATACACCAGAAGGGCCCCGATGCTCAGGATTTTGTCTGACGTGCTATAGATAGACACATGTTTTAAAACAACTCGTATTGATTCAGTGTATACACGACTTTTGTTCTGGAGACCAGATCCTATATCCTCCATTGTCAAATGGGACCTTCCATAACGATTATGCATTGTGCTTCGTCAGTCTCATCGGTAGTCCTGTAGCGGGCGTGCATGGATGCGTGTATCGTTTAAAAGTCGTCTAGTAAAATTTGGATTGCCATTACTAGCCATGTGTTTTAGAATATTGATTAAAAAACCGTTGGCAATATTCTCACATAGTTGTTTCAATTATATTTCCTATGATACCCCTGGGTAGTTCCATTTATTAAAGTAAAATGTTTGAATTGTTACCAAGCAATTTGTTATTATGCTCAGATACAAGCCCCACAATGGAGTATTCTGATTGGATATAGATCACTTTGCATTAACGGTGAAACGATTAAAACTATGTCGACTAATTACCGCCGATGAGTCCTTCTATACCTTCCAATTGCCTGAAAATAGCTAGTTTAAAGCTTGGTAAGGTCCCCGTTTATACTCGTTGATCTGCACAACAGTCAATGTCGCCATTTTTGTTTATATAAGACCCATATATATCGCGCATGCGTGGCACGACGACTACCGCCCTTTAATATATAACTTTGTTCGGTTGCATCGATGAAACAAATCACACGCGATCTTTTATTCTCTCTAATTTGATTATTTGAAGTCAACCATTTGCATTGATATTCACCGCGTCTAGACCGGTGTTAAGGTTGATCGTAAGTAATGTTTAGGCATGTGATTGTTATGACGACAACCGGTGATCAACTGGACATTACCCTGTATTCTAATCGCCTAAAGGCTTAATACCATCTATGATTTATGCAGCTGTTACTTGTTAACCAACCAGTATGCTACAGTTATTCTTCAATTAAAAATTACCTCATTACACCACGATATGAACGTAGAACTAGATTGTCATAGCAACGCATTGTTTCATCGAATATGGACAATATATTATCTAGGGAAGAATAAGGAGAATCGGTTTATTTGTGTTTGTTTTAGGATTAGTGATAAATCGAGAATCATGTTTTTTTTTATTCTTCAATGGCCACCTCATAAACGATTCATAATTCATAATAAAAAACGATAATGCGCCCGTAGGTATGCTAAACATTGACAAAAGTGTGCGGAACTTTAATTCATTGTCGTCATAGAAACAGACAAAAGCAGAGTGTGATAACCCCGAGTAGCCCTCTGTAAACCATATCGAATTATTAATGCAGTAAACATATACTCACCTAGTTAAAATTCCCGACTCTACATTTACTGCTTCTGCCTCTTATTTTTTAGTACCTGGATATCCAGGTACCATGTTCACGGGATGAATGCCTTTCAACTTCAGGCATTCCACCCATATCTGGAGTTATGCATTTGTTTTATTTATATGCCTCCACAATCAAATAAATAATAAATTTCGATTAAACTATTGGAATACGCTGTTCTGGGTGTAACCATAGTTCACACTAAATCGCACTGCGAATTGGATTCGATCGAAAGTCATTTTTACGAAATGCTTTTGGATTGAAGAGTTTTGGCAGACATACACGCTGCTAATATAATCGTTTATAAAGCGTCAAAAATCAGAGCCTTTCTATTGTCCGTTTGTAACCATAAGGAACAACAGCGTAATTTTACTCTCAGCTTAGCGTCAATTTGAATGAATTGATTGATGATGTCTTATCAGTCGAAATCGACAATAGGATAGAAATCAATCACTTCTTGCCAGTGTCTCCCTTAGATATAGATTCAGTGGGTATACAGGGAAATGTAGCAGACGGTCGATTTACATAAACATTATCGTTATCATTTATTCGCTTGTTTAATAAACCTATGTTTTAGGACATGATGTAAAATACTACACACACCATGTTGTATAATACTGGCGTTTAATTTGTTCAATTGATAAAGCTGCACGACTAAAATCATTCTGAACATTCCAGGCTTCTCCTAAGCATAATTAGGAAACAACAGTGAGCGTGTTATTGTAATGAATTTTTTTTTGTATGCTAAGAAACCTGAGGAATTATAATCTGTATCCCGAAATCCACTACGCGATAAGAAAGAACAACTAGCAGTAATTTTATTTTTAAGCTGAATAAATGTATCACTTCTAATCACAAATCGAGCCTGATTTGATTACTTCAAAATATTGGGCAAACATAAACCTGCTATTTTAAAAAGATGTTCTCATTTATTCATTAAAATCCAGTATGTTACTCACGTGTTTGACAGACGGTATTACTTTTTTTTTTCATTTTACAAAAAGGTGATAAAAACTTACCAAATAATTACAGACTGATGTATTACGCTATTTCTAATATGTATGCCTTCAAATTCAGAAATGAGATCATACTGTCGATATACGAATAAGGTTAATTTATTGTTGTATAATTTGTATTCTGTTTGTTTTTATTCTTGTGTTATTTCTAAACTGTTTAGGGTAAATGACTGGAATGTGGCGCACTGTGCATAAACTAAATTATTTATGTGTTTCGATCAAATACCGCAAGACCACACGTATCTTTCATTGTCGAAATCAAATGTGGTTGTGGTTCCCTGAATCCTCTGTTGTATTAAACCATCTTCATAATAAAATGTCACGTGATTTAAACAAGTAACGACGATACAGATATCTCAGTACGTCTCTTTGAATCATACACGGCGTATGGAATTACCTCATTACAGACAGTCTATGACTCACACCCTCTATTCTCAAGCTTTAGATGATTTCATTTCAGCGACAGTCAGTTGTGACCCAACCCAGTTATCTTTTAAGACGCGCCGCTGTATCTCATTGATCTCTTTCTTCCTCTCTTGGGCTTATAATAACGTAACGTAAATCAATGAAGCTTTAAAAAACGATGCACATGTAATGTGACTGGTACGCAGCTCATTCGAACTTCAGTTAAATAAAGAGAAAGTGAATATACAAAATAATGAAGAATAGAGTCAATTTCGACGTAGGACAATCATTACAATAACATTTTGTACATAACATGATAAATGATACGCCAATACCATGTTATTGAGTTAAAAAAACATTTATAAAGTTGATTTATTGATTACAAGTTATTAATAGGCTAAACGCATACAAATTGTGATAACCACATTCAGGGTGGCATTCAACTGTAATATTTAACCTCACTGGTTCCCTTGTGAAAATATCTGAGGTGAGTTACATATACGTGTTTTGAGTGTGAAACGTCACAGAGATAACAATACGTACGTCCAGTGCTGACACTATGACATATTTTAACACTTTAGTAAATTCCGTTCTTTGTACATTTTCAATGCTCTGTACTCCCTAAATTTGAATTCTATTGAAATATATCCTAGCTGTCCCAAGTCTGATTTGTGGAATGCCATGTATTACAAATTTAGAATTTAGGTATTTTGAATTCAGCGATTATATATGATTAACATAACTTATGAACAAATATCATTATGATGTATCATGATCCGAAAGATGAATCTGTATATCTGTCTTTCATTTATTCCCCTCTATTTTCAATTTACTCTACTTTCAAAAATGTAAATAGCCGCATTCTGTATAATATTAATTTGAAGGTTCACATGAGAACAATCGCAAATGTAATATTAATAATTATCATCGTTGTTGTTGTTGTTGTTTTTGTTGTTGTTCAGGCTTCTCTGGTCTTGTTGAAGCAAGTATTACCCCCAAAACACTGCCACTAACATATATAGTTCAATATAGACCTGGTAATACTACCGGCAGCGTGGATATAACATGGAATCGTACAGCACCAAACAGCAAAGTCAATGTGACATTCTTGATAATGGTGTAGCGATTGTACGAACATCCATCTATGCTATGAAAATGTCATGAAATAATAGATATTAAATTTAAGTTTGATAGTTTCCGATAGCTGAAAATCGTTACACCCACTGTCCGGCGCCGTCCGGCGTGGGGGAGAACCCTACACTACCGGGCGAAGATCCCGTGTTCGTTTCCCTCGGAGGACTAATCATCGTTATTCCAAGGGGGCTCCAAGCCAGCAGGCATTGTACAGATCAACACATACCATTAATTAAATACACGGGTCAGTAGAAACAAGTTGTCGCTTTAATTGTCACTAGCCATCAGTACCACGTCATAAAAGTGACCGTATCGTCACTTGAAGGGCACCGCCGGGCCACGATATATATATATATAAAGGGAAGACAACGTATACATATACAACGGTATGAATTAATTCGCTGTGACGGACTGTCATTTATAATGCATGCAATGAAATGTCAATACTGGCCATGGGCTTTAAACAGGTATAAACCCGTGATAACCGCTGCAATATACACCACTAATATTTTATAATCAAAGTCCTTGCCAATCATTCCAGTACGCGTTTCATTATACACTGACAACCAGTCGTACAAACTTCCACGTACAATGTAATGTGTATCGACATCAAACAATCAATGTTTTTTATTGTACATGTGCACGCAGCTGATACAATATCTCCGTCTTGTTACCCGATGTTCTCACGTGGCCCTCTCGCGCTTAACGAGATCTCGCCGGCCATTTGCCTCTACGGCCCATTATGCGTACTCGAAAGACATTGTATGTACATGTTGGTATTCGGAACACGAGTTCGTGTAATACGGCTTCATGGTCTATGTAAACCCATTAACATCGGTCACCATTACATCACTCTGTCTACGTACCTAGCTCGAAAAACTCTATCACATAACACGAGGTTTTGCTTCTTGCATATCTAGGGTATTCCTTTACAAGGGTTTAGCCAATTAACCCAACTACCCTTCAACTAAAGCCAATTATACCAATTATAATTGCAATAGTAGGTTGGAAGCCATTTAGTAATCGCATGTAATGTCACAGTATATACAGAATGGTGGAAAAGATCTTTTTTGTAATTAACTGACTAGGTATTATTGTGAATCACGTTAACCACGACACGATCTAAAATTGGTTCATTATGTTGTACTTTGCTCCTTTGACCGATTTCTTTAAAACACCAACTTATAATTAGAGCACAGTGTTGTGATATAATATAATAAACTACAGAAAGTCTGTTGATATTTAATAAAAAGCTGTTTTTATTATTGATATGGGCTTATTGGTTTAATTTAACTTTGAAAGAAAAACAAAAAAATTGCGAATTTCATTTGTCGTCACAAAGTAATCAGCAGTGAGTTAATATTTGTTTACCCAACGCAATTATGGCGCAAACTTCCAAGCACCCATGAATATTAAATTGATCAGTCACTCGCATATAAATACCCTTTTCAGAAGATCTAAAGAATTTCCCAAAATTAGGGTGAACACGGTTTAAAATATATTTTAACTGTAAGCATTTACAAAAATAAAGCAGCGCACAACTTTCGCGACTGTGCGACTGTATTTAATAAACTAATCGTTGATTATACAGGATACTGTCGACTCCAGTACGCACACCACAATCAGTGGCATTTAAATATTAGTAAAATAGCAAAACAACATTATAAGTTTATTATGGTCTGTGTATCGGTATACGACTAATCTGAATACTAGTAGTAACTGACGCCAAATCTGACGTAGTCTTCATCTGTGACTGAACATTTGATGCTTGTGATTGGTTGTTTGTTTGTTTGTATGTATGTACCTGAGCTTGTGTTGATAACACGTTGCACAATATCAACGCAACATGCTTAACGATCGACTCGCAGTTGACGTAAGAAGCCTTTCGTCGACATGGTAACTACATTTCCGGTGATTAACATACGTATGTAACAATCCAACACTGATTTTATACATATCTAGGCCCTAATGATATTGAAAGAGCATGTGCCTATTTTGTTGTTTTATTTTGATGATATCGTACCAATAAATACACATTTAATTAAAATGATTTTCCATCAACATTAAACAGAGATAACTATATCGTATAATATATAACAAACGACGACGCCTTTCTGAAAATAAATCCATTAATAGTTATATATATATATATATGTCCTGTTCCCGAAATACACACAATATATACACTATACCCCGATTAACCGACATTTGAGACGATCGGTTCAAAATACTTTTCTAAATAAGGAGATAATTTACATAATAATGACCCAGTGGATTACTAGTCATGTTGTTTATAGAAGTACCAGCTCAATTTTTCATGAATGCCTTTGCATCTTATATTAGAGTTAGAGTCACCATTGTACTTTCTAGTTCAACTGATGAAGTTGCCGCCTAAGGGGACTTGAAAACAAATTTAGATCGTAGCTCAGACCAGTGAGCCGAAGCTAAGCTCTATTAATTCCACACATTTCACTCATCGTGTATAATAGAAAACATATCATGTCACACTTGCGTCGATCTGCAAAAACAAGTGGATTTGTAACGATTAGCCGATAAATTAAACTGTAGGAGAATCTCGAATAATAAAGCATAGACTTTTTATGACTTAATCAATGCAACACATCAAGTACACACATACGGGGTATAAACTGCAATTTCTAGAACAGTTATCGTAAAACATTTTTTGTAAGCTGTTTTAAAAACCGCCAGGCATGCACGAGGGTGAACTAGCGACCTTGTGAGCGCAGTTGAGCGTTGTTGCCTGCTGATTATTCATATTGCTGCGAGTTACTGGAACCGATGTGACATTTCATTACGGTGTTAGTTTCTTCAGGACATAGGTTTAGGGGATTGGGGTCACACAATAGTTCAGCAATAATTATTTTTTAGTGTGTTGGCGCAAGAAATACGACGTCTAAGTTAAGAACAATTATAAGAACGTCTGCAGCGAATCATTTTTGACATTTAAACTATGCTGTTAATTTCCCGACATTGCAAGATTTCTAGCATAACCCACTTCAGGGTAGACGTCATCCGATGTTGCGCCATGAAAAATATAATTGCCCTCGCATTTAATAATTTCCGAATATAGGTCGGGTGATTAGTTCATGAGATGTTGTTGATGATTCGGAGAAGGCGAGTATCGTCACCGAAACGTTTACGTCATGATTACGTCTTTGGACACTCACTAAAGGCCTGTAAATCCCTTTTCCGTCTGCGTCAATGAATATCGATGGGCATTTTATGATATTCTGTGTCGTGACGTCGGTATAAGCAAAATAAGAGTGGAGACAGTATTTTTGTCATTGGAGACTACCGATATAAACTAAATATAAAAGAGTTTATGGCCAAGACAATTGAATCTGAGAAGTAATGGGCACTATTTAATGAAACAAACTGCAACACAAAAATAAAAACAATGTCATTTGACGTATGTGACGTTTCATATTTTAATGGTCGCTACAATTGAATACAAATATGGGGTTACTGCACTCAACTCAACTAAGAAAATCGATAGAAAAATCGGTTTGGAAATAACAAAATTTGTCTGTTTTATGCAATTTTAACATGTTTTCCTTAGCAAGGATATATCTTAATATCTCACAATTTATTTGATTACATAAAGTGATTAAAAATCATTTTTTACACGATATTTGTTGATGTGAAAAAGAAATACAAAAACATTATTTTAATGGTTTTTTATTGACGAAATAATTTGTTTTGAGGTCTGTGATGACAAATTGCCACTTTATACATATTATCAGACAGTTTTTCTTGATATCGAACAAAACAAGGCCCCATATTATTCATTTATAAAAATATCCAAAACACACGAGCACCATTCTACAGCAGACGACAATAATATGCAGCAACACGCTGACATCGATGAAATCTGTTATTAGCACGACGCCAATTGCTTCAGTAAATGAGCTCTTCAAACTCTCCAGGCGACGGTAACCTATCGAAAAAGTTGCACAGGTTGATTGTTCGGGAAAGTCACGACATAAAATTGTTGGGCATACAATCTAGCTAATGGGTTGTGTTATTCGCACTGGGAGGTATTATTCCACAATTTGAACGTTTTAATGTATATACCTCAACGTCACCTAATAGTTAATTGTTGCTCATTGTAAAGTGAATATACCTATTACGTAAGGTCGACGTACTATTATTGTTGCCATTCTTTGTTGCTGTGCATAGCAAATTATTTAAACGCTTTTATATTTTTTCGAATTACAAAAGCATACATATACACTCAATAGTTTTTATTTGTGGATACTAATTCGATAGTTATATTTTTAATTTATTTGCAGATTTTTGACCTACATTGTGTAAAATCATTGCCTATCGACCGTAAGTGTAGAGCTGATGTGTGTTCACACGCCAACAAACTGCTTATTTTGAAATTTAAGCTTCGCCAACCATAACACGCTCCTCCGAATGACTAAGGAGGTTCGCACCGAATCTTTTAGGAATTTACAGATGGCAGATATGCTTCAAGAGATATTGAAGATGATTGGCTTATATTTACTTCTGTCTGGTATGTAACCAATTAAAACAAGGTTGTCATTAACTTCACATACTCACCAAAACACGTTTCTTATTGTGAAAGTCGAGATTCACATCGTGTAAGTGAATATATGTAATGTTTATTCACTATATTTAATGACATAGGACAAATGATAGAAAACAAAGTTACTGACAAGAACAAAGGGAAAGTTATTGCAAAATATACAATATAAATATTGTTGGTAAATATAAAAATATTGATGTCATCGTAACGAGTTATGTGTGATCATTGTATTTAAAAAAAATATATAAATACAACTCATAATGAATAAATTATAATTCGTTGTTGAAGTTCACATCTGTCGAAGTAGTAAAATATTCACGACCACCCATGTTAGGCAATCAAGTTCGAACACAGCAAAATTAAAAAAAATACGATTCCAAGGTAAGTTGATACAGTTATTTCAAGACAAGCTCAACTGTTACTCAATATTGGTACTGACATTGTCCATTTCTTGAGAATGTTATTATTTATGAAAATACCATTGAGTAACATCTCAACGTCCTTTATTTAAACAATAATTTGCATAGCGTGTGCAGTGCATCTATGATAGTTTGCGTTGCGCGTACAAAAAACACAATAAACGCAATTGTCCAAATGAAAGCGAATTGAAATTCCCACATGAAGATACAGTGTATAGCATTTTCATTTCCTGATCGTGATGTATAATTATACACTGTCCACATCACGATGATGACTGGGATCTACGGCCCGGAGTAATGAGCCTCATCTGACTTACGCGGTCGTTACATGTCCCCCGTGACTTGTGCACAATTTCCGCAGCTCTATGTAACCACCAGAGACGATTCATTATCTAAAAACGCCGAGTGGCTGCAATTAAGATAAGCTTTAAAAGCCTGATGCATGTGTGTGCTCTGCATTATATAGACCGGTTGCTACGACGTCGTACAAAATAGGTTGGGGTGATTTCCCCACAAATCTGCGGTCGTGTCAAAATATTTGGTCTTTATCTTTGGTACACAGGAAGGAAGCCAAGACATTTTAATCGCCAGAATCATCACACATCGCGCACTCTGTTCCTTTAGATATAAATAACGTATGTTCCACGTGATGTATACGTATACATCGCATGAGTCCCACATCAAACACGACGCCTGATGGCAACCATTTTAACAGAAACAACTATTTGCAAAAGCATTTATCGATCTTATTCGACATTTATATTATTTAAAGTAGATGATAATTCCTAAAAATGATTGAATTTCTTATAAAACTAATTGCCACCACGTTTGTAATTCCAGTGATCACGTTTGAAATTAATTGAAAAATGCCTATCAATTAATGATATATGGAATGCACACCTGGATTTGTTTATGCTATCAAGTCGATCTACTTTATTTAAATATGATACGAAGATAAGAGTTGCTGATAGACGCGACTACATTGACTATACCTTATACGGTATTTACAATCATGATGCGTGATATTTATATTTTATTGTCTTGCACTTCATTAAATACTTTGTTTTCAAATACAACTGGGTAAGGGAAAACAGAAAATGCACTAAACATTGTCTTCGCTGTCTTGTGCCAGTGTTTTTAAGCAATACCCCCTCCCCGCAAAGAGTGTGCTATTGGATTTCAATTAGTTCACTCCATATACACACGAGCGTATAGTCGTTCCTGGGGTGGATATTCTCATTATGTTTTTATCCCATATATTACTCCGTCATATTTCTTTGGTTTTATGCTTAAACAAAATCAATGTAGCAGAAAATAGTCATAATCAAAGTATCGAACAAACTGAGGTAAAACAACTTTGGCACTGTAAATAGGAGGGGACGCGGACGCGCATGCGCGTACGTTACTATCGGACGTACGGTTTTTTGTGAATTTCATCTTCGCTAAATTGACAATATTGAAAAGTCAAGATTAAGATTGTGCCGGGATGCTAAGATGTTTAATACTGGAAAAGTAAAATTGTCGCATAAAAATATCTGAATATTGCGTGTAGATGGTTACAAGTTTTAGTTTTAAGATTGAAATGTGTAGAGGGACTTAATATAGTTCTCCTAGAAAGTTGCACGGGTTCCCTTTTACTTAATTAAATTATGAGCAACATTTCGATACAAAATATCCGAACATTTTCCCACTAAATGAGGTTTCATCCGGTGTTTTGCCCCTGGTTATGGAATCACGAAATATGATTGTGTCTGTCAATCATTCAGCGAAATATATTGTGCCACTGTAATAGAAAACTGAATTGCAATTATAAATTTGTTTTTTTACCCTACCCATATAGTATAGCTTACCTGCTGGACAAATGGATTGTTCCAGAAAGTATTGGAGCATGCGCAGTCGCGGAACCCGATACATATTTGGTGCTGTGTCGGGAATTTGGTTAGCATCAGGATATGTTGAAACCCCAGGAAACCGTCGAACTAAAATCATTAAATCTGCGTTCTGTTTAAATATTGAAAAACCGTCTGACAACTGCCAATAAATTATTTAGAAATGTCAGGGTTTATGAATTGTCGGGGCCTATAAAATTTTTACGAAAATACAGTAAAATTATGACGAAGGTGGTACGGCGATTGTATCGACCGACGCGTAGCTCGGGTGAATACGTATTGTCGTGCTAACCTTATTATTATAATACCTACCCGTAGTCACATTTTATAGTGGTACTTGTATAACCGCCCGAGAATGCATTTTACTCAATTCGCGCCTATGCGATCGTGCGCGTTCAGTGATGTGATTATATTTCTGTTATGCGCTACGTCTGATGCAAACAACGGAAGGAATAAAAAATTAAGAAAAAAACAATAAACTTGTGAATCAATTAAATATACACTCCCATCTAAATATCAACCACTTGACATGCGCATTAACTATTGGGATTTAACAAAATATGATGCTACGTTAGATGCTGGTACCAGCGTATTACATTATATTCAAAATATTTATAATATTTGAAATAATCTCACTTAAATCGACGAGGAAGTTACACATTTACAAAAGATTTACAGATGGAATAAAATATTACCGATTTTAAATGTGGTAGTATTTAACCATAGAAATCAAAGCCGTAAAATGTATTGCTAGTAATCGCTATGGCCGAGAAATTAAACCTAATTAAGAAATGAAATGGAACAATTTCCTAAACATTTGTTTCACGCCGGGGCCAAAAGGAGGTAACGTAACATTTCACTGATATTTGATATTTATTGGCACGGGCAGAAGTATAATATTATACATATAACCCCTACTCTCCTGAATCATTGACGAATCCCATTATTTATTATTAAGGTAGATCAGGAGATTAAGAAAAAAAGATTATATAATCGGAGTAAGTATCATTTTTGTAACGACTTCATTTTCACAGAATATTGAGATAGTTATTTCAATTACATTTTCCATTGTGAGACCTATGCCACTCTCACGTTTTTAAGAAAATATGAAAGTAAATTATGCCATGAATATTGCCTACGCCAGTTTGAGCCGAATTTACATTGTACACTATGAAGCAGGTTATTTCACACATTTGCAATGCATTTTGGAAAACAAATATCCCAATGTATAAAACGAAAAACAAATATCACACTGGCCACCGAGTAAATTAAATGTCAATTTGTGTTTGGAATGTTTTGTGTTATAAATTACAGGTATCACTTTGGAAACATGTACAGAATGGCAAAAAATAAAATTCAGGAGAAAAAACTGACATAAAACTAGATAGCGCTCACAACTCAGCCAACCTGTGCTAGACTTCTATAATATTCAAATCAACACTCATAGCCACAGTTGAGACCTTATACATAGATCTAATATTATTTTCACCTTTGATCTTATTCTATTGGAATCACAAAAGAAACATGTGTGCCAAGGTTTAAGAAACAAGGGTGATCTTTCCCTGGTAGCTATATTGTTAAGATACACATATAAACACCTTTGACCCTTGGACCTGAAAATGCAGCCAGGTGTTGTGAGTCGCACGTGGAACAAGTCTGCTAAGGTTTAAGGACCTGAAATTTACTTCTTGTAGATACATAACAAATATGCATATAGCGAACATTCCTAAACCCATACTTTATAATGTAATTGGAATATGTGTGCCAAGTTTGAACGTGCTTGCTATTTTTCATATGTAGTTATATTGCACAGTACATAATATATAATAAACACACATCGCTACATTAAATATCGACTTTTGAGCCTTGGCATATAAACATTGTCATGTTCACTGGGTTAGATGAGGGATGTTTGATGTTTCCAGCCCTTGTAACTCAATATTGAACATACATATCACAAACTGTACCTTTGAATTTTGTTCCGTTGTCCCAAAATGCGCCCAGGTGTTGCGCACGGGGAACACGTTTGCCAAGTCTGAAGGCCCTGGTTATTTTTCTCACATGTAATTGTATTCTATTACCACGTCTTGCGTCGCAAGGTAACAACAAACTATGGTAGCAGTAATAATTTCTTATCAAGAATTTTAACATTTTTTATAGTTCGATGCACATTCTCTAGATGATTGATACAGTTAACAACAACTTTTATGTTTTTATTTTTTGTACTCAGTTGTACAGCATTTTAATAGATGCAGTTCGCGGAAACTCAGAACCATCACAATTCCATCTCAATAGACTGTTGAAATATCTATCACAAGTGGGATGTATCTTTGTTTTTGCTCTTCTGTTGCTGATCAGACCACTAAAACAACCGACTAAAGACGCGACAGTTCTGGGGTGCTTTTTTGTCTTTTATTTAAATGTGGCCAATTTCGATTGTAATGATATATTGAGAATAATGCACCATCTAGCGACCTGAGATCACGAAACAGTTCCTGTACAAAATTGTTCGTTAACATTTACAGTTACATGAATTTCACAGAGAGTCCATGCTCCTTCCAACATTAAGGCATCAGAGAAAAAAGAAACAACAATACCGTACTCTATTTTTATGTAGCAGATTAGTGACTTTCTGTTGACTTTACAATCATACACATATATATATTAATACAATAATACATTTCAATGAATGTCAATTCATAGACTACGATAAATATCAGATTAGTGATTTTCTGTTGACTTTACAATCATACACAGATATATATTAATACAATAATACATTACAATGAATGTTAATTCATAGCCTTCAATTCGTACAAGTGACGCCTTGGCTTCTGAGTGGTCAGTGTCAACAGAGGATGACTTTTATACAATGGTGTGTTTATTGCGGAATTGTGCTGACCTTGGCTAGTACTTTGACTCAAATTCAAGGAGTCAGAGTCAGTTGCTTTGATCTACAAATTCATCTATGTATTGGAGTTGCACGTTTCGAACTCGTGTATACTGCAGGCTATTCAACCCAAATTTGTAACTAACGAATGTGAAGGACGAACGAGTGAAAGCTAATACGTGTTAGTTCTCTGTAGTGTCTAATCGATATAGAAGCTGCAATATCATTTTCTCTTCTCATAGGCATTACACAGTCGTCAGATCTACTCTTTTAAAATCGATTGACGATGTGACAGATATATATAAAAAAGCATTTATCCAATTACTTGATGGTGACAAACACCGTCATCTTATCACACTCGGTGTGCTATGTGGTGACGCAAGTATTGGCCGTGATGGATACAAGTTACTTCAAGAACGACGTGTTGTAAGGTTGCATTTCAGCGTTAAGCAAATATAAGTTGATGTGTCATGTTGTACGATGAATTGATGTTTGAGATATTATTGAACTTATTCAATAAGTTACACCGTGCCGTAATTTTGCGGTATTTTACGGGGTATTTTCATCCTACCATATGCGAAATGGAATGATTACGCGCGTAAGCGTCCCCTAATAATAAAAACAAACATGCCGGCCAAAGATGGGCAACCCAACGGTTTCGGACCAGACCCCACACAAAGTTCGCTAATTCTGTTCTAAACTTTTTTGATTTCGGCATTCCCATGATGTATCCTTAGGAGGAAAAGATGTATAATAATAAGGTACACCGTTGCATAGACCTTCGTTGTGCGTCGGTCGATAATCTCGATGTACTCTCTTCGTGCATACTTTTCGGTATCCTCGTAATAACCTCATAATACATACGTATTTGTGTGTGGCATATGCACGGAATGATTAGTTATGGTGTAATTGTAATGAATGTCGTGCTCGATGTAGTTTACGGGAACTAGATTCTTAGATATTCCTCTATGTGTAATTTTAAAGAAACCAATCCACCAACCTACGCTGAAAAATGATTCATTGAATGTGTGTAATTCTAGGCATTATATATGTTTATTTGTAACGTCTTCTTCCCTTCTTGTATATTGTGTTTGCTGTGTACTTATTCTCGTGCAATCACGTTTACTAGTCACTTCCCACCACATATCCCTGACGAACTGTATTGCTCAGGTTTCCACTATGCATGTAAATATATTGCAACCAATTGAGTCGTCTTGCCCTAACAATTGATCTGGCTTTCGTGTGGGGGTTCTTGATGTTCTAATTTTATTTATTTTGTTAATGGTTTTATCTAAACTTTAGTAACTATTGTTAGCTGGTCACTCGTTTATCCTGTGGTCTACCTTCTCATTCGTTCACGAATATTTATATATTCGTCACATGGAGTGTACATTATACTCTCTGTTTATTGTTCCCCGCAAATTGACGACACAGTGAACGGCCTCCCCGTCGCCCACTTACGTGCATTGTCCATACCGGGGGCAGAAGGTGTATTTAAGAACTCCGGTTATTTTCGAATCCAGTATACGGAAGGGGGTACTATATCAGTGTGATATTTATTTTACGCTCAAATTAACAACTGTTAATATGTGAACAACGCTTTTTGCCGATTTTTTTATACATACAATGTCAATGCTAAATTACTAACCTCTTTTATTTTCAAAACAAGAAACTCTGGAAAAAAACCACTCCCAGATGTTTCGGTCTTTAAATAGGATCGTGTACACATATCTGGCAATTATTCGAAACTCAAGATTATGAAGAACATTTTTGAAAAATAATGAAATCACATAACTATGTACTTTGAACAGACACTGCTATAGAGAATTAATAATGGTATATTTCCCGACGAAATGAGAACCTCTCACCTATAACAATCAATGCACGCCAGTTGTAATATGCAGAGAGATACACGTACACGTCGCGTGCTTTTTCACCATTGAACAATCAAGCAGAGAACATTTATAAAACGTGCAGCCTGAATAGAAAGTATTAAGAACTGGCGGTACTGGAAAAATATTAGCCGGAGGCTAACTCTCTGTAAGATAGTCTGTTATCAATGTATCGACAGTCTCTTGAGCAGTTTTACATTACATGCACGAACGGGTATACGATTATGCTGCCCATGTAGTCGAGTCGACGGTGACACTGTGAATTACCTGGAATATGCCTCCGTCATTTGAGACAATATATTTAAATAATAAATTGAATATTTGAATCAGATTCATCTGTAATGTCAATTTGGATATTGAAATTCGATTTGTGAAGAGACTTCGAGTCGCATCCGGAGCTTATTACTGTGTATATATGCGATGGTTATTGAACATAATGAGAAAGAATGGTCATACTAGAATCTCACTAATTGTTTGAAAACGTTTTAACAGTATTAGGATTCATATCAATAACAATGTGCGATGTGTTCCACCTACCAATTTAATATACATAAGTTGTCATTGTTTATGACCTATGAACTCTGAATTAGTCGCGTATGTAAACCCACATGTTACAACAAATTTAAATATTTGTTTTAAGCTTGACGTTTATATTTTTCTTTTTGTGTAAATCACGCAGAGTTCGCGCTGTGTTTCGAAAACAACCAGAGAGCAGAGAAACAATTATAGTGCAAACAATTATTAACGCAGTCGCAGTCCTAGTCTCTAAACCATTAACCTTGCTATCAACCCACACGCGGTATGCATAATGTAGATATCATTTATTAAAAACCACAATTACTTAATAAATCACAAAAAATGGAGAGACTGTCAGTTATCTCCCAAAGCCTACCATCCATGATGCATACAGCATCGAAGTAATCATGTTGGTGAGTATGAAAATAATATTTTGACGCAAATTTAAAGATTTAAAGGTATCATTACGAAATGAACAATATCTGATATCAATCTGAAATCTACATGTTAAAAATTGTTAAAAAATTTAAAACACAAAAAAAATTAATACTAGCCTAAACATCGTCGGGCAGGGAAAAAAAACTTCAATTTATATTAAATACAAAATTCACTTTTCGTCAGTTCGTTTTCTGAAGTCAAAACAAGCAATGTCCAGTAACAAGTGACCACAAAATTCCGAATATTGCAAAACACAATATAAGTGCATGTGTCTATTTTTGCAATTGGAAAGATTCACTTCTCTGTGGAAAAGTGTGCCTAATCATTTCAAATAATATATTTATCCAACCATATGCGTAAGCACAATTATTGTAAATTTCACTTTCACTTGACGTGGATGTCAATTCTTAGTAATCGCTTCAGTAAACATATTTCGTACCGGCATGGATGGTATTTCGAATGTAATAATTTTTCAATAGATCGGTGACTGACCCCCACCAAAGGCCTATGTAGTCTATTTTCCCAGGGTTTTTGTTCTGTGTCAATGTAGATTCAAAAATAATGCATGCAGAACGTGTCGTTTTGATCGAGTATGTGTGTACAACTAATGTCCACAGCGCGTTTCGTCTTGATCCTGTGTGTATGCACAGCCAATTTTCACAGCACGTGTGCGTGTGGGGGAAAGGGGTATTGTAGATACATAAAACATTCTAGACATTAACTTTAGACATTTGTTTTATTGCAGGAGAAGAAATAATTATTCATCTAACCAAATAGAACAAGAAGGGATATCAAGACATGTGGGACAGGACCTTTAACGAAGTACGTTACTAACGCGAGTTGACATTCTGTAGGTGTTAAATATCGCAGTTACACAAATCAGCGAAACGAGGAAATTAAATTCATTGGTGTACCGTTCACAACGCCCACTCGTACACTTAGAGTCATTATCTTATGGTATATTAAATCTACTAGTGATTATATACTCTACATCAACCTGGCGTGGTACATTTGTTATCTGCGCCGTAATGCTCATATTTTAAACTTGTGTAATAATATAAGTTTTGACGATGCGTAACTCAATCAAATAATGGAAGTATGGGTGTATCATTAACAAGTTTTGTGTGTTGTTTTACATACGATATCTAACCGAATGTATGATTGTACTGTTACGTAATCGTAATTATCTGACAACGGAAAACTAAGCTTCATATAGATGACATAGATAGGTCTACTTAATTTAATTGGAGTTATTATCGCAATACATATAATGTTCGTAATCGGGTGCACCCTTGATGACAGTTGAAACGTCATGTCCATATTTCTGTCTTATTGGGAATATTGGGGTGATTATTTTAAGTTTTCTGCAGTACCACTCTCTTGGTTAATGTGAAAAATTGTTTAGTCATTTGTTATTCTTGAAAATTCCCATTGGTATTCAACTACAGGCTGTAAACAATTGAGTCATTTCTAAATAAATACTCTAGTTTTTACAGGCCAATAATTATAACATTGTAAATTCGACGAACATCCACGTCGTTTGTTGCCAACTAAATTCGTCTTAGCTGTAGGTGTGTTCGCCTCGTTCCCATGCATGAATACAACCATATAACAGAATATATCCATGTTTGAGTACGAATGAGTGTATTAAAATAAAATGTTATCATATTAATATCTTTTACAAGTACCATGTTTGTATCACTGAAATGAAATCCATATTTAGGTTCATTTGCTGAAAACGAAACAAGTAGGTGTACAATCTGAAACAATATTTGTAACAGTAATTGCTTTCGAAGAGTTAACTAAGCAAACAAAGTCAATGACGCTTAGTTGCGAAATACAAATCTGGTTGTTATTTAGGGTTCTTCGTTATTCTTTGAGATTAAAAACACGTTAAACACCGTTTTTATTTTTCTTTCTTGCGTTCATTGACTGTTAGCATGGAACTCGTCATATGTGCAATGCTGTTATTTCTTGAGTTCATTTTATGTGCGTGAATGCGTCTTAACTCGTAGTACATACAAATTTAGTGCGACACGTAAACGCGATTTTGCGTGCGTTTCGAGAAGTTGACAATTAAACGCGAGACAAGAACCAAAGTCAGAACAAAAACTGGAATTGCGTTACCAGAATATGAAAATGTCTAAGCATTAGGTTTAGGGTTCATGTCCTATAACTCATCATTTAACTCATCATATCGTTGATAATGAGCGACGATTCTCTGACAAATATATCAGTTTTTGCATTTATCACATTTACCTCAGTGGCCTTGTTAATCACGATTTGGTATTATAAACATGCGACCTCACGTTCTCGCTATTTGTATGATAGATGTCTTGAATTGACCAATTATTCAACGCTCGAGAATGTCCGTGGTTATGCACACATTAAAGGTTGCAACATCTATCGCGCTAGCCAGTACTCCCTTTTTATCGACAAACGCTAGTTCAATTCCGGAATTGACCATGGTGATTCTTCAAGGGTATTTTGTGTAGCTCAGTTTCTCCAGACACATCCGATATATTTACTGGTTGTGTTTATCTCGAATTCACTTAGGATGCTCCTGATTGTATGTAGATTCTGAACAACTAATTTACCAAATTGTCAAATTCGCCATCAATATTAGATTTAACATCCGCCATTTCCGCCCTCTGTCTCATATTAAACATAGTCTTGCTCGTCGGTCAGACTGTCTCTACCGTTCGAATTAGATCACGCTGTGTAAGCCAAAAAGACTAATTTCATTCCACATATTATACGCCCACCGATATGTTCTTCCACAATAACTGCGGTATGGACTAAGAATGTGATCATTTATTGACACCTTGCGAGAAAAGACAGTGAAATGGCATGTATACTAGCTAGTATCTGCAAAGCTATTCCCTATTTGCACGCGGATTAAGACATGTAGCGCACACCGTTGTCTGATTTATAATGTGTAAAACAATCGATAAAAATGCTATAAAAATTACACACAGACTGAAACAAGGAATGGAGCACCCATTGCTGAATGTTTATGAAATAATGAGCTGGGATCAAGTGACTAATGACAGAGACAATGCCACGCAGTAAACTGAATCAATTATACATTCATGAGAAGCAAAAGAAACTACGTCCAACAAAGGCGCTTGTAAATACCAGACCGACGTAACAAAAAGAAAAATACGTGAGGCAAACCCACGAGGACAAGAAAGTGTCCGTGTAGGGTAATGAAAACAACCCGTCAACGAAACTGAATATATCCAAAAATCGTCTTGCTTGCATTGTGCGTTTCAATATACTATACAAGTACAAAACGAACTTAGAACTAAAGGACTACTTCTTCAATTGTGGCCGCCTGACGCTAGAATGCTCGGGTCTGTTATTTGAGAAAAAAGTGTTTTACAATGCTATATGGCGTCACCAAACTGTTTGAAAAATAGAAATTGTTGAATAAACTTGACTAATTCTCTCATAAAATTCAGTACTATAGTAAATCTAAACATGTTGTTGTTCGTGTTACCATGGATGCATAACTCAAAACAATAAAACAATGAACATTATCATGCTATTTTGAACCTACTTTCTTAAAAATTATTGGTAGGCTTCTACCCAATATCCTTCAAATTATGGAAAACAAATGTTTTCATTTTTCCATCTTTAATGATATGTATAAATTTATTTAAAATATTTAATCTAATAACATTTTGTAGTACTTTGAAATTTTGGAAATCGTATAAAATAAAATGAAAAATGAATACAAACTGTGCAATAGATCATAGTTTAAAGTGAGATTCTTTTCAAAATATTAAAATCATGACTATATAATATAATGAATGTAATGATTGTAATCACAGTTTAGTCCAATTTGTTTTACATGAATCAGTTCCTAGTGAGTTTTGGATTTACAGTATCATCTGAATGTGTTGATTAGTTCAGAAAGCTATTATTATCAGCGTGTGTCCTACAGTGCACGTTTTCCGCCATACGCTCTAATGGACATAATTAAACTACAGCATTTGCTGGTCTATATGATATGCTGGATGGACATTATAACTTAATCACCGGATAAATTATACCAGTTGTACAGCAATCATGCTATTTTCTAGATGAATAAATTAGCTACAGTACGGGAACGCTTCACACCACACATCAACATACAAGCTTCGCTGATTGAAGTGTCATGTCATGATCAGTGCAAGATAATTTATTTCAAAGGTCGCTTGATCCTGTTGAACAGAATCTTCCACCGCTCAATTATAGGCGACAGGAAATCTTAGATAACGACCTTGACATAAATACATTAAAGAAAACCATAACGTACCAATTAGATTCGTAATTATATTTTATCAAAATGTGTACAAGGATTTTTTCACCAGTGAAAATGTTTAAATTGCTCTCTCTGCTTGTTATAAATTTTACTTGTGTTTTTCACTAATCTTCAATATATTTATATTATTCGACCCATGCACCTAACTTATTCAACGCACAGAATCTCGGACTGCATAACTAATTGTATTTTCTATTGTGATTGACTTCTTTATTATGTGGATTGTATGTATCAGTATGCTGTGTTGTAAAAATGTCTGACCACTGCAGTGTTTTGTAGATGAATCGCAAAAATAAATAAATATGTTCAGTGTTTTTTTTTTCTAAATCTTGATTTTGAAATCCGTAACGGAATTATTTAAAAAACTAATGCGTGCATTCATTAGCACGGTTTGGTTTATTTACGGAGGCTAGAACAAATATTAAGGGTGAGTCTTGGGGTCATCTTTGTAAAAAATAACTACTTAACGTGGTTTGTATAAAGTCCAGCTCGTAATACGTATAATACATGACTTTCCGAAGGGTGAAAAAATGTATTTCTTTGCAGAATCACATAAAAGTGGTTGACAGAAAGTGGCATCGACCTACTGTTAACTTATAATCCTGATCAAACCAGTAGCATCATGCCAATAATCATATTACTAAGGGGTCCAACAGAACCTGGTCCAAACTTCTTATTATTCTGATTTTTTCTACTTTCATCGTTTTATTTCCTTGCGCTTGTTTGCCGAATGAAATCTTTTGAAACGTTGTTAGTAGGTTAGAGCTAATATAAAAGAACTTTTGATTGTATACACGGACACATGAAAAACTAAATCAAATTACGTGACTTTTTGCTCTTAGACTTGTATAGATCGAAATTGGTCTAAAACTATCTTCTCGAGAACCATTCATCCGATTGATCTGGAAATAAACATATATCGTCAATGGGACATGTACTGGTTAGTTTCATGAACATTTTAATTGGTCACGCGGTTCGATATCATTGGATATCGATACGCTTAATGCAAAATATCACGTGGTTTGGATTTAATCATTGATGTAATTCTTGGTATACCATATGGTTAAAATGCGAATTAAGTCACATACACACAATAAGCATTGAGAAAAAACATTGACACATGCAAGGTATCAAACAAATCCCAACATAATACAATATATGATAACATACGTTATATAGTATTATAAAACATGTTCACATCGGGAAAGGAATAAAGTACTGATCTCATAGCGCTACCTGTATAAATGAATGATGTCGATAAATGAAAAAGAACGAAAATCCAGTATAAGGTATATTCAGTTGGTCTGCTGCGCAGTTCGCAAAAAATTAAGTTACGCATGGGATAAAAAGGTGAGAATGCAGTGAACATATGTATAACGTATTAAAATAGATTGATAAGAAGTTGACATTTAAATGAACCTCGTTAATACGTATGTGTAGCGAGATCGCCCACATCTTTATCAGAGTACAATTAATTTAACAAAGTGAAAATGGTGTTTGTATTTATAATATCCGCATTTAATTGCGAAGCTCACCGAGTCGTTACTCATTACGTCACCAGACTCAGACAGTGGAAGCCCGAGGGTCACGACTTCGCAGCTTTTGTGCTAAATCACTTATACTTCAGACAGTATTAAATGTAATTGTATGCGATATATATTACTTAGCTCTTCGTATAAGCTAAACTTACTACAAGTCGTCTTTTCCGTGCGCGATACATTTGTATAAAGTAATTTTATTTTAATGTACAGATGCCGGTTTTAAAGCAGAGACATTATTAACAAATGTGATCTCGACAGCGTGGCGAGGCGTCCATCGACCGACTCGACTGTCATTAAGTGCAATTTTTGCTGGTAATATAGGTGATGTATATGTATATATATAGCCATGGAGGGCAAGACTTCTATCCTCCTTTTGTTTAATTTCAAGACACGTGTAATTAGAAAAAGGGTGTGAAATGACACATACTTCAATCTATCAACACGTGTTTAGGGATAATATTAAAAAACCTGTTAATGTTGGATGCTTAGATTTTTAGAATGTGTACAATCTATTTCGGTTAAAGCGCCACAGACGTCGTGTCGCGTCGTCATTCCTCAGCTTCTGAGAGCGAGGTTATTTGTAGTTATGTTGGCGATCGCCACTGTGTCTGCGGAAGTACTATGGGAGATTGCATGATGGGAGTGAAAAGTCCTTTGCTCAGTAATTTTTTTTTAGAAAAGTGAAAACTAAAGTGACTGTGAAATAAAGCTTGGTTTTAAATATTAAATATTATGACATTTGGATGTAATAATGAAAGGAAATTGAACTGGTATGAAAGGGCAGTAAATGTAGCCAAAATACGTCAAAATACATCCATCAAGGCGGTTGCAAAGTGTCAACAACTATGGATGAGGTAAAAGACGTCGTTTGCAGTTTGCGTGAATGGCCGGGGAGAAATAAATCATTCAAATTCTGTGCTTCAGTAACAGTATTTGCTACTTTTTTGTGCAATGGAAATTAATACAAAAAATGCTGCCATAAGACATGTCCTTCTAGTACACAAAACAACCCTGGGACGTTTATCTTGAGAAATTGAGAAGAAAAACATTGCGATGTTCTCGTTCTCTTGGTATCATTTCCAACTGTCACCAAACTGTACGTTTTGACGAATCATTGGCACTTCTGGGACTTGTAATAATTTTCTTGAAACTGTACAGCAAATCACATATGTTCCTTATTAACTGTTCATAGTTTTTCTAAATTTCAGTTTTTATTGTTCATAATTATTTACAGTAATAACATATTTTTCCGATTGTGTGCATGACAGCTTTACCCACACACAATAAGACAGGATGATATGTACGGATATGTGTGAGTATGTTTCATGGATTAATAGGTCACTCCTTTGCTTCAATTCCAACTACATCTCTTGATATATCACTTGCTGTTTATCATCCATATTTTGATATCCCACAATGTGTCGCAAAATTTGACCAGCCTTGCTTCTACCAGTCATTTAATTCAACTCCCATATTGTCCTTCACAGTGAAGGTTAATGCAGATATATTGTAAATTACACAGAGGTAACACTACAATACATTTCCCTCCACATTCCCCTGTATTACATAACAATCTTTGAGCTGAGGCAGTTATGGTTCTACAACCACAACCAGTTCTCTTGTTATGGTTTGGAATTAGGTTTTTCGTTTGGAGTATACCACGCTTCTTGAATATGACCGTGTTTAGATTTTTAATCAGGATTATAATTATATTACATTTTTTGGCATTAAAACAGAATAATCAGTACCTGACTGTGCAACACAAGATCACAACTTCAATCAGATCAAACTGTGGACGTACATTTATTGGTTCAGCTTCCTATACTGCGTCAGGGTCAAATACTCAAATATAGCTCTGTCAGTGATATTCAAACAGAGAACAAATATTTTGCTCTCAAAATAGCCACTATAAACGAGTCTGTTTTTTCAGTAAAATTGATGGAAATAAAGAGAATACCATATTCTCAATTTAGGCAATAATACCGATTATCTACAACCCGGGGTTCCGTATCACTGCGTCTTGCTGCTTTCATATCAATTGTCATATACGGACGTAATCTCAAATACGCTCATGCCGGAGGTTATTGAAGAAAATATATAGGAAACACAATATAAGGAGTCAACTGAATGTCTCCAGTCAACTAAGCAAATCATCAACTGTTTTTGATAATATAATTCAATTGTGAAATATGATTTTCAGGTAATTTGGAAGTTGTACACATACAAGGTTATAAGATGTAATCTTATGATCGTAAATATTGGAAATATACCATAGTGAATTTAATGTATAATGTAGTATATTTATTACTAAAATTTGTGTCGGTGAAGAACCGATTGTTTCGCGTGAGAAAAAGTGAATTGACATGAAATAGTACTAATGCTGATTTGATCACTGGGAATCTAGTCTGTTTGATATTTCTCATTTAGTGTCGTCAGAAATGTGGCTCATTTAGAATGAGTTCGCATTGTATTCATTAGAATAAAATATACCGTTTATCATCTGCTGAGATAACGTCGTATCCGGAATGATTCTTAACCATATACGTACATGACATTAAAATGTTTGAGTACATATATAATTTGTGGTCTTCGTGATACGTATCTACCGTGATGTGCTGCTATACAATGATTGATTCTAACGAAATGGGAGGTTGTGACAAAGATTTGTTGTTTCCGGTGATCCACCCAGTATCCAGAGATTGTATCTGAAATTACGATGCGTTCTATGACATCACAGATGACGTAAACATATTTGGTTTATGAAGGAAATAACACTATACTAAATATTTATATAAAAATAAACTCTCAAGGCGGACTAGTCTACCGGGTACAATTGGAAGATGGGAAATAAACCGTAAAACCCACAATTCATATTATTTGAATCTATATCATTATCCCTCAATTATGAGACAGCTAATGTTATTGGTCAACAGCGGTCACGTGGTTGTTTGATAAATATTGTCCTCTCTCAGCGTGTTCATTGTCTCTGGTGCATTTATGTGTACCTGGCCTCACTTGGATTGTCGCAGACAATAAGACGGCTCTCATGACGCTTTTCATACGTTTCTCCACTGGGAGATATTTTTGAATTAACTCACAAAGTTTGCGTTTTGACACACAGTTTTACCTTGCTTTCAGGATAAGAAAACACAATTTCGCAATTTTGCTGTGAAAATTGGTATAAACATGACATATAAACGTGAACAAATGTCTGTGTTTTGCACCAATGTTATGTAAACAATCAATGTAATTTACGTAACGCGTATTTAAGTTAAACATGGGGAACGTAACAATACAGTATAAAATAAACGCTCTTTAGTGACGCTGGAAAGTGTTTCATGTTTATAAAAACTACGATTTGTTAAGATTAATGAGATCAAATAATTAAAACTATTTCGTTGTGTTTTCTTATTTATATATTACATTCATTTCTATTATTTCATAAATTCGGATATGAAGGTTTCAACTCTGGTTATATTACGACCTAGTTCGCCTTTTTATCGAGTTCACGAATTTTAAAATCGTATTTAGAAAGTTTGCTTTATTGTCTTTGTTTTATTTAGATCATCGCAAACCTCCTCTCGGCACTGTACAGTGAATTGTTGAAGCAGGTATCGCTTTACATATGATATGACACTTTATCAGTAGGATAAGTGCCCTGCATTGCGGAAGCGTATAGACGAGCATGAGGGACGTGGTCGTCTGGCAAACGATTTACTTGCTACTGTGAGTGCGGAGGAAATGCTATATCGAAATAAACAACATGAGGGAGAAATATGAGCCGTAACGCGAGGTTTCGGTGACACATTTACCTGGTGGGCAAATCATACAGTGGAATTAACTGAATATCAACATAATTCAACAATTAGATGTATAACTATACCCAGCAACTGTCACTAGCCACAAAATTGATAAACAAACACAAAGATGGAAAAGACACTTGTTAAAAACTAGCGGGTGCTTCTGGACCATTCAGAATGTTCCATAACATTAAATACGTCCTGTTTTCCAATGCGTGGAAAGGGAAAGGGTACACTGTCATTCATTGGCTTTTTTAGGCGATATCATATTTAGATTTAGGGCATTGTACAACTATAGAGCATAGCGATCGCCTGCATTGTGCAAATGTTATGAAATCAGGGACACTTTTCGAATTATCCACGACTCGATGTACTACAATCACGCATGACGCAATCATTGTTCTAAGGATTTTAAAGCATATTCCAATATAAAATGGATGTCATTTTTTCTCAGTACGAAATTAGCACCGAATTGACTGGACTTATTGAATGCTTCAAAAAGTATGATACTTTTAAAAGATATGATACGAAAAAATAGTGTATGTGCCTTTCTTGAACTAGTTTATCAACCTTTCGTTTTGCTAAACGGTCACACTGGTAATCCATATAACTATATTACCGAGATGTTGCACACTACTGTATTAAAATGGAGCTTATAAACCGATTTATTATACATAAAACATATGTATTTCTCTAGGGGCTTATACACGGATATATCGCATAATATTATATTTCTGACACCGAAAGCAATATAATTTATGTGTCAATAAAATGCCGGACGTGTTCGAACGTCATGTTTACGTCGAATTTGAATATTATATCGTCTATATCAGACGCAGCAACAATTTATCCCTTGGGACTGAAATACACTGATGTCGTCGAACGCAAACAATGTCGCAGGTACGAATACTTTTTTGTCGGGCTGTTATATCCCACTAAATTATTACTAAATGCAGGAATTGATGTAATAATAATACGGTTATCACGAGAAAAGTTGGCACTCTCCCTCCAGGTTGATATAATGTTGTAATCAGCCGCATCGACTTCCCTGGTACATGCAAGAAACATTTACAATCATGAAAAGCATTAATGCATTTGTGAAGAAAAAGTAGATCAAAATGCCTGCGCATTTTTTGACAAAAAGGAGTATATTAACCCCAATACAGAAGTCCCGATAAGTAAAAACATTAAAAATAATTTTCTGGGAGTGACAAAAATATCTAACAAAATTTCACGATATTCTTCAGTTCAATCAAAATGTCTCTCCCCAATATTGTTCCACACAGTGGGGCGTCCTCAAGCATTGTCCTCTTGAATGAGCAGAAATATACAACTATCAGGGCTTTGGCTGAATCTCTTGTTCATATCAAGTAATCACTCACTGTCAGAAGTTTACATGGTCTGTGAAGACAAATGTTGTATCAAGATTTACTCTAAGTCTTTATACGTGATCACTGGCTGTGACTTTTTGTACTGTATGTATTCATGATAGGCACATGTTCAATGTACACTTCGAAATGACATCTAACATTTGTCAAACCATGATTTCAGTGCGTCAGTATCACCCTGTGAAACTGAACAGTCACACGTTGTCCGTATAATAATGAATAATTTGAGATTATCAGCGAAACATATTGAGTTACATTCATTATAAATTCTAAAAATCTCATTTAAATATAGAATAAAAGAAAGTGGCCTCAGCTAGGATCTGCTTTAAGCGTGCTACAACATATCAGTGGATAACCTTATCAAAAATCTTATAAAAGTTTGTGAAGGTTATATCCATCTGTCTTGAGTTATGAAATACCAATCTGGCTTCATGGAACAAAACCCAGTAGATCGTTTACAGGACCTTTCAGACACAAACCATGTTGGTGGTCAGATAAAACACAGCTGACAAGACTGTGTAAATGTTTACAAACACATTTTGGAACATATTTGTTATAAATTTTAGATGAAAGGATATCTTAATATAGACAGAGTGATTAGTATGGGGGAGGATCGTTCATCACGACATGACATATCGATATCGGATAAACAGAGTCACGTGCAGCCAGTGTAATCGAAATAAATAAATAAATAAATAAATAAATAAATAAATAAATAAATAAATAAATAAATAAATAAATAAATAAATAAATAAATAAATAAATAAATAAATAAATAAATAGCAATTATATTCTATGCGTTTTACTATTATGCCATCATTATTTCGCTTGCGTTTTAATAAACATACACACTCACTTTCCATATGGCTACATACTAATACTCAACATGTTTAATAACACACATATGTATTCATATGTAGATTAAAATCGATATATATATATATATATTGTAAGGACAGATAGAGTGTACTCTATACAATGGACCAAGCTCAGGTGGTGACTGTATTAGGCCGTCAATGTATGACTTGTTCGTTTAACTGTTTGCACGTGTCCTGAATAAAAAAAAAAACTCAAATGAATTTTGAAAAGTAAAATATAGGTTATAATCTTACTGGAATCTGTTTGCATTTTGTTTTCCAGATGAAGGGATGCATTATATTTCTTATGGACACCCTTGGTGCAATGACATGTATAAGGAAGGATTGTTCGCCGTGTCGTGACATATCGGTAACAGATTTACGTGCTTATACGAGTAAGCGGAGAAAACGTTTTATTGAAAACAGCGATATGAGAGATTATTGTGAATCACGATGTGACGTATTGGTTATGTATTTACATTGTTGTATCAGGCGAATGCTAGAACAATCTTAATCCCTAAAACGTGATATATAACTCTGGTATCGTCATCTGCTATACGGGTATTCACGTATATATCGTCATCGGCTACACGAGTTTTTACGTAGTTATCGTCATCGGCTAAACGAGTATTCACGTAGATATCGTCATCGGCTACACAAGTATTCACGTAGATATAGTCATCGGACACACGATTATTCACGCAGATATCGCCATCGGATACACGAGTATTCACGTAGATATCGGCATCGGATACACGATTATTCACGTAGATATCGTCATCGGATACACGAGTATTCACGTAGATATCCTCATCGGATACACGAGTATTCACGTAGTTATCGTCATCGGATACACGAGTATTCACGTAGATATCAGCATCGGATACACGAGTATTCACGTAGATATCGGCATCGGATACACGATTATTCACGTAGATATCGCCATCGGATACACGATTATTCACGTAGATATCGTCATCGGATACACGAGTATTCACGTAGATATCCTCATCGGATACACGAGTATTCACGTAGTTATCGTCATCGGATACACGAGTATTCACGTAGATATCAGCATCGGATACACGAGTATTCACGTAGATATCGGCATCGGATACACGATTATTCACGTAGATATCGCCATCGGATACACGATTATTCACGTAGATATCGCCATCGGATACACGATTATTCACGTAGTTATCGTCATCGGATACACGAGTATTCACGTAGATATCAGCATCGGATACACGAGTATTCACGTGGATATCGGCATCGGATACACGATTATTCACGTAGATATCGCCATCGGGTACACGAGTATTCACGTAGATATCGGTATCGGATACACGATTATTCACGTAGATATCGCCATCGGATACACGATTATTCACGTAGATATCGGCATCCGATACACGATTATTCACGTAGATATCGGCATCGGTACACGATTATTAACGTAGATATCGGCATCGGATACACGATTATTCACGTAGATATCGGCATCGGATACACGATTATTCACGTAGATATCGCCATCGGATACACGAGTATTTATGTAGATATCGGCATCCGATACACGATTATTCACGTAGATATCGGCATCGGTACACGATTATTCACGTAGATATCGGCATCGGATACACGATTATTCACGTAGATATCGGCATCGGATACACGATTATTCACGTAGATATCGTCATCGGCTATACGAGTATTCACGTGAATATCGTAATCGGCTACACAAGTACCCATGCGGATATCGTCATCGGTGATACGAGTATTTACGTCGCCACGGCTAAATAAGTACGTAAATATCGTCAACGGCTACACGAGTATTCCCGTTGATATCTTCAACGGCTATACGAGTATACACGTAGAATTGCGTATTCACGTGAACATCGTCATCGGCTACACAGGTATTTAAGTTGAAACGAGTATTCACGGGGAATCGAGCATACACGTGGATATCGTTAAACGGCTAAACGAGTATTCACGTCGATATCGTCAACGGCTAAACGAGTATTTACGTTAATGTCGTCATCGGCTGCACGAGTACTCACGTGGATATCGCCGTTGGCTACACGAGTAATCACATGGACATCCATCCATTCAGACAGCATTTACAGTATATTTTCCCGAATGACTACTATACGATTGGCCCCGTAGTGTAACATGGTGAATATGTTCAATTTCAATACAAATCTGTCTTGTTAATACAAATTACGAAAACACGTCGAAAGTGGCACAGTGACAATGATCTTAATTGAAAAAAAAAATGATATTCCCGTAGAAATAAACGGTGCTCAGAAAAGTCACCAATTTAATAATATTTAAAAAAAAAATATTATTCGTGTTTTCTTTTGATTCGTTTATCACACGTAATACTAAATAGTTACGTGCACTGAACTGGTACAATGAATTGCACCAATACTCAAATTTACATTTACGTAATTGTTGAGTAAAAAAAAACTCCGCGCCTTAAACAAAACATGTTCGCGCGTGATAAATAAATAAATAAATAAATACAATTAATGATCTCATTGTAGTTATCACTCTCCATTCTCAGTTTTAAGAGCATTGACTACATTCGGTGGACGGTTATTCCCTTCACGTCTTGCAGTGTGTGAACTCTCGTCGTTATATAATTTTAATGGTTTCCGTGCTTGCAAATCGTAACATGGTTAGACAGCGTATTCACTATCAATTGGACTAATTCGCGGCATTGTATCTATTGTTGGAATATAATTTCAGACTCTGTGTTCTGACTTGCAGATTGTAAGTCGTTGGTCATGCAGACCACGATTTCAGGATACAACACTTGCCGGGTAGTAAATTATTAAACTACCACTAAAAGCCGCCTGTTATGTTATTGTACACGCGGCATCAAACGAGATCTTAATATCCAGGTACGGTGGGTCAACTGGAGGTCGCCGCCGTAACTGCAAATCAAACGCGATTTGTTTTTTGACCAGGTAACGTCTATATTCAAGGCTTTGAAATGTGCGTTACATGTCTGCCGTCAATTGTTCAACGTGGGATAACACTAAATTTAGCGCCCGAGCCAGAGATGTGCCATTGTGTCGTATAATTGAAATAGCTCCGTCTGGGACCGTTTAAAGACGGACATTCCATAACAATTGCAAAATACTCGTCAATAATTGTTTATTGCTATTTAAGCCTCCGGGGAACCATTGGGTTCTTGTTTGGTTCAAGCCGGCCTAACTAACGTTACAACAGAATGGAGGAACTAAATTTACACAACGATTATTGAAAAAATCAGCAATTAAACACATTATTTTCCGCCATATATTTGCGTGCATACACACTTTTGAGTAGTATATTAAATAAACGCGGTAGCTTTCCCCAATATTTGGCAATTTAATGGGAATCGTGAATATTACCGGGCTACCGATTAACGATCTACCACATACCGAGAACTGCAGGTAATATCGTCATTCGTAGTTAGCCAAAACCGCAGGACACGTGACACTCAACGTGTAAAGCTATATTTTGGCTTTATGTGCGTAATTCTGAACATCATTTTCTTTCTCGAATGAAAGCAATCTCGACAAAGAAGCTCGTCAAGTTAGCTTCATTGACTGAGTGGTAAAAACATAACACAATCAGTCGTTTTGAAAACACCCACAGTCTTCGGTGCGCCCACGACAAAATCTCACCGTGGGATGGCGCTTTGTATATAATATCAGTGTTTGTAATGTTCCAGTACATTCGTAGCATGCGCAGCTAAGCGTGTGCCCGATCACTCACAGTGTTAAACGGGCTTGATGAACATCCAATCAGTTCGGCCCTCATATTGCTTGGGAAGAGTAACATCGCGCGATTCGAGCTCCGCCAAGTGTGGAATGGTTTATCGCAGGGAGCGACAGTTTGTCGGCCTATAGCGTTGGACATTCTCATAACTCCGGAGTACGAACAACACGCCGCTGCTGTTTGCTGTGTATGTGTTATCATTTTGTACACTTCATTTCTGTGGTGGAATCGTTGGTGTGGAAAGGGATTGTTTTTTCTTCTCACAATCGCCTTTTAGAATATCGCGCATTGTCGACTAAGAACGTTGTGAGCATTACGCCCAGATCTGTTCATTGAGAACTGTGCTGTTGTTATATGAACTGGAGTCATTGAAACGAATGAAGGGTACCGAAGTATTCAAAACAACTACTGGGTACGCAGCAACCGTATTGTTCGTTGATAACAATGACTTACGCCGCCACTTCACCCTTGCTATCTACACCGATTATGGAAGAACTTGCACTCGTCTCACCGAGCGGCACGGAATACGTAGTCAGCAACGGGACATTGACGCTAATAGAGACAGTGTTCACGATGACGCCGGTGAACCAGTCGCTGTCGTCGACGGAGATGGAACAACTCGAGATTTCCCCGGTTATGAGCATAGTTATATCTGTGTGTGTCATTACGTTGAGTCTGCTTATTGTGTGCGGCAACGCATTAGTCATACATACGGTACGTATGGAGAAATCGTTACACACGGTGGGCAACTGTTTTATCGTGAGTTTAGCTGTTTCTGATTTGCTCGTTGGTCTGTTCGCTTTGCCATTTAATATCGTCACCTATCTACCGAACAATGCTTTCCCGCACCTCGGAGACGTTGGTACTTCACTGCGGGATGTCTGGATCACGCTTGACTATCTCCTGTCTTCAGTTACAATTTTAAACCAGGTGATGTTAAACCTCGATCGTTTTTGGTCGATCACATCGCCGATACGCTATATGAGAAAACGGACGAAACGCAGGGCGTTCTTTCAAATTCTCGCGATATGGATATTTGCTATGTTATGGGTATTGATACCCGCTATAGGCTGGCATGCGTTTTTCCCCAGCGTGTCGCACGAACCGAGGACCCATGACGTACTGTTTAACGATAGTGCCTGGTTTATGCTCACCAGTGCCGTCGTTATCTTTTTTATCCCACTTTTTGTTATGTTTGGTATTTATGTAAGGATATTTGTAGAAATCAACCGGCGCTCAAAAATGGCAGTTGGGCGCTCTAGTCGAGGAAGCACCATCTCGCGTAAGAACAGCGAGATACCTGGACTGACCTCCCAAGAGTTGGAAAAACTTCGCGCCATTTACAGAAAGACTCGACGATCTGATAGTGATGGTAGTCAATTAAACGGGCATGTCAGAGGCGATGTAAGTATGAAAATGGTTAGATACTATTCGAGTATTAATGAGGAAACATCAGAAGAGTTGGACGCTGCCGAGAAACCCAATAACGCCAGAAACAATACTAAGACAATCGGTATAATACACGAGAACGACGGCGCGACCACGGGGGAAAGAGAGTCCATCGAAGCAGTTCAAACAAAGAAACTTACGTGCTTAGAAGAGGAAATTGACAGGTATAACATCGCTAACGAATTACTAAACCACATTCCCAATGTACAGATATTTAACGAAATGTCATCACAAGACGAAGATAGGGGTCTCGAAATGAAACCAATATTGAGTGAAACAGAGCACACCGTTATAATCGAACCCGACGATAAAGTTGACGAGGGCGTCGGTGACGATGATGATTTGTGTTCCGACGAGGGCGATGGATGCATCAGCGACGACGATGTTTTTATTGACGGGCAAAGTAACAAACGTGGAGAAATGACCGTTTTTTTTAAGCCCGTTCAGCGTCAGTGTCCCAGTCGGACTTACAGCCGAATCCCCGTTCACGACTACTGCGTCTGGATTCCTAGAACCACCAACGGAGTTCTAGACAATACCTCTGTTAAGTCAGCGATGACGCAAGAACTTGTTCCCGACAGCGCTCCAAGTGGCAGTGACACGGTTAAATTACACCGAAATGTCAAGAGCGAGACGAGTCTTCTTGATATGAAGAAACGGATTCCATGCGTTCACGCTGAGCGACATCCAAGTTCAAATGAAATGTCAATTAGTAGTATATCCAAACCAACAACGTTTCGGTCCTTCGCCCGCAGTTACTCTCAGTCAAGGGTGTTGGACGCCGCCTTACAGAGAAAAGACTCAGTTGGCAGCGCTATTCATTCTAAACTTCGATCTGTCAGCTTTTCAAAAAGCTCGTTTAGTTCTTCGTTCTCCGGGGCTGGAGGTCGAGGCAGTTCCGTTCGGCTACAGCTCAGTCAGCAGGCCAAAGCCGCCAAACAGTTAGGTATAATAATGGCGTGTTTTTTGCTTTGTTGGCTTCCCTACTTCGTCCAGGTGGTCATAATAGCTGTCTGTCCCGGATGTTACAATTTATCTCTTTTACAAATTGCCGTATATCTTGGATACTTAAACTCGCTGTGTAATACATTCCTATATGCCATGTGCAACGCAAAATTTCGGAAATCTCTGAAAAACAAACTGCTTAGTCGTTGTTGTCAAACTGGCAAGTTGGCTTCCAATTTACCGAATTCCATGATTTGAGTTTTATCGAATTCCTGAAAAAACAGGATATGCCTTCGTGCATTTTTTTTCTTTTACTGGTTGTAAAAAAAATGTTTGCTAATGTAGCTTGTATAACAATGAATATGAGTGGCATGGCGCCAGATAGTGACGATTGTACCCTGTACTTGTGTCGATAACCACTCTCATTAACCTCGTTCTCAAATTGAAAACAAAATCACCGAGTACGAGGATTATGTATTCTAATACAATGAAACGAGACGGATTTACTTGGCATCTCTTGAATTTTACAGTGATAAGATAAGATGTCGCCGAGTATTCAATTTAATTTATCAGCGTTGCGATGGAATAATGGAGTGCGACTTGTTCTTTTTAACTAACCAGAAATATATATATATGTTATCATTCCCTTCAGTTGCGCTGTACTCATTTACCTTTTTCACGAATTGGATTTATTTTTTATTGAGAAATGAAATAAAATGGTATTTCCGCATCTCTGTCTTGCTTTCTCAAACAAACTGAAGGTTTCGTTCCTTCGTTGGCTTCTATCAGTTAATTGGGCGAAATGCCCGACGGGGTTAAACGATCTCTGGTGTCTTCTTCGTGGAGCTGCCATTTGTTTCTATAATTGGGAAAAAGTTTGATGGGAGAGGAGGGTCATGAGAATATGACCTGCTGACTAACAGTACAAATAGAGAATTATTATACATCTTTTCCTCCCAAGGATACATCATAGAAATGCCGAAATGCAAAAAGTTTAGAACAGACTGATTTAGAGAACTTATTTTTGTGTAGGGTCCGGTCAAACTTCGCACTGGAGGCTGCCATGTTTGCTATATTATACTTATTAGAGGACGCTCGTTCCATTTTTGGAATTCGCATTTCCTAAGTATCCATCGCTGTATTTCAATTACTTGCGATTTTTTCAAATTTGTGACGTTGTCAGTAAAACAATTACTTTATACACATATTTTATCCATTTTAAACCCCAGTGACTAATAAAGCCCTTCACGAGAATACATGTCAGATTAAAATGAGTCAGGTACAATCGAAATCGAGCCAAATTTAACTGAGAAGTACCTTGGCGTTTTATGTCCTGATTTGCATAACAAGCTTACGTCATACTGTTGAAATACGCACGTGCGTATCCCAGTGTATCTCCGGGTCCCCAGGACACTGTGACATAGAACAGAATTGGTGTTATCGTCGACGCTGCTGGAACATCCGGATTGTGCAAAACCGAAAATGATCGGGGATGTAGTCTTGAATCAATTGCAGAACTCATTGAATCGCTGGTTGCCAGGTAACGCAAATCTAGCGTAGTACATCGATATCGTTCATTACAAGAAATGAACGACTAAATGGATTGCCTCGCGTATTCCTTGTACTGTTGTAACATCAACGCACAGACACCTCATATAAATGTTATCCTTGCTCAGAATATTAATACATGGCAAATACGAATATATGAAATATATCCCATGAGCCTCCATCATTTAGTTTAGTTCTGCTAAAATCATAGTAAAGCACAAACAATGTGGTTATTAACATGTCAAAGGGCACACTTGGTGTAAGAAAGGTAATAACCCTTGGACTTGCAACATGTCACATTGCTCAATGTGTCTAACAAAACATAATATACATATTCCATTCTTGCCTTCACCATGGACCTACCAGCCTCGACGTATTCTTGTTTTCTCACAATGCAATTGGAGTTTATGTTTCCGGAATACAATATTAGCAACACGTCTACGGTGATATGGGCTATGCGTGCAATAATAATTGACTATATGACGTTATACAAATAAAACTTGTATGTTTTTATTTTATATCTCCAAATTTTAGCTACGGCATACATATCTCACATATGTTACCATGGTAACGACGAGAGTGGTATTATATTGCGATATATTTTGCTTTGACTTCCGCGCACCTCTGAATTAATGCTAATGTATCTAAAAGATCTTATGCAAAGGGCATTCCATATAAATCGCACCAATTACCAAAGATATTGATCCCGCTTGACAACTACATGCATGATCCAAATCAGATGTTATTGTTGTGTCCAATATGGGTCCCATGCAACCGTGACCTATACAACAAATACGTTATTTGATTGCACGAAATTCTGAACTGATCGGTATGTGTATGTTTCATACTGGTTATATTTCGTTGTGCTTTTAATTTGATTGAGACGTGACACGTATATGTTTCTACACATGTTGCTATATAGCACTAGGTTTGGTCGCCTGCAAAGTGCACGCATCCGTACCAAATCATTGTTAATGAGAACACATTTCATTTTCTTACATGAGTGGCAATCCATGTATTCCCATGTCTTATAAATGCACTTCACGTTGCAATACTTGAGAAGACGAAACACCGCAGCCCAACGTAGATACGTACACGTCTCGAAGCGAAGTTATGTTGAAGCTTAAGTGGGAGTACGTTGAACACGATAATGTTATCTTCGCTCTGAGTGGTTGGAGTATTTTCTAATGAATTTGTCATAATAATCTTGACATTAGACTTGATGAACTCCTTAATACAAGTCAGGGTCATATTTAAAGTATGATAGTTCGCGTTGAACTGAATTGAATTGAATTGAATTGAGTTGAATTGAATTGAAACAAACTTGAACTTCAAGTTGACTGACGTGGTTCAACAAACATAAGTTTACAAAGGGAATTGTTTTGGTCACCTAAAATCAAACTTTCCGTTAAACACACTTGACCTTAAGTAATTACGCTGACATAGAGTAAGACACATGAGTTTACCAAGGGGATTTGTTTTGATCAATTAAACCCAAACTTCCGTCTTACTTGTTCTACGTGAAAAATAACGCATGTAAGAGCGCGTACACGTCTTCAGATTCTCAAATTCATATTCCGATGAGTTGTAGTAAGCGTCATAGTTGTTAAATCTGTATTGGCTTATGGTAAATGTCTATTAGTACTCACAACATCTCTGAATAGGTAACTGGCGGAACGTCGTATTTACCGTCTTTCGTTAATTGACGTTGACAATATCGACGAACATATGTCTGAATAATGCAAATCCAAATAGAATATAACACCGTGACTTACTCTTTGCTCGGCCATTACGTGGCATTATGTTGGACATTACTGTATATAACGCTCCCGAGAGAGTCATTATAATACAATAACAAAAAACGTCTTTCAGCGTATTAATAGTTTTCTAATAAATCAGAATTACAGATGACAGGAACAGCCTGCAGATTGTCATGGAGTATGATTGTTATTGATTTTGAAACCTGTACGATATTAGATACCACTACTTATAGATGCGCGAAGACATGCGCACAAATTCGAAAACGCGCAAGTTGGACACTCATAGCTGAATAATTGACTGGCTTTAACTCAGAGGCACTAGAAAGCATTGTGGGTAGTTTTTGTTAATTATTGACATATTCTTTGTCCATAAAACGTGTTACGCTAAACTCGTGTGTACATCTTTAGTAAACTACTCAACTCGATCAAATACGATGCTCTATTTATTATTGTCAACCGAACTCATTCTACCGTGGAAGGGATTCCGTGCTGTATCATATGTCTCAGACAGATTCCGTTTATGATCGATCGACCATTATTTTATTGACATATCACGTAAATATAAAGCACAGTAATAATGTGAAAAGATAGTTTAAGCCGCTAAAACGTGCTGAGGAAACGATAGATATATATTCAAAATATTGACCTCAGCTTCACGTGGAAAATAAAATTTCGCCGTGATTTTACGGTGTGATATGAACTCATGCACCATGACTTGCACTGGAACACGGTTTAAGTTAACACGCTACTAACCAAGGCAAAACAGGAGGTCAGTTAAACGATATTAGACTGCACTTGTTTTATGTCGTGAACAGAGTGCTTGGACACATGATTTAGGAGTATAGTACGATGCCCAAAATCTCTAGTGGAGTTCTCTCGCCCCTATGTTACTATACCTCACCACGTGACATAGTAGCCAACAACATTATGAGACAAGGGAAGCGGGGTGCACCACCGCCGTTACCTGAGTCGAATTGTCAATTAGCAACATTCTTGTAATTATATTCGCATTAACATTATGACCGGCCGTTCGTAAAATCATTTGTTTCATAGACACAACTGTGCATAAATCAATGTATTTGATGCGGCAGCCAAAATAGCACTCTTTCACGTGCAAAATGGACAGCACGCGTGCTCATGGTATTCCAGCAATATGGAATTCTCTACCAACTTGAATTCTCAAAATACCAAGGTCAATCCAAAATATAAACACATGGCTTAGTATCCGCATTTCCCAACAAAACAATAGTTAATACTGGCGTATTTACTTGACTTTTCCCTACACAGCATTTCGACATCTATATGTGCGCGCCTTTGGAAATGACTTCTATTCTTCATGAACCAGACAGTATCAAGAAATGTACGTTATCAGAAACAATACGGGGGCTAGCGCGCGAAAGAGCGAGCGACTGAGCGAGCAAGTGAATGAGTTGAAGTGCACGAGCGTGAGTGAGTGAGTGAGTGAGTGAGCGAGCGAGTGAGTGAGTGAGTGAGTGAGTGAGTGAGTGAGTGAGTGAGAGGGTGAGTGAGTTCAATGAGTTTAATTGAGTGTGTGGGTGTGAGTGAGTGATTTAGTTCAATGAATTCAATGAGTTCAATGAGTGAGTGAGTGTGTGAGTGAGTGAGTGAGTGAGTGAGTATTTCTAATACACATTATAAAACACACTTTGAGTGCACTCTTTGTTAGTATCTTGCATTGCACATGTTTATCATATAATCACGGTACATCGTTTTCGTGAGTACCGTTTACATCCTGTTAAGCTTAGGTAACATGTTATTACATCTACATGTAAGTCTGATATACAATTCCTAATTAATTTTCTTCCACGACAAAGTATTGATGCTACAAAGAGCACACTACCTGGTAAAGTAAAGTTGCCCATCTCGTGATTCTAATTTAGTAAAACAAATGGGCAGTCTCACTGTCAAGCATACGAGCAGGAACAACAAGCAGACGCCACTACAGACATTGTGAATTTAGTTTTTATTACAGTATTGAATTTAAATAGGCATTTGTACAACAAACTGACGCATTCATTTGGTGATAGTTCCCATCATGCTCCACGTGGGAAATCAAACGTATCCTTACATGTGGAAGAAATCATAGAATATATTCATTCGTATTCATCGGGTGTTTTTGACAGCCATCATGCACACAAGGCAACAGACACACAGAAGTAATAAGCAATCGTCAAGCGCACTGATAACTCAATACGCACATTTCAAAGATAATAATGTCAATTGCACGATGTATATATACAATAAATACCCATTTGAGTCGAAGCCTATATACAAAGTTTGATACGTGGAAATGAACTGCCAACAAATAAGCCGTCCTCTGATTGGTGTTAGGTGTTAGGGTTCAGGTAGCCAATCAGATACAATCTTGTAAGCAGTTCCCATCTATTGTAAGTCATTCCTGAAATGTTCTTACGATATATACAAATGTAATTTACACCACGCGGATCAAATTACGGTTTATTTCCTATAACAAGCGACTGCGACGAGGTGAATTCCAAGAATATTCCGATTCATAGACACTTCTATAATTTGGATCACGTTCTTAACATTTGTGTAAGCTGTTCAACAATAAGCAACATTCTACATTATACTTCACATTTCGGTGACCTTTCACGAATAATCATTTTTGCACGTTCTTATGTTCCTACAATATTATCACGCTCAATCTCGGAGTCACTCCGAATGAAATTACTGCCCTTGGGCTTCGCATCTGTTCGTACTGTGACCTATTTATTCAGAAAACACTGATTACCAAGATAGAAACGCATTAATATGGAATCGCACTAGTCACACAATCAAACTATGTCACTGTGAACGGTGCATCTGTTCATGGAGCCCTCGCGTGAATATTGCTATCCAGTCACAACCGAACGGCAGTCGCCGTACTGTGTCGTGCTTGATAAGAGGTCACAAACAACGTTGTTAAAGCGTAAGGGTCGTCACCTGCGCACGCGCGGGAATTGAGTCCCAAGCGATGATAACAACACACACTAAAAATGCAAAGGTTCATGGGTAGACGCTTGTTTGTAAACAATGACACGCTATGCGCGTGCGCATGTGACGACTCTTCCACTTTAAATTCAGTGACGCATATTTGGGTCCAAATGCTCAATGGAGAAGTTAATACAATTAACCCGTATAACATATGTCGATCATTTAGGTATAAAATAAACACACAGTATATAAGCAAAATCAATACTATTTATTTAACCCGAACTCATTAGATGTAATTAGTGTTGAACTGCAAACCAACTGCAAACCTATGCATTTATTACTAACTTAACAATACACCACTGACCGATTAGTATAAAACGAGATAAATTAATCAAATTATGACAACAGTGAGTGCTTGTTTTCTAGTCATTTGCCCTGAAATCGGCCTGATTACCTTGATGACCAGCACGTGGCGCTTGCCTATGAAGTAACGGATATTTGGTTATTATCAGATCAAGACCATTTATGAAACAAACATTTAACGAGTCTTAATCATTTACGCATTTTCATTTGTGTTTCAAACTGGCGGCGTTCTCTATTACAACCTTTAATTAGGTTAGCATTTCACCGTATAATTACTTTAAATTTTGTTTACACATTTGGTGAATATTTAAGATGACGACCAAGATGGCTGCCTTGATCTATATGGGGCCATATCGTGGCCTTCATATATAAACTTTCATGTATAAATTAAAGTAATTTAAATTAAACCGGAATAAATATACATTTTTACAGGCAAGGAGCATATTTTATTGTAATCGATAACGGACTTACTTGGTTAAACAATAATAAATTAACAATACAAATGATATGTGTAATAAATAGTATATTTAAAGTATCCTACTGCGATGTCATGTGTTGAGGAAAAAAACTTGACCTCGTGTAACTATACTGGCGGTCGTGGGCTAACAAACATAAGTTTACAAGGAATTGTTTTGATCACTTAAAGCCAAACTTCCCGTTTCACTTGATGTATACGTGAAAAATAACGCCAACAAAACCAATAATAAACAAATTATTTTTATATATTATAACAAGGTGACTAAAAACAATGATAATCAAGTCAACTGGGAAATGTATATATTAATAATAAAAAAAATAAAAAAAAATCTAGAAAATTTTAAATATAATCAGAACCTATTATTGGCAATATGGTGTCATCATGTTTTTCTATTATCATTGTACAACTTAGTGACCAACAATATGTTTGCCATGTTCAATCATTATAACTTCTTCCCCATCACCATCCCATTCAGTTGTTTCTTGTTGTATTTTAAATATATACAAACAATGACTAAAAATACAATGTGTAATTATATGCGACAATATATAATATAATATTCGATATGATAAATATTGTATTCAATAAATATAACAACTTTTTAACTATCTGTATCCGATAGTTAGAGAGATGAGATACAGAGGCGGTGGTACACAATTTTGCCAGGGGGAGGGGTAGATCCTCTCACCAATCTCGCGCCGAAAGCCGCGACCTTACCAGGGGTTCCGGGGCATGCTCCCCTTAAACATTTTGAAATCTAGACCCTCTGAAACACTATTTCCTGTATTTTAAGGAGCAAATATTGCTGACACAAAGGGTTTCAGCTTGATTTTTGAGCGGCGACGCCCCCAACATTTTTTCAAAGGGGCGACCGCCCCCTCTACCCCCTGTGCCGCCGCCACTGAGATAGTTGACAACTCTCACGTCCTTCTGTGACAAGTGCATCATCTAGATACTTTAATTAGTATATTAGTGTGGGTTATGGTTTATTGATAGTTCGGTGATGATGTTGGTCCAACAGCTGACATTTTCACAGACAGGAACGATTTAGATCTGTTAATTTCTACTCAGTTAGTAATCTGTTGAATCCAAGGATGGGATAAATATCAGACATATTATTGATTTCACTTCAATGTCTGCCCATGGGCATTGGATAGATAGCTGTTATATACGTGCTTCTTCACATTTGAATAATTACATGTTTATCACAGTAAATTACCCACTAATTGATTTCATATATTTGAATTCTTGGACTGGTGACAAACATCAGTGCTATCAATAGTGAAACAAGGTGTGGTCCAAATAAAATGTAGACTTTTTTGTGGTTTTAATTTGGACAATTCCATACAATCGAACGTCTAAAATGAACTTATTTATTGTTTTACTTTTACTTTAAATTGTCAAATATGACTAGTAAATTGTTCCAGCTTTGGACAATAACAGCTGATGCATCATCATCATATGAGAGTACGATCCTAAAAAAATGTGTTATGAAACCGTACATACACATAAACAAATAGCTTTCGAAAGATGGTCTTCATCCTATTCCCTTTAAATGTTTTAATTATCATTAAAATTAAAACATTAGGTAGATCTTTTAGGTTGAAATCAAGGTTTGGCAACCGGATAATGGGGCGTACACTTTGCATGCCAATGTATACAAAACACGAAACACATTCATAATAGTTTCCAATCCGGTGTTTTGTTGAAAAGATGCACAATTTTCTTACTTTTGTTTAATTGTTTTCCTGACTCGCAAAAGTACGTCTAAGAACAAAAACATGACAACTAAATTAAATATTTACTACACATAGAAGGAAGGATTCGTATTCCTAGGAAATTTAGACCAAAATTCGCTAATTTTGTTCTTCTCTGATTTACGTACAAACCTCTTTATTGTGTGCAAGTTTTGATGCGAAAACATGTGACTGTTCAAATATTTTCGTTTTAATAACATAATTATTGCATTTGCATATAATTTGCATATTAATGAAGTCATGAAACAAGTGTACATATACTTTGTTGTATACTCTATATCAGTTTGTACATATAACTTTCTACAGCACATTTATCCCCTCTTTCTTTTGTTTTTTTTATTGGCACTTAAAAACACAATATATAAGGTATTGCATATGCACATTAACATTTTTCGACCATAGCAAACAAAGAACATGAGACAAATCGGTTTGAATATAATTGTCGTCGAACGTAGTTCTCATCTTAGAGTTGTGTGGGCAACATGTGGTAGCAACAAATCTTCTCACGAGTTACATATCACCATGGTAATTTAGTTAATTAGCTATAAAATCGTAAATTTGCAATTTGAAACTATTTTCGCTGACTGTTAAAAAAACACACGAATACAATCGTGAAACATGTAATATGGAATTCTATTTGCCAGAATAGCGAGTAGCGTAGACGTGCAAAAAAATTTGCAATTTCCCTACGTTACAATTTTGTTTAATACACGATGACCTCAATCAATACGGAGAGGTGGTTATTAAACAAAATTAAAGTAGAGACTACACAATATACATATACTAACCATGTTGAATTAAACATCGACTAAAAAAAAAACAATATTTAAAAAACGAAAGGTTCATTTTATAACAAAATCTAAGGCAATTTGAGCCGAATTAGAATTTCGGTCTACTGAACATGTTACTGCACGTTTATGCAATACATAATGACGTAAATAAATACGGAAAGATGGTTATTACACAACGACAAAGTAATGATAACACATACATATACTAGCCACATTGAATGAAACGAATGATCGATGAAAAGTCAATATTTAAAAATGAAACCTCTGGTTTATTACAAAGTTTAAGGTAGAATAATACTCGCGAGTTTGTGACATGTGCGCATATTTTAGCGCATATAGCAGCGGCAATATTTCGTGTCAAAATCTGTCAAAATTGTTTTGGTTCACTGTCGATATTTTTTTTGAGAAAAATTGTAAAAAAAAATACTCATAAGATGCAATGTATAGCATCGACTTCAATACATATTTGTGACAATGAAAACACATTTCATCGTTAAAATCCCACTAACAAATATTGTAATTTTTCTAAGACTTCGGAACCAAAAATTTTTATTTCATTCATTCTTGTATTAAACATGATATATCAAAAATGGCGATATTTTTACTTTTGTGTAGCGTTCTACCTTAAGACAGTTTTTGTTCTACTGAGCATGTAACTGCACGTATATGCAATGCATTATGGGAGAGAACCACACATTGTATAAACAATTACCACACTGGAAAACTCACTTATTTATATGTACTTTTTTTGAAATGTTGTCACACTATAAGGATTCATATCTACAATAATATATAACTTCGTAGTCCCATGTCAACGAGCACAATTTTGAGATATGAAGAAATAATCTTACTACAGAAGCAAGTTTTGACCATTTTCCATGACATTTTGGGCTCTTGTAACACACAGATTTGACTGTTGACCCAATTTTTGTTTCATTTTCAGTATTTGGTTGTAAGAACTCATGGTGATGAAAGTATGATGACCATATGTCATAAAAATTCTTGCATTCGGCTCAAACCTTCTTAAAAAAGTTTATATGGTTGTTACGAGAATACTGCAAAGTATGAACGAAGGCAGTACGGTGATCATGTCATGTTACCCCGTCCTGCCTTAGTGCTTATTTTGCAGTATTATTGCGTAAACCTTATTATAATATATTAGTTAGACATTAAAATAGCAACACACTATCCACCATGACGTAATACCAGGACAAAGACGGAGATGTGTGAAATGATTAATAATTTTCATCATTTAAGCGAACATCCTCGTTCGGAGTCCTTTATTTCAATTATATAATACACCCGAACAAATTAATATACGCACAGTAGTAGCTTGAGATTCACCAGTGTTGTAATAGCATCGTATACGCTGGTATTTTATTGTAATGCTGTACGCTGACACGCCACAGTCTCATTCGTCAATAACAGAGACGTGATTGTCTATTTCTACAAGCTACCACTGCACGTATATTCAATTTGCTACGGTTTCGTTGAGAATAAATAAGCTTGATGGGAGTATCGTTGCTAATTAACTGTGGAATGGTGTACATTCTGTGTTCTTGCTTTACTGGACGCATACACGTAGTTCTAACTACATGGTTTATAAGTTCAGATAATAAAATGACAAGCGGCCTATAAAAGGCTTTCCTAGCACTGACATGTTAATTTCGCTATCGGCTTCACTTATGATAATATTATATTTCGTACTAGTGTGGATTTCGATAGCGAAATACAATCAACGAAATGTTCGCTAAAAAGCATGTTTCTCGAATCTGTATGTTGATTGTGGCGTTATCAGATCCAGTCATGTTGCAAGAATTATATAGATTGATGTAATGTCTGTGCCTATTGTCTTGTAGTATACCAAATTATAACCCAAATCACTCTTGAAAGTTGATATCACATTAATTCATCAGTGTATACGTGTATCTTGAAAAGATAATCTTTTAGTATAGTATAACTCTGTGACCTAATCAAACGAGTTCATTGACCGTAATATTTACAACAAGCAACACTTTAGCGACGAGTTTTAATCACATTAGGGCGCAATGGGACATGCCCAAATGTGAGTAATATTCATATGCATAACTCCATATGCATAATTCAAAATACAGAAAAAAAAAACCGCGAATGAACCAAGATTTGCTTGCCTTTAAATATGTTATCAAGTTCCTCCGCATAATTGGTTTCCCCCTCAACGAGGATTCACATGCATATATCAATCAAGTTATAACACATATGTGATGACAACACATCCTACACACAGAGGCGGCGACCGGACAAAATCTAGACCCTAGAGGCAAATTTTGCTGACATACAAGGGTTTCAGCTTGATTTTGGGGGCAACGCCCCAACATTATTTTCCAAGGGGGCGAACGCCCCCTGACCGCCCCTCCCCCGTGTCGCCGCCACTGACACATTACTTCACATCAGACTGAGTAGATTACATTGTACTAATATGCTATGGATGCACAAAGAAGTAACACACTTATCCATGTTAGAGAAAAGTGAATGCACGCAAATATCGGTGTCGGCGATTGCATTTTTATTGCAATGGCCCCAGAAATGTATTACAGAATATTGTGTTAATGCGTACATTTCAGACTGCAAAAACACATTTTTGTCATACACATTACGAATGTACTATTAATTTATATACAAACATTCAACATATCAGGGCTAAATAATTTCCATTCGACGTATAGCCATATTAATACTCTTTTCATGTCACATCTTTGCTTAGATATATTTGTGGCGCCAATTAAATATTCATGCGAAAGTCTGAAGTAGGGCCTTGCTAACAAAGACATCTGATAAATTATATTGATAAACTTAAAATATTGTAGTAATGGATACTCACGTGCTACATAATCATAGAAATACTATTACAAATTGTTACTTTCTTCTTTGAAAAGATATGGTTAGTTGAATATACTGGAGGTAAATATTATTTATTATTATTTTTTTATAATTTTGCGGTATTTTACAGAATATTTTAATCCTACCATATAAGGAAATGCGAATTCCAAATATGGAATGATTACGCGCGTTAGTGTCTTCAAATAATAAAAACAAACATGGCTACTACCATGGTTTGACTGGACTCCACACAAAGAAATTCGCTGATTCTGTTCTAAAATTTTTGGATTCCGGCACTCCCATGATGTATCATTGGAAGGGAAATATGTATAATAATAAGGTTTTACGAGAATACATCAAGTATGCACTCAGACAATACGTCGCGCATCGAACTCCGCTGCGCGTCGATCGATACTTCAGCTGTACTGTCTTCGTGCATACGTTGAGGCATCCACGTAATAACCTCATAGTATATACATATTATGAGGACATTCATACTCCTGACATGTATAATAAAATATGTTATTATGTAAGAACTAGTATTATGTTATGATTCCGAGGACATTACACCTGGTGATGTTTGGATGTATGTATTTGTACAGGTAACCCCATTGGGCCAGATGGGTGTTGTGAGACATGTTACGTGGTGTAACGTACTTATACACTGGCTACTTTACTAAACCAAGACCAGCATGATTCCCTCATCAACAAATATATCTCTAATTCCTATCTTCTGTTTGCTAATCTTCTAATAGTGGATATGATATGGTATTTTCCAAAGCTAATCTGAATGGTGTGCGGGCTGCTAATGACAACGCTTTTCGCGTTATATTTTTTGTCAGCCGCAACTTGAGTATTTCTGAAAATCAGATTTTAAATGGTGTTATAGTGAGAATTGTTTAATTATGGCAGCCATGTTGAGGGACTGTCACAGCAAAAATATATTGAAATATAGCAAACGGGAATATCTCATCGACAATGTGAATAATCTGAAATATATTATTATCACATAAAAAACAACAATAGATGCTAACACAGAAATATTTCAGTAGAAATCGATATATCTCGGTGCTCGGTTTTCTTATTCCCACATCTCATTAAAGTCTCTAATGTAGATCAGCCATATTAACTGCTATTATTATTATACATCTTGTTAACATACTTATTACAGTTCAGCTAAACTATTGCTTTCGATTTCAAAGTTTAGCATCAGGTGCTGTCCGAGACATACTTGAAATCTGCACAATTGAACACGTAAATTCTTTGTATCATTTCCTACTCAACCTGTCCCTACGATAAGCTTGTTACCACTTTTGTGTGATTTCAGACAAGCTAGAAAGTCTGTGCTGAAATTTTCTCGTATATAATTTAGTGAAATGTTTGTAAAATTCTGACAAAAAAAATGATAAAGTTCTGAGCATCACTAATCATGACATTATATCCCCCATACCAGCTATACATTAAAACTAGGGCCAGTGAATCCAGCGTGAAATTCAGTATGCAAATGAAGTTGTAAAATGGTATCATGCCCAGCGCAGAATGAAAACTGTCAAATGCTGAAGGCAGCGCTATTTTTTTCTCTGTTCTTTTGGTCATAGAAATGTTATACACGAAATACCGGAATTTACGTTCTGGTGTTACGGTACCGTACTTACAACATAATGCCTTTACTTGGACGAAAATATCGGCATTTTGTGTACAAAAATATTAATTAAAACAAACACCATATGTTTTTCCGCCGAATGTTGGTACATCATATTTATATAGTGTCCTGTATTTTGAAACAAATGACTAATATATTTTGGCTACAGCTATTGATGAAAAACCTTTAACAGATTGCAAAATATATAAAGTATATTTTGTGAATACTGACAAAAAATGTTCAAGGGGTTAATAGTTTCTCATCGAATGTTACTGGGTGGCTACAAAACAAACAAACAAACAAATTAAAGTAAGTGGATACTACTTCTGAATCAGGTTGATCGTAAGGAAAAAGAAAAAGTTAAGTTTTTATTCGCATTGTTATATTTATTTATCGTTTTATTTGTTATAACAATTGATTGTCACGATATGTTTCTCGGGTCATGGGTAGAGTCTGAAATCAATCAGTCTGAAACTTTTGGAATATCTTGTAGTGAGATTGTTCATGCAAGCGATAAACTGTCCACTGGATAACTGCGGGGTTTGATAATTAGTTCGCTGAACATTTTAAATATTTAGGTGATAAACTTTTTACATTTTGGCACACATAATATCTTCAAATATATTTCATGGCTCTATTACGAAAAACCTCATGAAATCATTTATCCTTTTAACTTGTAAAGAATAAAAGTGACGCTTTAACATGCAAAGATAACCATAGATAACTATAGATGACCATGGATAACTATAGGCCTATGACTATTTCTACCGTAGCGTCAAAAAATAATTGAAATAGATAGTTTCCAGTTTAGTTTTAACAAGATTATATTACGGACCAAAACATATTTGTTATGAAAGAGACTATCAACTTCTACAATCATTACACTGGTCCAGTATATGTCTGCTTTTTGGATGCGAGTTAATCATTTGACTTTTTTTTAAAAAAACATATCGATAGAAACATTCCATGGTACATTATTCGCATCATTCGGTATCGTAATCAACAAATTTGTGTCAGGTGGGGTAATGACTTCAAGTTCATTTTTGAAAATGAGTCGTGACATATTCCGAAATGCATTGGTCAGATGAAATCAGTTATTACTAAGTGTCACATCATTTTTTTTACTTACAATTTGAGTTATTATTACAATTTTCTTCGTTTTTTAATTCACGCTTGTGTTACATTTGCACTAGGAAATTCTGTGGTAATTTTGAGCAAGTTGCAAATAACAACTCGGCTCACACAGTTGAAACACTTTTTTTTATTTCCATCAATCAATCATTAATACTTATTGTAAGCAGTTAAGCTATCAAAACAACTTCCCGTATTTATGAGGATAATTCCCAAATGTGTGCCACATAATAATAAGATGCGAGTGTGAAGATAAATGAAATTGACAAGTCTATTGTATTTACGTTGGATGGGTAACCGTTCAACCGTTATTGGCGATTAACTAAATATTTTTGTCTGTTTTCGACGTTTAAATTTAATCGAATATTTTGATATCGAAAGGGTTGTCTTTTTTGGAAATCATCCATTTCGTATATTCTGTAGATGTTTTTTATCAATCATTTTGATTTGTTAGTGAATTTCCGTTTTGAGTCGAGATAATCAATGCTGGAAGTTATGGTTTATCATGGGAAATAACTGAAATCACGTGACGCACACAGGAGTAACAAACACAGTGACGGTAAGGGAGCAGGCCTTGCTGGAAACAGCCCTCGACTCCAATAGTAGAACTTACAAAGTAACAAATATAGAGCGATACGATGAGAATATTAAAACCCATGCTCTATAGCAATGGTTTGGACTATCTGTCAATCACATTATTAACTATTCTCAAAAAGTTCATCAGTATGCATAATTTTGTATGCTTCATGTACATGTTCACCTTCACTGTAACCTTGTACATAAAGTACAAATTCCCCAGTGTATTTCTAGAGCGGTGGACAAATATTGCTCTTCTTTTCCATCCGGTTACCATTTATGCATGACTGGTCCCTCAGTATGTAAATGATATGTAAATTCGAGTTTGTCATTATCGTATTTTTTTGGGGGGGTGTCAGACAACAAGTTTTTGTAATCAAATTGTTTGATTTTTATGAATGACAAATCTATTTCAACAATCTTTTCAGTTGGAAACTAGTTCACGGCATGTGAAGTCACGTGCATACTCATGTTTGCACTAACTTGAATAGTCGGCAAATGTTTTAGGGTTTCTCGTACGTGGTGTGATAGTTAAATGACTTTTAAATCAATTTCCATTCTATTAGGGTACATAAACAGATAGAAAATATCATACATCATTGAAAGTACAACCGCTGAAATGTTTAAAAATAAACTTTTAAAAGAGCGTTCGTTCCCTCTACTTCTCCCATGGCTCTAAGCCAAGTGGGTCGAGCGATAAATATGCTAGAATTGATGACACCATTACACCACAATATGATATAGTTGAAGTAAATGCAGACATTTGGTAGTAGCTTATTCCCTCTTTCCCAGCCTATTGACAATGATCTAGATGTGCATTAGTACATTATTTGCTATCGATAAAGCACTTAGAACCTAGTATGTGTGATCAATCGAAGCGTACGCGGTCACCACCTTCTTCCGGCACCGATATGATATACTGCAGTGGGGACATGCGGCAAATGAATTGAATGGCGCACGACAGTTTTTTTGCTAATTTAATTAAGGTTCTAATGATTCGTGTTTAGATTATAACTATTCACGTTTGAAATAATCACCCGCAAAGTTATAATTTCTCCAGGGTAATAATTATAAGTAATTGCAAAAGGCTAGACTATCACATGATTTTACCCATTTGTAATAGAAGATGTGTTTCCCGACTGCTTTGTTTTCATCTCCTAATGTCTTCACGTAGGGAGCAGCAGCCTACAAGGCATGTAGAAATGATTTTTCTCCCACAGAATTCAATTGAAAAACTTCATTTCAAGGACAATATAAATTAATAATATTCTATTAAAGGAAGCGCCGATAACGGTGGTCATATTGAATTAGTTTCCTTCATGCCACTTTTTTTACTACATACGTTGTGTCCAGCTTATAAGGAAGAAAGCGTTAATCGCGTTCCCAATAAAGAAGATTATCGTAGAAATTGATTTGCCTTTATCTTCACATTCTTTAGACAGTGCCACTGGCAGTGATTGGGTACATCGGTTACTATGGAACCTATTAATCTCGCAAATGTTGGGCACAGAATATGAAGTCGTATTTCCACTCCGGACACCAATTCTATAGTCTGCAATCTAATTTCGTCGGTACGGGGATACATTCTCATAGTATCGTCTTGATGAGCCCGTGCATATAGAATAAGTTATTGGTTTCAATTCACTCAATTCTGTAAGTAGTAACGTGGTAAATGAAACTTAGTGAGTACTGATTGCGCACGCGTGAAAGTTGCTGGGTGTTACAGAAGCCTTCATCAAACCACTCTCACCGTCGTGTAATCATAATTACTAGTATATAATTAACCGGACAGCGTCGCACATCAGTACGGCAATGGTCGTAAAATTATAAGTAATTCTTTTAAAAATGAATTTTAATTTATCTTTTTTACTTGACAAAGTACATAGGAATAATATCAACGTCATATAGAGTATTTTACTCAATTCAAGGCCAATCACTGTAATTGATAGGAAATCCATGAAAATTAACATAGTACAGTGGATCATTAATTGGAGACGGTGGGAAATTAAACAGTGGTAATTTAATATCACAAAAAGATAGAGACAGCAAACAAACATACAAACGAATGACATCCTTATTGCAATGCCTTGTCACAGATCATACGAGTACATCAACGCATGTAACGTGCTTGTAGACCGCCGACAATGTAAAATTGCCAAACAGAGAAGGTGCAAATTTCGTTTTAAAATTCGACATATACACTACATTAGACAGGTTCTCGCTATACGTTGCGATTATATATCGAATGCTGGAACGTGCTTTGTCGGATTGAACGCAGTTTGAGAGCATTACAATTAATTGAACGCTTTTCATATTTGTTCTCACCTTTTCAGAATTGATGGTAATTAACAAAATCAAAACTCGAGTATATATCTTATGATTGGTACTTACGTACTCAGATGTTCTTCTTCTTTGGGCGTGATCTCATTTTGGGGCCGTTTTCTTCCACACTTGAAATGCATATATACAATCTCTTATATGTTCTTTATTTATTCCAACTGCGACAAAACGGAATATATTTGTCTAGGCAATCAGTCTTTTTAGTCAAAGAAAATAATTGTACCTGACAGCTTCATTAAAATATATATGTCTTATCAGATGTGCTTGGGGTTGAAGATAACTGAAATATTACTGTTTGCCAGTGAGTGGGCGGGGTGAAGGATTTATATACCAATGGCTGCCACGGTTCACAGGTATGCGTGAATCAACGCAGTGCAGAAGGTGTTTTCCCAAATGACCCCCTCATGTGGGAAATTATTTCTTTATTATACGACGTGTTTTATTTGTTATACATAGATGTGGTTGATTAGTAAGAATATGTTGCAATTATTTTCAACGTGTTTTTGTTGTTGTTGCGAATAATGTATGTAAGGGTCTCATTGGACCTGACATCATCCGGATTTCACTCGTTCTACATCGACATTCAACAAAATAAATCGGTAAACTCATGTTGCTTTTTAGAAAATTGCTTTGTCACATAATGGTCTCTCAAATTCTCCATTGAATTTACCTTAAACAGTTTCCACAGTTGTATCCTTGTTGTCGAAAAATCTAAGCAAAATTAAAGATTTAAACAAAGCATAAATAATGTATTTGAAAACATTTATTTACCAAGAAAGAGCAAACAAAAATAGGCTTTACACCCTTCCCCGAGCGCTCGTCTACAGAAGACTGCACACCTTACGTATTCTTTTCAAATCGCCGGGCAATGATTTGCTTCCATAAATATCCTGGATAAAGTACAGAGAGCACGAAAACTAGTTCTATAAATATAAAGAAACACATAATTGAAGAGTTTAATTATAGTGAAGTAGACTACAGTAACAAGCGGTGTAATTCCCACTTGTGCGATTTAATATTTGGAAAGAGCGAACTCCGATTGCAAATAGTTAATACTATCCCACCGGGGCGAATTACACAATAGGGTTTTAAACCCATTTGCTGTAAATGCAAGAAGCGAAATATCTATAATTTAGACTAAAGGTTATACAGGGGACAAGGTAATCGCAACCACAGTCTCAAACAGAGAAATATACATAACATTTAAGATATACTCATTAGCACATAATTAATACGTGACAGGTGAACTATTATATTCAAAGTGATGAACTCGCTTGGTGATATTCCAGAAGGAATCGATTCCCTATGGTCGGTTAATTTATTTTAGACACTGTTAGAGGCATTTGACAAATTGTATTCGTTCAGTTTAGTTTTTTGTAGAATCGCTTTTCTACACGTTTACGGCCTAGAGTATTACATTTATGTCAAGTTCAATACGATGGTATATTAACTTACAATATTTAAACTGAATTATTTTTTGAGTTTCAAATATTCAAGGACATGCATACAAGAGTCACGTTATATTAGAATGAGAGGAAATTAATATTGTAATGAGTGTGTGAGTTTCATTTCATTTTTGCCGGAACTACAAATGGAAAAGGAAACGTTCGTCACCATAGAGGTGAGATACGCCCCGGGATATGCGTAACGTTAGGTGAAATAGCCAACAGCTGAGTGCGCAACTGCTTCTGTGTTTATGTTATTTCGAGTTTTACCTTTAGTTCTAATGGAGGGTGGGATCTCCCCTGGAGATCAATATGATCTCAATTTCTGCTTCAGACGATGTCGCTTTCTTTGAAGACCAAACTGAATTTGACATCGGAAAATGTTTAATAAGTGGAGCTGTGATGGGACTAGTTTTTTTATTCTATATAGGTAAAAACAAACCCCGCCCATTTCATTAGTGCACACCTGCGTGCATTAGAGAGATCAGTTTGAAACGGCGAGTGTGTCACAAAAAAGGTACCTGAAGGAAATAAATCACAAATCTACGCTCCATTAGAAATGCCAATGTCCAACGACTAGCGCCGAATGTATTTCCATCACACACTTACGAATTATCGGTTTATAGTTCTAAGGCCAGGCTCAGTAATGACATCTCCCTGAAGACAAAACTAATTTAATTCGCACCTGGCTGAGATGAGATATTTATTTGCCAATAAGTAAAATGCCCTGACATACGCATGCGTACTATAAATGTTAATTGACAGCGAATATTATCTTTTGTTTTCATTCGTAGGAGTGGATAAATCAATTTGATCACGATATTAGCGATCTGAAATAAGCTAATGCAGTAGTGTTATTTGAATTTAAGTTATTGGGAGTCTTAGAAAACAGTGATACAAAATGTAGGGTATTATCAGGACTTTCAAGCCATCTTCGTTTTTTTAGGGTTTCATGAGACGATCTGTCTGGTTGAAATATTTGTAGAATAACATATCGTTTTAATGTTCAACTTCAAGATTAAAGAGAATAACTTCCACTTGACTGACCTAATCATTATAAATGATAAGGGCACTTTGCAAGTCATCATTATGCTCAATAGTGTATTGCATTATAATCTCATTGGCTTAATCTGAATATTAATTTACATTGTTGTCAATTGGCATGGGTATGCTTGACTCAAAATGTCGTACCGGGTTCAGCACGAACTCACCAACTACTGTGAGAACGTTGCATAAATCAGGACATGTACATGTGTATAAAACAGCAACGAACACTTAATCCCAATATTTTATCGTCGGATGCGAACGATTAGTGCCAACTAGTCACTGCGCACGCGCGCAAAATGTAAACACATATACCCTTCTATACACCTTCACTGTAAATATATACAAATAGGCGCTTTTTATTAATTAATTTACGAAATAAACGAAATCAGCAAAAATTTATTATATGAACAATAACATTTTATCGTTTACGTGGTCTACGGTTTACTTATACCAGTTTATTATCTCAATATTCTCGAGCAATCTTACTCAACATTTTACATTTTTATTTTTAAGAGAACACCTTTAACAGATTGGTTCATGGCATACATAAAATGTAGACACGTAGACAACTGTAGACAACTGTAGACAAAATTGTAGACAAATACTTTTAATTAATTTACCCAAATGTATACATTTATAACTACATCTGTTCAAAAAAGGTCAAATATTGTTCTATTAAGTGATGATTAATATGGATTTATCACTGCCCATGGCACGGTGAACGTCAAAATATTCTGGGTGAACGTCCCAATATTCTGTGTCAACGTCATAGCGTGAACTCAATTCAATAGTGACTTGCAATCAAAACAAACTACAAACACCAAGCTCAGTATTACGATGTGGGTGAGTTTTGAAGTACACGGTGTAGAATATGATGGAAAAGATAGCAATAGTGAGGGGAAAAACAACCCCAGATTACGTTTACCAGCATCACTCAACTGCAGCAGTTATCGGGTCACAAACAAGGGCAGAGCGTAAATAATTACGACATCGCATCGCAGCGTGAGATGTCGAATATCCTGAGCAACGACCGTCAAATCATGCAAGAAAAATCGTCAAATCCAGTTACGACATTTAATCAACTGAAATCAACGGAGAATACATACGAGTCTCGAAGGACATCACTCTTTGGCCGCGCGATGATTTAATGCGAACGTATCCAGCGATCAGGTTCCATCGGTGATTTTCACCGTAAGAAAGCAACGTCACCCCGCTGTTATATACGATACCTCGAGTTCAGAAAACTCTCAAAAATGATAAGACACTTATCATATTGATGATATTGCCCAGAGCAACTTACTTCGTTTTTGAATTAAATTTGGTCGTGGTTTATTTTATTTGTTGTTGACCAATTTTCAGAGATATACCTGGGATATACCTGGGAGCATGTACCGGCGAACAACACTTCAACACATTCCGTAAACTCGAATTAACCAAGGATTAATTTCAAACTTTTGAATTACAATAATTTTGTATTCAGTACTAAAATAACAAACAAGTCAGATGTTAAATTTAGTATTAGTATAACTGTGCTGGTTTACTCGTCGATTGTACGTTAAACACATTCCATGGATGAATCGGTTCATTACAGTTTCAAAACTTACTATATATAGTTTGTGTAAGTATTGTTGTACTTCCAATGCCCTGAATAAAGCCATATCAATTCAATAATCCTGCATTTGGTTTAAATAGCGATGATTTCGCTGCCACTGAGCATGACAAACCGAAACCTCAAGTCGCATAATTGAAGTACATTAAAAACTAAAAAAAAACGATAAATAAAAGTACCACTAAAAAAATGCTATTAATATTAATTTATTTAAGTTTTGAAAAACAATCTGCTATTGTCATATGATAATCGGCTTTCGGTCAATATCGTCGCTTGGTGGGATCTCTTGTTGTTTGGGTCGCATTACAATTGTCTTCGACTCGTGTGAAGCGGCTCCATATACACAATGTCGATACAACCCCGCCAAGCGCAGTCATAACCGTATTACTGTTTAATATAACTAACTTTGGTTGTTTCTGCCAGTAAATCTGGAAACATAGTCCATATTCTCACTTCCCAATTTGGGTTATTTGTTTGCATACAGATAAGTAAATAACGTATACTGTGGAATACTTTATTTTCACTGAAATTAATTTTCACTGAAAAGGCTTTTTGGGCATTTTGTATGGAATTCATTTTCACTGATTTTTGATGAGTTTAATGTGAAATATAGGAAACAAATATATTCACTTGATTTTATTTTCACGGAATCATTACTTCAGCGAAAATAGCGAAAATAAATTCCAAGCAAAAATAAAGTATTCTACAGTATTCAACATTAAGAATACTACGTAGTCGTCGGTCCTTGGATTATAATGTTCATATCTGTTGATTTAAACAAAGGTGTTTTCACCAACAATCAGACATTTTAATTTTCTCAGACCATGTCAACCATACGACATTGCACAACGCAATGTGATAGTCTTTCCTGCTTAAATTACTTGTGGAATAATGGTCATTTGCTTGAGCAGACAACACGTGGCATTAATTTGCATACATTCGTCACCGAGATACTGTGATTCAATTTCCCGTAGAGCATCGTTTAATTTGAAAAAAAGCAGCCTTCATACGACTTCCCGCGTTAAATTGGTCTATTCAGAATCTCTGTCATTTTAACCACTGTGGAAGAAAGAACAACATACTTAATAATGATGTCAGGATAAACCAATTTAACTGTGCACAATATTCTCAGTAATGAAAGCGGCCTTCAGTATTCCGTTTCTCAGTGACTCTTTCCGTTCTGTTCAATTAATGTGATAACCAACTACCTTTTAAGAAATTTCATTTGTTCTTGCTATATAATCTTTTGTTTAAGGTGGTTCATATGCTACGACATAAAGTCATACGGTTAACATAAAGTAATACTCGACTCATTCATTTTGATGGCTGTACGCACTGTTCAAAATAACGTACCTTGGCTAGAATGCGCATCACCAAATCATACTGTATTATAATGAAACACGATTTGAGAAATTGCAATCGGTGATGATTAAAGACGTGAACAAATGCAACAATAAAGATAAAGGATCAGGGCAGAAAACAGGATGGATTCTGACTAGAAAATATGAACCAAGTAGTGAAGCAAAGTGTGGTTGGCTATCTTGACAAAACTTCACGTCTGTTGTATATCTATGAGAGTCTTCATAATAATCTGCAGTGTAATCTATCACAAATCATTAAATAGTTATTTTGTCTCTAATTCCAACAATTGGAATTTGACACCAGTGTGCCTCCGCCATTGACAATTGCCATGGTTACCACCCAAAGAGAAGTAATCGATTATGCACAATTTATTTTTACCAGCGGTGTGATTAGTCACATCGTACTATCTCGTCATCATCACTTCTAATTGTCCAGACGTTGTTACTTCACATCGAATGTCTACAGGCAAATATGAGTCATGCATACGTATGTCTATAATAATGTTGTTATCAGTACGTACATCATTCGAACAATAATGCTGTGTCTGTTTAAAATTATGTATAACTTGATTACTTTTTCATAATGTTTGATTTATACGCGTGAAATTATCGCTTAATGTAAACCCAAATGTTAACAAAGTCTCAATTAAAATATTTAAAAAAAAATATTGTAAGCGATTAAAACATTTTTTTTAGTTTAGACTAACGCATATTTGTGTGTATATTTATTCCTATATGGTCAATATAATGCCGCACGAGATAATGCGCCCTCGACGCGGCTTAAAGGGTCAATCACAATTTGTGACAAGAAATTTAGGAAAATTAGCTTTTTCATATATCACCGTATATTTTTTTAATTGTATTTTGTTAACGTATGCATACTGTGGTTGTTTGTTATCCTCTTTTTCCCTCGGAGTGCACGTCTTGGTATTTTTCACGACCAGATAACAGTCTCCACCGTGATTCAATTTCGTTTTAAGTGTAGTTAAATATTGACAAAAATGTTCTTCAACCCTTTGCACCAGCACACTAATAATACCATGGTGATCTAGATTTACGATCAGTAACTGCTAAAAACGGATGTTTCGTGGTCGTCGTAGTAACGGATTCAGTTGGTAGGGTAAGTGCGATTTGGAAGCCATGGGAATTTCCAATTTCGAACGATAGAATTCGTTATAAGTATTGTATATATCGGTGGCGGCCGCTGAATGTGGTCTGCATTTCAATAATTAAATCGCGTTTCTATGGCAAGATCGTTCGATTTCACAGGATTATTCTAATTTGGTTATATAATATCGAAACAAATATTCAGGATAGGTATTTTGCTTGATTTTACCCGGAATTGTGTTTCAGATTGAACGATTTAACTTGTTTTGTATATATTACATTATCAATGATGTTCGTTTCATAATAGGGCTGGAAGACTTGCATAAACTCGTTTTCAGGAGCTGTCGAAAGAAGAGTGAATATGTAGTGGGAAAACAAATCATCTTATATTGTTGAACTTGAAATGTATATTCACTATATTTCTCGCACTACAAAAATGTCAAATTAATTATTCGTTATCTGGAATATTTACGCTCTTTAGAAGCTATTTACGTGAGAGTTAGTGACCACGGCACACTGGGAACATCAAACTTGGAGCTACATCCGTGGTATGTCAATCTTGAAAATAAATAATTTAAAAGTTCTCTCGAACTAATATAATATATAATTCCCTGCAATTATACTGCCACAAATGGAAGTTGGTCATTAACATTACATAATCTAAAACAATCATATTTAACAAAGCAGGCAGACGCCTAGACAAATATCAATTTTATATAAACCAGGATGCACTTGAAAAGGTGACATCATACACTTACCTTGGAACAAATTTAAATACAACAGGTAAATTATACAAAGCCCAGGTAGACCTAAAAACAAAGCTTTTAAGGCCTGCTTCAAAATTAATCAGATGTTATTTCCGGCAACTTGTACTCCACTCAGAATTCACTTGAAGATGTTCGATGCAGTAGTTAGATCAACTCTCCTATACTGCACTGAAATATGATCTCGTGATATTATTGCACACAAAAAACAGCTTTGGAATTTGACAACCCCCATTAAAAAACTCCATACCAAATTCTGCAAGTTTTTATTGAAGGTAAACAGCAGAGCCTCAAACTTGCCATGTTTAATTGAATCAGGGAGGTACCCTCTTACATTACAGGGTACAAAAAAGATTTTAAAATATTGGATGGGGGTTCAGGAAATGCCTAAAAATACATTAGTAAGTGAAGCATACAAGCTTGGTATAAAAATGCATGACTCTGGTACTCAAAATAGGGTATCTGGTGTGAAAAAGATTTTGGAAAACTTAAATTTGAGTAATATCGAATTAAATGCAGCAATGCTGTTATTGAAGACATTACAGAAAAACTTAAAATGAAATTCCAGAAAAAAGTAAAGAATGTATGGGCGATGCATCAAAAAAACAAAAAACAAATTGAGAACATTTAGAGAAATAAAAACTGATTTTTCTTTTGAGAAATACCTCCATATAATTAAAATCGTGCTGCAATGACTAAACCGTTTACAGATCGAATCAGGCAGATACAAAAACATATCCATATCTGATAAAAAATGCTCTGTTTGTGATCTTGGGGAAATTGAAGATGATAAACATTCCCTGTTCACGTGCCAGCTATATGATAAAGAAAGACCAAGCCATTTTACTAAACATAAAATGCACGGAGAGACATTAATAAACGTTTTAAATAATAAAAACGATCACATAATTAAAGACATTTCAAAACACATTTTTACTTGTTTTATGCTTAGAGAGCAAAAAATTAAACAATAACTTCAGTTATACTGTACTAGCTGCCTTAAAATCATTTGTTTTCTATTACATGTACATGACTTTCAAATGGGATACGATAGCAATAAAGATTTACTTACTTATGAAACGTCTAAAAATCGAAAAGTGAATTTGCTAAATATAACCAATGGTATAATACGAGTATTTTTAGGTTTAAACCACTTGATATATATATATATACTGTTATATAATCTGGTGATGATATAATTCATTGACGTTAGAAGACACGAGCGATTACCAAGTTGGTTGCTATAGGCGATAAATCATTCTATTCTGAGAGTAATCACTTGTATTTGCTGATATATATATATAGACAGAGATTAGATATTTATCACATGTATATTTTCACAGGTAAAAAAATTGAAAAGATGTGAAATGTTAAAAGTCGTACGTAAAAACAGGAAAAACAAAGGTCATAACGTCGTAGTGGCGACAAACATCGCGTGGGATTCGAAAAATGCTAAATATTTTGAGGGATATTTCCATACTTAACAATGTGCTGTACACATTTGATGATGGTCAATTTCTATGAAATAAGAGTATTCGAACGCAATATTCTCCTGTCAAAGGTCGGTCTTTCGATGTGAGCTACGAAATAAAGAAATTCGAGTTCAAAATCAAATCATTCGTTTTCTGTGACAGAAGTTCGGCGTGCGTCTTCCACGCAAGTCGCGAGATCTCGCAGTTGAACGGAAAATCACCTATTTGTAGCAGTGCCGTGACATGATCATGAGCGTAGGTGATATACTGAAAAAATCACAGCTATTTTACTCGATCGGTACAGAACAATTATTATCTAACTCACTCACTTGCTGGCAGAGTGTTCAGAAATATATAACATTCTGGGGATGTGCTGCCAACTTCTATACGGTTTCACTGAGTAGAATGATAGTATAAATACTTGTTTAGGCATTGTTCTACGTGATCCCAATTGTGTACATAGGAATGAAGATAATCCTGTTTTGTCACCCCACAGACCAAGTTATATACAAGTCAGAGCTAGATAGTTGTGTCTGGAGATGCACCAAATTTAGTTTCAATTTATCGCACAAGGGACATGACAACCAAAATAAACATCTGTGATCTGTGATCTGTGTGTGTATTCAAGCATTATATACATACACGAGAGCATATCACGACATCATTAAGTGCCACTACATCAACATGCTCCAAACAGACATGCATGCGACACATTATCTTCCAATCTGGGGAACAGACAACAAATAACTTTATGCTGTCACCCACCCTTTCGTTCTTCAAGAATAAAACTGATGTCCACGCTGTGTCTTTCCGTGAGAGGGATGGGACAGACTAGCAAACTGCATTCACGTCTATCAAACAAAGGCCTAAGATTGCATACATTCATTACTAGTTGCATACATTCCTTACCGGTCGTACAATCCCTTATTTGAATCAATGATGTACGAGTGTATAGGAGTTTAGTGTTCAAACAACACAATGTCAATGAAAAGCCTCAATGTCACTTTCTGCCAGATAATTCTGGCACGTCCTGCAGAATTGTTGTGGGTAGATTTGATAGGCGTTGCTTTGTCATCAGCCAAAGCATTTAATTAACCAATCTTGGATCCCGGTGAACGCACTCTACAAGCTATCACTTATCGCTTATGGTATTGTAGCAGTTGCTCACTGAATTCACTTACACGAAGAAACCCCGGAAGGCAATTGTAATTTTTGACCACATCTTAAGTCATAGTGATCAACTTGTAGAAGTGGCTGTGAGCGACGGAGGGCATCTTTTTAGCAGGTTATGGTCGGGAAGATGATTGCGGAAGGAAGCATTGTGTTCTCATATTATTATCTGTAGTATCTGGTAAAGTCCGGTTTGACAAGTCCTTGTGACGTGTCTCGCTGAGTAACTTCATTGTGGCAGTGATACTTGGCCAGCTGTTCCAGGCTTTCTACAGAAGATGAGTGTGTATATGCTTGATGTGATCTTTGGTGTTGGATATTTGTCTTGTTATCCCTGATGTGTCCTAGTGAAACTGTTGGATCTGTAGACAAAGTAAAGCATTATCAATAACAATATTAGTTTCTGTTATAACAGTAACAATGACATACATGCACGTTTACCACCCCCCCCCCAAATTGAGCAGATATGTTGGATGGGAAGTAACTTTTCCAATGCTATAGAGAGCGTAGAGCAATTGGATGGTAGAATCTTTGACCATGGGAAGGTACGCCATTCACAATTAAAGTAACCGCCACATTGAAGTGTTGGTGAGGTGTTCCTGTGAAGAAGCAGTCGGTGCTATGGCTGCCTCCATGTCCCACGCACGCAAGTGCAGTACGAATTAGAAACGTTATACGTAACTGATCTGAAAATAAGATCTCTACCTTTGATAATGATAACACTTCTATTACTCATTCACAATCCAATCAAAATAAAGGCACGTACCTAACGGGGGGGGCTTCAAACATTGCGAATAGGGTTAGAAAAACAATAATTGCCAATGAACTTTTGGTCGAGAATTGTGAAAGAGGAAATAAGAGGGATGGTATTTGTCGGTTACTAAAATGACAATTAAAAAATAAAAGTTTTTCTACTCAACTGAGATAGACATAATTACTCATTTGAATGAATATTATTACTGGATAATTATTTTTTATAATAATTGCATTTTTGCTGTTACATGGAATGTGTATGGGTAACATGGCTCGTTGAAGAGATACCAACTGTTTTATTATCTTGAATTGATCAATTATTACTTCACACAGGTAATCTACGTACACTGTACAAACTGACGAGACACAGTGGCAAGTTGTGTGGAGGTCGCCCATTGCCGTGTCACATACGAATTCACAATCGGCGGGTGTAGCCATTTTTTAAAAACCGAACAACAACGTCAAAGTGATACGTGTCAATGACGTTATTCCCGATCGTTTATACATAATCATTTTTATATTGACGGGTAACTTAATTCACATTGTTTATGTTTCTACCGATGGGAATTTAGTTTAGAATGTTTTAACTGTTTTTAAACAGTTTTTCTTCGAATGACATCAATAATAATGAAATTACTAGAAGTCACTTGGTTGGCTGCTTGGCAGTGATATCTATAAATACTTTTGGTATCTGTGTAACGGTGTTTTATACGATATCCTCCTCGCCTCACCTAGAGATGACCAATTATCAAACTTTTGTTGGCGCTCAGTATTCATTTTCTTGTTTCTCCCTAACCACATGTTACTTACTAAAGCTCTAACTATCAGGCTAAATACAACACCTATTGACACCATAGACCATAATCAGCTTAATGTATTTCAGGGCTTCATAGTTTGTTCCAATATCCATATCTTGCCACGGGGAATAGTCGCTTTGGACCAAGCTGATTATCTTTATAAAACTTGTAAATCGTTTGGGTGTGAATATCATTCTATCAAGTATATTCAGTAATACTACCTTTCGGCTTGTTGCTGTTGTTATGACAGGCGGTAAACCTTTGATAGCGGACGATTTTGTTCAGCATTAACTAGTACCTTTTCTAAACAGTATTCGTTTACTAGTTTTTTTTTTATGTTCCTACCAGCAGAGAAATGTTTTTTGGGGACTTAGTTGTTCCCACATGACTTGAGTGAAAAGCACAACTTTCTGTACAAGAAAAGTAATGTAATACACGTGCACTATAACAACACTCAACTCGCAATGAGGCTAAAACACAACTAAAACACGTTAAATTCGCATTATTACTTTGTTAAAGTACGGCTACGAGGACATCCGATATTGCTTTGTAACGGTTACAATATATACACTGTTACTCTAATTTGAACCAGTCCTGTCTGTGTTTTACTAGTTACTATCTTAGTCAAATTGATAACCTGAAGGCGCCGTTAACTTTGTTTAATACTCCAGATTGTGTACTTCTGAAAGTATATTCCTACCATTTAGAAAGGGTCTATCAGTCTCTTTTACACAAATATCTAACACCCGGCACAAAATATGCGACTCATATTCCTGATACAACCATCTTAAAAATTAACATATAAATTGTCTATTGTCACATGTTAATTTTAAAACGACATACGAAACAAAGCATGGACAAATATGCTTGCTTTGGGAGATAGGCATCGAACAAATCATGACTGACGGCTATTTAACGCCAACGTCCTATCAGGGGGTAATTCTTCGTCCTCGGGGTTCTCCACACGTGTCAGGGGGGAATCTCATCTCGTCTCATTATCGCGTCCCCTTGAGGTACGGGATCGGAAAAGTCACTTACGCTCTACAGTCAAATAGACGCACACAACAAAATACGTTTCAACTCTCGTCTTAGTCGGTCAGACAAGCACTCTATAAGACACAGCGCCCTGGGGAAAAATCCCCAAGACTATCGTAAAGCTGGCCCAAGACTAGCCCAAGACTGGACTGCGTCAGGACTCGCCCCAAGACTCTCTTGGACTGGACTACTTCTGTCCTCGTGTACTCGCCAAGACCAACTATAACAACTTTATTCATTTTCAAAACTCTAACCAATTACAAAACAGTATTAAGACTCTAAGGCGTGGCCTTCACACGTTCAACTAATCACACTAAGTACTGAACACATCATATCTTTTGATTAATCGTTCACTACATTAATAACTACGAATACTAAACTGTCAGAAATAGTAGTCCGAATAGCGACGGTTATCTCGTAATTAGTTCCAAATCACTGAGTCGAGTTCCGTCCAAAACTTCACAGACATTCAGCCATTCCGCCAATTAAGTCGATTAACAGATACGCAAAAACAAATTCATCACAATCCCATAAAGTTAGAGATTTACAATGGTGTCTCTTGCACGGTGTTTATTCCACTGGTTGCTACAAATCTTGTCTTCAAGGCACTGTCACCTATTATTTCTGTAAAGAAGATGAAGATTCAGTTACTAATTTTGTTGAAGATTGAAACGGATTATTAGTGTCCTCAATTCATTTGTTACGTCATTGATCTACCGAGAAGTAAAGCTATAATACAGCTCATCGTATCCTTTTCTTGTATCTAATTGTATCTGCTAGCACGTATGTGTAGATAAATACGATATGACCTGTTTGTAAAACTGGTTGGTCGCCTTGCAATTATTTCACTGCATCATTTGTCTGATCAAAATAGAAGCTGTGTAAATTGTTCGTAACACATAATAGTTCATCTAATGCTATAATATTAGATGCATTATTAAACAGTGTGATTAGACATATTATAGTATGTTCAGTGGCACAATGGTAGCCATCTTGGATTTATACAATTTAAGTTTCTTGCACATCTTGACTTATTTTGTTCAGCGCAATCATATTATCATTGTTTTTTCGTTCAAAAATCAACCATTGGTAGCATAAGCCCCGCGGAGATACCCAGCCCCGTAATCATAAAATCACCACAGTTTGTTTCATGCGCATATTAGTAGTATCGACATTCTTGTTTCGTGGATATGTAAATTAGAGCTTGGCTAAATGCCTGTATTTAGAATTATAGAGGATAGTGTGTGTTCTTTCGCAACTATTGAGAAGGTTGGACAAGCCAGATTCGAACCGTGACTTTTTTATTCGGAGTATCTATAACATCTATTAATACAATTTAATTGAGATAGCTCTACAATTGAAGACGTTCACATATATATTTGCTGTCATAGGGTAGGTATGCCAAAGCTCTGAATAAAGTCCTTCTTGTTTAAGAAATGATATAATTAAGGCAAAGTAATTTGTGCATTTGTTTCGTGGTATAAGTCATCACTGGTAACTCATCCCGTGACTTTTAGGAGAATCTGACTAACGTGAGGATAGTACACTAAAACACAACGGCTGCGATTAACTAAGATTATATCGGAAATGAGTCATTCTTAACATTGCGAGAATCGGTGACCTACAATTTCTGGTCAGAATGTAAAATACGATCCTTATCCTTGTATCTTGAGAAATAACTATAATCGGATGAGAACTGCCATTCTGTAGTAAGCGGTGAGCTCTTTCAATGTCAATACGTCAATAGTTTTGAAAGAATTCAGCAGCATATTTTTAGTTTCCTGCCACAAGTCTTCCCCATTATCAATCTGTTGTAAAACCACGAAATATCAAATTGCAGCGTCTAAGCTGGTTGTACTGGCAGTCTTGATCGTATTCGGTTGTCTCGGTCATCTTAAGCAGTTCTTTATTTTTCTTGCAGTTAACTGATTTGTTGGTTGGTTTTTTCTCCGCCTATACATCTAAGACAATGCGTTATACGTACAAATCGTGTTCTATGTACATACAATATTCCATTTTGGTATGAGGCTCGATGCGACATGCTTATTGCGAGGTCGCACGTGTCTATATCAAAAATGTTCTTCATTCACAAGAAGCTATTTCATCTAACTTCTAATATGAGTTTTTATATTCCATAATCACTTCAAAATGTATTACCACTCAACTCATTCATATTCTGTGCTTTGGCAAGTCAAAACACAGTAATGTGATTTTAAACTGACCCCTGATAATAACAAAACCGGTTAACACTAGTTGAACTGTTTTCAAAATGACATCAATAAGGCAACATGTTTACAAATCGCGTGGTCTGTGCATATGCAAGACAAAAGGTGCAGTAGAATACGCCAAGCATTATTGTTTTCTTTCTTTCTTTCTTTCAGACCAGGAATTGACTGAGCTAGTTTCCAGCAAGGATTCTGATAAAACAGCATAATTCTAGAAATACCCGAAATACACTGCGAAATAAAAAAAATACAAAGACTATTGTAATGCGATCTTTTCCACGTGTTCTCAGCCACGTAAAATGTGTAACTAGTCATTTTCCACCCGTTTTTGAAATTCGTTCATCGAGACAATTAACGTATAAATATTTGTTTTGATTTGATATAAGCGTGATGTTACTTGCTCTGAATGTTTCGTACGTAATCCTGCGCATCAAACTTTCGAAGTCACAGTCAAATCCCAAGATATGTTATATCAAACGCAATTCCGCAGTTGTCGGTCCTTGTATTCTCCCGTGTCTGTTGTTGCGTACACGACACCAAAAGCAACTGGATCTGACAGCTGGCCCTGTAGGCAGTGATTGTAAGTACACGGCATTTGTTTCTAACCAGGGGAATTACTATCTTTTCGAGCTTGTAGAAGTATGGAGATAACGTAGGGATGTCGATAGCAAATTCACAACGGCGGTAGGTTACGTGAAATGGCGAGAATATGGTCAGATATGCCTTCGTTTATCCGTCCCGAAGTCACGCGGGTGACGACGCAGTAGTGACCCGTGGCTGCAAAGGAATTTGCGGAGAAGTAAAGCAAGGATTTATTTGAAAGTAACCTTGCATGACAATATTGCTTGTTGCGAATTTCTGCATTACAACACAATTAATGAAATAAAATAAAAATACCAAGCGATTTCGTTGTCTGCCATCTTTCCCTGGACTACTTGTACTCCAAGAAGGCAGTGATAAAATCACGTCACGTGACGAGTGATCGCAAGCTGGGCAACTTCGATGCTACTCGTGTATCTCAAGGCGGAGAATCGAATACTGTCCCTGTGTAACCAAAGTCACACAAAAATCGAACATTCAAATATTTCAAATATTCCAAGAACAAATTACATCACAGATAAACATACAAAACAAATGTTAACTAACTATTTGAAGGACGAATTACAAAACTAAAGCATGTCTCGCCAATACAGTGTAGGTTTTTAACAAATTCGTACTCGTGCTTTAGAAACTCTTTGAAGTTAACAGGGCACCTTCTCTGTGCATGTAACATCCTGCAATTTCAATGTTTGCCTCAGTTTCAATCCCTTCAGCATGTAACATAAAATAGCTGAGTGATACACATGTGCAACTACTGGCAGAATAAAACCAGTAACGATATTTTGACTATTTAATTAATTGTTGATTCCGTTAAGAAAATGTTAATTTTCGACCAGATTTAATTCAACGCATATTCTCGGCAAAAAATAATGAAATTGTCGTTGCTGTAAAATTGAAGTAATTATCATGAATATATTATATTACATTTAGCCGTTTCATATATATTTAATTAGAAAAAAAACACCCCGGAAATTTAAAGGGGAACTAAATAGAGCCAATTTTGGTGTTTGTATTTATCAAGTTATGTATATTGATTATAAATTTGAAAAAAAAAAAATAAAAAAATGATTATCTTCAGAGTTATGATGATTTAAATATAAGAAACCATAAACCTGCGAAGGACTTCCGTTTGCGCCATCTTGCCATAAAAAACGCCCTCATGTGGTATAAACAGGTAAGGTAACAAAGCATGATGACGAAATAGTATCTGATTAAATATAAGCAACTTAGGGAGCCATAGCTGGCTGGACTGGTGAATTGACTTCTAGTCTAGGTTGTTTCGACTTTTACGTTAATGTTATTTACAAGCATATCAACATACAAACATTATGGATGTGCGATTGATCGAGACAGGCATTTTGTTTTGTTTTTTGTCTAACTGTCTAATAAATGCTGTTTCCAGTACTGCACTGTGCGGCGTGCAAATTATTCAAAGTATGGATGCTGGAGTATGCAATCTTGAGTTCCTAGGGTGGTGGTGGAAACATTTTCGTCCATGTATTCACGGGGCTGCACTGGCAAATCATGGGACAAGTGTCACAGGAACACCAAGCAGATTGTTCACAGACTTCCGTGTAATTTGAAATAAAACTTTCATCCGAACAAGGGGCATCGTCGACGATATACTCTCATCACTCACACTGGACTGATCTGAATCTTCACAGTATACCGTACTTCCCTGATCATAAGCCCGGGGGCATGAACACGTAAAGGAAAAGTAAGGGATGAGCTTGTGCCCGAGGACCAACTCAGAAAAAATGATTTTGTTTTGGGGTTAAACACTGTAACCATCTTGCAAACAACGAAAAATTATCCAAAAAAAAAAAAAAATATTCGTTCACCACGCCGGGCTCGGGACAAAAATACTTATTTTTGAAAAAAAATGCGTCATTGATTTGAACGATACTTACAATGAAGAAACAAACATGTTCATAAAAAACACACACATTTTATTACAATACGATTTACATACCGTCTGAATTTACGGTGAAATATATAATGGGTAGGGTCTGTGAGGAAACAGTGGACGAAGGCATTTATCATTATCTTCGTTTTGGTATGTTTTCGATCGTACGCAAACTCTCGACGCAAAACAATTTTCCACCATGAGGTTTTTCAGCACGATTTGACCTGGAACAACTTCCTTTGACATAACAGGTCATGTCTTTCATTAACCAATCAAAATGATGTGTCGTAATGATGAAATTTTCCGATTATTGACGATGATTTTTTAGCGCAATGCGGAAGTGAATTACCGCAATGTTAAAATGCGATCTGTAGCACTGATTGCAACGAAAAAAAGATGATTTTTTCCCCTAAAAACTGGCGATTCGCAATTTCCGAGATATAAACGACGGTTAATAGTAACCGTGGGTAAACTGAGTGTGGAGGAAGAATTTAAACACCTTTCTCGGTCGCCAACATGTCTCATCGTTCACCCTAGGCCTTTCATGATAGTCTCAAAGTAAACCATGCCCAATAACCAGGTACACGCCTTGACGATCACATTTTTGGCTTTTCGAAGGCTACTACTCAAAGAAATATGGATTACTCCAGAATTGCAACATCGATGTTTATCCTGAGTAAATGACAGAATAGAAACCATGCGAATCACGTTGTGTACGTTCGCCATGTACTCTGAACTTGAAATTAATGCGAGTTTTCTCATAAAACTAAAAGCATGAACCAAACTAACATGCCAATCACGATTATTATGAAATGAAACACACCTTTTACACGCATATTTTAAAGAATATCGTCGACGCCCAGTAAAAACCAATAAATAAATACCAAGTAAAAAGATATGGATGGGCTTCATACACAGGAGGGGCTTACGATCGGGGAAGTACGGTACTTTAACGCAATTGGGCTTTCACTCTCAGAATACTGTGTTTCAAACGCATAAGGCTCTAACCCAAGTTTTAAAAAGCACATTGTGCATATAAAATTTGAGTTTATACTAATAGTACACAATGCTTGGCAGCATGAACGGCTATGTACAATGGCGTATACGAATGCGATCAGATACTAAAACGTCATAGCATTGAAAAGTACCCGGATGTTAAATATGTTCGTTCGTTAATTATTCCCCTCCATGAATGGCCTCCATGGCAAGCACTTCAAATGCCTATCCAAGCTACAGTTATAATTAAAACAAAATTAAACCACTGCAATATTATTTCGAATACAGTTTAGAATATACACAACTATAAATTAAGGGCGAATTTAGGTTCGCTATATTAAGCCTAGTTTTGGATCCTATAAAAAAGTCGCATGGAAAGAAGTCTGAGTTTTCAAATCGTTGACTCATTGTTTGCAACGAGTTTCGGCCCGAGCTGTATGAACACAGTATTTTGTCAAAGATTCACGAGAAGAGTGTGTACAAGTGGTGTGCTATGAAGATCTCACGTGATGAGAATTGAAAGAGTCACGCTATTTGCGAGATCATCACAAAACCAAAAATACTAATGCAAATAATTAGTGTTCGTCTCGAGCTGTTTTTGCTCGTGGACTTTCTAGGCATACCAGCGATTCATGTCATGGTCATGCACGCAAATACACCGTCGCATTCATTGCGCCAAAAAAATGTTAACGTCATAATGTAAGAAGAGTCTCTTCACTGGAAGGATAATCCCCCTTTATATGTATTAATGATGCCAGTGATGAGATAGAAATGAGACCCGTATTACTTGAGGAAATCACATTGTTGTAACATGCTCTTTTCGACATCTTGCGCTTGGCCTTGGGCTGGCATGCCTATGACGGAGGTTATAATTAAATCAAGCTGGTTTTTCAGCAACTGCGGAAATCACTTTATGGTTTGAACCCCCTAATTAATTTAAAGCAAACCTAAATGCGGCCTTAATTTATAGTTGTGTATATTCTAAACTGTATTCGAAATAATATTGCAGTGGTTTAATTTTGTTTTAATTATAACTGTAGCTTGGATAGGCATTTGAAGTGCTTGCCATGGAGGCCATTCATGGAGGGGAATAATTAACGAACGAACATATTTAACATCCGGGTACTTTTCAAAGCTATGACGTTTTAGTATCTGATCGCATTCGTATACGCCATTGTACATAGCCGTTCATGCTGCCAAGCATTGTGTACTATTAGTATAAACTCAAATTTTATATGCACAATGTGCTTTTTAAAACTTGGGTTAGAGCCTTATGCGTTTGAAACACAGTATTCTGAGAGTGAAAGCCCAATTGCGTTAAAGTACCGTACTTCCCCGATCGTAAGCCCCTCCTGTGTATGAAGCCCATCCCTATCTTTTTACTTGGTATTTATTTATTGGTTTTTACTGGGCGTCGACGATATTCTTTAAAATATGCGTGTAAAAGGTGTGTTTCATTTCATAATAATCGTGATTGGCATGTTAGTTTGGTTCATGCTTTTAGTTTTATGAGAAAACTCGCATTAATTTCAAGTTCAGAGTACATGGCGAACGTACTCAACGTGATTCGCATCGTTTCTATTCTGTCATTTACTCAAGATAAACATCGATGTTGCAATTCTGGAGTAATCCATATTTCTTTGAGTAGTAGCCTTCGAAAAGCCAAAAATGTGATCGTCAAGGCGTGTACTTGGTTATTGGGCATGGTTTACTTTGAGACTATCATGAAAGGCCTAGGGTGAACGATGAGACATGTTGGCGACCGAGAAAGGTGTTTAAATTCTTCCTCCACACTCAGTTTACCCACGGTTACTATTAACCGTCGTTTATATCTCGGAAATTGCGAATCGCCAGTTTTTAGGGGGGAAAATCATCTTTTTTTCGTTGCAATCAGTGCTACAGATCGCATTTTAACATTGCGGTAATTCACTTCCGCATTGCGCTAAAAAATCATCGTCAATAATCGGAAAATTTCATCATTACGACACATCATTTTGATTGGTTAATGAAAGACATGACCTGTTATGTCAAAGGAAGTTGTTCCAGGTCAAATCGTGCTGAAAAACCTCATGGTGGAAAATTGTTTTGCGTCGAGAGTTTGTGTACGATCGAAAACATACCAAAACGAAGATAATGATAAATGCCTTCGTCCACTGTTTCCTCACAGACCCTACCCATTATATATTTCACCGTAAATTCAGACGGTATGTAAATCGTATTGTAATAAAATGTGTGTGTTTTTTATGAACATGTTTGTTTCTTCATTGTAAGTATCGTTCAAATCAATGACGCATTTTTTTTTCAAAAATAAGTATTTTTTTCCCGAGCCCGGCGTGGTGAACGAATATTTTTTTTTTGGATAATTTTTCGTTGTTTGCAAGATGGTTACAGTGTTTAACCCCAAAACAAAATCATTTTTTCTGAGTTGGTCCTCGGGCACAAGCTCATCCCTTACTTTTCCTTTACGTGTTCATGCCCCCGGGCTTATGATCAGGGAAGTACGGTATACTGTGAAGATTCAGATCAGTCCAGTGTGAGTGATGAGAGTATATCGTCGACGATGCCCCTTGTTCGGATGAAAGTTTTATTTCAAATTACACGGAAGTCTGTGAACAATCTGCTTGGTGTTCCTGTGACACTCAGGCTTGTCCCATGATTTGCCAGTGCAGCCCCGTGAATACATGGACGAAAATGTTTTCACCACCACCCTAGGAACTCAAGATTGCATACTCCAGCATCCATACTTTGAATAATTTGCACGCCGCACAGTGCAGTACTGGAAACAGCATTTATTAGACAGTTAGACAAAAAACAAAACAAAATGCCTGTCTCGATCAATCGCACATCCATAATGTTTGTATGTTGATATGCTTGTAAATAACATTAACGTAAAAGTCGAAACAACCTAGACTAGAAGTCAATTCACCAGTCCAGCCAGCTATGGCTCCCTAAGTTGCTTATATTTAATCAGATACTATTTCGTCATCATGCTTTGTTACCTTACCTGTTTATACCACATGAGGGCGTTTTTTTATGGCAAGATGGCGCAAACGGAAGTCCTTCGCAGGTTTATGGTTTCTCATATTTAAATCATCATAACTCTGAAGATAATCATTTTTTTAATTTTTTTTTTCAAATTTATAATCAATATACATAACTTGATAAATACAAACACCAAAGTAGGCTCTATTTAGTTCCCCTTTAAGTCGAGAATCACGCCGTACAAAATTCCGTACAAAGGTTGTTTCTACTATTGTTTTTACAATCCATACTTTTTATCTACAGAAACCATCATTTTTTACGTTATTTGGCGTATATACGACAATTAGAATGGGCTTATTTAACCAGAGACGAATGCAACGAACTAACTTTTACATAGTTAAATTTATTTATTTCGCCATTACTGCCCCATTTAAATTATACAAATTTCATTTGAGTGTGTGGAAAGTAAGAATAAAGTGGCCATAGAAAAAAAAATTAACCGCATGCCAAAACCTTAGAAACCGAAAACGTATTTGTAGACATATGCACAAATCCCAGAGAAAATTCCGAAGAAATGTAATGCCAGCTGATGCCGATTCATGTGGCAATGGCAGCATTAAAATCAGAAGCTTTCTTCTATCTACATTTCTAACGTAATATACCCCCAGGACCTGGTTATACTTATATATAAGAGCTTGCGTGTGTTATCACATAACTTGTCGACACCAACTATGCTATGTTGATAACAAAAGGTCACAGGTCATCAAAGTAAAGTTCGGCTCGATCCAACGACGCGGTAGCGTTCACACTATCAAGCCCGATGATTCATAGGGTCGAACTAATTTTTGTTTGTAACAACATTAGCTACGAACAAGCCTGAATGATGTGGAGACGTACTAATAATATGAAATATTAATGTTCTACTTGCAGCACACAACTGAAGTATTCATTTGAGGAAACCACAGTCCCTCTATAATAGGGACTGTGAGGAAACATTGAAACTTACGCACGTGCATTGATCGTCTTGCGATAATTACTACTCATGCGTAATATGGTTAGAATGTCGATTTAGTTTTCATCAAACCGCTACTGTTATGTTTGCTGTAAAATCAACATGATTAACTTACGATGAATTATAATCAAATCTGTTTATCAACATACAATACCAAACAACAATTTAATATATATTGCATCGATATTCATTTAATGCATACGTTGAGCAACTTGAATGTTGTAGAACTGTCGAAAGCGAGGCTTCAAACATCAGCCACATTTTGAGTAGCTGCATATTTCCGCAATGGATACAGATCGTGTAGTATTCGGACCCACGTGGCCCAATTCTGTATTGAAGATTAATGATAAAGACAAGTAATCGTAAGCTGTGTTCATAAAAACAAATATTTATTGTAATCTAATAAGTCATGTATTTGTATTGAGTAATGTTACAATGAAGTCCCAATCTGATAGAAGTGGAGAATCACACGATGTCTATTTAAACACAGCTCTGACAATTTTCATAAAACAAACAACTACTCATGGCAAATATTAGTGCACGCAAGAATGAAGTTTTCATTTGAAGTCACGCGAATTACGCGATCATCCCACGACTTGCATTTCCAGAAAATTCGAATGCGAATGGTATGTCTGTGACAGAAATAGTTTTGTTCCTCTTAGGATGTTTTTTTTTCGTGTGTATTCATGGAGTGCCTTAAACCTTCAGTCGTCAATAGAACGATAGGAGTGTGCACAGTGTACGGTGTGTGCATTGAACACATTCCCAGTTTAGTCGAGGCATATATACAAGGTCGAATTTGATTCGTCGAAAAAAAAAAAACTGCCAATAAACAAGCCTTCTGATTGGTCATACTGTTAGATGTTAATGTTGGGTAGCCAATCAGCCACAATCTTGTGGATAGCTTCGCATTGACTCCAAATTCTCGATGACAATTTTCATAAAATTATACTCACATACAATCTGAGTGAATAATCATTTTGTCAGTGTTACGATGTCCCCAGGAAACTAGGAATTAATCCTCACCCCCTAAATTGTTTTGAGATGGAAATTAAAATCAGCAAATCATAGTTCACTTCTTATGTCATTACACGGCGACCAGGCGCTTCGGAACTGATCGAAAAATGATAGTCCTTATTGCGCAACGAGATTACTCGCATGAAATGCGAGCACAATTAGTCTACCCGTAGGTCTGATATCTCACTCCAATTATCACTGCGATCCCACGGGTTCTGGGTCACTGCTGATAAACCGATGTTATATAGAGGAAGCAGGTCCAATTATACTTGTAATCAAGCGTATATTGAACACCGTACAGCGCTTGCATATTGCAAAGCACTGGGCAACATCGGTTGCTATGAACGGAATTTTACGTAAAGACAATAATCGTCCGCCGTTTAGTATTATAATAATTATAGCATTTGCGGACCGCACAAAAAATAGTTTCAGCTGCGTGATAAGCGTGCATTCAGATACGTTTTTATGCATTAATAGCTTTTTTAAAACCTAACATAAATGTGTCCAAAGACACCGTCTTTGTATCTCTTTCACAAATAAAACACCAGCCGCCCCGATGTCGTAAATCTCTGTCCTGTAAATAATATAATCTAGAGTCTATGGAAGAACTATTTTAATCTTGATAACAAACCATCAAAGGGAAGTATGTATATCAACCAGTAACGGAGTTAGTGAAAAACATGTCCAGCTTTGAATGATTAAATTGTTAATTTGAGCGACATTACCTCAGCATAACGTAACCGAAATTGGGCAGTAAAAGCTTCCGATGAGGAAGTCTTATTTTTGAACCTATCGAGACATAATTTACGTGGGCATGCATGCGTTTCCCCTAGAATGCCAGAGGTATTTTGCTACTCGTATGAATGTGGTTGATTGTCATGTTTGATTCCATCCGTTAAGATTTTAGACTTTAGTTTCAGTGTATTTGTTCGGGTAAAACATTCTGTAACCTGGAAATTGTCACGGAATGCGACGTATTAGTATTATTAACGTGTACCTAGTGAGTGGCATTTCCAATGTCCAAGATACTGAACAATTATGTGATCAAAAAATATCTAGGCGCACGTGCGTGTGTGAGTGAGTGAGTGTATGTGTCTTCTCAAACATTGTTACGGCAGATGATTGAAAAATAATGACAACCCATTAAGCCAGTGTTTACAGAAATACATTTTGATCCAGGAAAGCCCTGTCATCTCGATTTCAGTATTTTTTTTACTAAGTGTTTGATGTCGAGAAGATCTTGGGATTATATGTTGTTCGGCTCTTGCATGACGTCATTGTACACATGATCCGTGTCACGTGTGACATAGTGTCCTCGAGCCCGTTCACTGGTATGGCAACAGTGCCGTATTACCGTTTTTTTCATCATACATTTTTCATATTGTAAAATATGTAACTGTGATATGTTCGGTTATAAGCCGTAGAAGTGAATTTCCCGTATAAATGCCAAAAACTACTTGTCCGCCTAAAACGCCAAAACTTTGGCGACATGGCGTGATATGCCATCATATACAACATAACTTGTCACTTTTCTTATTTCCCACACTGCGGGCAGAATTCACTTTTCAAGATGTCGAACTGGAGATTCGCAAGTTGCAATTGCAGATCTGATTTTGTCATGCATTGTTAGTCACACGTCAGGTAGGCACGCGTCTTGCAGCTGCACACTGTGATTGTTTCAGCACATTTAGATGTATACGAGTTCATGTTCGTGGATTTGCTCCGTTCCAATATTTAAACACAACCGTTCTTCATTTTTTAAATTTTAGTATGTTCAGGCTTAAACTAATACCCAAAACATCCACATTCACATTGCAAGCATAGACCAATCTAATTATATTCTAGATCAATATGACGTATTCTAAATCAATATGATATTATCGGAAACATAAATCCTAAAATTTGTATGCTAGAGCTAGACTTCACATACGGATTCTGATAGTGATTTCTTTAGCCAATCATAATTAGTTAATTCTGACCAATCATGTCCAAGGCTACTGATAGTTACTGACCAATCCCACATGGGATTAATTTTCGCGCCTTTTACCGAAGGTCAAATTATAAGTCTATTTAAAGACAAAGCAAATGTATGTTTTTCAGTAGTCTTTGTTCCCGTTATCAATAAACGTTGCTGCTCTGTTCTACGTAATTGGTTGTGTTTTTGCATAGTCGTCTGTTGCCGAACCGTCTCCTAAAATACAGTTTTTCTCGTACGCTGCAGATATATCCTAAATTAATATGACATATCCTAAATCAATATGACATATCCTAAATCAATATGACATATCCTAGATCATTGTGACCAATCCAAGATTAATGTGACATATCCTAGATCAAAGTGACATATTCTACAACAATGTGACGAATCCTAAAGCAATGTATCATGTCTCAGATCAATGTGATCTAGAATAGTGGGACACATCCTAGATCAATGTTACCAATCTTGGATCAAAGTAACCATTCCTGGATCAATGTGACCAATCCTAGATTAATGTAACATGTCTCAGATTAATGTGATCAATCCTGGATTAATGAGACAATTCCTAGATCAATGTGACATATTCTAGAATATTGGTACACATCCTAGATCAATGTGACCAATCCTGGATCAATGTGGCTAATCCTGGATCAATGTGGCCAATCCTAGATAAATGTGACCAATCCTGGATCAATGTGATCAATCCTAGATCAATGTGACCAATCCTAGATCAATGTGACCAATCCTAGATCAATGTAACATGTCTCAGATCAATGTGATAAATCCTAGATTAATGTGATCAATCCTAGATCAATGTGACCAATCCTAGATTAATGTGACCAATCCTAGATCAATGCAACATATCCTAGATTAATGTGACCAATCCTGGATCCATGTGCCCAATCCTGGATCAATCAAGCAATTCCTAGATCAATGTGACCAATCCTGGATCAATGTGACCAATCCTGGATCAATGTAACCAATCCTAGATTAATGCAACATATCCTAGATTAATGTGACCAATCCTATATCAATATGACATACCCTAGATCAATGTGACCAATCCTGGATCAATGTGACCAATCCTGGATCAATCTGACAATTCCTAGATTAATGTGACCAATTCTGGATCAATGTGACCAATCCTAGATAAATGCGACCAATTCTATATTAAATAACATGTCTCAGATCAATGTGATCAATCCTAGCTAGATCAATGCAACATAACCTAGATTAATGTGACCAATCCTGGATCAATCTGACAATTCCTAGATCAATGTGACCAATCCTAGATTATTGTGACCAATCCTAGATCAATGTAACATGTCTTAGATCAATGTGATCAATCCTAGATCAATGTGACCAATCCTAGATCAATGTGACCAATCCTGGATCAATGTGACCAATCCTGGATCAATGTGACCAATCCTGGATCAATCTGATAATTGCTAGATCAATGTGACATAAAATAAAATAAAATAAAATAAAATAAAATAAAATAAAATAAAATAAAATAAAATAAAATAAAATAAAATAAAATAAAATAAAATAAAATAAAAGAAAATAAATAAATAAATAAATGATGACGAACACTCTCGACACTAAGGGGCACAAACGAGTTAACCGTGAATGTGCTGATATGATCCAAACTTGGACGACCCCGACTTTACGGTAGAAACCACGTTGCATTTCAAATAGTCCGAGTACTTTGCACTGTAATGTAACACCATTACACATCCAGTTTTGCCAAGCATGCGTGAGATATGGGTCTCATATGAACAAAGATGGCGACTTTTACTGTTGGGCAAACCAATGAGTACAAACTGAGACGTTATTAAGTTTTAACTAGGTAATTTCTTTGGTGAATACAAGTTATCGAAGTAGTCATCGACGGTACTTAGTACACTTCTAAACTCGTGCTCGTGAGTAACATTAGAAAAGCGCATTGGATTGTGGGAAAATCAATATTTATCAACACAAATGTCGCACATGAGCGGCACGAAGACCACCGCTTTTCAACTAACCTACTACGTGGTTTAACCTATACCAAATGCACAAATAGAAATATTATCGATTATTAGGTGTTCTCCTTTATTTATTGATCAACCCTGCTGTTTGTTGTAGATGAAGTACTCTGATTTCTAACAGGAATATGAAAAACGACTTCAGAAAGCAGTATGCAAAGTAAACATTAACCTTGAAAGCTACTTATACGAATACCAGTATATATATAGTGATCTAATCACATTCATTTTCCACACGACTAGATTATGCACACTAATCAAGAAGCTTTCGTCACGGTGATCTACGAGACGTCTACGCCTCTTTTAATAGCATGGTATATTCGCTACATAGCAACAAAAATGCATCAATTTTAAATGGAGGTGAAGTCAATCAAGATTACGAAATTAAAATTCCAATTTGTCAAGATGTCAAGTTCATCAATTAACAGTATTCTGTAAAGCGGTATGTTATGCCACTTGTCACATGAAAAACTTGTAATGCTAGTAAACATATTGAAATAATTTCCAAAGTGTAGTTGTCCAACCAATATATACTTTGAGCACGTGCCACTCACTGTAGTTACTCTCTCAGTCTTGTGCCACATGACGAACGTCATGCGCAGTACGCATTTCCGGTTTCTACATCCAGCGTACGTGTGATTTAGATCGTCACTTCCCTGAGTTTATAAGACAGCACACTCACCTACTAGTACACTCACCTACCTACTTATCATGAAATAATCCCCATTCCCGCAAGGCTCGTTTGAATAATTGACTTTTCCTTTCGTCCATGATGGCTTTTAAGTACCGAAAAGCAGGGCATTTTTCAAAGTAATGTTTTCGATCTGTCTAGCGCTGACTGGCCTGGTAAGACTTGAACTTGAACTTGAACTCATCAAATCTGCTCGATTAAACTCATCTGGATCTGTGTTTTCGGTACTTAATTGAATTTCCGGGGAATTTGCTACGCACACGTACGATCAGGTCAAATACGGCGATATCGGATCAGATTAAAACAGATCGAAATTAAATGAAAAAGGTAGCGTCAAGTTTATAAATTACAATGTACCTCAAAATATATAAGAATATATTAAGCGTTCATGTGTTGTTTTTATTTAATTATGGACGTTAAACTTGATTTGCAGAGAGAGAGAGAGAGAAAGGAAAATGAATGAAAATAAAAAGAACATGCTGAAACCAATCAATTATGAAATAGAACATGGATATATTAAAAATAATAGCCTTAATGGGGTACTAGGACACCTACATCGCCTACTTAGCACCAGAAAAATATTAGCAGAATCAAGTCTTAAAACCATGGCACTTAGGGAAAAAAAGCACCTACCCGACAATGTGATCGAAGACTCAATAGACGAAGTGGAATATTGTTAATATTCGAGACTCCGATGAAATAAACATGACCATGGTGAATTCAATTAAAGAGAAATGTACATTCTTGTACTCCGTAATTTGTTTATTAGTTTTTAAGCCGGGATATTGTCCTTGGCAGTCTGAAGATGTCTATATCCAGGGTTCACTGCATGACCTCCTACTCCAAAAAGGTCGGGTAATTGAAGCAAATAAAGTGCATGTTGCAGCTTGGCTGCTTGTTTATTTATCTTATTATTCGACCTCCAATCCCAGTGGGTTACTAAAGTGAGGGCAGAGTACCTACTATCCAATAGCCAGGGCCAGGTATTAGTCGTTCTACATTGAAGTGTTTCATTTGGGATTTCAGGAATCGTCGTATTTAAGGTAGAGATGCAGGTTCGTGAGCACTTGGGAGTGAATTTTTCTTTTTTTTTTGCTTTTTATTATCCAAACAGTCTTGGCTATAGACTGTTAAAATTTTGTAAAATTGTGAATAGTGGAATATACTCAAAAAACAGATTTTAAAATATAGATATCAGGTGAAAACATTCTCTCTTTTGAATGCTTAGCAAGTATTAGCAAGGCTGTACATAAATAATAAAAAAAGAAACATGGTGAAAAAAAATAAATGACAGGATCTCCATATTATGCACTATATTTAACTTTTAACAAAACGATAATACATTTAAATTTGGAACTGTTACAGCCATTTTAATTATGAGCATTAGCAAACTTCTTACTGAGTGTATTGTTATGCAAATTAGCAATTATCTCAGCTTCTTTTTAGTGCACATCCCAGAACATAAGAAAAAAATAGCTCCTAGACGCTTTGACCTTTTCTTTTGAAATTTTCACAAATGATTGATAATGTGTTAATCTTCAAAACGCCCTCGGGGCATTGTTTTTGGTTGAACAGTGTTACAACAATCGTACAGACAACTAGCCTGGGTGTTAATTTATGCATAAACTTGAAGTAGTGAAATTTGAGCTACCGCCCTGCAAAATTGACAACTGGTAGACAGTTTTCAAGACGTCACTTTCTTCATAGTAAACAGATGTACACATAAACCAATTTTGACAGAAAACAGAAGCATGGTTTAGAAGCTATTTTTTTATTCACTTTTGACCAAAAAGCCCTTTTTTGTGCATATTTTAAACTACAGTGTCCGTAAAAAAATTACTAACAAAAAATATAAAATTCATACAATAAGCTTTCCGAAAATATATAGTTTTGTGGACAAGGGAGGTCATCTTGGTTTCCTAATTAACTAATTAAAATATTTGTCAAGTTCAACGTTTTAGACAATCGGTTGCCAAGGTAACCACCATGAATTTTGAATAGTCTAACTCTGCAAAGATTATGCAGCGACATCGATAGTAAATAGATACTAATTAAATAATTCCACACCACGATAAGAAAAGAAAATTGTATGAAAAAAATAAGAAGGTCACAATCTGCTTTTCACCCATTCAGAGAAATGGTACTTCAAACCAGTCTATTACCACTAACACACCTTTGTAGATTTAATCTTCCTAATTACGCAGACACACTGCGAGGCGAGTGTAACAGTCCCATCAACACGTACGATAAAACAAGCTGTATATAAATTGTATATTTACTACCTGCATCTCATAAAAACAAGATTGGCTCGGACGTTTATCAAAATACATGTCCAGACCACCTGACCTTGTTTACATTTCTATAACTGCTTGTTGGATACTAATTAGATATTTTCAGTTTTAGCTACTTGCGGCGTGTATATTACCTTGTTGATGGCCTTGATCCGAATGCAATACTGCGAGAGAAGAAAGAACGTTATTCTAAATAATTTCAAAACCTGATTATGTTTCTACGTGATAAAGGGGCTGAGACGATGTCATATTTTGTTGGGATTAGACATGTTTTACTTTCTCAGATTTAGATCGAAAACCTTGAATCTAAGAAAGAACTACACATAAACTCAAAGATTGTTGTTCATCTCAATGAACGATGTTCTTAATATAATTTTGCTTTGTGTGAACATCTTCTTACATTCAATGTGTGACGATGAAACATTACATCCAAATGCGACAAAATAAAAAATAATAATTTTAATTTTGATATTAACAGATTGATCCCTCGCGTTTGTTCATGGGTACGTGAAAAAGAGAACGCGTGTACTAGTTCTAGCCCAAGGGTCGTTGCGTTTTCCAAAATGTCATTAACAAGATAGTGTACAAGTTCATTAGCAACTGCAAAACAGCAATGACAACGCTATACATCAACATTATTGGCAATGAACTACGGATCCTCGGGTCTAATTTATGTGATTAACTCTATAAGAAAAATGTCAAAGGTTGGTTTCATTCCCAGGGAGTCGATTTCTTTATTTTTGGCGAGCGGTTTTCGAGTACAAATCAAATGTGGATATTCATTGTATTTCAGCTATAGTTGTACAATATATAAATATAAAAAGACATGATGAGACTTTTCAAAAAGCGTGAACCATATCAACTGAAATTATTGTGTATTATATTTTTATTACTCAGATAACCACGTGATGTTAAACAAACTGACGGTCTCAAAGTTTAAAATCACGCCATGTTCCCTATACACGGATTACCGCGAGGAAAATTAATCGACATACACTTAAAATGTTTGAAATGTTTCTTTTATTTGACGCTTATTGATTAAAACCATGGTGTGATGTGTCGAGGCCGTGGGTATGAGATTAGACGCGCATTGCTCAAAGCAAATTGTGTGATGGGACGTGACCTTGAATATACATGCCGGCTTTGAGGGCGCATTTTGATTTTTTTAAATTGATGTCTTTGTTTGAGTGAGATTTCAGTTGCATTTCTCAAATCTCGTACCGCTCACACGATTTCCTTTGCGAGACTTGAAGTTTCGAATGTGCCCAACAAAATAATCTGTTAGTCGAGATTTTTTACCTGGGAGCCTTGTGAAAAAATCTAAATAGTTAGGTAACTTGGGGTGAACATTACTGCTAATAAGTTTATTCAATCCAACTCAACAAGTTTTTTAATTAATTTATGGAGAAATAAAAAAATAACAAGTAATATTTAATGATATTCTTTATTATCGTGTACTAAAAATAAAAGTGTGGTTATTTATGTGAATAGTCAGTCATCGTCTGAAACGACTGCGATAACTGATTGCTTGGTCTAGGCATTTAATCAACAGAATTTTTAAGAGCTTTTCGTACATGCATCCAATTCGCGCTCACGCGTTAGGGAAAGACCATGATTTGCTATGGGGGAGGCCGGGCTACACTGAAATTAGTAGACGCGTATATCTTAAAGAGTCCCTCGCTATCCCATCAGAAAAATTGGTCATACCTAAAGAATTAAATATTTAGGGTACATGACATAAATAATTAATAATATATTTCAATTTTTGGTATGTAGTAAAACGCCAACGATATAGTAGCATATCAACATTTTTCGAGGTACCTGAATGTCAATTGTACTCCGATGATGTGTTAACGACTGTTGGATTGATACAATATTGACAATTTGTGGCACAATAAAACCAAATGAATTTTTATTTGAAAATAAACAAGCAAACAAACAAACGATTTTCGAGTGTTCTTTCGCAAATTGCATCACTGTTCGTGCATATATATATGCGGTAATCCCTCGACTTCATTCATATAATTTACATATCATTAGTACAATTGTCTATTCAGTTTGAACCAGATAAGCTGGGGTGCCATCTGCAAAATGGAAATAACATACCACCCGCAGACCGTTAAGCAAAATTTGCATAGGATATTTGCAACTCCAAAAACACAAAACATGCAATTGACCACACTAAATCAGTAAGAGAAATATATGTAGACGCCGTGGTATGCATGAAGCAATTTAAAGTTTTTGGAAATAACGCATGTGATATTTACATTGCCTAAATGTCAAAATTATTGAAAACGACTGGATGGCTAGGACATTATACTCAGTGGGAAAAAGCTCTGCGTATAACATTTTAAGGGTTGATTCACAACCACGTGACGATACCCATATCCCATATTATTTAACTCAATGCATTTAATGATATATTATAGATAAAATAGAATAAGACTTGCGTTTTCAACAATATCGGTAGTGACGAAGATTGTGAAATAGCTTATCCCGTTGAAAATACGAGAGAGACATGACCAGCGTTAATTTTGGAAACGAGCCTGACTACATACTACGGTGCATATCTCACATTTGAGCGCGCACGGGGAACATACATTGCCATATGTGGATATCGCGGTGGAAGCAGTTTTCTTTTATTCAAGAAATCGTTGGCTGGCCACACCTTATCAAAGCGGTCAATATCTCATGGCAGTCTTCCTGTCATTTGGGTCCCTACTAACTGTGATCTCAGCCGAGCAACACGTATACACCCAAGGCACGGATCGCTGAAGTCGATGGGTTTAATTATGCCCGTTAACTAACTAAGTTCCGCAGTGCGAGCCGTGTTCTCTGCGCTACTTGAAATTGAAACTATCTCCAAATGCTTATTAGTGCTGACAAAAACCAGCAATTATTTTCACTATGCCAGTTTTTCTGCCAATAACACTGGACACGCCAAACGCCAAACAACTACTAGTAACCAGCTTCTTTATCAATAGACAATCGATGTTTTCGCGGGTGTCACCGGTGAAGTCATCGTCTGCACACCAGAGGTAAAAAGTGCCGTCCGTTCGTTTATATTTTGCAAAAATTTTGGTTGAATATTTTTTTTTTTGTATTTCCCAATAAAGAAAAAAAAAACAAAGCAGAAATTATATGAATGTTAATTTTGTTTATAATTTAAAGGCAAAACAGTTATTTTGATATGTCAAGCTGTTCCATTGTTTGAGGGAAGGTTCAGACTAGCCTGAGAGGGGTAGCGACTCGACTTCCAAAATTAAATAATGAAGTATTTTTCGTGGGAATCGTAGTATCTATGATGGTCTAGTATTCAGTATAACCAAACGTATGAGAATGGTAGCCTCTTTTATTGTATTTAAGTCAAACTTGCCAGTATTGTTTACAGCAAGACACCAACAACGTGTGTACAATATAATTTGAAGTGAGTTGGCGTATAACACGACCAAATCACACATCAAATCGACACAAATGTAATCAAATTAGCGCTTTTCCTCAGCAATAGACGACGGGTATACATAAATGTATACTACCATTCCTTAGAAGAAATTAACCTACCTACGTAAATGTCTGCAAAACCAACTAGCGCAAAAATGTGTACACTTATTCGGTGTAATATTACTAAACCATTTGTTCTACAACCAATCTTTCAAAACCTTATTTCGTTCGTGCTTTTTTATTGAATATACTGGAACTAATCTTTCAAATATGCTCTAACATAAACAATCTATGTATGATAGACAAAATGTGCTCTCTATATATTTATTTTGTTGCATTATTTGTGTTTAGGAGTTGGATGGGGGAAGATTGTGTCACGACGGTCATCGGCAATGCCGCTTCACGTCACAGTGCCACAACACATAAAACCATATATCACGAACGCCTTTGAATTTACTTTTTATTTTGCGAAAAATGTTGGGACACACTACACTACACTACACTACACTACACTACACTACACTACACTACACTACACTACACTACACTACACTACACTACACTACACTACGATACACTGCACTACACTACACTACACTACACTACACTACACTACACTACACTACACTACGATACACTACACTACACTACACTACACTACACTACACTACACTACACTACACTACACTACACTACACTACACCGTACTATACACTACATTATCTGTAAAAGTTGATGTAGTCAGCTGAAATATGTTTGCAATTACCGTTTACGTGGGCAAACTAACCACCGACTGATAGCATTCTAGTCCTTATCGATTTTTCATATTCTATCTAGTATAGATTATTGTGCCACGACACTTCACACTGCGAATAATCGACTCTGCTCAATGCCTTCATATACTTAAAATCCAAGCAACAATACCATCTATAATCCCGAGTAAAATAACTAAACCACCGCGATTGTTTACACGCTGACTTCATGTTATTTCCCACTTGGGGTCGGCATCATCGGCACACTATTTTAACTGCGTGCAATTCCAATAACTTGTATATCTGAGAAACAGACGTGCAGCTGATTCAATCAAGTAAATTTTTCGAAATAAGCAGCTTTATAAGTGGCATGTAACATGATTATACCGCAGACCATATACAACGTGTATTATTTAGATGAGTTGCCTCCAGTTGTTACTTTCCCATTTGAAAACAATTACAAAAGACGAGACAAGTCACAACTGTACAGACGATTTAGTTTCTGTCACAAGTATGATTCCCCGCAGATGTTCACGAATATAAAATAATGAATACATTATACGCTTTACTTACTCGCACCTGGGGTCCTATGTGTAAATGTACCACAGTTAGTTGGGAAATGTGACACGTAAAGCGAAAACAACATGGTGGCCATCATCACTTTAAGAAAGTCAACATGATGAGACACAGTTGGTATCTGATTCCGCTTCTATATCCATTTACTCAAACTGATCATCCTATGATTAATAAAATAATTAAAACACACGCTAGAATCCGACCGGGGAAATCTACCCCACAGTCAGGCATAATCGCAAAATCATTATTGGCACATTTCCAATAAGATGTTTATCATTCGCGTTAATTTCGTGATGAACAAATGGTAAGCATCTGTGATTTTTCAAGGGTAGTGGTCGCGACACGCAAGCGCGAGATGTATGGGTTTCATAAAAAACAAAGATGGCGACTTTGACTGTTGCACATTTCAATGAGTACAAACTGTGACGTTACCAAGCTGTAATGAGATATTTTTTGGTGAATGGAAGATATCTAAGGAGTCACTGGTGATAATTAGTTCCAGTTGCGCCCTGTTCAACCCTCATACTGGTGATGACCACTAGGAGAGCGCATTGGATTGTTGGAAAATCAATGTTTATCAACACAAATGTCGCACATGCGCAGCGCGACGACCACCGCCTTTTAAAGTTCTGAACTTAGATTAACGTTCGTTACGTATGCTGCTTGTGTATGTACTTAAATATCAATACGCAAACCGACATGCTATCAAGGTTTGTGTACCTTATACATATATAATACGGTAACTTAGCGTCCACACGTCACAGTTTTTTTTTACTGTAAGCCCTTATTTTTTCCGGCTTTTGTTTTAATCACATTGCTAACTTTTTACTTATCGAACACTCTTAATGAGTAAAATATCATTTAAAACCCTAAGGTTTGATACTGTTTTCCCTCTACTCCATATCTGCGTGATTAAAATATACATAAACTTCTATTGTATTATGTTTTTATTTAGGGTATAACGCCAGCACCTCCGTAATTTAGACATCCTGACTGCAAAAATAAAACTATAATTCAATGTTATATAAGTTATGGGTGACATGAAATGAAGGAGCGCAGACATTTTAAAGAAATTAACTCTTGTTTCGCTTTGTTCCCAGTGGTTTTTGCGTCTATGCACGGTGGCAGTTTGTTTTCATGGGAATTAAGACAGAAAACTAATCAGTCGTTCATTCTCACGGGTAGTACGTAATTGTTTTGACCAAATCATCTATAAGAAATATACTGCTTACACATGCGAGTGTTTACATTATACACAACCTTAAATCTCAAAAAAGAGTTCAATTTAACCGAACCATTATTTTAGAGTAATATTGATGTTCATGTTGATGAAATGGAGATTTATGGGAAACAATTCGTTTTTTTTTTTTCTAATTTTGTTTTTGTTTTTTATCATACACTTTCTTCTACTTTATTTTATTCGAATTCAATATTTATTTGCTGGCAGTATTGTTTTACGTTTTGGTAATGGCGAAATCCCAAATAATGTAAAATAAGATGTACAAAATTACAAAATAAAAAAATTATATAGTAAAAATGAATTTTCATCAGATTTTAATTAGATTGAATTCAACCATTTTCATTGGCATTTTTGGTGAATTTTCCTTATGCCTCTTCCAACTTAACACATTTAATAATTATTTGAAGTCACTATGTGAATCACTCACTAACTATGTGAATCACTTACTAACTTAATTTAAACCGAACCAATAAAAGTAGAAATTACATCCTACTCAATAAATATCGAAGTTATTAAGAATGAGACCTGGGTATGAAGTCATTTATTTTATTTGAACTTGTGCTTCACAGTAAAGATGACATTGCACCATACACATGTTATATATTGTGCTAGCTTTAATTGTGAATTTTATGAAACTCGTTGTAATGAAATAATTGAATAATAGTTTATTTCCTGGATAATGTGTATTCTTACATTATTCCACTCAAAATGAACGTATGCAAATCAGGCAATAATTACGAACTTTCCGTTCCCGTTATTATCAGTTTAGCAAACTAGAAAAACAATTGTTTCTGGCCTTCTGTGGTTGTTTTTATTTATTGAGATTAGTTGCGTGTTTAAAATGTACGATTACATTATTACTATTGTTTATTCACATCTATATTTCTTCTGTTTTCGCTATTTCTTCCCATAACCTGAAATTCCATGTTATTAGTGTGATGTCTGAATGTAATTTGTGAAACAAACGGGTTAATTGGTTGCTGTGGGATCTGCAAACCCGCAATCAAAGAGCTGTACACAGTGTCGATTGGAATTAGAAAAGTTAGACATTTGTAAAAAGTTGTGTTTAGCCTTGCTAGCTTGTGCAGTAGTTGCTTGGAGAAATGTTGAATGTTGAACAGTTCAATCAAAAAAAAATAAACCTAGTTGTTTTAGAGTAGAAACGTAACAAATTTTGAGCATGGCGCTTAAAATATGAAGTCAATTATTTACTTCTTATCATATGAATCGTGTGAACAACGAATCTACTTTTTATGCGTTTGGAATTATGTAACTAGTGATAAATGCTCAACATGGTCCTCGACCCCAAATAGTTAAATACTAATATAAACACATTCCTGCTGTGATGATTTGAGGCTATGAAGGTTAGTTTAGTTATTTTCATAATGATATTGATACATTGTATGGAATATCTCATGAGTATTTAGACTCAGTTGCAGACCTAGCAGTTGAGCAATAAACATCTTAGTTGCAAGTGCTCCTCTCCTGCGTGTTATTCTTCTCCCGGATTTGGTGACCAATACTCACTTGGTTCGCTCTACCTTGAGAAGTCTGTTCTTAGTTTACACCTGCATACTCAATCTTGTTAATTATTTCTTTATATATGTATATATTTTTTAGCATTTATAAACATAATTCCAGGTCGAATTTTATATCACTGTTGTGCTAATAACACAAATGTATGGAATCTCGAAACTTCTTGTCTCGTAATCGACAACAGATTATTCGCACTTTTGAGAGAGGGCACATTGAAGACATTGAATCAGGGAATGAAAATAAGTAGATCGTGAACCGAGTTTGTTTATTATCGTATTACAACCCGTGCTTGTGTACTCGGTGGTTTCCTACTTGATGAAAACCGAAGAAGTTTCCTGTGCAACATTATCATGACATACTGACAGTATCATTTGTATTGAGCGAGCTAAGCACTTCTCCCAATCTCCGGTCTATACTGAATTACTTACTCGCATACCAGGGCAAAGGTCAATGAGCATAATCTGGGTTTATGTATGGGGTTATGTGAAGGACAAATGACACATTGCCCTATGTATGAACTGAGTAAGTTTATATACTTCCTGTTATACATTCTATAAAAGCATAATGGCGTCTAAAGATAACTTGTTAATATCGATTCATAATGACAAACGTATACATTCATAAAATATCGCTTTGCACCTAGATCGAGTTCACCAGAGACCGCCTTGCAACATACATGGATGAGCCTTTTCTTTGTCAAGTTCATCCAAACTTATCCAGTGTAGGATCAGCCACCATAGCTGAGCCTTTGTAATATGCTGGTTAATAAAGTTGACAATTTATTATCCGGCTTTTACGAGATCAAGCTTTCCAAGTATGACTTATGAAGTTATCAGTATGGTTCATGATTCATTTAAATACAACACAAAGCTTAAACCAGGACCCAAATAATATAAGTATGTTCATTGTAAACTATTCCTTTCAAAATTGTTGTAATGTAAATTTTTGTATCTACCAGGAAGACCCTTGAAAGTATACTACTTATTTGTTGCCATGTTCTTGTGCATATCAATAATATAATTTGCATATGTAAACATGATGTGAAGTAAAGTTCCAAAAGGGCATCATACACTAATCATCCAATATCAGAGACTGTATTGTATATTGGTTTGAAATATTAGGACGGACCCCTTGAATTTATTTTGTGTGGACGCTCTCGCGTGAGCTGAATAAAAGATGCGACAGTCGCGAGTGACACGTCTGAATAGACTTAGATCGCTGTGATAATTGTAACTAGGCAACCCGGTAGGTCAATTGCGCACCAATTTTCTTTATTCAGAAGGTGTTACTTCGATCGATCTAATTTTTATACACATAACCGACACGATGAATTCAACTCGGGTAGCGATTAAAACGTCTGTGTGTCTGGCGGATTTTCACATGAAAAACTCACAAACAAAAGAATGGAAAGGAAGCTGTAGCATGTATTATTGCAGTACATGGTGTACCAGGGAATAACTAGGCTTACGATATAAACTCGGGTACATAAGAGAGATTCCTCATTGCACTGATTTTATCTAGAATCCTAAAAACATGACCATTTCGTCGACACGTCTTCAGTAGGAAATGTCCCCGTGCTGGTTATTAGCCATGAATTGGAACCACAACAAACGTACTTGTTGGCAAGTTTAAAGGGTTTTGGTCGTCGCGCAGCGCGTGTTCGAAATGATGTAAACAAATAATGTATTTTACACGCGTTGTGTACGTCGCTATGAGTCCCATATCGAACAGTACGCGGCGCGACAACGCGACCGACCTTCAATAGATTGTGGTGAAGTGAATCGCGTCAAGTTGGCATGATTGCATCGTATCAATAACATCATGGGCTTACATTCAATTTATATGCGTCTGAAGGGAACCGGCTAATCGATCGCCTAAATAATTCATTGTATTCACCACGTAAAAACTCACAATGACAGCATAATGACGTGACGATTATCACTCTCGCGGTGACCAAGGAGTCTCGCGAGACGCAATCAGAACGCGGACGTTATGAGCACCGAGTGATAATCGTGTAATTTGTGTGGGTTTGTACGCCGTCATTTCGAATCATGGAATCGATTTTCTGAATTATCAAAGGTCTACACAATATGTGTTTGGTCGAATTACCCACGCAGTGTTGCCCTTGGGGAAAACACCCTACGTCTTTAAGATGGAGTATGCCGTGAGCGCGAGAATGTTTATTACGCTATGTGTGAATACTGAAGACGTGTAGACGAGCCGTGACCGTTTCAGAATGTACCATTCTTGTTCAAACATTTATATTTGATACTGTGTATCTCCTGCGAGAGCGGTTTCTGAATATTGTATTTTATTGTGATCTTCTTATTTGTGTAAAAGTGAAGAAACAAACAAATAAATAAATAAATAAATAAATAAATAAATAAATAAATAAATAAATAAATAAATAAATAAATAAATAAATAAATAAATAAATAAATAAATAAATAAATAAATAAATAAATAAATAAATAAATAAATAAATAAATAAATAAATAAATAAATAAATAAATAAATAAATAAATGCAAACTAGGTTCTTATTTTTTATCGGATTGCATTGTTTTTCTACAAAGGCAAAACATTTGCACATTTTTAGTTGATTGACATCACATGCATTTTAAGATCATTGACACCAATTGGGAGATGACAAGAATTCGTGTTTAACATTATTTCATCGAATACCAAACCGAAATATACTCAAAATAACTATTAACCATTATATTATCTTTTTTATAAACGTAAAGTGAGTATTTGTGGTATATATATACAATTTACGCTAAAAATATGCAGGTTGTCGACCACAAATGTTTTTATAACATCGTGTGAAAACAACAAGAGTACGTGCTGTCACTATGGCAACAGCAGCCTAGAAAACATACATAACATGCAGGAACTAGTTCCGTAAAGTTTAAGCATTAAACTTTTCATGTATTACATATTGCTACAAAGGTTTGAAAACAGTTAAATCAATAATTATTTAAATACCATAAGGATATTAAGGAGAAGTAAGCACGAATATATTACATTGGGATTATCGACCGCAGCGTATGATGCAACATTATGTTGTCTTGGTGCATATTTTGCGATAACCTCATAATCATATTATTATACATTTTCCCGGGCCGGACTTTGCTTGGTGCATGGAGTCTGAGCACTAAGCAAGACGGTGAAAATTAGTACAAGATTTCTGCTATGAACTTCGTTTCCAATTTTCGTCTTATACATCGCGACAATCGAGTTTCGAAATCGAAATATACGAATGAACGCTATCGAGTTTTCATATGGAATGACAAATCGAGTGGTATACCTAACCGGGTGATGGTCCATTGCTGTTATATTATATTATTAGAATGTTGGTGTACATTTTAAGGACGAAAACAATAAAATAAAATGGCCGCAAATCAGAGTAACAAAATCAAACTGCAGCAAAGTGTTCTGAATGTGATAGATAACAGACCCTTGAAACCGCATTAAACCATTCAGATACATCTCTCGTAGCAAATACATTTTGTTTTTACAGTTGTGGTTTTTTTTAGATATCGACTAATTTTAAACCATCATAACCTACTTTTTTAAAAATCGATTTACGACTACCGTTGAACGCTCGCTACATCGCACATGCCACAGGGGCTCGTCGACTGACCGCGAAAGCCCCTAGGCGAGAACGAAGTTCGAGAAGGGAGGACACTCTACCACCAGAGTGACGTCATAGCTTCACAATTATTCGAATTTAAACAGTAATCAATCAGTAATCAGTAATTTCAAAATTCCGTGTACTATGGCTGCCAGCCTGAGTACTATGGAGTCGGTGAATTCTGGCAAGTTTCCATTGGTTTCTTGGTGAGCAAACTGTACATTTTTATGTAGAATTGACACCTTTTATTAATAATTGAAATAAGCGGTCTTAGACACGCCCACATTATTAGCCAATCAGGACCAAGCATGCATTTAAAATGGCTGCGCCCGGCAACTGACATACAGCGGTAGTCATTCAGACTCGGGAAAACGTGTATTTTGTCTCTAATTTGCCGAATTTGATCGTGATGGTGGTTTGAATAGATTAGCACTTAACTGTATTCAGTTTGGGTGTTTGTTTTTTCTAAGGTAAATGATTGATTACTGATTTAAATTCGAATAATTATGAAGCTATGACGTCACTCTGGTGGCAGTGTCCTCCCTTCTCGAACTTCGTTCTCGCCTAGGCGCTTTCGCGGTCAGTCGACGAGCCCCTGTGGCACAGGCACCACAAACTCTTTGACGTTGTGAGACCGGAAGTAACGACAGAATGTCGATTAGCTGGCTTCGTTGCGTTATTTTTAAAGCCGACTTTGAATTTTTGCCTAGTATTATCTGAATATCATAATATCCACAACCTACTGTACTAGAATCTCGACCCAAAACAGTAAGTTAATTACCGTTAGCGTCCGAGTTACTGTACTTTAACAAAGTAATACTGCGCATTTGGCGAGTTTTAGGTATTGTTTTGTGGCACTCCCATCGCGGGATGTGTGTTGTCAGTGTATGCGTATTACGTAACTCCTTTTGATTGTCTAGAAGGATGTATAACAAGCCAATAACCGATACAAATCGCACCTGATTTTTGTACACATCATAGCATGTACTTGTTGCGTTCAACCACAAACCACGTGTTTTGTTCATTTAGTTGAGTAATCGTGCATTCGCACACTTAAAACACATTCGTTAGAATACAGGTTTTGTTGTTGCTTAAGAAAATGTGCATATTTTAAACAGTACGAGGAAATGTTGTGCTTTTGTCTTAAAGGAAAAGTAGAATGTCAAAAATGGAAATCAAAAAAGTGCAATGTAAGTGTGCCATTGTGTGTGTGTGTGTTTTGTTTGCGCCGTTCAGGTTGGACCATACAGTTCAACATCGATATATAACGCTGGCTTGCATATTGGTATTTGCATATGGATGGTTTGCATCTTAGTGATTTGCCGTGTCGCCAGAAGCAATACACGTAGCAACACGTAGAACGCCTTCCGAGCCAAACACTAGAAGCGTAATCTTATTGCAAACTTGCGCACTTTTTGGGCCAGTTGGTTCTTACAAATATTTCTAAGTTTCGTTTATCATTATTTAGTAAACAGGCTTCTAAAACAATTTATTATATCCGTAAAATACGTACCGGCCGACGATTGACTTCTAAACATTCGAAATTCCAAACAAACTCCCGGCATTCCTTGCGCGATATGCGTCAGATCGGTGTTGAAAGAACGCCGACCTCTGCAGGGTCAATGGGTGAGTTGCATCTTGGTGATTTGCGTATTGTTGAAGTACATACGCACACGGAGGTATATTTGGCGATGTTCGCATATTTTCGATCCTGATCAATAACAACTTTTGCCTGCATTTTCGCTGATCGAAAGTCACGGCTCTTTAGTTGTGACCCATTTTACTTACTCCTTGAACTTTCCTCAAGAGAAAAATCCCCGCGGTAGATCAATTAATCAAAGTGTGTAGCACTAGAACCTTTTATAATTTACGCTGTAAAAGTGTTATAGATTTAAACGGAGAACCTGAAACCATTAGTTCTTGTTGGTAACGAATAGGTTATTAGCGTTACATGGAATGGGAAGGTCTGGCTCTGATGCAATAAAATAATTCTACTGAAAATGAAAAACAACACCAACAAAAACACAACACAACCAAATGACGAATTCCCAGGGACCATATCTCTAGAGCCGCGTTGGCAGAGGCCTCTGTTGCAGGGTCCTCGACCGAAGGATGCATAATGAGGTATTGCGATCCGAGTGTACGCATAGTTGTGTTGCGTCCCACTGTTTATTTTTATTTAAAAAATACGACGTGGATGAAAAACACAATAGGAATGAAAAAAAAAGTGGGCGCGAATTTATACTTTTCAGGAAGTTTGTCAACTGTCAGTCAAGTGGCCCTGCGATTCAGCAATCAATGACGTTAATTTCACGGTGACACACACTGCGTGAACTAGATCCGTGATAATTAGTTGTCGGGAAAACAAGTACAAGTAGTACAGCGAATACTAAGTACCAATGCAATATCTAAAAACAAAATGTTATTTTTCATTTATATCATCGACCGAGTATAACGATAAGATATCGTATCGATCACTCTGTGCAAAAGTCAGTTGTTGACTAAATAAACACATGCATTAAGTTAAATTCGCTAAAATTGCATGCAGCTATTTCAACTTGTTTTGCAGTATGTGGAATAACAACAACACTACTAACCTTTTATCACGCCGGGGTGGTTTTAATTGTGACATGCAATTGATGTGCATCCGTCGTTGAGCTTGAATATCAACAAGTAGCGCCCTCTAGCGACAAAGATACTAAATATCCTCATAACATAATAGACGACGACATATTGTCGTGTGTAAGCAATGAAAATTGACTGTGTGGTGGTTTGCCATTTCGACCGTAAAACATATCGCTCAAAAACAGTATTTTTTTCTTAAAATGAGCGACTACAAATAACAAAGACGCCCATTCCACCTGAGACAGAAACGCTCGCCACAAGAGGGCGCGAAGTATAATAACGGTGTACTATCGTATTGGGTCACATGGCCGCCACACAGCCCCAATAAGGCGTTACTAATATGACTTTCAGTCTTTAAAATAACAAAACTCAGAGTTGAACAATGATCTATTTTATTACTTAGAAATACAATTCATAATATAAACCAGTACCCCCCACTGACAATAGGTAATTGATGCGATTACTAGTATATTGATGTATTATTGGCGATAATGATGTAATGCTATACCGGGTGTTGTATTAATAATATATTGGTTCACAAAGTTTCCTCCTTCAAATAAACGAACAAAACTACAACGTGGGTCTTATTCTTCGGATTTTCATACTTAATTGTGTTCTTTTCTTTTTGACATTCTACTTTCTTTCCTCTCTTGTTTAATCTGTCTTCTAAGATTACGTTTCAGACAAAGGTCTGACATCACTGTCAGCTGGTAGCTTGGCGACATTAACGTGAACGCCGGGTAAAAAACTTCGTCGGCATTGATATCGTCGAAGACGTGCAGTTGTTTGGGGGCGCTGTCTTCTGTGATGTCGAAGAAATGCAGAGACTTGGTGCGAAAGCTGAGCAGTATGCCCAAATGTATAGCATGATCGCGTTCAACCGCATTTACCGCCAATTTTGTACAAACCGTTTGATTTATTCGGTTATGATGGCCTTCATATCCGGTTTTATATACGTGAAGGCACCAAGCTAGTGGATGGGAGCACAGAAGAGCGCTTCTAGGGCAATCACCAACTGCGATACCGATGCTGCACAGTTCTTTGTCCAATTCGATGTCGGCATAGGATGACCTCGCACCGTAGATTTCCCAGTAGTATTCACCATGCGTCAATGCAGCGTCGCCAAGAACGGTTCGAGACCACGATATGAATCGTCCCTTTGTGGGCACTTTGGGGATGTTCGCGACTTCTCGGTTTTCGTCTCGTGGTTTCTCTGGCTGCAGTTTCTTTGCCGCTGCCAAGAAGGTAGCAATTTTCACTCCAGTGACGGGCTTCCTGTGAACGGTTTTGCGGTCTTCCGACAGAATTAATTCTTCATGAACAGTATGGGGATCAAGTTGAAACGAAAAGGCTGAAACGAAAGTCATGAATAAAATTATTTCACGCTTTACTGGCAAATCAGATTATAAAACGACAACAATTAATTGAAGGGCGGTAGTCGTCGCATCGAGCATGCGCGAAATATATATCTCATATAAAAAAAAGTCGATTTTGACTGTTGCGCAAACCAACGAGTACAAACTGAGAGGTTACTAAGCTTCAATTAGGTATTTTTTGGTGTTTTGACGGTTCGAAGGAGTCCACGGCGGTACTCGTGATTTCTTTAGAAAAGCGCTTTGGATTCTTGGAAAATGTTTATCAACACAAATGTCGCACATGCGCGGCGCGACGACTACCGCCCTTTAATTAATGCAAAACACGCCCAGGTCAAAATTCGTTCTCATGATTTTATTAGAAGAACGCATTGGATTGTTTGGAAATCAATGTTCATCAACACAATTGTCGCACATGCGCAGCGCGACCGTGACGACCATCGTCCTTTAACATACAGATACTATGAGTGATGATAACGTGTCAAGAACGGGGCATTCTTTTCTTTCTCTTCAAAATACAACAAAATTGTGGAAAGTTTCTAGCGCTGTTTACAAATATGCTCCAAATTTACATACACGCCTAGGCACTTCTATAGAATTAACGAAAATTTGAAGAAGAAAAAATATCAAATCAACTTATCCTGCACTAGAAATAAAAAAAATGTTTTCCTTCTTGTTTGTTTGTATGTATTGTTAACTCACCTGTAGTCTTCCTGATAACAGCAGGTACTAGGGATTTTTTGGGTGTTTTTTTGCGAACGTCATTGTCGTTTTTAGCATCACCCATTGAGTCATTGTTCTTCTGTTGCGATAGACATCCGTCTATGTTTAGTAATACAGGGCCACCGACAAGATCTTTCACAGTAATGTCACTTTCTGAACGCCGATGCCTTCTCCTAGGTGTAGATTTTCTATTGGTCGATGGACTTACGTTCTGTTGACTGTTGCAAGGTCCGATAGTTTTTTGTTCCTGGGTGTTTTCGCTTTCATCATGATTAGTGGGCACCATTCTTCGTGGTCTCCTGGCATTTTTTGGTTGAGTAGACTGTGGTGGAGGTGATGGGTGATGAAGTGTGGTTGATGCTGACGGTTGTTTTGCTGCTACAACAGATGGCTGTACAATTTCAGTGGTAGATACAGGTGTACCAATGCATGCCGCTTGCGCCTGGGCCACGGATTTATGCTGAATTTCTGGTTTTGACAGAGGAATGAAATGAAATTTCCGAGTTGGTTGTATGTTAGTATCGGCTGAACTCGGATTCAGAACTGAGTTATTTGCTGTATTGCTCTGTGGTTTGACTTCTACCTTTGTGGAAGTGGCAGTGACGCATGGGTTAGATGGCCGATGTGACATCGGCGTTGGCGCATTCGTCTTGCTATTTTGCACGTTGTTGACACTGGTCTGTGGTACCATCTTAGTTGTATTGCCCTGTAGACGATGGAGTTGTGTTCTGTTATCAGCCTGGGGTACATTGTGCTGTTGTGGCTGTGAAATTTGAAGACGAGCTGCCGGCAATTTGAAAGCTACACCGGCAGTAGTATTGGGTGGCAGATAACTACAATTTAAGCCAGTTGCATCATTCTGTGGTGCATGTTGTGATGCTATGTTCGTAGGAGACGCCGCTTTGGCTGTTTCACTTCGTAACTGAACGGTTGGTGAATTAGGTGTTATTTTGTCTGCAATGTTTTGAAGACTTTTAATATTCACTGGAGTTTGAGGTACTGGTGTCTTGGGTTGCAGCTGTTGAGACTCCTTGTCTTCGGTGCCCGATTTCCCATCTCCCATTGTCGCCACTGTAGCCTGCGTAGCATTTTGATCAGCATTCGTTGAAGGGTATAAAATCGTTGCATGTGATCGTTGCATGTTGGCGGTGTTCACAAGCAAACGTGGTCCTCTTCTGTGGGGTCGTCTGCTCGTATATACGGGGATAGTTCTGGCAGGAGAGCTGGTAGCAATAGTGAATCCTTCTTTGGCAGAACTCTGACTCGGGTGGGGAGAGACTGTGTTGTTCTTGCTAGGAGTTGTATCGTTGTTACGTTCTTCAAATGCTCTGGCCATTGCGTTGACTCTACTGCCAACATTACTGGACAGAGTGACCGCTACCTTCTTGTCTACCATACCTGTAATACAGTAGATACAATGTTTGTTCAGTCCGTGTATATCCAATCGCTAGTACGCTATATATCTTATTTATCGGTCCTAACAGCGTTTATGTATTTACAACATATACCTTCAGAAAGCCTTTAACCTATTATGTCTTTCCCCAAAAGCTGCATTTATTTTAATTGTTTAACAAGAAAAATCTTTTGGTGCCAAATTAACCAAATTATAAAAACTTGTTAATTATGTACTACTTACCCAGACGTTACTTATGTAAGACAATTGCCCAACACGCCTCGTTACTGACTAATTCGTGTTTCAAGCCTCGCTTTCGAATCCCCTCGTACGATACGATATGTACAAATGGCTCCGATACGTTCCATACAATGCAACACATTTTAACTTGTTTTTGAATATAATTTTTTAAAAATAAGTTTTTAAAATATCTATTTGACCATGATTTTTCGCCATCTCAGGGAGATAGTATCTAAAAGTCTGATATAATAATTATAATATAGTTTCTTACACATTTTTCATGAAACTTGCATATACATATCACATTTCGCGGTGAGCAAAGAAACTGTTTGCCCGTCATAACTATTGACTGTTGTAATTTTTTTTTTGTAAGTTTAAACCAAATGGACACAATTATCATTTGGTACAAGTCTTAGTCGAAATCTTCGAAAACAGAGTTTAGAGTTTGTTCTGTGAAAGATAACAGAGATTGACTTCCGCGTGGCATATTTTCCTTACTTTTATTTGGATCTGCCGTCTGAGGCGCACTCACAGAAGTACCATCTTCGGTCGACTCACATTCAGTGAGGTTTTCCCGTGCCGGAGAGCTCCTAGGCGCACACGGTTCGCCCGTATAGGATGACCGAACAAGTTGCACCTCTTTTATGGTAGCTATCACGTGATCGACGTTAGTCATCCGCAAATCAGGCAAACTGCCGCCGTTCTCGATCTGTTCATCTGCCTCGCTGTATTTATCTAGCAAAGAGCCAAGTCTAAAAAATAAATATGTTTGAAATATTATAAACATGTAAGGCGATAATGAATCATTTGAAAAGAACACTGTCGTCAGAACCGCCCATGTGCGCACTCTACTGTTTGCTGATTACTCGTAGTAAGTGCGGAGGTCGCATGTACACTTTTCGTTTAAAACAGAAAATGCTGTTGTGTAAACACTGCTCGCGGTCACAATTATGACTTTATTTTCCAAAAAGTCGGGGACTATGACCACGTTTTACACATAATTTGTTTTTGTATTTTTTTTTTCGGTATCTACTATCTAGTAAATGCGCATCGGGATTTTAGCAGCTCTCTGAACCGGACACAATTGTTATTTTGTGCGCCTCCTGTACGCGCATGCGCAGTTATAATGGCAGCTTCGCGATGAGTTGAAAAAGTGGACACAAAATGATAATAATACTTACTGGAGTTTCAGATCGTGGGCCATCTGTTGAAAAAAGAAGAAAAACAGTAAATTAGAAACTTATTTCACAAAACACGACATACGATACTATGTAAACGTCGCCATTGTGCTAATGTAAAAATCAATTCTGTGATTCCCAAAATTTTAGAAAATATTTAGGGAATAATTTGCGATTTTGAAAAGTGTGGATAGGTGAAAGTTTAAAAACGAGAAATGCTTTGATCAAAATGGCCCAGCTGTAAGTATGCTTCGTAAAGTGTTATTGTCTAATCAGTGTAACCATAACAACAACAAAAATGAAGTAGCAAAGAACAAAGAATTAACATGAAAGAACTAATTAAATAACCAGAGAGATGTCTGCTGGATAAATATCGATATAAATGTGAGCAGCTCAACGCAACGCAGCGCATCATAACGCAACGCAGCACAACATAACGCAACGCGGCGCAACATAATGCAACGCAGCGCGGCGCAGCGCAGCGCAACGCAACGCAGCAAAAAAACACAACTGTGGATGGATTGTATATAAACCGCATATTTCAGACTAACCAGTAAAAACGCCGCCGGATCTCTTTCCACTTTAACTAGTGCGTGTGTCAATGTCTGGAGACATTCTGATTTAGGTTGCTGCTCGTTGATAACATTCAATTTCCCTTGGATTTTCTGTAATGCGCTCTCAAATTCCCGTTTGATCGTTTCCACCATCTCCTGTTCTTGTCGTTGGATTGTGCCGTGCATAACTGCACATACCTGGTGCACCTTTGTTTTCACCTTGATCGCCTCTTTCTGTAGTATGTGTAATAAAGGAGACAAGTTAGTGAATGCGGGCTATATTGACACATACTGTAAAACATGTTGAAAAAGCGACATGCAATTTTAGCGAATTGTGGTAAAATGACGTAATAGCGAAATGTTGATTTAGCGAATCCCTCTAGTCATTGTTGATTTCCTGTTTTCTCAATACTTGTCTGTCGCGCGCAAAAACAAATGCACAGTTATCATCTCCATAAAAAAACAACGACAAACTGTCAAGTGTAATTTGATTCTGTTCGCAATTATAAAAAAATTATTCAACAGAGAATTGAAAAAGCGGGTATCGTTGCTACGTTACATTCAGAACATTAACCGTTTATATTGGGACCCACAAATTACTAAGTACTACTAATTCCCGTAATAATATATCAGTATCACTTCATTTATTTATTTTCATTGAATTAATGATCACAATGAATACGTTTATTTTTATGTGTTAATTTACTTTTCAATAAAGTATCTATTATGTCAGTACGTTTTTGGGTGTTGTTTACAAAGTGTGTGCGGAGAAAAACGACGATGTTTGGCGACCATTTTGAATTTAAAAGAAAGTCATTAGCTAAATTCGCTAAAAAGACATGCTCGCGAAAAAGACATGTTTTACAGTAATGTCCAAACCGAAACATAATACGTCCGGGCGTGGTTGTTTTGTCCAACCATGTTTGTTTTTAACCATTCACGAGCATGATTGTATGTCATGGCAGTCATGTCAAGATGCTGGACACAAGAAAGACGGTAATGAACAAGTCCAAAAAAGCAAAGGTCTTCAAAATATTTACAATTTTAGTCATCACATTTCTCACTCATATTTTTGTTGTATGATTGAATTATGGTGAGAGGAAAAATAATGTTTACGTGTTTTTAGAGCCTTGACGTCTAAGTAATCATAATTATGATCGTGGAAATCAAACATCTACTAAGTAGTCAATACCTTAGGTAATTTGGGAGTGTACTGGTCTATAATAAGGTGTAAGTGTCCCCATCCCCGGAGACTGACAGGTACATATTCACTATGCAAACGATAGTCCACGTCATGTTTTATGTGGCCACACTTTTCCTAAATAAACTTTTTCAAGTTTTGGAACAGAAAAAAAAAGGAGCGACAGTTTCAACTTACGGTTAGTTCCTGTCGCCTTCCAATGAGGGACTGCTTGAAATTGATGTGAGAACCGCACACCTTGCCGAGTTGGGCGGAGTGTGAAGTGAGGCCCTCCTGCAAATAACAGTAGAAATATTAAGTTATTGTTTTGTATACAATTGATCTATTTCACCAGCGATAGACCCAAGCTTATTGTGTAAAACATACATGTTGTATACTAATGCCAACCTGGCAACGTTTATTACAAACTAATTGCGAAATGTGACTTTGAGTGATGCACTATATTAAACAAGGCACATATTTTACTGTTTTGATCTTCAGAAGCCGAGTCACGTGATATTAGTTGCGTACTGACGTAATCTGATTAAAGAGCAGTGGTCGTCACGCAGCGCGTCTTCAAATTCCAATGCATTTTACACATGCGTTGTATTCTCGGTCGAAGCTATGCCACGGAACGTTTTATGTTGCTAAAACGCGCGCCACTTTACCATGTATTTTTATGGGATCTGTGCGCGCTGCTGTCGAGAAAACAGCACAAACTGAAACTATGAGACAATCATGAACAACCAAATTTATATATGTTGCACATGTAAGGGTAGCCTTGTTACACCGTTCAGGAGTGTTTCAACAACTAGCACAAAGTACAGTTCCCGACCGTTGTTTTCACTGGTTGTGGTTCCCACGCCGGGACGTTGGTACGGGTTCTATATCGAACACGACGCGGATCGACGACCGTAGTGCTTTAAAATAAGATGTAGAGTACGAGTATTTTGACATCTCAACTGTTGTCGATCGCCTACTCACATATACCTTGTCAAATCTATAATTGTACGACTTGAAAGGTCTGTATTCATAAATGTTTTCAAATAAAGTGAATTCCGAACAAAATGCAATACAAATACAAAGGTTAACCAACTGAACGTCAAACAAAGTAAGCTTTCGTCACCTTTCACAAAAAATATACCTATATACAAAATGTACATAGTTTTTATAACTTCCAAATGACCAAGAACTGTAGCCAAAATGATGAGAAATTATGTCTTTTAGTCGAAAACTAACAAAGAAATTATAGAAAAATACAAAAACAATTATACCAAAATGTTGCATCAATAAGTTGGCGGGAAAATATGTAGTACTAATTATTTGGGCCACTCGTCTCACATTGGGAAAATCGAAAGTCGGTTTGAGATGTCCTAGAACCCAGATCATAATAATCATCCCAGAATTCATTGCAATTTGCTAACTTACTTTAATGGACTTGTATGCTGAAGTCAGAGGAATAACTTCATGTTCCACGTGGTCTCCTTTGTTTTTACAAACACTGCATGCCGGTACGTTGCAGTCCGCACAGTAGTATTCTAGCCCCCAGGTTGCGTGTTCGGGGCACTTCAACTTGACAGGTTTAGATATTTCAACGGTATTGTGTTTAGTGTACTGACCGCGCCAAGGGTGGTATTTCTGCATGCATCCGCCGCAGTACGACAAATCGCACTTGAAACAATACTTGACGGCGGTGTTGGGCTTCTGTTGGTTTTCGCACAACTGGCAAGTAGTACGCATCGTCTTCAAGCCCATTGACTCACGGAATTTCTCGACGATGTTCCCGAGAAGGTAGTTGCGCATGAGGTTGTCAACTCCCTGTTTGGAGAGATGATGAACACGTTTGCAAACGACGCAATCGATCGCATATTTCTCCTTTTGACTGAACATTACCCATATCGAGTTGCGGCGTTTCGTCACTCGGTTGGTCACGCACGGGTGGCAGAAGCTGTGAAAGCAAGGCAGTAGAACGGGCATCCTGTACAAATCGTTGCAAATTTTACATTTTAGTTCTTCTTTCAAAAGTAATTTGGTCGCCTCATTTATAGCATCTCCCATTGTGTGTAACTATCAATATATGTGTAGCAGATGGATCTTTTTCTCGCCGCAGATGAAACACATGCGACGTGGCTGATGCGTTGGTTTGTTCTGTCCAACTGTGCAGAGCGATTCCACTGGTGAACGTTAAATAGAATGGGCGCGGCTGGAACTCGGTATCAGGGAACGCGCGCGTGTTTAATGTCACAGGCGCGCCCGCTAACTACGAACACATAAGCGCTCTGCCATGTCTGGGGTTCGTGTCGACTCCGTTGACTGATGATATAAATAGAGATAATGCATACGACAACGGAACGAAAACGGATACGTCACCGCTTTGTGCATGACCTCCGCGCGAACCAATGACGTCATCGGTTGCCTGGTCGTACGGCTGTCGTTTTGAACGTGATCAAGGTGACTGACTCGTAGTTGATTTCCGAGAGCTTTTCTCGCTGTCAATTTTGATTAATTTTCACTGACATTGATAAAACGGTTTATATTAGAGTGATTTTGTATATTTATGATAAAGTAAGAAATATTGGATGCATTTTAGCTGATATTTATACCCACTGAAAATGCATGACAATGATCTGCTGAATGAGGCCGGCAAACAGGCCTGGGACCTCAGCAGAGAGTGGATGGAAATAGCGAGAGTTCTGTCAAATGTCTGTGAAGTAACTACTAATTCTGATTCCGGACGTGAAATGACATCACAAATAGTATTGGATATTATGGTTGCCCAATGATAGACGGATTGACATGGTTCTGGTTTCAGTTACGTTCCCGTTGTGGACGCTTGTACTTAATCGTTTTCTGACACCCGGGAACGTAACGCAAACGCAATTAGAACATCACGTTACGTTCTCGCTACGTACGCAAATCTTAAACTCTCTAATATATTAGGATGTGCATCATTGTTTCGGAGGGTTTGTGTGAACGTTTTACCAAAACTACGCAGCAAATTTCGATTTTAAATACCCTGCGAAAGTTTTCTATGTTTTTAGTGTAATTAGCTATTCGTATTTAAGGGATTTTTTCACACAAAAAGGACAAATTCGGACGAATTTTGCTATCGGTTGGCTTAATATGGATCGTATTTCTGCGAAAGACTGGCATTTTTGTCCTGATTTGTAGGAATCTGAAAAACGCGTTTCACAACCTGTCTCTTATTTAGTTTTATGCCGCATTCAAGATGGCGGCCCATGTATAGTAAATATCGCATTTATATTTTATTATCACGTGTGCGCCATTTGACTGTGGTCGCGACGACCAAACACATTGTTATTCTTGTTCCATTTGAACATTTAAATAAACAACGACAGACGTGACAATTATAGCGAGAAAAACAAGTACAGCTAAAACTGTTACGTATTTGAACCATTGAGTGACCACAATCTGTAAAATTGAATCTGGTCGCCATAAGCGAATACCGATTAACAGGGTTTGTGACAAGTGTAACGAGAGCTCAATTGAAGACGAGTTTCATTTTCTTATATAATGTAGCAGCTTTACTGATATGTGCGAAATTCCCATTGACGTTCCCCCAAAACAGCATTCGACAGGTGCATTAAAGAAGAACAATTCAGTTGTTCACTCATGTAACACAATATGTTAAATTGTAAAATATGGAAAAAAGGACAGCAAAGTCTCTTAAATCTCTTGTAGTTTCATTTTTTTTGTAACCATTTCTTCCTATCTGGAGATTAATTGATATCACTTACAGTATTTGTTTTTACCGTTATGATATCGTAAAAGGGGAGTTGCAGAACTGCGAACAAGAGCGGCTTACAGAGGAGTTCGCGAGGGTATCGATTATTCGGTTCCCGAAAAGGTACGAATGTTTGTTTCCGTTATATAGCCACGGCTTTGAAAAAGCGGATGCACTAGTTCCAGCGCGTTATTTGCCGTCTCTTCTGACATTCCTGTACCACACCCTCTCTCGCCATTTTCACGGTACGTGCCGTCTCTCCCAACCACTCTGTACCCCATAAACAAATTCCTGGCATTTGCCATCGTTTGTCACCTACACCAGACGTTACCCTGTACCACCACACCCGCTCCCGCCATTTCCACGGTGCTCACCGGTTCACCCAACCACCCTGTACCGACTATAACAAAATCCCCGGCATTTGCGATCTCTTTTCGCCTACACCCGACGTTACCCAGTAACCAACACCCGCCCGGCATCTATGTGGCGCACACTGCCTGTTCTATCTCTCTTGTATCGCCTATAACCAAATCCCCGGCATTTGCGATATTTTGCGCCTACACCCGACGGTATCCAGTCACCTATACCCGCCCCGGCGTCTCTGTGGTGCATGCCACCTCTTCTGACATTCCTGTACCGCCACACCCGCTCTCGCCATTTTCACAGTGCGCAACGCCTCTCGCAACCACTCTGTACCGCATAACCAAATTCCCGGCATTTGCGATCGTCTGTCGCCTATACCCGACGTTACCCTGTCACCTACAACCGCCGTGGCATCTCTGTGATGCACGCCGCCTCGTCTGACATTTTTGTACCGCCACACCCTCTACCCGGCATTTCCACGGTGCGCACCGGTTCATCCAACCACCTGTACCGCCTATAACAAAATCCCCGGCATTTGCTCATCTTTACCGCCTATAACACAATCTCTGGCATTTGCGATCGTTTGTCGCCTAAACCCGACGTTACCATGTCACCTACACCTGCTCCCGGTATTTCTGTGATGCACGTCGCCTCATCTAAAGTCCTGTACCGCCACACCCGCTCGCGGCATTTCCACGGTGCGCGGCGCCTCTCCCAACCACTCTGTACCGCGTAACTAGACCCGACTTTACCCTGTTACCAACACTCGCTCTCAGCATCTCTGTGGTGCACATCGCCTCTGCCAGCTCCTCCGTACCGCTTATAACAAAATCACTAGCACTTGCAATTGTTTGTCGCCCACACCTGACGTTACATTGTCACCTACACCCGCCCGCCTTCTCTGTGCCGCCAAACCCGCTCTCGGCATTTCCATGGTGCGCACCGCCTCTGTCAACACCACTGTACCGCCTATACAAAAAATACGGTGGCCCATATATACAATCGGCGAAGAATGACCAAATTTCGGCGATCAATGACGCATTGCGACGATCAATAACCAATTACGACGATCAATAACGCATTGCGGCGAACAATGACGCATTGCGACGATCAATAACGCATTGCGACGATCAATAAAGCATTGCGACTATCAATAAAGCATTGCGACGATCAGTAACGCATTGCGACGATCAATAACCAATTTCAGCGATCAATAACGCATTGCGACGATCAATGACGAACTACAGCTTGTGTAAGTAATGTTAGTAAAGAGCGCCGTCTATGGTGACATTGACGCGACGAACAGTGATCACGTGGTGAGGGCGTTTATGCGCCAATTGTACTCTCCGTGCCATTTCGTCGACTTTACTTTGACGATTGATCCATGCTTGATTCTGGTCTATTTATCGCCAGGATAATCGAAGATTGTTGTAGGTAAGTGCAGTCATACCATATTCTTTATTATGATTTATCTTCTAATAGTAATTCATATGTTATCGTAAGCACTGAAACAGCGTCTTTATGATGTGACCTTAATTCGCGAATGACTATGTGTGAGGTTATTTGAACTAAAAATCGCCCCTGACAGTGGAAGAGATTATGCTTTGCTTCTACTGTTATCAGATGATGATGAGAATCTATATTTTTCATATGTAATTTGGAATTATTTTGAGTGATGACTCAAGGAAGACAGTGATATTAGGGTCTCATACTTTGTGACAGATTTGGTGTCATTCCCGGTGATTTATAAGTGTATTGACTTATTCAACGTTAAACCTGTGTATTATATCGTGGTGAGTATGCTGCATGATGCATGTCTGAAGAACAGAGAGGCGAGTGGCTGCCTATCGGTATATTTAATTTATTTTTTGATGCATTTAAACAATAATTATGAAAATTAGCATCTTCTTATCATTTTACTGTTATTTGGCAGACATGGTATTTTTATATAAAGTGAGACACCAATATCAGCGAAGAGCAGATGATGAGCTGGCATTGGAAGTTGGTGACATTGTGAAGGTTCAAGGGCTTCCATGGAAGTTTAGGGGGATGCCAGAGAATCCAAGAGGATGGTTAACTGGGGTTAACCAAACTTTTAAAGAAGAGGGTTCATTCCCTAGTAATTTTGTGGACTTTATGGGCCAAAATACTTCCCCTAGGCCCCCAACACCCCCCTTACCAGTGAAGGAAGGACAGAAACGTAAGTACAAAGTATAAGTGCAGGCATGTCATAATTTTCTTTTGCTTCAAATTAGTTACCGCATCAATTGTGTTTTAGTCCAGGAATTGGCTGTGTGGTCAGTTCTGTAAATTGTCAATTGCAACCTGAAGTGCTGCACCTAAATTTTAGAATTTCTTTTTGTAAAATAATTTTGCAGCAATTAACATATCAAGCAAAAACAGGGATGGCAATTTGTACCCCTCGCTATGTCTGTATACATGTCCTACTGATCACATTCTATATATATATGAAATACGAAAGAATTGACACTCAACCCTGGTTGGTCATGGTAGTTGATTGTCATTGTTGTTAGAATTGACAATAAACAGTACAACACTTTCGACTAAACTAATTGCACACAATCTGCCATTATGTGACATCTGACAATTAACATTATGTGAGTTGTCTGTGATCATAATTCATTTTAGCTTATCTTGTGTATCCTTATTTTTAAACATTAGTTACCTTTGATGCATTCAGGAATATTGCCAAACAGAATAGAGCAAAATCAATAGCAAAACACAAGAAAAAAAAAAAGTAGTTCAAAGGTTGCGGTAAGTATTTTCCAACATTTAAGACAGTATTTGCTCTACTAACAATGACGACACCTAACTGTCAAATAGTATGGGACAAATGCTAGATCTGATTGGGAGTTGGTACCAATCTGTGCATAATTAATTAGCTTAATTTGCATATTAATTAAAAAATTTCTGTGTTTTTGATATCTCAAGAACCAATTGTCTGGAGTAAAGATGATTTCAGCTTTGACTTGCGTATGGCCAATCAACCAGGGTAATGATGTACAGCACTCTTGAAAAAGACTGTGTCTGTAGGATTTGGGCACTATATAAAATGAGCAATTAGAATTATGTGTGGTTAAATTTACTGAAAATGGTACTTTGACAGGAGAAAAAGTGTTGCTAAACATAATAATAATTTATGCTAATTACATCCAGTCCAATGTGTGTGTATTTTGGATGTGTTGAAATTGCGGGTGCGTTTCGACTGCATTTAGGTCTTGATGGTGCTATAACCATCGTTTTTGTTTTGAAAGACAATGACAAATTCATCTGCAATTTTTTGTATTAACTTAACCAATTAACAATTGCATTGTGAAACTGCACTGACAACCAGCGTTTATGCGTGAGTTTATGCCTCACATTGAACTTTTCTGTCATTGTGACACTGTAATTGTTAAAACTATTATGTCCTTTAAAAGTAGCTTTTTATTTATGTACATTGCTATTATGGGGCAGGCTAATTACTTATTTTATTCAATTTAGATACATATCTTTCTCATATTTTAGATTCAATCAAATTTCTTCACCCTGAATAGTGATAATATATTAATGCCTTCCAGGCAGAACCACACTGGATTTAAGTTGACTGTCGAAGTCAAAGCAACAGGTTTGTATTGCTTAAAACGTTGAATGTTCAACTTTGTCTTGATTTGACCCTTTGAAGTTCGATGTTAACAGCTTACCATATTACTATTGCAAATAATTTGTCTATTTTAGCTAATTTGGCTAATGTTTTATGCAATACCTGATTATTTTCAAGAAATAATCATGAACCTGTACCATGAACTACAGTTGCGTTCATGTAACTCTGAACATATTTATTGATGACATATCATTTTTTAAGATTTTAACCTTTGTTTTCAAAACATGGGAACCCTTTCTAAGTTTGTTAGTTCCTGTTATGATGAATCAGCCGTCTGTCCATCCTCTAGGTGGACAAATGCACACACAGATAGACATATGTGTGTTTATATGTCCTGACCTGTATCTCTGAAATCTCTGGACCGATTCTTCTTAAATTTTACACATATCTAATATTTGGGACTTATGTACATGCAATGATTTCATGAGTAGATCAAAGATGGTTAACTGGGGTCATTATCAGTGTAAAAATGCCCTCAATTTAGTCATTTTGACATGTCTGGAATAAGATCTTGAATAAATGTTCTCTGACCTCTTCAAACTTTGTGGAGGGATTAACCAGAATTGAAAGTTTGATCTGATCTGATCGGTTTATGCACATCATCTTTAATTACAAATCTTACCCAAGATGGTCGACTAACAGCCATTTTGATTTTGACAAACGTATATATATCTTGGACATGCCTGCAGCAATCCACTTCTATACATGTGCATATATATTAATACTGTATTGTATTAGCTAACTATATGGTACTAAGGATTGTTAAGTTGTTTGATTTTAATGTATGTTTACTTTTAGCTACTGCTGAAGAACTTAAAAAAACTATTCTGGATAAACATTTGACAAACAACAACTTGTTAGACAAAGATGCAGAATGCCTACTACTGTTCAGGGACACTACACCTGTGGAATTCATACCTGGCACAACTGAACCTTTTCGACTTGATTTGTATAGTGAAAGTTTACATGCATCATTTAGCCGCCTATATTTTTATTTGTGTTACATTGATGACTATCAAGGTGTGTATTCTTCTGTGAGGTTGATTACTTGTGTATTCTACTTATATTTAGACCAATAATTTGTACAAATTGTTGTTCCATTGCATTGGTAGTGGGGATGACAAACTACATGTGTAACTAATAATATATTATTTAAACAAAAAAGAATGACCTGGACGCCCATAATAATTCATTCTTTCAGAAAATTTCCTCTTTTTGATCATTTGGCTTGACCGTAATGAAGTGGAGGGCAAAGTTATAGTTGTGGCAAAATGTCCATCGTAGTTGTTGTACATAGATAACCTGTATAGTTTTTTGAGTTGATCTGGCTAAAATCTTTATTAGTCCCCGTTCGGACGCAGTCCGAAAACGGGGACTTATGTTTTGCCCTGTGTGCGTCCGTCCGTCCGTCCGTGCGTCCGTGATCACCTGTATCTCGAACATGCATGGACCGATTAAGTTCAAACTTCACTCATACATCACACATTATATGGGACATATGCACATGCATTTTTTTCATGATCCGATTAACGATAGCCGAATAGCGGCCATTTTAATGCCGAAAATGCATCAAAATCGCACATTTTCACCATTCCGGACCCGGATCTCAGTTATGCATGGACGGATTTTGTTCAAATTTGGTACATACATTAAACATAATAGGACCTTGATGCACGTCATTTTTTTTTTTTGGATCGGGTTCGAAATGGCCGACTGGCGGCCATTTTGTTTTAAAAAATTCAGTTCTGGATCCGTATTTGAGACATGCTTGGATTGATCGAGTTCAAACTTCACACACACAAGGTACATCATGTCACAAATATGTATGTGCATTTGTTTCATGATCTGCTTAACAATAGCGGAATGATGGCCATTTTAAGGCCGAAAATGCATCAAATTTCGACCGTAATCTTTTGCTTAGGCCAGACTTTTATTATCCCTTGTTTCGCGAACCCACCGAATGAACAGGAGCCTAAAATGAAATAAAAATTAAATTTTATTTCTGCATAATTTCTCGCGCTCGCCGACATGTGAGTGCAAAAAATTGCTAAAAAAAATTATTTTTATCTTAATTTTTTAGGCCCGCCGCCTAACAAATCCAAGTTGCATTTTCATGGGAGTATCATGATCAAAGTACCGAAGTCTCGCGCAGATCTATACTTTATGCGCGTTGGTTGACAGTGACCTCTCTGCGTACTGCCTGCTTGAGACTACTAGGTGAACATGGCATGGCGTGGCGTGGTGACACGCCTTGAAACTCTGTCGCCAAAAAACCAAGAAATCTCTCATTAAATGCTGAAAATTGTGCCACCATTGGCGACATTGCCAACCACGTTATACATGGAATAAAATTTTATTTCATTTCTTCTCTCCGATCAATGATCTCACTTACAATTCTTTGAGAATCACACAAATCTAATGAAAAAAAAAAAGAGTTAATTTTATTTTTTTTCCGCCCTCCTCAAAAAAATTGATTTATAAAAACTCGAGAAACAAGGAATAAAAAAGTCTGGCCTTACGATGAAATAAGTTGAAATTTATTTGCATTTCATAACAATTCAACGAATTTTTTGCACGTTATTATAATCATTACTAGGTAATAATCAACAATTGTGAAACGCAGCATAACCGGATTGCACTACCGCGATCATTTGCTACTAAGGAATGCAGATGTGTTCGTTTTTATTTGAAACTCCTTTTAAAATATACTTTCATTACTAATAAATAATCGTATTTGGCGCACAAAGTTTGTTAATTTGATTTTTTTTGAGAAAAATGTTCTGATTGACATTGTAATGAAATTTTAGGCGGTCTATTTTTTAATCCAGCAAGAAAAAAATGTATACAATTTTAAATTAGCTTCTGCAATAGTTTTTTTTTTGTTTTGGGTGGTCCACTTTCATGACAGCAGACAATTGCAGTAGTATATTCTGAATTGGCATAATTGAACGCACTACACGCACTGACTCCACTGGCAAATTTTGAGCATTCGTTTGCACTCTAGCCACATGCAGTTGTACTGTAACAAAATCTTCAGAAAATAGTACTGCTTGTAGTAGCCATCCACTTTGGAGAGATGCGATCAACTTTGAAAATCAAAGGTTGGGATGCTGCAAAGGGTCTGTATTGCCACTCTTACGGGCTAATTGTTCACCACTGTCCAAATATATACAACAGTGAGGTGTTTGCAAAGTTCTAATATCAGTACAGTAACGTTCTTAGTGTCAGTAATCCTGACCATTACGCCCTGCCACCATGTCTCATTTCATCGAAACAGCTGACTGTGGCGGGCAGTGCAAAAGCAGCGTTTGATATTCAAATGAGCAAACGCAACTTAAGATCTCTCTGTTGTGTTTTATTTTTGTTTTGGCCACATGAAAGGTATATGATAATAAGGTTATTCACAAAATACCATATTTTACATTTTGTATGCTATGGTATTGTCCTTGGTGCTTCACGTCTTGAACAATACAGTCATGAATATTGTTTGGCTCAATTTCAATGGAATCAATTTGTTGCTTCATTTCTGTACAGCATGTTCAATTTAAATTAGTTCATGTGCTTGTATGCTACTTATTTTTCCTTCAACTATGTTTAAGATTCTTCTTTCTTTTTTTCAGAATCATCTGAAGAAACATCATCAGAAGCATCACTTACAGATATATTAATATTTGCAACTGGAGCTGATAAAGTTCCTCCTTTGGGATTCTTCCCCAAACCTAGTGTAGATTTCATTCATGATGGGGATATAGGGAAGCAAAAGTTGCCATTGGGAAACACGTGTGCAAATCTCCTTTATAATCCAGTTGTTAATAGTTATGAACTATTTAAATCATCCATGGACTTTGGAATCCTTAACAGTCCTGGTTTTGGACAGGTCTAGGTGTTCGGCGGTACATCAGGTTACATCATCAATTTATACCCCAACTTTAATACTCAACAAACTAAATTAATTTTGCTCTTGTGCTCTTAAATGACCTACAATATTAACACAGTGTATCTCAGTTCATCAACTTACTGGCGTATTGTTTAACTCACTCACATTTTTAATTAATTTTAAACATTTCTATTTTTTTCATTTGATATTTATATCTAATTTTGATATGTAGTTTATTCTTTTATTTTTATGAGCAAGTACTAGGCTACAATTTAAATTTGTACGCATCATGGTGTGCGTTATTTAGGTAGTTCACAGGAAATAAAACTGTGAATTGCAGCTAGTTTCCTTATTAAGATAAGAATGGTTGATAAGATAGGAATGCATAAGAAATAGTTTTACATACACCCAAATAGTTTCTTACAACGGTTCTAGGAACTATTCTGACAGTTAGCAAGGTTGCTTAAAACTTTGCAAAACACCGTTTTTTCGTTGAGTTTAGATTGTTCCATACCCTCGTTCAGATGAAGGTAATATGATACACGTTCGAGTACATGAATAGCACAGTCTAGAAAAATATTGTGCAACAATGACATCTATCTTGCTACCCGACAGTCTGAATAATTCTTAGAACTGCTGTATAAGTACAGAATAAAACTTGATTTCTAAGATGCATTATTCTCTTGACAGTAATTAACATTATAGTCAGCGTTACCACACCGTACATTATGTTGAATCAACCTTCTATGCTCGGCACTGTAACTACCATATGATAGTAAATACATATGAACAGCATACTGTATATCACAGTGATAGCTATATTTGTAGGTTCTCTCTATAATTTTTTTCCATTTTGTGACATTCTAAATTCTTTAATTTTGATGAATATTTTGGTACTTTTTAGTAAAAACATACTTTTAACAATTTCTCAAAAACTGTTTTGCTGATTGTGTTAATGTGTGTATGTACATTCATTGGGATGACCATTATTAGATTTGTTCATTTTGTAACATCTTCAGTCTGCTTCCAAATATGGATCAGATTATTTTTATAATATGCAGTACATACAGCAAAGCTATGGCAGCTGACAGGCGGCTAGTCTTATATGTACACGTATTACTAACATATACATCTCAGCTAAGATCTATGTATGTAGAGTGTCATTTTTTTTAACCAGTACAGAAAGATTGTCTGCAGTAATTGTAGTAATAGTACAGATAGTTTAAAGTTACATTGTTGGCAAAATTAAACTCGCTATGTCATATTATCACAATTTGTGACTTCTTTATCAGCATTTTAGGGTGGCCATGCGCATTCCAAGCTAATCTATATTGCAGTAGGTACATTAATTGCTTTTGTGTAGCATGTCCACTGTCTGTGATACCACGTTACAGGACAGTCAAGCTACACAATGTATGTCCCTATCGCAACATAGATTCATCCAAAGTAGGCATGGCCACAAGTCGACACAAGCAATATTAGAAATAAGTTATGTTTGTCAAATCCAAAGTAGTAAGCCAATTCACAATCAAGTTTGCAAATTGGCTGCCCAATACTGCCAGACTATTTATATTGTGTTAATTGCACAGTGACCCGAGCAAACTTTCATTAATACATATTTCCTAGGTTAGTTATGTCAAGTAAGCACAGAATTTGAAAGCAATGCATGATGTGGTTTATTGTAGTCAATGAAAGGTGCATTGTACCAGGTTCTGATCAGTATAATTTGAGAATGATGTAACTTTAGAGTTACTCATTGAAAGGGCTTTCATCAATGAAGTATATTACCTATTTTTCTAACCAGTCTTATGTTTAAATTTGTCTGTGGTGGTAAATAGGTGTCTGTGACATCAAATCAACGCTAATATTATTTTGATCTGTGCAAATAGTGAATTGCTATAAAATACTGTAGTGTTTTCTTTTTTTAACATGGGCAAGACTCATGAAAACAGCTTGCATATTGTTAAACTGAATCCATAGTGAATGTATCACACTATTGCAACATACAGAAATGTAGTTGATTTTTCAGAATAATTAAAAAAATAATGTGTTCAATACAGAACTTGGGTGTTATGTGGTATCATAGAATTTGTACCCACAAGTAAATAGTGCAGTTTGAATCACTGAAATATACCATATTTGTCCTATTGGTTGCACAAGTGAATGAAATGACAACTGATCATGACTATTAAATGTGGCATGCATTTTTCATACTACCGGTAATATAAGCAACAGCAATGTAGTAGTCCCCCATCAATATACACTGTATCAAACCAATTTAATGCATTTTTCAGAAAATTCTCAGCCAATAACATCTACAACTGTAATCTTTCAAATAGAGCAGTTCAACACACATAATGAAATTTGTAATATTTGAATATTTATTGTACATTTTCCATAATTACCACTAAACAATATATAATATGAGATATCTACGCTGTTAGCAATGCACATTTCAAGAATTGAAGATATCATTAGAAAATGAACAATGTGTATAGTATCAAAGCAATCGGGCTTGCTGTTTTCAACAATAATTCAAAAATGTCACTTTTTACCAAAAATGACAAAAATATTCATTAAAATTAGAGAATTAAGATATCACGAAATAAACAAATCTGAAAAAGGTCTACCTGAGGTACATATATGTATAGTATCAAAGCAATCAGACTTGCGGTTTTTAACAAGAAGTTGAAAATATTACTTTTTACCAAAAATGACAACAGCGCCACCACCGCCACGGCATACAATTGTAGGCCCCCTAAGTTTGTTACGGTTTATGAATCAAAATAGAAAATTGTCGAACGAAAAAAAACCAACAGAATTCTGCATGTAAAATATATTTCACGAGTGAAATAATTTTGATTCAGAACTGAAACATAAATTTACCCTAAACACATCAGAAGTAAAATGAATGACACAAAATAACCTTTATTTAAACATAAATTTGTGTACTGAATGGAATATAAATTGTACACAACAAAATGGCGTCTGAATAATTAAATAGGAATTCTTTGAACAAAAATACGTTTGATGCAATCAAATACGAATTTTAGAAAACGAAATAATATTTTATGAAATGTAAAATAGAATTTACAAACATAAATTGCGTTTTGTGGAATAAAATATGGATTTAAAAAAAAAATTGTTTTTAATAATATTGCAACACTTGACTTGCCATAGCAATGGATTCTAGTATTTTGGATTTATTCATATAACGAATACTTACACAACCTGTAGTTCGTGGACGAACGAAGTTAACTCTATGGCGGACGCCATTGAAGTGTGCAAAGCATTGTGGGTCCATCCTTTAAACTAAATCGCTGAAGTTGGTCATTGGTCGTCGCAATGCGTTATTGGTCGTCGCAATGCGTTATTGATCGTCGCAATGCGTTATTGATCGTCGCAATGCGTTATTGATCGCTGGAATTGGTTATTGATCGTCGCAATGCGTTACTGATCGTCGCAATGCTTTATTGATCGTCGCAATGCGTTATTGATCGCCGCAAGCGTTATTGATCGTCGCAATGCGTTATTGATCGTCGCAATGCGTTATTGATCGTCGCAATGCGTCATTGATCGCCGCAATTTGGTTATTGTTCGCCGCAATGCGTCATTGATCGTCGTAATTGGTTATTGATCGTCGCAATGCATCATTGATCGCCGAAATTTGGTCATTCTTCGCCGATTGTATATATGGGCCACCGTAAAAAAAGGCAATTGTTTGTTGCCCACACACGACGTTACATCTCTGTGATGCACGCCGCCTCTTCTGACAATTCTGTACCGCCACACCCTCTACTCGGCATTTCCACGGTGCCCACCGGTTCATCCAACCACCTGTACTGCCTATAACAACATCCTCGGCATTTGCTCGTCTTTACCGCCTATAACACAATCTCTGGCATTTGCGATAGTTTGTTGCCAACACCCGACGTTACCGTGTCACCTACACCCGCTCTCGGCATCTCTGCGATGTACACCGCCTCTCCCATCTCCCCTGAACCGCCAATAACCAAATCCTCAGCATTTATGATTGTTTGTCGCCTACACCCAACATTACACTCTCGACATCTTTGCGGTGTACACCGCCTCTCCTAACTCTCCTGTGCCGCCTATAATAAAATCCCTGGTATTTGCGATCGTTTGTAGCCTAAACCCGACGTCACACTGTCAACTACATTCGCTCTCGGCATCTCTGAGGTGCACGCCGCCTCTCCCAGCTTCCCTGTACCGCCTATAACAAAATCACTGGTATTTGCGATTGTTTGTCGCCAACACACGACGTTACCCTGTCACCTACACCCGCCGCCGTCATCTCTGTGGTGCACGCCGCCTCTCCTGGGACCCCCGTACCTCCTATAACAAAATCACTAGCATTTGCGATTGTTTGTCGCCTACATCCGACGCTACCCACAAACCTACACCCGCCCGGCATTTGCGATCGTTTGTCGCCTACACTCAACCTCCATGTCACCTTGACCCACCCTGGCATCTATGTGATGTACGTCGCCTCTTCTGACATTTCTGTACGGCCACACCCGCTCCTGGCATTTCTACAGTGCGCACCGGTTTACCAACCACCCTGTACCGCCTATAACAAAATCCCCCGCATTTGCGAACCCTTGTCGCCTACACCCGACGTTACCCTGTCACCAACACCCGCTCTCGGCATCTCTGCGGTGCACACCGCCTCTCCCAGCTTATCTTTACCGCCTGTAACACAATCTCTGGCATTTGTGATTGTTTGTCGCTTACACCCGACGTTACCATGTCATCTACACCCGCTTCCGGCATTTCCGCGATGCGCGCCGCCTCTCCCAACCACTCTGTACCGCATAACCAAATTCCCGGCATTTGCGATCCTTTGTCGCCTACACTCACGTTACCCTGTCACATACACCCGCTCCCGGCATCTTTGTGATGTACCTCGCCTCACTTTCCTATACCGCCACACCCGCTCCCGGCATTTCCACGTTGCGCACCGCCTCTCCCAACAACCCTGTGCTGCCTATAACAAAATCCCCGGCATTTGCGACAGTTTGTCGCCTACACCCGACGTTATCCTGTCACTTACACCCGCTCCAAGCATTTTCATGGTGCACACGGCCTCACCCAACCACTATGTACCGTCTATAACACAATCCCTGCTATTTATGATCGTTTGTCACCTACAACCGACGTTACCCTGTCACCTACACCTACACCCACTCCCGGCATGTCTGTTGTGCACACCGCCTCTTCTGACATTCCTGTATTGCAACACCCGCTCCCAGCATTTCCACGATGTGTACGGCCTCTCCCAACTACCATGTACCGCCAATATCAAAATCACTGACATTTGCGATCTATTGTTGCATACACCCAACGTTACTCGTCACCTATACCCGCTCCCGGAATCTTTATGGTGCACACCGCATCTCCCGACATTCTGTACCGTCACAACAGCTCCCGGCATTTCCATTCTGCACACAGGCTTTTCCAACCACCCCGTAGCGTCTATTAGAAAATTCCCGGCATTTGCAATCGCTTGTTGCCTACACCCGATGTTACCCTGTCACCTACACCCGTTCCCGGCATCCCTGTCGAGCACGCCACCTCTCTCGACATTCCTGTATCGCACCCACTCCCAGCATTTCCACGTTGCGCACCGCCTCTTAGACTGGCAAAGTCGGGACTTCGTTTTTGTTTTACAAAAAAAATATTGTCAATTTAGCTTTCTTAACTTGATCGCGAAAACTAGCGTGACTGCGAAAGAAATCCCGACTGGACGCATCTGCAGGCGACCCCCTGCGTTTGAGTGAAAACCCGAGCGGAATAACTGTAGTGATTATGTTAATTAAAATATGTTGACTAGCATTGACAACGAATCAGAGTGCAACTGTATACGTCATCTCTTATCTTATCTATGGTCGTGACCCTTCACGTCTGAGGTCCAGGTGATTTTGAATGACTACTTAAATACATTGCATATTTAGATGGACTTGTTTTCAGTAAACATGGATGAAAATATCGCCGTTGCACCAAAAAATGTTGAAGTATCCATTTCTGCGATCGAATCGAATCAACCTTTAAAAGGTCACGTTTACTTTCACACACGCATTCATAAATAAACAATTAAATCATGAATAATTAATAGCAGTCAAATGCCCTCGGATGCGTTCAGTCGGGATTTCTTTAGCGATCAGGTTAGTTTTCGCGATCACGGTGAAAGGAATAAAAGAACAATTAATTATTTCTTTTTGTAAAACAAAAAAAGAAGTCCCGATATTGCCAACACTCTTTACGGTCACAACCACCCTGTACCGCCTATTACAAAATCCCCGGCATTTGCGATCGTTTTTTGCCTACACCCGACGTTACCTATCCCCTACACCCGCTCCCGGCATCTCTGTCGTGCACGCCGCCTCTCCCGACATTCCTGTATCGCCACACCCGCTCACAGCATTTCCACGGTGCGCACCGCCTCTCTCAACCAACCCACCAACTTTACAAATGCGTGTAATACCTATTTAGGCTGTTTATATCTATTTATAGCATGTATTGGTAGCTCATATGGCACTCTGCTAATATACGAGGCTTTCACTTGCATTGTACTCACTTTTCCTACTTTATAACTTCACGGTTAGACAACTTAGTTCTAATATAAACGCAAATAAACCAATTGTGTACTCCCTTTGCACTACTTTGCACGCCGTTTTAATAGCTTACATCCATTATGTGCCGACTATCAATTTCTAGAAACTTAAAATATCAAAAATAATCAGCACGACTTTCTAATAATAAAAATACAAAAAAAATGCTTAGTGTCTTATACATGTTTGTGTCGAAAAAAAAAAGTATTTAACCGGCTGGTTTGCACATTGCTATATGAATAATTTGAAATTGATCCGAATTGACAGAAATTTCATGTTTGGAAATGTTTTGAAATTTATATGGTTTACACAAGTAACTTCTTGAATTGACCTTTGACCTACACAGGCTTGGAGAGACATTACGGTAATTTAACTGCAATTTACATTCACGTTACAAATATTCAGAATGTATTATAATATCCAGAAATGACCAGAAAATCAGCGGTCGGTATGCTGCCGCCTTGACGAAACTCATTAATTGGCCTCTGCCGGCATTTTATTGTATATAAATCATGGAAGTTGTACGCTATGTGTACATCTGAGAGACCGTTTTCAAGGAAATTTAAAACAACGTGTCGCATATTTGAATGGCGTTGTCTGCTTATGCAATAAGAACTACTATGTCTAGTCTAGCCTAGTATTGTTATTTGTCATACAAATTTGTTGTTCCTTACCTTGCATTCAAACGTCTGATCTCTTATTCTGTTGAAGCCAATAAAACAGATTACGATAATGTTTTACATCATTCCACTAGTTAGTTTTTGTTATATAGCGCAACTTTTTTTTTGATAATGTTATATATATCTATCTATATTTATGGACAAGTCCTTCCCTGGAATGGTGATAGATGTAAAAATCGACACGAAACCAAACAAGATTACTAATAAGATTAGACTAGGAAATGTTTCTTCAACAGTTAATTTGTTATGGCAAGTTATGTCTTTCATAAATTGAAATTAAACCAAACTACCACAAACAACTTTACACAATGCTTTCAGTGCATCCTAGTTACTGTTGATTACGCGGCACCTGTCTACTTAATGTACATAGTTCCTATTGAAAGCAGACTAACATAATTTTGAAAGTTTGTGGCACAAACGCTAGTTTGCCAATTGCAGTGCATTATCAAAACCATTATTGGTACCAGCAGCTAGCTTATCTCTCAGTGGTTAAATGAAATCCTTTTATGGATATGCAAGAAACAAAATAGAAATGCACATCATTAACACGGCATGTTCAACCAGCATACACAGTTTAAAAACCTTTCCGTGAGTCTAATGCATATTGATGTCCCGTTGATCTAATCTATTCGCAATTCTCTTTTGTACACGTGATATTTCATGATGAGCGATTCATATATAAATGTTTTTATTGCTGAAATGTAAGTTATCTTGAGTAACGTACAAACAAGTGTTTGTAAGGTTGAAATAAAAAAAATTCCACATTTGCCCCCAGTTCACTATCACGGTAACGTACATTTGTTCATTCACATATACTGCGTTCAATGGCCAACGAAACGTCTGGTGATATTGTGTTTTTATCCAAATTTGTATTTCTGTGACGCCGTTAAATACTAACTATATAGATTACACATTTTCCATTTGTAAACCTTAAATTAGTAGGTACACATTTCTATTTTCTAACAAGCATTCATCTTAATCAGTGTTGGATAACGAAAATGACCTGGAACATTAGTCGTATTAATAGAACATAATATAATTCATCAGCGGCCCATTTATGGTAACGTACATTTCACCCAAACTCTGGCTTATATGGGCCATATGAATGTCTGAATGTAATACATAGCGGAAAAAAGTATTACCATATTCAAGTACTTAGACTGTAACGTACACCTCTCATTCGAGAGAAATGTCTATTCACCTCCTTATTATAAACGGAGGATAGATTTGTGGATTTGATGTACTCCTATAATACATTTAACGTGGAATTTTTACTGTGCCAGGTATACATATCTGTTAAACAGACTGCTCCTTGAGCACTGCCTGAAACACATGTTTTAGGAATCATGACCTTCAAAGTTTCTGATATCAACATTGCCCTTCCAATATCCCTGAAGGCTGTAGTTGTTATTTATGAAGGAAACTAAGTACAGATGAGTATCCAATTTACTTCACGAGCAGCAAATCCTAATACTTTTTCGAAATCTTGTAGGTCACCAAAACTCCCACATCCATGCAAATGGCAATCAGAGCAATGTTTTTGTCAAAGGCATATACTAGTCGGAAGAGCAGACTCGGGATCTCGATTGCCATAAGGGTCATGCTGAACCGCGATCTGATAATACTCACTGACTGCAGAATTAACCCTCTGGAAAGTGTGTACTGCATTTGCTTGCTTACAAAGTTGATCATACCCAGTCTAGAGCTCAGAACATTTTTGTGACCATGCATTTTGTGCTGCGCGGGGTTGCTTTACAACTAAATCTGAAATTTGGTTAAGGTTTTGTTGTAGAAATGTAATCTTTAGACCGATGTCGCACATATACCAAAGGATTTCGACTATTGTCAAGTTTTTGTCAGAACTGCAGATACCTGTCTTTTTATATTTACCAACATGCAGAAGATAACTTTGTGCAGCCAATATTTCCAATACGTATTTTGACCGTGGTGTGGTGGATACTAATTAGATGTTGAATCTTGTTATCCGCTCATTTGTTTTTTCACCTCTATACTTAAACTGAATGTCATTCGTATAACATTTTTTGTCTGACATGTTTCACATAAACATGTATGAGTTACTGTGAAAGCATGAAGGTTTGTTTTGGTTCATGATTTAAATTGAATTAAAATTAGCTTGAAAACAACATTGACATGCCCTTTGCGCAATAAATCTCCTCATTAACAACCTAAGTTAAAATGAACAATCTCAAGTGAATTCGGGAAAGTGGTATTGTCATTACTGCATCGCTGGTATAATTACTAAGGTTTATGTTACAGAAACAAATACTCAGTTTAAAATCATCAATGAGAAGGGAAGTAACTTCGGAACTAAGTGGTTCATTTCCACTGACTGTATATGATGACAGTGGACCTGTTATTCGATTCAATGTGTGTGATAAATCAAAGTACATCACTAGCATAAACATCCTGAATGGCACCATTCTATTATTTTCAAACGTATAATCCTGAATGGCAATCTATGTTTGTCTGACATTAAAGAAATCGGGTTGGCAAGCCTAAAAATTGTTGAAAACATGAGTCTAAAACCGAGTATGCGACAATAATACTGTTTTTTAAAACCAAACATTATGTCTCCTCTCAAATAAATGAATAAAGCTTGTCACACACCATCATGTCATAAACCAATATTTCCCAAGCCAACACGTGCACAAGAGCAGAACCATGACTTCTACAGCACATTTTTATTGAAACAGCAACACCTTGTTTGACAGTGCACAGTTAATCATTGTTTTTAAAGTGCATAAAGCACTTCAGCTCCATGCCGATATGGAATTGATATTGTGATTTTAAATTTAGTATTGCAATATATCTGATGTGGCTTTATAAACCTCACGTTGTAGGAATTAAAGTACGGCAAATAAGTGGAAAGTACGGCAAAGTAGTGACAAAGTACGACAATATAGTGGCAATGTACGGCAAAGTAGTGGCAAAGTACAGCAAAGTAGTGGCGAAGTACGGCAAAGTAGTGGCAACTACGGCAAAGTTGTGGCAAAGTACGGCAAAGTAGTGGCAAAGTATGGAAAAGTAGTGACAAAGTACGGAAAAGCAGTGGCACAGTACGGCAAAGAAGTGGCAAAGTACTGCAAAGTAGTTGCAAAGTACGGTAAAGAAATGGCAAAGTACGGCAAAGTAGGCAAAATAGTAAGGCAAAGTGGAGGCAAAGTATGTCAAAGTAGTGGCAAAGTAAGGCAATGTAGTGGCAAAGTAGTGGCACAGTACGGCAAAGAAGTGGAAAAGTACTGCAAAGTAGTTGCAAAGTACGGCAAAGTAGTGGCAAAGTACAGCAAAGCAGTGGCAAAGTTCGGCAAAGTTTTGGCAAAATACGGCAAAGTAGTGGCAAAGTACGGCAAAGTAGTGCAAAAGTACGGCAAAGTATTAGCCACATACGGCAAAGTAGTGGCAAAGTACGGCAAAGTACGACAAAGTAGTGGCAAAGTACGCCAAAGTAGTGACAACGTACGGCAAAGTAGTGGCAAAGTACGGCAAAGTAGTGGCAAAGTACGGCAAAGTAGTGGCCAATACTGAAAGGTAGTGGCAAACTAAGGCAAAGTGGTGGCGAAGTAGGGCAAGTTAATTGCAAATACTGAAAAGAAGTGGCAAACTACGGCAAAATTGTGGCAAAGTACGGCAAAGTTGTGGCAAAGTATGGCAAAAGAGTGGCAAAGTAGGCAAAATAGTGGCAAAGTACGCAGAGTAGTGTCAAAGCATGGCAAAGTAGAGAAAAAGTACGGCAAAGTAGCTGCAAAGTACGGCAAAGTAGTGACGAAGTACGGCAAAGTGGTGGCAAAGTACGGCAAAGAAGTGGCAAAGTACTGCAAAGTAGTTGCAAAGTACGGCAAAGTAGAGGTAAAGTACAGCAAAGCAGTGGCAGAGTTCAGCAAAGTAGTGGCAATGTACGGCAAAGTAGTGGCAAAGTACGGCAAAGTAGTGGCAAAGTACGGCAAAGTAGTTGCATGTACTGCAAAGTAGTGCCAATGTACGGCAACGTAGTGGCAAAGTACGGCAAAGTAGTGGCAAAGTACGACAAAGTAGTGGCAAAGTACGACAAATTAGTGGTGTAGTGCGGCAAAGTAGTGACAACGTACGACAAAAGCACGGACAATGTATGGCAAAGTAGTGGCAAAGTACGGCAAAGTAGTGGCAAAGTACGGCAAACTGGTGGAAATACTAAAAAGTAATGGCAAACTAGGGCAAAGTAGTGTTAAAGTACGGCAGAGTAGTGGCAAATACTGAAAAGTAGTGGCAAAGTACGGCAAAATTGTGCCAAATTACGGCAAAGTTGTGTCAAAGCATGGCAAAGTAAAGAAAAAGTACGGCAAAGTAGTGGCAAAGTACGGCAAAGTAGTGGCAAAGTACGGAAAAGTAGTGACGAAGTACGGCAAAGTGGTGGCAAAGTATGGCAAAGTGGTGGCAGAGTAAGGCAATGTAGTGGCAAAGTCGTGGCACAGTACGGCAAAGAAATGGCAAAGTACTGCAAAGTAGTTGCAAAGTACGGCAAAGTAGAGGTAAAGTACAGCAAAGCAGTGGCAATGTTCAGCAAAGTAGTGGCAAAGTACGGCAAAGTAATGGCAAAGTACGGCTAAGTAGTTGCATGTACTGCAAAGTAGTGCCAAAGTACGGCAAAGTAGTGGCAAAGTACAACAAAGTAGTGGCAAAGTACGGCAAACGGGTGGAAAATACTAAAAAGTAGTGGCAAACGAAGGCAAAGTAGTGTCAAAGTATGGCACAGTAGTGGCAAATACTGAAAAGTAGTGGCAAACTGGCATAGTACGGCAAAGTTGTGGCAAATTATGGCAAAAGAGTGGCAAAGCACGCAAAGTAGTGGCAAAGTACGCAAAGTAGTGTCAATGCATGGCAAAGTAGAGAAAAAAATACGGCAAAGTAGTGGCAAAGTACGGCAAAATAGTGGCAAAGTAGTGACGAAGTACGGCAAAGTGGTGGCAAAGTACGGCAAAGTTGAGGCAAAGTAAGGCAATGTAGTGGCAAAGTATGGCAAAATAGTGGCAAAGTACGGCAGAGTAGTGGCAAAGTAGTGGCAAAGTATGGCAAAGTAGTGGCAAAGTACGACAAAGAAGTGGCAAAGTACGGCAAATTAATGGAAAGTACATCAAAGTAGTGACAAAGTACGACAATATAGTGGCAATGTACGGCAAAGTAGTGGCAAAGTGCAGCAAAGTAGTGGCGAAGTACGGCAAAGTAATTTCAACTATGGCAAAGTTGTGGCAAAGTACGGCAAAGTAGTGGCAAATACTGAAAAGTAGTGGCAAACTACGGCTAAATTGTGGCAAAGTACGGCAAAGTAGTGGCAAAGTATGGAAAAGTATTGACGAAGTACGTCAAAGTAGTGGCAAAGTACGGCAATGTAATGGCAAAGTAAGGCAATGTAGTGGCAAAGTAGTGGCACAGTACGGCAAAGTAGTGGCAAAGTACTGCAAAGTAGTTGCAAAGTACGGCAAAGTAGAGGTAAAGTACAGCAAAGCAGTGGCAAAGTTCAGCAAAGTAGTGGCAAAGTACGGCAAAGTAGTGGCAAAGTACGGCAAAGTAGTGGCAAAGTACGGCTAAGTAGTTGCATGTACTGCAAAGTAGTGCCAAAGTACGGCAAAGTAGTGGCAAAGTACGGCAAAGTAGTGGCAAAGTACGACAAAGTAGTGGCAAAGTACGGCAAAGTAGTGGCAAATTACGGCTAAGTAGTTGCATGTACTGCAAGGTAGTGCCAAAGTACGGCAAAGTAGTGGCAAAGAACGGCAAAGTAGTGGCAAAGTATGACAAAGTAGTGGCAAAGAATGGCAAATTAGTGGCGTAGTGCGGCAAAGTAGTGGCGAAGTACGGCAAAGTAGTGGCAAAGTACAACAAAGTAACGGCAAAGTAGTGGAAAAGTACGGCAAAGTAGTTGCAAATAACACAAAGTAGTGACCAAGTACGGCAAAGTAGTGGCAAAGTACGGTAAAGGAGTGGCAAGGTACGGCAAAGAGAGGCAAAGTATGGCAACGTCGTGACAAAGTACGGAAAACGAGTGGCAAAGTACGGCAAAGTAATGGCAAAGTACGGCAAGGTGGTGGAAAAGAACGACAAATTAGGGGCTAACTAGTGGCAAAGTACAGCAAAATAGTGGCAAATACTGCAATGTTGTGGCAAAGCACGGTAAAGGAGTGGTAAGGTACGGCAAAGAGTGGCAAAGTATGGCAACGTAGTGACCAAGTACTGCAAAGTAGTTGCAAATACTGCAAAGTAGTGGCAAAGTACGGCAAAGGAGTGGAAACGTACGACAAAGAAGGGGCAAAGTAGTGGCAAAGTACGGCAAAGAGTAGCAAAGAATGGCAACGTAGTGGCAAAGTACGGCAAAGTAGTGGCAAAGTACGGCAAAGTAGTGGCAAAGAACGGCAAAGTAGAGGCAAATACTGCAAGGTAATGGCAAACTACGGCAAAGTTGCGGCAAAGAATGGCAAACTAATGGCAAAGTATGGCAACGTAGTGACCAAGTACGGCAAAGTTGTGGCAAAGTACGGTAAAGGAGTGGCAAGGTACTGCAAAGAGGGGCAAAGTATGGCAATGTAGTGACAAAGTACGGAAAACGAGTGGCAAAGTACGGCAAAGTAGTGGCAAAGTACGGCAAGATGGTGGCAAAGTACGGCAAAGTAGTGGCAAAGTACGGCAAAGTTGTGGCAAACTACTGGAAAGTAGTGGCAAAGTACAGCAAAGTAGTGGCAAAGTACAACAAAGTAACGGAAAATACGACAAAGTAGTAGCAAAGTACAGCAAAGGAGTGGAAAAATACGACAAAATAGGGGCTAACTAGTGGCAAAGTACTGCAAAGTAGTGGTAAAGTACGGCAAAGTAGTGGCAAAGTACGGCAAAGTAGTGGCAAATACTGCAAAGTAGTGGCAAAGTATGGCTAATTAGTGGCAAAGTACGCCTAAGCAGTTGCAAATACTGCAAAGTAGTGGCAAAGTACGGCAAAGGAGTGGCAAAGAATGGCAACGTAGTGACAAAGTACGGCAAAGTAGTGGCAAAGAATGGCAAAGTAGAGGCAAATACTGCAAAGTAGTGGCAAACTAGGGCAAAGTTGTGGCAAAGAACGGCAAAGTAATGGCAAAGTACGGCAAAGAAGTGGCAAAGTACGACAAAGTAGTTGCAAATACTACAAAGTAGTGGAAAGATACGGCAAAGTAGTGGCCAAGTTCGCAAAGTAGTGGCAAATACTGCAAAGTAGTGCCAAACTACGGCAAAGTTGTGGCAAGGTACGGCAAAGTAGAGGAAAAGTACGACAATGAAGGGGCAAAGTAGTGGCCAAGTACGGCAAAGAGTGGCAAAGAATGGCAACGTAGTGACAAAGTACGGCAAAGTAGTGGCTAAGTACGGCAAAGTAGTGGCAAAGTACGCAAAGTAGTTGCAAATACTGCAAAGTACGGCAAAAGATTGGCAAAGTACGGCAAAAAAGTGGCAAAGTACGGCAAAGTAGTGGCAAAGAACGGCAAAGTAGAGGCAAATACTGCAAAGTAGTGGCAAACTACGGCAAAGTTGCGGCAAAGAACGGCAAAGTAATGGCAAAGTATGGCAAAGTAGTAACAAAGTACGGCAAAGTAGTGGCAACATACAGCAAATTAGTGGAAAAGTACGGAAGATTAGTTGCAAATACTACAAAGTAGTGGCAAAGTACGGCAAAGAAGTGGCAAAGTATGGCAAAGTAGTTGCAAATACTACAAAGTAGTGGAAAGATACGGCAAAGTAGCGGCCAAGTTTGCAAAGTAGTGGCAAAGTACTGCAAAGTAGTGTCAAAGTACGGCAAACGAGTGGCCAAGTAAAGCAAAATAGTGGCAAAGTACTGCCAAGTAGTGGCAAAGTACGACAAAGGAGTGGCAAAGTACGGCAAAGTAGTGGCAAAGGAGTGGCAAAGTACGGCAAAGTAGTTGCAAATACTGCAAAGAAGTGGCAAAGTACGGCAAAGTAGTGGCAAAATACGCAAAGTTGTGGCGAAATACGGCAAAGTAGTTGCAAATACTGCAAAGTAGTGGTAAAGTACGGCAAAGTAGTGGCAAAGAACGGCAAAGTAGTGGCAAATACAGCAAAGTAGTGGGAAATTATGGTAAATTAGTCGCAAAATACGGCAAAGTAATGGCAAAGTACTGCCAATTAGTGGCAAAGTACGGCTAAGTAGTGGCAAAGTACGTCAAAGGAGTGGCAAAGTACGGCAAAGTAGTGGCAAAGTACTGCCAATTAGTGTCAAAGTGCGTCAAAGGAGTGGCAAAGGAGTGGCAAAGTAGTGGCAAAGTAATGCAAAGTAGTGTCAAAGAACGGCAAACGAGTGGCAAAGTACGGCAAAGTAGTGGCAAAGTACTGCCAAGTAGTGGCAAAGTACGGCAAAGGAGTGGCACAGTACGGCAAAGTAGTTGCAAATACTGCAAAGAAGTGGCAAAGTACAGCAAAGTAGTGGCAAAGTACGCAAAGTTGTGGCGAAATACGGCAAAGTTGTTGCAAATACTGCAAAGTAGTGGCAAAGTACGGCAAAGTTGTGGCAAAATACGGCAAAGAAGTTGCAAATACTGCAAAGTAGTGGTAAAGTACGGCAAAGGAGTGGCAAAGCAAGGCAAAAAAGTGGCAAAGTACGGCAAAGTAGTGGCAAAGAACGGCAAAGTAGTGGCAAATACAGCAAAGTAGTGGGAAATTACGGTAAATTAGTGGCAAAGTACGGCAAAGTACTGGCAAAGTACTGCCAATAATGGGCAAAGTACGGCAAAGTAGTGGCAAAGTACTGCCAATTATGGGCAAAGTACGGCAAAGTAGTGGCAAAGTACGGCAAAGGAGTGGCAAAGTACGGCAAAGTAGTGGCAAAGTACTGCCAATTAGTGTCAAAGTAGGGTAAAGGAGTGGCAAGGTACGGCAAAGAGTGGCAAAGTATGGCAACGTAGTAACAAAGTACGGCAAAGTAGTGGCAAAGAACGGCAAAGTAGTGGCAAATACAGCAAAGTAGTGGGAAATTCCGGTAAATTAGTGGCAAAGTACGGCAAAGTAATGGCAAAGTACTGCCAATTAGTGGCAAAGTACGGCAAAGTAGTGGCAAAGTACGGCAAATGAGTGGCAAAGTACGGCAAAGTAGTGGCAAAGTACTGCCAATTAGTGTCAAAGTAGGGTAAAGGAGTGGCAAGGTACGGCAAAGAGTGGCAAAGTATGCAACGTAGTGACAAAGTACGGCAAAGTAGTGGCAAAGAACGGCAAAGTAGTGGCAAATACAGCAAAGTAGTGGGAAATTACGGTAAATTAGTGGCAAAGTACGGCAAAGTAATGGCAAAGTACTGCCAATTAGTGGCAAAGTACGGCAAAGTAGTGGCAAAGTACGTCAAAGGAGTGGCAAAGTAGTGGCAAAGTACTGCCAATTAGTGTCAAAGTACGGTAAAGGAGTGGCAAAGTACGGCAAACGAGTGGCAAAGTAGTGACAAAGTACTGCAAAGTAGTGTCAAAGAACGGCAAGCGAGTGGCAAAGTACGGCAAAGTAGTGCCAAAGGAGTGGCAAAGCACGGCAAAGTAGTTGCAAAAACTGCAAAGAAGTGGCAAAGTACGGCAAAGTAGTGGCAAAATACGCAAAGTTGTGGCGAAATACGGCAAAGTAGTTGCAAATACTGCAAAGTAGTGGTAAAGTACGGCAAAGTAGTGGCAAAGAACGGCAAAGTAGTGGCAAATACAGCAAAGTAGTGGGAAATTATGGTAAATTAGTCGCAAAATACGGCAAAGTAATGGCAAAGTACTGCCAATTAGTGGCAAAGTACGGCTAAGTAGTGGCAAAGTACGTCAAAGGAGTGGCAAAGTACGGCAAAGTAGTGGCAAAGTACTGCCAATTAGTGTCAAAGTGCGTCAAAGGAGTGGCAAAGGAGTGGCAAAGTAGTGGCAAAGTAATGCAAAGTAGTGTCAAAGAATGGCAAACGAGTGGCAAAGTACGGCAAAGTAGTGGCAAAGTACTGCCAAGTAGTGGCAAAGTACGGCAAAGGAGTGGCACAGTACGGCAAAGTAGTTGCAAATACTGCAAAGAAGTGGCAAAGTACAGCAAAGTAGTGGCAAAGTACGCAAAGTTGTGGCGAAATACGGCAAAGTTGTTGCAAATACTGCAAAGTAGTGGCAAAGTACGGCAAAGTTGTGGCAAAATACGGCAAAGAAGTTGCAAATACTGCAAAGTAGTGGTAAAGTACGGCAAAGGAGTGGCAAAGCAAGGCAAAAAAGTGGCAAAGTACGGCAAAGTAGTGGCAAAGAACGGCAAAGTAGTGGCAAATACAGCAAAGTAGTGGGAAATTACGGTAAATTAGTGGCAAAGTACGGCAAAGTACTGGCAAAGTACTGCCAATAATGGGCAAAGTACGGCAAAGTAGTGGCAAAGTACTGCCAATTATGGGCAAAGTACGGCAAAGTAGTGGCAAAGTACGGCAAAGGAGTGGCAAAGTACGGCAAAGTAGTGGCAAAGTACTGCCAATTAGTGTCAAAGTAGGGTAAAGGAGTGGCAAGGTACGGCAAAGAGTGGCAAAGTATGGCAACGTAGTAACAAAGTACGGCAAAGTAGTGGCAAAGAACGGCAAAGTAGTGGCAAATACTGCAAAGTAGTGGGAAATTCCGGTAAATTAGTGGCAAAGTACGGCAAAGTAATGGCAAAGTACTGCCAATTAGTGGCAAAGTACGGCAAAGTAGTGGCAAAGTACGGCAAATGAGTGGCAAAGTACGGCAAAGTAGTGGCAAAGTACTGCCAATTAGTGTCAAAGTAGGGTAAAGGAGTGGCAAGGTACGGCAAAGAGTGGCAAAGTATGCAACGTAGTGACAAAGTACGGCAAAGTAGTGGCAAAGAACGGCAAAGTAGTGGCAAATACAGCAAAGTAGTGGGAAATTACGGTAAATTAGTGGCAAAGTACGGCAAAGTAATGGCAAAGTACTGCCAATTAGTGGCAAAGTACGGCAAAGTAGTGGCAAAGTACGTCAAAGGAGTGGCAAAGTACGGCAAAGTAGTGGCAAAGTACTGCCAATTAGTGTCAAAGTACGGTAAAGGAGTGGCAAAGTACGGCAAAGGAGTGGCAAAGTAGTGACAAAGTACTGCAAAGTAGTGTCAAAGAACGGCAAGCGAGTGGCAAAGTACGGCAAAGTAGTGGCAAAGTACTGCCAAGTAGTGGCAAAGTACGGCAAAGAAGTGGCACAGTACGGCAAAGTAGTGGCAAAGGAGTGGCAAAGTACGGCAAAGTAGTTACAAATACTGCAAAGTAGTGGCAAAGTACGGCAAAGGAGTGGCAAAGAATGGCAAAGTAGTGGCAAATACTGCAAAGTAGTGGCAAACTATGGCAAAGTTTTGGCAAAATACGGCAAAGTAGTTGCAAATACGGCAAAGTAGTGGTAAAGTACGGCAAAGGAGTGGCAAAGCAAGGCAAAAAAGTGGCAAAGTACGGCAAAGTAGTGGCAAAGAACGGCAAAGTAGTGGCAAATACAGCAAAGTAGTGGGAAATTACGGTAAATTAGTGGCAAAGTACGGCAAAGTAGTGGCAAAGTATTGCCAATTAGGGGCAAAGTACGGCAAAGTAGTGGCAAAGTACGTCAAAGGAGTGGCAAAGTACGGCAAAGTAGTGGCAAAGTACTGCCAATTAGTGTCAAAGTACGTCAAAGGAGTGGCAAAGTACGGCAAAGGAGTGGCAAAGTAGTGGTAAAGTACTGCAACGTAGTGTCAAAGAACGGCAAACGAGTGGCAAAGTACGGCAAATTAGTGGCAAAGTACTGTCAAGTAGTGGCAAAGTACGGCAAAGGAGTGGCACAGTACGGCAAAGTAGTTGCAAATACTGCAAAGAAGTGGCAAAGTACAGCAAAGTAGTGGCAAAGTACGCAAAGTTGTGGCGAAATACGGCAAAGTTGTTGCAAATACTGCAAAGTAGTGGCAAAGTACGGCAAAGTTGTGGCAAAATACGGCAAAGTAGTGGCAAAGTACGGCAAAGGAGTGGCAAAGTACGGCAAAGTAGTGGCAAAGTACTGCCAATTAGTGGCAAAGTACGGCAAAGTAGTGGCAAAGTACTGCCAATTAGTGTCAAAGTAGGGTAAAGGAGTGGCAAGGTATGGCAAAGAGTGGCAAAGTATGCAACGTAGTGACAAAGTACGGCAAAGTAGTGGCAAAGAACGGCAAAGTAGTGGCAAATACAGCAAAGTAGTGGGAAATTACGGTAAATTAGTGGCAAAGTACGGCAAAGTAATGGCAAAGTACTGCCAATTAGTGGCAAAGTACGGCAAAGTAGTGGCAAAGTACGTCAAAGGAGTGGCAAAGTACGGCAAAGTAGTGGCAAAGTACTGCCAATTAGTGTCAAAGTACGGTAAAGGAGTGGCAAAGTACGGCAAAGGAGTGGCAAAGTAGTGACAAAGTACTGCAAAGTAGTGTCAAAGAACAGCAAGCGAGTGGCAAAGTACGGCAAAGTAGTGGCAAAGTACTGCCAAGTAGTGGCAAAGTACGGCAAAGGAGTGGCACAGTACGGCAAAGTAGTGGCAAAGGAGTGGCAAAGTACGGCAAAGTAGTTACAAATACTGCAAAGTAGTGGCAAAGTACGGCAAAGGAATGGCAAAGAATGGCAAAGTAGTGGCAAATACTGCAAAGTAGTGGCAAACTATGGCAAAGTTTTGGCAAAATACGGCAAAGTAGTTGCAAATACGGCAAAGTAGTGGTAAAGTACGGCAAAGGAGTGGCAAAGCAAGGCAAAAAAGTGGCAAAGTACGGCAAAGTAGTGGCAAAGAACGGCAAAGTAGTGGCAAATACAGCAAAGTAGTGGGAAATTACGGTAAATTAGTGGCAAAGTACGGCAAAGTAGTGGCAAAGTATTGCCAATTAGGGGCAAAGTACGGCAAAGTAGTGGCAAAGTACGTCAAAGGAGTGGCAAAGTACGGCAAAGTAGTGGCAAAGTACTGCCAATTAGTGTCAAAGTACGTCAAAGGAGTGGCAAAGTACGGCAAAGGAGTGGCAAAGTAGTGGTAAAGTACTGCAAAGTAGTGTCAAAGAACGGCAAACGAGTGGCAAAGTACGGCAAATTAGTGGCAAAGTACTGTCAAGTAGTGGCAAAGTACGGCAAAGGAGTGGCACAGTACGGCAAAGTAGTTGCAAATACTGCAAAGAAGTGGCAAAGTACAGCAAAGTAGTGGCAAAGTACGCAAAGTTGTGGCGAAATACGGCAAAGTTGTTGCAAATACTGCAAAGTAGTGGCAAAGTACGGCAAAGTTGTGGCAAAATACGGTAAAGAAGTGGCAAAGTCCGGCAAAGTACTGGCAAAGTACTGCCAATTATGGGCAAAGTACGGCAAAGTAGTGGCAAAGTACTACCAATTATGGGCAAAGTACGGCAAAGTAGTGGCAAAGTACGGCAAAGTACGGCAAAGGAGTGGCAAAGTACGGCAAAGTAGTGGCAAAGTACTGTCAATTAGTGTCAAAGTAGGGTAAAGGAGTGGCAAGGTACGGCAAAGAGTGGCAAAGTATGGCAACGTAGTGACAAAGTATGGCAAAGTAGTGGCAAAGAACGGCAAAGTAGTGGCAAATATAGCAAAGTAGTGGGAAATTACGGTAAATTAGTGGCAAAGTACGGCAAAGTAATAGTAAAGTACTGCCAATTAGTGGCAAAGTACGGCAAAGTAGTGGCAAAGTACGTCAAATGAGTGGCAAAGTACGGCAAAGCAGTGGCAAAGTACTGCCAATTAGTGTCAAAGTAGGGTAAAGGAGTGGCAAGGTACGGCAAAGAGTGGCAAAGTATTTCAACGTAGTGACAAGGTACGGCAAAGTAGTGGCAAAGAACGGCAAAGTAGTGGTAAATACAGCAAAGTAGTGGGCAATTACGGTAAATTAGTGGCAAAGTACGGCAAAGTAATGGCAAAGTACTGCCAATTAGTGTCAAAGTACAGTAAAGGAGTGGCAAGGTACGGCAAAGAGTGGCAAAGTATGGCAACATAGTGACAAAGTACAGCGAAGTACATTGTAGTTGCAAAGAACGGCAAAGTAGTGGCAAATACAGCAACGTAGTGGGAAATTACGGTAAATTAGTGGCAAAGTAATAGCAAAGTACTGGCAAAGTACTGCCAATTATGGGCAAAGTACGGCAAAGTAGTGGCAAAGTGCTACCAATTATGGGCAAAGTACGGCAAAGTAGTGGCAAAGTACGGCAAAGGAGTGGCAAAGTACGGCAAAGTAGTGGCAAAGTACTGTCAATTAGTGTCAAAGTAGGGTAAAGGAGTGGCAAGGTATGGCAAAAAGTGGCAAAGTATGGCAACGTAGTGACAAAGTATGGCAAAGTAGTGGCAAAGAATGGCAAAGTAGTGGCAAATATAGCAAAGTAGTGGGAAATTACGGTAAATTAGTGGCAAAGTACGGCAAAGTAATGGCAAAGTACTGCCAATTAGTGTCAAAGTACGGTAAAGGAGTGGCAAGGTACGGCAAAGAGTGGCAAAGTACATCAAAGGAGTGGCAAAGTACGGAAAAGTAGTGGCAAAGTAATGCCAATTAGTGTCAAAGTACGGTAAAGGAGTGGAAAAGTACGGCAAAGTAGTGGCAAAGTACTGCCAATTAGTGTCAAAGTACGTCAAAGGAGTGGCAAAGTACGGCAAAGGAGTGGCAAAGTAGTGGTAAAGTACTGCAAAGTAGTGTCAAAGAACGGCAAACGAGTGGCAAAGTACGGCAAATTAGTGGCAAAGTACTGTCAAGTAGTGGCAAAGTACGGCAAAGGAGTGGCACAGTATGGCAAAGTAGTTGCAAATACTGCAAAGAAGTGGCAAAGTACAGCAAAGTAGTGGCAAAGTACGCAAAGTTGTGGCGAAATACGGCAAAGTTGTTGCAAATACTGCAAAGTAGTGGCAAAGTACGGCAAAGTTGTGGCAAAATACGGTAAAGAAGTGGCAAAGTCCGGCAAAGTACTGGCAAAGTACTGCCAATTATGGGCAAAGTACGGCAAAGTAGTGGCAAAGTACTACCAATTATGGGCAAAGTACGGCAAAGTAGTGGCAAAGTACGGCAAAGTACGGCAAAGGAGTGGCAAAGTACGGCAAAGTAGTGGCAAAGTACTGTCAATTACTGTCAAAGTAGGGTAAAGGAGTGGCAAGGTACGGCAAAGAGTGGCAAAGTATGGCAACGTAGTGACAAAGTATGGCAAAGTAGTGGCAAAGAACGGCAAAGTAGTGGCAAATATAGCAAAGTAGTGGGAAATTACGGTAAATTAGTGGCAAAGTACGGCAAAGTAATAGTAAAGTACTGCCAATTAGTGGCAAAGTACGGCAAAGTAGTGGCAAAGTACGTCAAATGAGTGGCAAAGTACGGCAAAGCAGTGGCAAAGTACTGCCAATTAGTGTCAAAGTAGGGTAAAGGAGTGGCAAGGTACGGCAAAGAGTGGCAAAGTATTTCAACGTAGTGACAAAGTACGGCAAAGTAGTGGCAAAGAACGGCAAAGTAGTGGTAAATACAGCAAAGTAGTGGGAAATTACGGTAAATTAGTGGCAAAGTACGGCAAAGTAATGGCAAAGTACTGCCAATTAGTGTCAAAGTACGGTAAAGGAGTGGCAAGGTACGGCAAAGAGTGGCAAAGTATGGCAACATAGTGACAAAGTACAGCGAAGTACATTGTAGTTGCAAAGAACGGCAAAGTAGTGGCAAATACAGCAACGTAGTGGGAAATTACGGTAAATTAGTGGCAAAGTAATAGCAAAGTACTGGCAAAGTACTGCCAATTATGGGCAAAGTACGGCAAAGTAGTGGCAAAGTACTACCAATTATGGGCAAAGTACGGCAAAGTAGTGGCAAAGTACGGCAAAGGAGTGGCAAAGTACGGCAAAGTAGTGGCAAAGTACTGTCAATTAGTGTCAAAGTAGGGTAAAGGAGTGGCAAGGTATGGCAAAAAGTGGCAAAGTATGGCAACGTAGTGACAAAGTATGGCAAAGTAGTGGCAAAGAACGGCAAAGTAGTGGCAAATATAGCAAAGTAGTGGGAAATTACGGTAAATTAGTGGCAAAGTACGGCAAAGTAATGGCAAAGTACTGCCAATTAGTGTCAAAGTACGGTAAAGGAGTGGCAAGGTACGGCAAAGAGTGGCAAAGTATGGCAACATAGTGACAAAGTACAGCGAAGTAGTTGCAAAGAACGGCAAAGTAGAGGCAAAGTACTGCCAATTAGTGGCAAAGTACGGCAAAGTAGTGGCAAAGTACGTCAAAGGAGTGGCAAAGTACGGCAAAGTAGTGGCAAAGTACTGCCAATTAGTGTCAAAGTACGTCAAAGGAGTGGCAAAGTACGGCAAAGGAGTGGCAAAGTACGGCAAAGTAGTGGCAAAGTACTGCCAAGTAGTGGCAAAGTACGGCAAAGGAGTGGCACAGTACGGCAAAGTAGTGGTAAATACAGCAAAGTAGTGGGAAATTACGGTAAATTAGTGGCAAAGTACGGCAAAGTAATGGCAAAGTACTGCCAATTAGTGTCAAAGTACGGTAAAGGAGTGGCAAGGTACGGCAAAGAGTGGCAAAGAGTGGCAAAGTATGGCAACATAGTGACAAAGTACAGCGAAGTAGTTGCAAAGAACGGCAAAGTAGTGGCAATTAGTGTCAAAGTACGTCAAAGGAGTGGCAAAGTACGGCAAAGGAGTGGCAAAGTAGTGGTAAAGTACTGCAAAGTAGTGTCAAAGAACGGCAAACGAGTGGCAAAGTACGGCAAATTAGTGGCAAAGTACTGTCAAGTAGTGGCAAAGTACGGCAAAGGAGTGGCACAGTATGGCAAAGTAGTTGCAAATACTGCAAAGAAGTGGCAAAGTACAGCAAAGTAGTGGCAAAGTACGCAAAGTTGTGGCGAAATACGGCAAAGTTGTTGCAAATACTGCAAAGTAGTGGCAAAGTACGGCAAAGTTGTGGCAAAATACGGTAAAGAAGTGGCAAAGTCCGGCAAAGTACTGGCAAAGTACTGCCAATTATGGGCAAAGTACGGCAAAGTAGTGGCAAAGTACTACCAATTATGGGCAAAGTACGGCAAAGTAGTGGCAAAGTACGGCAAAGTACGGCAAAGGAGTGGCAAAGTACGGCAAAGTAGTGGCAAAGTACTGTCAATTACTGTCAAAGTAGGGTAAAGGAGTGGCAAGGTACGGCAAAGAGTGGCAAAGTATGGCAACGTAGTGACAAAGTATGGCAAAGTAGTGGCAAAGAACGGCAAAGTAGTGGCAAATATAGCAAAGTAGTGGGAAATTACGGTAAATTAGTGGCAAAGTACGGCAAAGTAATAGTAAAGTACTGCCAATTAGTGGCAAAGTACGGCAAAGTAGTGGCAAAGTACGTCAAATGAGTGGCAAAGTACGGCAAAGCAGTGGCAAAGTACTGCCAATTAGTGTCAAAGTAGGGTAAAGGAGTGGCAAGGTACGGCAAAGAGTGGCAAAGTATTTCAACGTAGTGACAAAGTACGGCAAAGTAGTGGCAAAGAACGGCAAAGTAGTGGTAAATACAGCAAAGTAGTGGGAAATTACGGTAAATTAGTGGCAAAGTACGGCAAAGTAATGGCAAAGTACTGCCAATTAGTGTCAAAGTACGGTAAAGGAGTGGCAAGGTACGGCAAAGAGTGGCAAAGTATGGCAACATAGTGACAAAGTACAGCGAAGTACATTGTAGTTGCAAAGAACGGCAAAGTAGTGGCAAATACAGCAACGTAGTGGGAAATTACGGTAAATTAGTGGCAAAGTAATAGCAAAGTACTGGCAAAGTACTGCCAATTATGGGCAAAGTACGGCAAAGTAGTGGCAAAGTACTACCAATTATGGGCAAAGTACGGCAAAGTAGTGGCAAAGTACGGCAAAGGAGTGGCAAAGTACGGCAAAGTAGTGGCAAAGTACTGTCAATTAGTGTCAAAGTAGGGTAAAGGAGTGGCAAGGTATGGCAAAAAGTGGCAAAGTATGGCAACGTAGTGACAAAGTATGGCAAAGTAGTGGCAAAGAACGGCAAAGTAGTGGCAAATATAGCAAAGTAGTGGGAAATTACGGTAAATTAGTGGCAAAGTACGGCAAAGTAATGGCAAAGTACTGCCAATTAGTGTCAAAGTACGGTAAAGGAGTGGCAAGGTACGGCAAAGAGTGGCAAAGTATGGCAACATAGTGACAAAGTACAGCGAAGTAGTTGCAAAGAACGGCAAAGTAGAGGCAAAGTACTGCCAATTAGTGGCAAAGTACGGCAAAGTAGTGGCAAAGTACGTCAAAGGAGTGGCAAAGTACGGCAAAGTAGTGGCAAAGTACTGCCAATTAGTGTCAAAGTACGTCAAAGGAGTGGCAAAGTACGGCAAAGGAGTGGCAAAGTACGGCAAAGTAGTGGCAAAGTACTGCCAAGTAGTGGCAAAGTACGGCAAAGGAGTGGCACAGTACGGCAAAGTAGTGGTAAATACAGCAAAGTAGTGGGAAATTACGGTAAATTAGTGGCAAAGTACGGCAAAGTAATGGCAAAGTACTGCCAATTAGTGTCAAAGTACGGTAAAGGAGTGGCAAGGTACGGCAAAGAGTGGCAAAGAGTGGCAAAGTATGGCAACATAGTGACAAAGTACAGCGAAGTAGTTGCAAAGAACGGCAAAGTAGTGGCAAATACAGCAACGTAGTGGGAAATTACGGTAAATTAGTGGCAAAGTAATAGCAAAGTACTGGCAAAGTACTGCCAATTATGGGCAAAGTACGGCAAAGTAGTGGCAAAGTACTACCAATTATGTGCAAAGTACGGCAAAGTAGTGGCAAAGTACGGCAAAGGAGTGGCAAAGTACGGCAAAGTAGTGGCAAAGTACTGTCAATTAGTGTCAAAGTAGGGTAAAGGAGTGGCAAGGTATGGCAAAAAGTGGCAAAGTATGGCAACGTAGTGACAAAGTATGGCAAAGTAGTGGCAAAGAACGGCAAAGTAGTGGCAAATATAGCAAAGTAGTGGGAAATTACGGTAAATTAGTGGCAAAGTACGACAAAGTAATGGCAAAGTACTGCCAATTAGTGTCAAAGTACGGTAAAGGAGTGGCAAGGTACGGCAAAGAGTGGCAAAGTATGGCAACATAGTGACAAAGTACAGCGAAGTAGTTGCAAAGAACGGCAAAGTAGAGGCAAAGTACTGCCAATTAGTGGCAAAGTACGGCAAAGTAGTGGCAAAGTACGTCAAAGGAGTGGCAAAGTACGGCAAAGTAGTGGCAAAGTACTGTCAATTAGTGTCAAAGTACGTCAAAGGAGTGGCAAAGTACGGCAAAGGAGTGGCAAAGTAGTGGCAAAGTACTGCAAAGTAGTGTCAAAGAACGGCAAACGAGTGGCAAAGTACGGCAAAGTAGTGGCAAAGTACTGCCAAGTAGTGGCAAAGTACGGCAAAGGAGTGGCACAGTACGGCAAAGTAGTTGCAAATACTGCAAAGAAGTGGCAAAGTACAGCAAAGTAGTGGCAAAGTACGCAAAGTTGTGGCGAAATACGGCAAAGAAGTTGCAAATACTGCAAAGTAGTGGCAAAGTACGGCAAGTAGTGGCAAATACAGCAAAGTAGTGGGAAATTACGGTAAATTAGTGGCAAAGTACGGCAAAGTACTGGCAAAGTACTGCCAATTATGGGCAAAGTACGGCAAAGTAGTGGCAAAGTATTACCAATTATGGGCAAAGTACGGCAAAGTAGTGGCAAAGTACGGCAAAGGATTGGCAAAGTACGGCAAAGTAGTGGCAAAGTACTGCCAATTAGTGTCAAAGTAGGGTAAAGGAGTGGCAAGGTACGGCAAAGAGTGGCAAAGTATGGCAACGTAGTAACAAAGTAAGGCAAAATAGTGGCAAAGAACGGCAAAGTAGTGGCAAATACAGCAAAGTAGTGGGAAATTACGGTAAATTAGTGGCAAAGTACAGCAAAGTAGTGGCAAAGTACTGCCAATTAGGGGCAAAGTACGGCAAAGTAGTGGCAAAATACGGCAAAGGAGTGGCAAAGTACGGCAAAGTAGTGGCTAAGTACTGCCAATTAGTGTCAAAGTACGGTAAAAGAGTGGCAAGGTACGGCAAAGAGTGACAAAGTATGGCAACATAGTGACAAAATACGGCGAAGTCGTTGCAAAGAACAGCAAAGTAGAGGCAAAGTACTGCCAATTAGAGGCAATGTACGGCAAAGTAGTGGCAAAGTACATCAAAGGAGTGGCAAAGTACGGAAAAGTAGTGGCAAAGTAATGCCAATTAGTGTCAAAGTACGGTAAAGGAGTGGCAAAGTACGGCAAAGGAGTGGCAAAGTAGTGCCAAGTAGTGGCAAAGTACGGCAAAGGAGTGGCACAGTACGGCAAAGTAGTGGCAAAGGAGTGCAAAGTACGGCAAGGTAGTTGCAAATACTGCAAAGAAGTGGCAAAGTACGGCAAAGTAGTGGCAAAGTACGCAAAGTTGTGGCAAAATACGGCAAAGTAGTTGCAAATACTGCAAAGTAGTGGCAAAGTACAGCAAAGGAGTGGCAAAGAATGGCAAATTTGTTGCAAATACTGCAAAGTAGTGGCAAAGAACGGCAAAGGAGTGGCAAAGAATGGCAAAGTAGTGGCAAATACTGCAAAGTAGTGGGAAATTACGGAAAATTAGTGGTAAAGTACGGCAAAGTACTGGCAAAGTACTGCCAATTATGGGCAAAGTATGGCAAAGTAGTGGCAAAGTACTACCAATTATGGGCAAAGTACGGCAAAGTAGTGGCAAAGAACGGCAAAGAAGTGGCAAATACAGCAAAGTAGTGGGAAATTACGGTAAATTAGTGGCAAAGTACGGCAAAGTAATAGCAAAGTACTGCCAATTAGTGGCAAAGTACGGCAAAGTAGTGGCAAAGTACGGCAAATGAGTGGCAAAGTACGGCAAAGCAGTGGAAAAGTACTGCCAATTAGTGTCAAAGTAGGGTAAAGGAGTGGCAAGGTACGGCAAAGAGTGGCAAAGTATGGCAACATAGTGACAAAGTACAGCGAAGTAGTTGCAAAGAACGGCAAAGTAGAGGCAAAGTACTGCCAATTAGTGGCAAAGTACGGCAAAGTAGTGGCAAAGTACGTCAAAGGAGTGGCAAAGTACGGCAAAGTAGTGGCAAAGTACTGTCAATTAGTGTCAAAGTACGTCAAAGGAGTGGCAAAGTACGGCAAAGGAGTGGCAAAGTAGTGGCAAAGTACTGCAAAGTAGTGTCAAAGAACGGCAAACGAGTGGCAAAGTACGGCAAAGTAGTGGCAAAGTACTGCCAAGTAGTGGCAAAGTACGGCAAAGGAGTGGCACAGTACGGCAAAGTAGTTGCAAATACTGCAAAGAAGTGGCAAAGTACAGCAAAGTAGTGGCAAAGTACGCAAAGTTGTGGCGAAATACGGCTAAGAAGTTGCAAATACTGCAAAGTAGTGGCAAAGTACGGCAAGTAGTGGCAAATACAGCAAAGTAGTGGGAAATTACGGTAAATTAGTGGCAAAGTACGGCAAAGTACTGGCAAAGTACTGCCAATTATGGGCAAAGTACGGCAAAGTAGTGGCAAAGTATTACCAATTATGGGCAAAGTACGGCAAAGTAGTGGCAAAGTACGGCAAAGGATTGGCAAAGTACGGCAAAGTAGTGGCAAAGTACTGCCAATTAGTGTCAAAGTAGGGTAAAGGAGTGGCAAGGTACGGCAAAGAGTGGCAAAGTATGGCAACGTAGTAACAAAGTAAGGCAAAATAGTGGCAAAGAACGGCAAAGTAGTGGCAAATACAGCAAAGTAGTGGGAAATTACGGTAAATTAGTGGCAAAGTACAGCAAAGTAGTGGCAAAGTACTGCCAATTAGGGGCAAAGTACGGCAAAGTAGTGGCAAAATACGGCAAAGGAGTGGCAAAGTACGGCAAAGTAGTGGCTAAGTACTGCCAATTAGTGTCAAAGTACGGTAAAAGAGTGGCAAGGTACGGCAAAGAGTGACAAAGTATGGCAACATAGTGACAAAATACGGCGAAGTCGTTGCAAAGAACAGCAAAGTAGAGGCAAAGTACTGCCAATTAGAGGCAATGTACGGCAAAGTAGTGGCAAAGTACATCAAAGGAGTGGCAAAGTACGGAAAAGTAGTGGCAAAGTAATGCCAATTAGTGTCAAAGTACGGTAAAGGAGTGGCAAAGTACGGCAAAGGAGTGGCAAAGTAGTGCCAAGTAGTGGCAAAGTACGGCAAAGGAGTGGCACAGTACGGCAAAGTAGTGGCAAAGGAGTGCAAAGTACGGCAAGGTAGTTGCAAATACTGCAAAGAAGTGGCAAAGTACGGCAAAGTAGTGGCAAAGTACGCAAAGTTGTGGCAAAATACGGCAAAGTAGTTGCAAATACTGCAAAGTAGTGGCAAAGTACAGCAAAGGAGTGGCAAAGAATGGCAAATTTGTTGCAAATACTGCAAAGTAGTGGCAAAGAACGGCAAAGGAGTGGCAAAGAATGGCAAAGTAGTGGCAAATACTGCAAAGTAGTGGGAAATTACGGAAAATTAGTGGTAAAGTACGGCAAAGTACTGGCAAAGTACTGCCAATTATGGGCAAAGTATGGCAAAGTAGTGGCAAAGTACTACCAATTATGGGCAAAGTACGGCAAAGTAGTGGCAAAGAACGGCAAAGAAGTGGCAAATACAGCAAAGTAGTGGGAAATTACGGTAAATTAGTGGCAAAGTACGGCAAAGTAATAGCAAAGTACTGCCAATTAGTGGCAAAGTACGGCAAAGTAGTGGCAAAGTACGGCAAATGAGTGGCAAAGTACGGCAAAGCAGTGGAAAAGTACTGCCAATTAGTGTCAAAGTAGGGTAAAGGAGTGGCAAGGTACGGCAAAGAGTGGCAAAGTATGGCAACATAGTGACAAAGTACAGCGAAGTAGTTGCAAAGAACGGCAAAGTAGAGGCAAAGTACTGCCAATTAGTGGCAAAGTACGGCAAAGTAGTGGCAAAGTACGTCAAAGGAGTGGCAAAGTACGGCAAAGTAGTGGCAAAGTACTGTCAATTAGTGTCAAAGTACGTCAAAGGAGTGGCAAAGTACGGCAAAGGAGTGGCAAAGTAGTGGCAAAGTACTGCAAAGTAGTGTCAAAGAACGGCAAACGAGTGGCAAAGTACGGCAAAGTAGTGGCAAAGTACTGCCAAGTAGTGGCAAAGTACGGCAAAGGAGTGGCACAGTACGGCAAAGTAGTTGCAAATACTGCAAAGAAGTGGCAAAGTACAGCAAAGTAGTGGCAAAGTACGCAAAGTTGTGGCGAAATACGGCAAAGAAGTTGCAAATACTGCAAAGTAGTGGCAAAGTACGGCAAGTAGTGGCAAATACAGCAAAGTAGTGGGAAATTACGGTAAATTAGTGGCAAAGTACGGCAAAGTACTGGCAAAGTACTGCCAATTATGGGCAAAGTACGGCAAAGTAGTGGCAAAGTATTACCAATTATGGGCAAAGTACGGCAAAGTAGTGGCAAAGTACGGCAAAGGATTGGCAAAGTACGGCAAAGTAGTGGCAAAGTACTGCCAATTAGTGTCAAAGTAGGGTAAAGGAGTGGCAAGGTACGGCAAAGAGTGGCAAAGTATGGCAACATAGTAACAAAGTAAGGCAAAATAGTGGCAAAGAACGGCAAAGTAGTGGCAAATACAGCAAAGTAGTGGGAAATTACGGTAAATTAGTGGCAAAGTACAGCAAAGTAGTGGCAAAGTACTGCCAATTAGGGGCAAAGTACGGCAAAGTAGTGGCAAAATACGGCAAAGGAGTGGCAAAGTACGGCAAAGTAGTGGCTAAGTACTGCCAATTAGTGTCAAAGTACGGTAAAGGAGTGGCAAGGTACGGCAAAGAGTGACAAAGTATGGCAACATAGTGACAAAATACGGCGAAGTCGTTGCAAAGAACAGCAAAGTAGAGGCAAAGTACTGCCAATTAGTGGCAAAGTACGGCAAAGTAGTGGCAAAGTACATCAAAGGAGTGGCAAAGTACGGAAAAGTAGTGGCAAAGTAATGCCAATTAGTGTCAAAGTACGGTAAAGGAGTGGCAAAGTACGGCAAAGGAGTGGCAAAGTAGTGCCAAGTAGTGGCAAAGTACGGCAAAGGAGTGGCACAGTACGGCAAAGTAGTGGCAAAGGAGTGCAAAGTACGGCAAAGTAGTTGCAAATACTGCAAAGAAGTGGCAAAGTACGGCAAAGTAGTGGCAAAGTACGCAAAGTTGTGGCAAAATACGGCAAAGTAGTTGCAAATACTGCAAAGTAGTGGCAAAGTACAGCAAAGGAGTGGCAAAGAATGGCAAATTTGTTGCAAATACTGCAAAGTAGTGGCAAAGAACGGCAAAGGAGTGGCAAAGAATGGCAAAGTAGTGGCAAATACTGCAAAGTAGTGGGAAATTACGGAAAATTAGTGGTAAAGTACGGCAAAGTACTGGCAAAGTACTGCCAATTATGGGCAAAGTACGGCAAAGTAGTGGCAAAGTACTACCAATTATGGGCAAAGTATGGCAAAGTAGTGGCAAAGAACGGCAAAGAAGTGGCAAATACAGCAAAGTAGTGGGAAATTACGGTAAATTAGTGGCAAAGTACGGCAAAGTAATAGCAAAGTACTGCCAATTAGTGGCAAAGTACGGAAAAGTAGTGGCAAAGTACGGCAAATGAGTGGCAAAGTACGGCAAAGCAGTGGAAAAGTACTGCCAATTAGTGTCAAAGTAGGGTAAAGGAGTGGCAAGGTACGGCAAAGAGTGGCAAAGTATGGCAACGTAGTGACAAAGTACGGCAAAGTAGTGGCAAAGAACGGCAAAGTAGTGGCAAATACAGCAAAGTAGTGGGAAATTACGGTAAATTAGTGGCAAAGTACGGCAAAGTAATGGCAAAGTACTGCCAATTAGTGGCAAAATATGGCAAAGTAGTGGCAAAGTACGTCAAAGGAGTGGCAAAGTACGGCAAAGTAGTGGCAAAGTACTGCCAATTAGTGTCAAAGTACGGTAAAGGAGTGGCAAAGTACGGCAAAGGAGTGGCAAAGTAGTGACAAAGTACTGCAAAGTAGTGTCAAAGAACGGCAAACGAGTGGCAAAGTACGGCAAAGTAGTGGCAAAGTACTGCCAAGTAGTGGCAAAGTACGGCAAAGGAGTGGCACAGTACGGCAAAGTAGTTGCAAATACTGCAAAGAAGTAGCAAAGTACGGCAAAGTAGTGGCAAAGTATGCAAAGTTGTGGCGAAATACGGCAAAGTAGTTGCAAATACTGCAAAGTAGTGGCAAAGTACGGCAAAGGAGTGGCAAAGAATGGCAAAGTAGTGGGAAATACTGCAAAGTAGTAGCAAACAATGGCAAAGTTGTGGCAAAATACGGCAAAGTAGTTGCAAATACGGCAAAGTAGTGGTAAAGTACGGCAAAGGAATGGCAAAGCAAGGCAAAAAAGTGGCAAAGTACGACAAAGTAGTGGCAAAGAACGGCAAAGTAGTGGCAAATACAGCAAAGTAGTGGGAAATTACGGTAAATTAGTGGCAAAGTACGGCAAAGTAGTGGCAAAGTACTGCCAATTAGGGGCAAAGTACGGCAAAGTAGTGGCAAAGTACGGCAAAGGAGTGGAAAAGTACGGCAAAGTAGTGGCTAAGTACTGCCAATTAGTGTCAAAGTACGGTAAAGGAGTGGCAAGGTACGGCAAAGAGTGGCAAAGTATGGCAACATAGTGACAAAGTACGGCGAAGTAGTTGCAAAGAACGGCAAAGTAGAGGCAAAGTACTGCCAATTAGTGGCAAAGTACGGCAAAGTAGTGGCAAAGTACGTCAAAGGAGTGGCAAAGTACGGCAAAGTAGTGGCAAAGTACTGCCAATTAGTGGCAAAGTACGGCAAAGGAGTGGCACAGTACGGCAAAGGAGTGGCAAAGTAGTGACAAAGTACTGCAAAGTAGTGTCAAAGAACGGCAAACAAGTGGCAAAGTACGGCAAAGTAGTGGCAAATTACTGCCAAGTAGTGGCAAAGTACGGCAAAGGAGTGGCACAGTACGGCAAAGTAGTGGCAAAGGAGTGCAAAGTACGGCAAAGTAGTTGCAAATACTGCAAAGAAGTGGCAAAGTACGGCAAAGTAGTGGTAAAGTACGGCAAAGGAGTGGCAAAGCAAGGCAAAAAAGTGGCAAAGTACGGCAAAGTAGTGGCAAAGAATGGCAAAGTAGTGGCAAATACAGCAAAGTAGTGGGAAATTACGGTAAATTAGTGGCAAAGTACGGCAAAGTAGTGGCAAAGTACTGCCAATTAGGGGCAAAGTAGTGGCAAAGTACGGCAAAGAAGTGGCAAAGTACGGCAAAGTAGTGGCAAAGTACTGCCAATTAGTGTCAAAGTACGGTAAAAAAGTGGCAAGGTACGGCAAAGAGTGGCAAAGTATGGCAACGTAGTGACAAAGTACGGCAAAGTAGTTGCAAAAAACGGCAAAGTAGTGGCAAATACAGCAAAGTAGTGGGGAATTACGGTAAATTAGTGGCAAAGTACGGCAAAGTAATGGCAAAGTACTGCCAATTAGTGGCAAAGTACAGCAAAGTACTGGCAAAGTACGTCAATGGAGTGGCAAAGTATGGCAAAGTACTGGCAAAGTACTGCCAATTAGTGTCAAAGTACGGTAAAGGAGTGTCAAAGTACGGCAAAGGAGTGGCAAAGTAGTTGCAAAGTACTGCAAAGTAGTGTCAAAGAATGGCAAACGAGTGGCAAGGTACGGCAAAGTAGTGGCAAAGTACTGCCAAGTAGTGGCAAAGTACGGCAAAGGAGTGGCACAGTACGGCAAAGTAGTGGCAAAGGAGTGCAAAGTAGTGGCAAATACTGCAAAGTAGTGGCAAACTGTGGCAAAGTACGGCAAAGTATGGCAAAGTAGTGACAAAGTACGCCAAATTAGTGACAAAGAACGGCAAAGGAGTGGAAAAGTATGACAAAGAAGGGGCAAAGTAGTGGCAAAGTAGTGGAAAAGAATGTCAACGTAGTGACAAAGTACGGCAAAGTAGTGGCAAAGTACGGCAGAGTTATGGCAAAGGAGTGGCAAAGTACGGCAAAAAAAGTGGCAAATTACGGCAAAGTTGTGGTAAAGAATGGCAAAGTAGAGGCAAATACTGCAAAGTACGGCAAAGTTGTTGCAAGGTACGGCAAAGTAGTGGTAAAGTATGGCAAAATAGTGACAAAGTACGGCAAAGTAGTGAATAAGTACGGCAAATTAGTGGCAAAGTACGGCAAAGTAGTTGCAAATACTAAATAGTAGTGGCAAAGTAAGGCAATGAAGTGGAAAATACTGCAAAGTGTTGGCGAAGTATAGAAAAGAAGTGGCAAAGTACGTCAAAGTAGTGGCAAAGTACGGCAAAGTAGTGGCAAAGTATGGCAAAGTGGTGGCAAAGTATGGCAAAGTAGTGGCAAAATACAACACAGTAGTGGCAAAGTACTGTAAAGTAGTGGCAAAGTATGGCAAATAGATGCAAATACTGCAAAATAGTGGCAAAGTACGGCAAAGTAGTAGCAAATTATGGCAAATTATTGGCAAAATATGGCAATGTAGTGGCAAAATATGGCAAAGTACAGCAAAGTAGTGGCAAAGTAGTTGCAAATACTTCAAAATAGTGGCAAAGTATGGCAAAGAAGTAGCAAAGTATGACTGCAAAGTAGTGGCAAACTACGGCAAAGTAGTGGCAAAGAACGGCAAAGTAGTGGCAAATACTACAAAGTAGTGGCAAACTACGGCAAAGTGGTTGCAAAGTACGGCAAAGTAGTGGCAAAGAAGAACAAAGTAGTGGCAAATACTGCTAAGTAGTGGCAAACTACGGCAAAGTTGTGGCAAAGTAGTGGCAAAGTATGGCAAAGTTGTGACAATGTACGGCAAAGTAGTGGCAACATACGGCAAAGTAGTGGCAAAGTATAGCAAAGTAGAGGCAAAGTATGGCAAAGTAGTGGCAAATTACGGCAAATTAATGGCAAAGTACGCCAAAGTAGTGGCACAGTACGACAAAGTAGTGGCAAAGAACGCAAAGTACACCCGACGTTACCCTGTCACCTGCTCTGGCATCTATGTGATGCACGCCGCCTCTTCCAACATTCCTGTACCATCACACAAGCTCCTGACATTTCCACGGTGCACACCGCCTCACCCGACCACCGTGTACCGCCTATTAAAAAATCCACGGCATTTGTGATCATCTGTCACGTACACCTAATGTTAGCCTGTCACCTACACCCGCTCTCGGCATCACTGCGGTGCACACTGCCTGTTCCAGCTCCCCTGTACGGTCTGTAACCAAATCCCCGGCATTTGAGATTGTTTGTCGCCTACACCTAATGTTACCCTGTCACCAACACCCGCTCAAGGCATCTCTGTGGTGCACACCGCCTCTCCCATCTCCTCTGTACCGCATATAACAAAATCTCTGGCATTTGCGATCGTTTGTCGCCTACACCTGATATTACCCAGTCACCTACACCCGACCTTGTCATCTCTGTGGTGCACGCCTTCTCTTCTGACATTCCTGTTCCATCTATATCAAAGTATCTGCCATATGCAATTAATCGTTTGTCACCAACACCCGACGTTACCCAGTCGCCTACACCTGCCTGTGGTGCTCGCCGCCCATCCCAGCTCCCCTGTACCGCTTATAACAAATTCACTGACATTTGCGATCGTTTATCACCTACATCCGACATTATTCTGTCACCTACACCCTCCCCCGCATCTCTATGGTGCACGTGGACTCTCCTACCTCCTCTGTATTGCCTTTGACAAAATCACTGGCATTTGCGATCGTTTGTCGCCTACACGTGACGTTTCCCTGTCACCAACAGCCGCTCTTGGCATCTCTGTGATGCAAACCGCCTCTTCTGACATTCCTGTATCGCCACACCTTCTCCCGGCATTTCCACGGTGGCACCACCTCTGTCCACACCCCTGTACCACCTATAACAAAACCTGCGGCACTTGTGATCGTTTGTCGCCTGCACCTGATATTACCCAGTCACCCACACCCGACCCCGTCATCTCTGTGTTGCACGCCTTCTCTTCTGACATTCCTATATCAAAATCTCTGGCATATGTGATCGATTGTCGCCTACATCCGACGTTACCCAGTTGCCTACACTCGCCCCAGGCATCTATCTCTGTGGTGCTCGCCGCCTCTCCCAGCTCCCCTGAACTGCTTATAACAAAATCACTAACATTTGCGATCGTTTGTCGCCCTCACCAGACGTTACCCTTTCACCTACACACTAGCATCTCTTTGATGCACGCCATCTATTCTGACATTCCTGTACGGCCACATCTGCTCCCGGCACCTAACTACCCAGTACCGCTTTTAGCAAAATTCTCCGCATTTGCGATCGTTTGTCGCCTACATCTACATTACCCTGTCACCTACACCCGCTCTCGGCATCTCTGCGGTGCACACTGCCTCTCACAGCAGCCCTGTACCACCTATAACAAAGTCACCGACATTTGCGATCGTTTGTCGCCTGCACCTGACGTTACCCTGTTGCATACACTTTCTCTGGCATCTCTGTGATGCACGTCGCCTCTTCCGACATTCCTGTACCCTCACACACGCTCCTGGCATTTCCACGGCGCACACAGCCTCACCCAACCACCGTGTACCACCTTTAACAAAATCCCCGGCATTTGCGTTCGTTTGTCGCCTACAACCGATGTTACCCTGTCAACTACACCCGCTCTCGGCATCTTGGCGGTGTACACTGCCTCTCCCAGCTCCCCTGTACTGCCTATAACAAAATCACTGGCATTTATGATCGTTTGTCGCCTACAGCCAACATTACCCTGTCACCTACACCTGCTCCGGCATTTCTGTGATGTACGCCGCCTCTTCTGACATTCCTGTACTGCCACATCCGCTCTCTGCATTTCCATGATGCGGACAGCCTCTCCCAACCACCCTGTACCACCTATAACAAAGTCCTTGATATTTGCGATCGTTACCCTATCACATATACCTGCTCCGGCATCTCCGTGATGCACGTCGCCTCTTCCGACATTCCTGTACCGTCACACATGCTCCCGACATTTCCACGGTGCACACAGCCTCACTCAACCACCGTGTACCGCCTTTAACAAAATCCCCGGCATTTGCGTTCGTTTACCCCTACACCCGACATTATCCTGTCACCTTCAATTGCTCCCGGCATGTCTGCGGTGCACACTGCCTCTCACAGCAACCCTGTTCCGTCTATAACAAAATTCCCGGCATTTGCGATCGTTTGTCACCTACACCAGCCATTGACATCTCTGTGGTGCATGCGCTTCTCTCAGCTCTTCATTACCACCTATAACCCAATCTCTGGCATTTGCGATCGTTTGTCGCCTACACCCGATGTTACCATGTCACCTACACCTGCTCCCGTTATTTCTATGATGCACGTCGCTTCATCTGACATTCCTTTACCGTCACACCCGCTTCCTTCATTTACATGGCCCGCGCCGCCTCTCCAAATAACCCTGTACCGCATAAGCAAATTCTCGGCATTTGCGATCGTTTGTCGCCTACACCCACGTTACCCCATCACCTACACCCACTCTCGGCATCTCTGCAGTGCACACTGCCTCTCACAGCAACCCTGTTCCACCTATAACACACTCACTGGCATTTGCGATCGTCTGTTGCCTACACCCGACATGAGCATGTCACCTACACCCGCATTCCGTATCACTGTGATGCACGCAGGCTATCTTAGCTCCTCTGTGCCGCCTTTAAAAATCACTGGCATTTGCGATTGTATGTCGCCTACACCCGGCGTTACCCTGTCTCCTACACCCGCCGTGGCATCTCTGTCATGCACATCGTCTCTTCACGCTGCCTCTCCCAGCTCCCTCCTACCGTCTATAACACAATCGCTGGCATTTCCGACCGTTTGTCACCTACACCCGACGTTACCCTGTTACCTACACCCGCCCGGCATCTCTGTAACGTCACACCCGCTCTCGGCATTTCCACGGTGCGCACCGCATCTCCTAACCAATCTGCATTTGTGATCATTTGTCGCCTACACCCGACGTTTCCCTGTCACCAACAGCTGCTCTCGGCATCTATGTGGTGCACACTGTCTCTCCCAGCTCCGCTGTGCCACCTGTAACCAAATCCCCGGCACGTGAGATCGTTTGTCGCCTACACCTGACGTTACCCAGTCTTCAGCTCCCGTCATCTCTGTGGTGCACGCCTTTTCTTCTGACATACTGCCTATCTCTGGCATATGCAATCGTTTGTCGCCTACACTCGACGTTACCCTGTCAGCTACAACTGCCCGGCATCTCTTTGGTGCACGCTACCTCTCCCAGCCCCTCTGTACCGCCTATAACACAATCTATGGAATTTGCGATCCTTCATCGCCTACACTCGATGTAACCAAGTAAACTACACCCGCTCCCGGCATTTCCACGGTGCACACCACCAGTTACAGCTAGCCTGCACCGCCTATACCCAAATTCCCGGCATTTGCGATTGTTTGTCGCCTACACCGACGTTACCCAGTCCCCTACACCCGCCACGGGCTTCTATGTCTGTGGTACATGCCGCCTCTCCCAGCTCCGCTGTATCGCCAATAACACAATCACTGGCACTGCGATCATTTGTCAACTACACCCGCCCCTGGAATTGCTGTGATTCACGCTGCCTCTCACAGCTCCTTCTTACTGCCTATAACAAAATTCACTGTATTTGCTATCATTTGTTGCCTACACCACCTACACCATTTGCGATTCTTTGTCGCTTACACTCAATGTTACCATGTCACCTACACCCGCTCCCGGTATTTCTGTGATGCACTTTGCCTCATCTGACATTCCTGTACCGCCACACTCTTCCACGGTGCGCACCACCATTCCCACAACCATGTACCACATAAATTCTCGACATTTGCGATCATTTGTCGCCTACACCCGATGTTTCCCTGTCACCAACAGCCGCTCCTGGCATCTCTGTGGTGCAGACCACCTCTTCCATCTCCCCTGTACCGCTTATATCAAAATCTCTGACATTTGCAATCGTTTGTCGCCTACACCTGACCTTACCCTGTCACCTACACCCGCCATAGATTCGGTGGTGGGTGTGAAATGAGGGAAATGAAGAAAATGACATATCTCTGTAAGTAAACAACATACAAACTCAAAATAAATGTCTATGTATATAATTTTGATGATGCCCAGTTGATGACCATGACCATGACCTTGGTCATTCAAGGTCAGGGTCATTGTGTAAACAAAACAAAATTTGAAGGAAAAAAAACATTTTTGCTTGAAAGTTGAGGCCAGAATCAATTTTCCAACATTTTAGATGGATGACACCTAAGCATATACTCCTTGGAATGTCATTATGGCATTTGACAGGAAGATCAGACATCGTGAAGTTGGTGAACAGATTTGGGCACTGTGTGTCATATTCAGTTATACTAGAAATCCTGACTGCTATCCACATGGTTATAAAATCCCATGATAGTCCAATTCCACATTATAGTCCATTCCAAAACACAAGTTAATGAATCTCTAGTGATTCACGAGACAGTCATTGACCAATCAAATGATGACAATTATGAATTACCGGTCATGCCTGTCATGGCTAGGACAAAGATGCGATCAGTGACAGATGAAGTTAAAATAATAGAGCATTTTTTTGTCAAAAAACATGTTGAACCCAGCCTTAGTGTTCAGATTACTGAACCTCAACAAACAAGAGAATATGTTTCAAACGTCAAAGTATCTGACATGATATGGGGTTGGATTTCTCTTACTGGAGAGAGAAGGGAAGAACGAGAATACATGCCTCCAGTATATGCCCCGATCACTGAAAACATGACTGTGATGCATTCCACATGGTGTGTGCATATATAGGTGCATTGGGGAAATATATGAAGGGTAGTGGATTGGAGAAAGTTGTGGTTGAATTCACAGTATGTGCAAGTGGGTCGATTGACAAAGTCATGAATGTCAAACATTACTATAGGGCCAGGCTTGTTATCAGAACATCATTAGACGCTCTAGGTCGACTGTTGTTGACTTCATTTCATGACGATGTAGGTGAAGTCATTGGCGAAGTAGATATGAAGTTAATGTCCAACTTAGCAAACAAGCCAAACTCAGAGAACTTGTGGAAAACCCAATATGGAAAGAATGGATACAGAAGTATGATGAGTACAAGAACAAGTTGCGTGCTGTAGAAAAGGGCAAACAACCACAGTTATGGATAGGGTATATGGATAAGGCATGGCTCCTTATGAGTTTCCTAAGGGCTGAACGTCAATGACATCACCTTTCATATGGCCTGTCTGCATGAATAGTTCCCTCTCTTCTTTGGTCAAGAAAAGTCAAACTATGCAATTTATACATCACTGTACTTGAATGTACTCCTTAAACTTTCACACACACACCCTGGTGCTATGAAGCTTCTTGAGAATAATGGATTGAGTGTGAATCGATCTGGTGTTCCAAATTCTCGAAATGCTGTTAATATAACAATGGAATAGACCTATAACCGTGCCCATTGGCATGGTCCTGGAATCATTGTCTTCAGTCGTAACTTGCAATTGGCAGCCTATCATAGAAAGAGTTTCACTCGGCTTGCACAAGCAGACTATCTACAGGCAACACTTGAATTTTGCTGGCATTGGAAATATATGATGAGATGAGCTACCACAAAGATGTCACCACATCAGAGATTGTAAAAGGGGAATCTGCAGTGCAGAATAAGATCACTGCATTCCAAAACTTTATCAATTCCTTCATGATACCTGATGTGCACAATCTGTATTGCATATCATCAGGGAGACTAGTTTCATGCGAAATATCCATTGATTTACTTGCAGTTGACATACATGGCACTAACGCATACAAGAGATTCATAGAAAAGAGACTAGTGCAGAAGACAGTCACTTTTTATTACCTGTGTTTATTTTATCACAGGTACATACCAGACTCAGAGTATCAAGAATATAGAGAAGGAATGCCGTGACACATTACATCCACATTCCCAAAATTAGAAAATACACATAATTAAAGCACATATAGTCAAGTAGGCCACTACTACACCTATTTTACCAATTTACATTTGATATGCTATTGATTCCAGACAATACCTTGATATTATTTTTCAGGGGAAAGCCGACACCAAAATCATTCTCTAATACAGTGCATAGATTCAAGTGCCATCATAATCCGGTCTCCTGATACAAATGTTTTTCTCTGCTGATGAAGTTTTCACAGAATATCAGAATACCACTAATCGTGGACACTGGTGTTGCAGACAAGCGAAAGTTGATCAACATCAGCTCAGCAGTCCAGGCAATTGGCAATGAGCTGCGCAAAACATTGCTTTCATTTCACGCATTAACTGGCTGTGATTCTATAAGTTCATTTGTGCGTAAAGGCAAGGTGGGACCCCCTGCTTGTCTTGCAAAGGAACCCACAATTTATTCCTCTCTTCACAAGCTTAGGTACGAGCCAGGCTCTTAGCACAGATGAATTTGATGAATTGAAGGCATTCACATACCTTTTGTATGGAGTAAAGCCAGGTGTAAAAGATCTCAACATGCTTCGATACACTATTTTTGTGACACGTTACACACTAAAGAACAAGTTACTGTCTAATATCAGGCTCTCATCTGGAATCAAGCTGATGTGGCATGTCCTGACTTGCCAAAGCCTGAAAATGGTCATGGCTGGCAACTTACAAGGAGACAAATTGCAGTACAAATGGGCAGAAGAGAAATTGCTCCTGAAGGAACTTGTGGATTTGGTGCTGGGCAGGGTGATGAAAAAGAGGATACTGGAAATGATTACTACAACATACAAGATGATACATTTTATGATGATGATGATGATGATGATGATTATGCTGTTGATAGAGGAGGCGATGATGGCGATGATTACATATGACTTTTCTGACAATATGTGAATGTGTATATATTTACTCGAAAAAAGGATAACATTTCAGTGATAATCCGCTTATGATAAAGGAAGACAACTTTAAAAGTGTTAATATTCAACCATATATGATTGTTAAGATAAATGAAAAGTGCTATTATAGAGATTACAAAGGAAAAGTATAATAGTAGAAGTATAGCAAAACTGTATGTTTGACACATGCTATTTTTTGACCTTATTAATGAAGTATAATAACTACAATGTTGAATAATAACGCATTTGTAATATTTTCTTGAATAATAACGAAATATTAGAACAAAATCCGGCTTTTTTCTATTGTTATTTGTGTTCTTGACCTTGTATGACCAAGGTCATGGTTGCAATCAATCGGGCCTCACCAGAACTATATACCTAGACACTAAGTTTGTGTTTTTATGTAGCTTAGTTTTTCTAAAATTATCATATTTCATCACTGAGTTGCCATGGATACAGTCTGGCGCCCACACCCACCATTAATATTATGGAAAACAGGCAAATTTCGATAGCTGAGGGTCCCATCTAACAAAAAAACATGATGTGCAAAAATCCCTAAGCGGGGGGATGGTTTCGGTTATTGGCCCCCAGTCCATTGGGAGTGACATTATTTTTTGGGGCTTATTATTGTCCAAACAGTTTTGGCTATAGACTGTTAAAATTTCGCAGCATTTTTAATAGTGTGACATATTCAAAAGACGATTTTAAAATATAGAAAACAGGTACAATCATTTTCTCTTTTGAATGCTTAGCAAGATTTCGCAAGACTGTACATAAATAATCAAAAAGAAACATGGTGAAAAAAGTAATGACGGGATCTCCATATTATCCACTATATTTAACTTTTTACAAAACGATAATAGGTTTAAATTTTGAACTGTTACAGCCATTTTAATTATGAGAATTAGCAAATTAAGTGAATAGTTATCCAAATTAGCCTTTATCTCCACTTGTGTTTTTCAGGTTATCAGGGAAGTTCAAATCTAAATAGCTCTCACAATTATTGTTTATTTTAAGTGAAAAATGCAACGTTATCAGTTGTTTAATAACAAATGGGAGGGGAGTCCAGGTGTATACATAGTATGTTTTGTTTCCATATTACAAAGTTGTTAAGCAGGGTGTGTGCCGTGTATACAATCCCGGTCAGTATTTCACACTTCGAATGTCATTGTCCGAAAATGCAAAGCTTTAAAAATAAGCCGATGTTGTCAAAATATTGTGAAAATTTCAAGACAAACTGCCAAAAATTGTGGGAGCTAATTAATTTTCAATCTCTCTGACCAACCAGAAAACACGAACGGAGATAATGCCCGTTTTATGAAAGTGACGTTAATTGTCCACAAAAATGGCAATTGCATCACGACGACATGCCAAAATGCAGATAAAAAAAATTTGTAAAAATATTTACAATACGAGGGAAACGGACGTAAAAACGTCCTTGGAGTCAAAACCATTGCTTGTCATGGCGTCGTGTTATCATTTCCACTGAGCAAGGGCACAATGGATTATGTAAAGCTGATGAGATAATCATACAGTTATATAATCATAGCGATCGCCATTGGGTGGGTTGAATCTAAATTTACCTTTCCTCAAACCTTTAAAAAAATACTCTGTATGACGCAGTTTTTCACGATCTCTGGTGAAATGGACCGCGTGAAGTTAGACGACCAGGTTGAAATGAACCGTAATATATTGCTACACAACTACTATTCATAGTTTTTACTACTCAATCGCTCAAATGCCGGTGAGAACAAATCAAAATGGGAGGGAGGGAAACTATGATAGAGTGCCTTAGTACCAGAAGTCGCCGAGCACGACCGTACAACCTAATTTGCGACATCGCTACAGATGCGTGCCAGTTGACAAGGGGGTTTTCTGATTAAGGTAACTAAAATGGCATCGCAGAGTGCTTGATTTTTCTGCGATGTTTAACAACAGCATCTCGTTGCAAATGTTTCTGTAATTTCCAGGGTATTTTTTTTATTTTTAATTAACCGAGCATTTTAGGTTTGTTTATTTTTCCACTGAAAAGTTAGTTATCGATGACAGCACAGCAATAGTGTTTATTTCGCTTGTATTCTGGAAGCCTCTACGTCTTTTTTTTAGTTTGCGAGGCTAGTTGATAGCACTTGAGGTAAGTAAACAGAGTTTGGGACAGGGTGTCACACATAGCCGCACCGTAACTGAGGCCTACAACTCATTTGCGTATAACATCAACAGTGACTTGTCAATCGTAAACAAACTTTTGGGACTTTTAATCACATACGCGTGCCTCGGTTCCCTATTTTTTAAAATCGATTTTTGAGTGTGTGCCGTAAGCATTGACAGTGCTCCGAAATTTGAACACTATCTAGTCAAAACTGTCTGGGTAAGAAAAAGCAAAAAAAAAATTCACTCTGAGTGCCCACGAACCTGCATCTATACCTTAAATGACTATAAAGTGTTTACGCAGAGCCTCATTGCAGCGAGCGATGCAGAATTTGTTGAGGAACAAGTATCAGAACTCATACATGTCTGGTACATACGTCATCATGGGGTCTATCACCCCCAAAAAACTAGCAAAATACACGTTGTGTTTGACTGTAGACTGAAGATACAAGGGAACACGCCTTATTGACCATTTATTGCAAGTTCCAGACCAAAATGATGGCATGCAAAGTGTTGAATCAGTGCCTAAAGCTACTAAACTCATTCAAGATGTTCGTGATCTTTGAGCAGAAGGGAATCTTCGTCTGCACAAATTTGTTCCCAATAGCAGGGATACTATGGAATCGATACCTATCTCAGAGCAAGCACACAACATCAAGGACTTATATCTTTCTTTCAGTGACCTACCAGTAGAAAGAGCTCTCTGTGTCGAGTGTTGTGGAGAATCAGATAAGATAATCTTAGTCCAAAATGGGATTATGGCTCTCTGAAATTCCAAAGTTGGCTGATCTCACTACAAACCAGAAAATTTTGAAGACTTTGAAGAAAGTTGAGCTGCACCATTTTTCAGATACTAGTCTTACTGGATATGGGCTGATTCCTATCTGAGGTTATTTGACGTTCGTGGTAATATACATTGCTTCCTTGTCTTAGGAAAAGCAAGGGTCACTCCTCTGAAACCAGTGACTTTTTATAGAATGAAAAACTACCATATTTTGGCAATGTGAACATAGATCTACGAGAAGATGATCCAGAACTGAAAACTGGCTACCATCGTAGTTACTGATCCGAGGCAGTAACTGCAATTGCTGTATTACATCAATACATTTCCAGGAATCCTAGGCAAACTAATATTTCACCAGAAGAAGCAAGACAGAAAGCAGTGGTGACCATCATAAAGTGGGCAAGATGCATTCACTTAAGAAATGGAAGACTTAAAACATCATGTCAATTCAAAAGATGTATTATCCGTGAAAAGACACAGCTCTCTAATTTCATTAAATCCTTATCTAGACGTAGTCATGTACTGTAGGTGGAAAATTGAAGGTATCTACCATGCCATCTACCAAGTTAAAAATCATATTATCCTTCCTAAGAAGAATCATGTGGCAGGCACTAGATACAAACAAAATCAAAGACACTTTACACTCTAGCCACATGGAAGGTGTCCGGGAACGCCAGATTAGGTCAGTAAGGAACATGCTTGTTTGAATTCTTGAGCAAGCTAAATCCAGGATGAATGCTTCATCTCTTAGAACATTCGTATACGAGTCTATGGCCATTGTCAATATCCAGTCTTTGACTACAGAGCACGTGAATGATCTATTGGGACCAACTCCATTTTCTCCTAATCAACTTCTTTCACCAACTCCACGTAATATTGTGTAGGAGGATTTATATGCTCGTAGACGATGGAGCGTAGTTCAGTACCTCACCAATTTGTTCTGGACAAGATGGCGAAAGGAGTGTCTCCAGTCCAGGCAGAAATGGCAAAAAACGAAACGAAACATACGGGTAGGTGACATTGTACTTCCTCAAAAAAAGACACCATTTGATGTCATTGGAGATTAGCACAGGTAATAGAAACCATTAATGACAAAGATGGACTTTTACGACGGGTCTTGTGGGTGACCCAAACTTAACCAAACGAGGTAAGAGAATAACTAATTGCTCCATTCTGGAGAGACCTATCCATAAACTTGTTCTACCAAAACAGCTGTAGCACTGATGGGTGGGAGCAGTATGGAGTACATTCGTTATCGGTACATGTTGTAAAAAATCATAACTGATTTTGGGTGGGAATGTGGCTGCCTAGTGGCAGATTTGAAATGTTATTTCTTAGAATGCGAGTAGAGTCTCGCGAAACAAACAGCCGAATAGCTTCCCCTTCGCGATGGTGTGCCATTCCGCATAGAAAATGGTTGTTTTTGTTGCATGATTTTTATGCATTTGTAGACTGCTTATTTTGTTTGGGGTTTTGTATTTATAGTAATAAATATTTTGTGTTATATTTTAGATTTTGAATAAATCACATCTCCAGTATACAAAACTCTTGTAGACTTGTCACTTTAAAGTAAAGCTCTTGGTGATACATCACTATCACCCATTACGTCTGAACCAAAGCCCTAAACCAAATCTTTGATTTCTTTAAAGAATTCTAGAATTCTATTATTATCCACACCTTGTGGATTGAAAAAATATGAAATAACGACGCCATTCGCCAATTTTTTTTGTTGACGACCTATTTGAGACCTATTTGATTTATTTCTGTTGAGAGATCGAATGTTTTTTTTTAATTTGTATCCACTGCTGCTGCTGCTTCGAAATCGGTCATGTGTAATGTTTGGCCTATATTTTGTGTTTCTAACCAACTCCTTATACTCTCGTTTACAATGTTTTAAACATCTTTAAGATATGGTTATTTTCTTTGCTGTGCCACTTCACTGTTGGCTGTCTATGTCAACATTGTTGACAGACACATTACTGCTTTCTCAGTATTTAAATTGTTTACTAAATAAAGTTAGTCAAATTATTCAGCAGTATCATTATCATCTGGATTGTGATTACGTGTTTTAGTATTAATATTAAATACAAGTGGTTGGTGGTCAAACCAAATCAAATAAAAACATTGACAATATCAAGAAATTGATTGATTGACGGGAAGATAATAAAGATAAAATATAAGATAAAACTATTCCCAATATTATTCACAAAAGTAAAATTACGACTACCTTTGCTTCTTAGCCATCCTTATTGATGCTGTTTTACAAAATTCAAAGAGATGTCAAATTCTATAACAAATCTTATGATATGACTCTCGGATGGGATTATCAACGGAGTTTATATCAATGTTGTCATGGGGAAAACAAAATTACTAATATCATCGTCAGAAGAATAGTCACCACAAACTTTAATTTGTCATTTGCAGAACTCGACTGAGTATTTTGTCACTTCATGATCATGATTGTTTTCAGGCTAATCGGGTGCATCAGGCTGTAAGTTTTTCGTTATATTTCTTATGAAAGTATGAAATAAAGTAATTGTAAACCATTTTTGACGCAGTGCCGTGATTTTTTCAAAATAATACACGTAATGACAAAGTTGATAGCATACAATTATAAATAAACTTTGTGTTTGTTACTGACTAGGCCTTGGCCTTCATCCTATCTGTTTCTGCTCGAAAATGACCGAATATTTTCCCGCGCATTGTATAAGTGACACTGTCAATTTTCAGTTTGTTTACTCCCACCAGTAATTCTGTTTGTCGATACTTCTTATCCTGTATGTGAAATATTCCATCACAGTGACTGCGTAGACTGTGCCCTTCGAGATCTTGGTCTCGTTTCATAGTTCGTCTCGTGAACATGGCAATAATCGGTTGTGGTCTCGCGCGAGCGTTGGTAAGCTGATGTACTCGGTCGAATTCGGTACATCAGCTTACCAACAGTTGAAGTTCATTCAATATAAAGGTTTTCACATTTCCCTCTGATTTTTCCAATGTTTCGTCTTGATCCTGTTTCAAAGCCTCTGAATATTATCTCACTTCATTTGAAATTTCATTCCGTCCAGTTCATCTGTGAAATTGCCAATTTCATGATTTTATTTTCTTCAGCTCGACAAGCAGTGGCCTCACGAGCCGGGATATTACAGTGCGCTTATCTTGCGAGTGATCGACAATCTTTGTATTTGGGTATACCGAAAGGGTGTCTATTTTAGCGCCTAATATGGAACCAAGATTGTAATTCATACGTAACAGTACTGAGATCCCCTGCAAAACTCGTTGCCGACAATGTCCTTTTTTTCAAAACTTTTTTGGAATGATAGATCTGGTTCTGGATTAGTATATATGTGTCCACTCTTTAGTAGTGAACCTAGCAGTAACAAGCTCACAGTTAGATAGCTTCCACTCTTGCGGATGATTCAGTATTATCAAGATGGACGCCGTCTTCATTGATGCCAGGTTTTTGAGCGTATTTTTCTAATCTTCGATTGTTGCAAATATTGCGTATAAAGTAAATCTTACTTTGTACCAGGTTAAAATGTGCCGACAAGACACGTAAGTCCTTCTACAACGCCCTCTAGCGATTTGTGTATACAGGTTCAAAGTTCGATCGATAAAGATCGATGACACTTTATGTTGCGCCGTAAACATTGTCGAAGTCAGTAACTAACACAGCCATCATATGACAGAGTATACGATTACTCGCACAGACAGAATAGTTTGTTGTACTTGAGATGAAAATACTTTGGCTACAGGAAAAAATACTGTTTTTTCTCGGGGTAATTGTCCTGCTGAGCATGGAGGTAGGTGTGTACATATACATGAACTCAACTGAGTATCACAGGAAATCTAGCTGCCCCTCGAGTACATAAATGAAGATTGCTACTTGATGAGTTGTTGACATCCTGCGCATCTTGCAGTGAGAATATTTAATGCTAAATTTCAAGTTTATAATTTCAGCATCATGGATGAAAGTTTCTTTGTAAAACTCATTTTTGACAAATAACAACCGATTCTGTAGACCACAATGAATACGTGTCGATAAAACAACATTTAACAATATTTTTTGTTCTTACTTTTTGACATCAACACGCAATTTCTTCACGATATGGACCCGAGCAGAAGTTGCGTCCTTGTCTTTTCAAACAAGCTAAAAGCGACCCAAAAATACATTGTTTTTCCGATATTGTCATTCAATATTTTCCCCCAATACCACCTTGTGCGTGCATACTACATCACATTTATTTAGCTTCCATTGTAACAACAACATGACACTTTGAGTAAATATCTCTGTAGTAACACGCGTATTTAGTAATAATAATAACTTTATTACACTACCGAACCATCAGCGGGTTCAGTATGGTAAATAAAAAGTATTACAAGACTAGGACAATTCTAAATACAATACAATACAATACAGTAATAGAAAATACAATAATAAAAAATAAGAATAAAATAGTGTATCTTTAGTAACACAAGTGTTTATATATATTTGTTTGGTTTCAAGAATACATAAGCACGACTTTATGTTTGTTTTACATGTGAAATCGAGTCTTACAAGTCTCGATTTAGTTAAACCCGATTCGCGTACTCTAAGTGCTTCATATTAATAGATACTAGTGCACGCAAGTAAATAAACCCAAGTCGTGATTCCCGTTAAGAATAATGTAAATGATTTGAAATAATGTATTTTAGTGTCCTTAACACTTGTAACGTATACGAGTTATGAGGAAATAAATATAAATATGCCGTGTAACGTAGGGTGTGTGTAAATAAATATAACTATGACGTGCTTGTAACGTGGGGTGTGAGTAAATAAATATAAATATGCCGTGCTTGTAACGTAGGGTGTGTGTAAATAAATATAAATATGCCGTGCTTGTAACGTAGGTTGTGAGTAAATAAATATAACTATGACGTGCTTGTAACGTAGGTTGTGAGTAAATAAATATAAATATGCCGTGCTTGTAACGTAGGTTGTGAGTAAATAAATATAACTATGACGTGCTTGTAACGTAGGTTGTGAGTAAATAAATATAAATATGCCGTGCTTGTAACGTAGGTTGTGAGTAAATAAATATAACTATGACGTGCTTGTAACGTAGGTTGTGAGTAAATAAATATAAATATGCCGTGCTTGTAACGTAGGTTGTGAGTAAATAAATATAACTATGACGTGCTTGTAACGTAGGTTGTGAGTAAATAAATATAACTATGACGTGCTTGTAACGTAGGTTGTGAGTAAATAAATATAACTATGACGTGCTTGTAACGTAGGTTGTGAGTAAATAAATATAACTATGACGTGCTTGTAACGTAGGTTGTGAGTAAATAAATATAACTATGACGTGCTTGTAACGTAGGGTGTGAGTAAATAAATATAACTATGACGTGCTTGTAACGTAGGGTGTGTGTAAATAAATATAAATATGACGTGCTTGTAACGTGGGGTGTGAGTAAATAAATATAAATATGACGTGCTTGTAACGTGGGGTGTGAGTAAATAAATATAAATATGCCGTGCTTGTAACGTAGGGTGTGAGTAAATAAATATAAATATGACGTACTTGTAACGTAGGGTGTGAGTAAATAAATATAAATATGCCGTGCTTGTAACGTTGGGTGTGAGTAAATAAATATAAATATGACGTGCTTGTAACGTAGGGTGTGAGTAAATAAATATAAATATGACGTGCTTGTAACGTGGGGTGTGAGTAAATAAATATAAATATGCCGTGCTTGTAACGTAGGGTGTGAGTAAATAAATATAACTATGACGTGCTTGTAACGTAGGGTGTGTGTAAATAAATATAAATATGACGTGCTTGTAACGTGGGGTGTGAGTAAATAAATATAAATATGACGTACTTGTAACGTAGGGTGTGAGTAAATATAAATATGCCGTACTTGTAACATAGGGGTGTGAGTAAATAAATATAAATATGACGTGCTTGTAATGTAGGGGTATGAGTAAATAAATATAAACATGACGTGCTTGTAACGTAGGAGATGTAAGGAAATATAAAATAATAAAATGCCGTGCTTGTAACGTACGAAACTTCTATGGCAGAAACGTCCCGCGTTCGTATAAAAAGACATCCGCGGCCAAAACGTTACCTTTGAAAAATAAACGAGGCAAAAACGTTCGGCATTCGTTTCAACCTATTGCTTTGAGTGCGTGTTCGAATATAGGTTTATTATTAATATTATTATTTAAATGTGTTCTAATTTGTCACGTGTCACTTAATATTATAGGTAACTGATGGAAAAATCATTTCCTGTTATGATGGAATAATTCATAACGAATCATACTAGTAAGTATATATTAATATCTTACGTGGATGTGATGAAATACACCAATTGGGTGGAGTCTGTAACAGTATTTACATGAAACCTAATTTCCAATAATTTATTTTTTTCTTTTCATATATAGAGGTAGTAGCACATGATCACTTTCAGTCGAGACATATTGGTATTTTTCATTTCTTTTTACCCATTCCCAGCATTCAATGCATAGTTATAGACTGAGACCCATAGCCATGATAACTTCTCATTTTTAGGGTTTTCCACGCTTAATAATGAGCTAGACACGTTTGACGATGGTCAATTTTGATGAAGAAACGCCATATTCCGCTCTGAAAATCGGTGTCTCGATATTTAACCATAAAAAAGAAAAGAAAATCAAGTTCAAAGTCAAATCATTCAGCATACAATACATGTACATTCAATCCGCGCTTTTCGTGCATTACGCGAGATCTAGCAGCAAACGGGAAATCATAAAATTTCATCGCAGTCGTTCAATCGACACGATAATATATCTGGTTACATGTATTGTCATGAATACAAACTAGAAACATTTACATAATTTAAAGCGCAATGGGTGTCGCGATGCGTTGTGTCCCGTCCCTGTGAGTCCCATGTGACGCATACAACACGTGTAAAATACATTGTTTACACGAAACCTGTTGTTATGCGGCGGTCAATTGGTGCCAAGTGTAGGTAGGTACGTGCTCATTGCAAAAAGAATTTCCGAGTCGAAGGTTAATCTTATCATGATTGTTTTTTTGTACAGAACGTCCGATCCACAACTGATCCAGTCACGAATTGTGACTTAAGCATTATAATATGACTGAACTAATCACTGGCACTAATTTGTCACCAGTCGTGCTAATGTTTATCATCGTTATAAGCATATACAACCAAACTGCGTAGTTTCTAATTTTAGCCATGTATTCACTTTGTCTTTGATCGGCCATAGTTCAAACTCATTGTTAGTTTTTTCGATTAAACAATCATTAACAACCCTACTTATAAGATAGTAAACTACAAACAATACAATGAGCACATACAACTGATTGACTTATGTGCATACGTAATATGACATATGCCCTCGTGTTGAGATCAGTGTTACATGTCACTTCAAAGTACCGAAAGAAAAAAAAAAGAAAGATATTGTAGTTGCGATTAGAGCATTCTCCACCAGTAAGAATATAACTATGACAATGTATACGCTTTAAAAAAGTTGGGATATAGTAGAATACGATAGTGTATTTGTTGTCTAATTATTTGATTTGTAAATTAAGTTACGTAAGTTCACATGAATTTCGACAAAACATATCTGTGTGTAGGATTGGCCGTTTATCGCTGTTCGTTCTCTCTGTCTTTTATGGTTTTCCAGTGTATTCTTACAGGATAATACACTTGGGTGGGTCAGAATGGCAATGTTACTCTTAGTTCCTTTTGAGATATAGTTTGTCAAATTTGTCGGACTCAATTTCACGGACGAGTCGTGTTACCATAACTCAAAATCAGAAGCGCACAGAAACGTTTATATGATTTCGTTTTAAGCTCATTGTAAAAAGATTGTGTAATTTGTGCATCGCTAATTTTGACATAGTAGAAATAGTCAAGAATTAGTTTTCGTAAAAATGCGGAAAAAACATTTCTTCGTATTTGATCACGAGTAAACAATTAATTTATTTTAAAATGTGTGCCCTTCCTATCACATTTTATAAATACACGTGTATTTGATCTAGTAGGACTTGTTTCTATAAAAAAAAGCGTTAAACTTTCACCCATAAAGTGATAAAACTTTTCACGGTGAATGATACTAGAACAAGATGGCGTATCGCGCCGATAATTTATTCGATACCCGTTGTTATGTAAAACAACTTTAGTCCGTCACTTGGTCTGGTTATGGAAATGTACGAAATTGTTTACCAACCACTAGATTTTGGTAAACTGAATTTACTCACCAAATACATCGTGCACAGTACATTTCGACTAACGATACATAAAAATAATACATAATCTTCAATGTAAAAAAACAACTCGTTTTCATACTCTTGCTATTGTTTGCAATTTTGCAACAATTTCATATACAGCGTCAGGTATGGTATGTTGAATGACTGATATTGAAATGACGTACTTCTCAACGCCCAGATTACTGTACTTCAATATTATTGATTACAATAAACAATAACTATTATACAAAATTATAAATCATTGATTACAGTTGCTATGACAACCAATATTGCTGTAACGGTGATTGCTGCAACGATGACCCTGAAGGAGCTCAATTAATCACGTGGTGGCAATGGTAAGAATTGGGAATGTGTTTAATCGTAAAATGTCTTGTCACGAACAAAAACAACAACAGTTGTTTCACTAACACAGCCTGAAGCGGCACACTCGTCGCAACGCATTGCGTTCATTTTAGGTTTCAAGCTTCAATATATTCCCCTTATCGTGTGGGTCCTTCATCTCACTCCATAATAGATTATAAATTACTTATTAACCATGTGCAATCATAGCAAAGTCACCAAGAATTGAACGGCCGCACTTTTGTGTCCGTGGAAACTATTAGCTTATACTGTGGGCGCGCTATATTTATCAACCAATCAACGTCACGGTAAACCACCGAACGTACGAGCGAAACTGGGAAACATTTAAAGGCTATTATGGAAAGGGGTAAGGAGCCCACGAAATAAGAGGAAGAGAGCCGGGCTAGGAACACGCTTGCTTGCTTGATAGAATTATTGATTTCATAAAATATAATATTCATATGTAAGTACGGACAATTGATTACCATCTCCATTAGTTAACGGTTGTTCTACTACAAGAAAGTTTAATCCCCTAAAAAGTGGAAATGACCTAAACTATCCCGAATTCTGTGATTTTGTGGAAGGTATTGTATTTCTCGCTCAATTACAGGCTGTTGATAGTATCAATTGGCAGTGCTATATTCTGTGGTTGCTGCTTCTGTGTCCAGGCTCTAGTCAAGTATTCGTCTTCACGGTCTAAGAACCGTACCGGTCCGGACGTTCACCCCAGAACGCAGCCGCACATTGAATCTTCCCGAGAGAATACACGTGATGACATCACAACTATGTCAAGTCACGTGTTCGCGAACCAAGGTAAATATTATAAATACATATATATCATAGGAATACATTGACAGAAAGATAAAAAAGTATTGTAATTCATACATAATGTTGACGGCCCTCTATAGATATATACAGATTAGCCGAAAATTTAGAACACAATTTATAAACAATTGATTCGTTTCTTTTTTTTTATTTAATTTCAAGGTTATTCGCATAAAATCGAGACGCCTAGTTGGATTCAACCACCGCCATACTCCAGTGTCGTCAACGAAACAATAGATTACTCGTCTAAACCTCCAGATTATACACCGTGACCGAAAATACACGCATAAGATCGCTTGATGAAACAAAGAAGTCTTTTTTATATTACAATTTGGGAATTCTCCGCTACTCCGTCTATAAGAGGGGTGCGGTGCCTATTTAAACAATGTCGTTGATATCTTGCCTAATGGTCCAAATTCTATTTACAATTGTAAATGGGTCACTCATTTTACTGTTTCTTGGTCAGATGGTCAGTTGAGTTGTTTTTCGTCAGCAAGGGGTCATGTTCAGCATCATTTCATTAATATTTAGTCGTGTATAAGCTTGGATCGCAAATGTTGAACTTTTTTTAAAGATTACTTCAAACTATGTGTACTAGGAGTATTTTAAAACAGTTCAGCTGTCAATACACCTCCCCCCTCCCGCGAAAAAATAAAACGTCTTCCCTGTGGGAGAACAGATACTTGAGGATTGAAAATCAGGAAACGTAATAAACAAAGCAATTCCGAAACATGGTTATTATTATTTTTCCAGAAGCCATAAGATTTTTTTAATACAATGTATTATGGTAATAAATGGATCGTTGAAATGGGTCGTCATTCGATGCCACGCGTGTTGACGCATCTTGTTTAATGTATTCAGCGATGTTAAATATAAAAAAAAATAATAAATAATACTAACCGATTCATTTCGTGAATGTTCAGCCCTCAAGTGCCTGTGATATAATCTTAGTTTTTTTGAAGAAGATATTTATGTATGTGCCGGGTGTTTTAAATACAACTAATATCTATGTCAATCAAATGATTATATTTTGCCTGGCTGGAATTCATTTTCGCTGATTTTTGATGAGTTGAATGTAAAATATAGGAGGGGTGTACTCGCTGGATTTTATTTCAATGAATCATCTCTTCAGCGTAAAAAGCGACCATAATTTCCGAGCGAAAATAAGTACTTACAGTACTAGACTATAACGTTTTACCAGATGTCGACTCACGGCCAATTTGATCAATACATGTAATGGTAAGATGAGAAAGATATTTAGGGCAGTATTTGTAAGTGGCGTATGTGACAACAAAATCATTTCATATTGACTTTTATGTTGCCATTTGATTGCACCTGCTGGTCCTGAAAAAAAGTTTACAAAAATGTTCTCAACAAAACATCTGTATTTAAACTTGAACTGAGATCATTCACAAAACAATATTGGGGTCTTGATACTATACGACATGTTTGACGGTGTGCGTGAATAGTTGGATGTATATAATAGTAGGATTCTCTGCTGTTTGTAATTGCTACGAACGACAGTAAGTGTGGGCGAGGTGAGTGTTTATGAATGCGCTGGATTTCACTTGTGAGAACACGTTCTATCTCCCGTGTATTAAAATGGACAGGACCGCAATTAAGTTTTATAATGATCTGAGTGCAACTTTAAAGGGCGGTGGTCGTCGCCCCGCTTCCTGTTTGATATGGGACTCATAGCAACGTACTCAACGCGTGTGAAATACATTGTTTGTTTACATGAAATTCGAAAACGCGCTGCGCGACGGCCACCGCCCTTTAACGTTCGGTTAATAATGTACGCTGACATCCAATGTATCTAAATGAACTCTTAGTACATGATATTTTATTTATTTGTTGTGAAACATTGGTGCATTTTCACAGCTACCAATACTTAAAACCAATCATCGTCTGTCTTGGTATACCACTAGATTCTCCCCAGAACTACTGATTATACGCTAACTTTTGCTAACTCGTATATTTAGCCTAGTAGAAGACGATTTACTCCTTAAAAAACGGTGGCCATAGCTCCGCGTCATCTTCTAAATTCCGACGAACTCACCACAAACGCCCTTCAAACAAACAAATTGCACTTCTTCACAATGTTTGTATGGTATTCACCCTATTGTCAGGGGGAAATCTCTTCTCTCTGGGTTCTCCACACGTGTCAGGGGGGAAACTCGTCTCGTCTCTCTATCTCGTCCCCTTGAGGTACGGGATCGGGAAAGTCACTTTAACTTTACAGTCAAATAAGACACATACAACGAAATACGTTTCAGCTCTCGTCTTAGTCGGTCAATCGAGCACTCTATAAGACACAGCGCCCTGGGGAAAAGTCCCCAAGACTCTCGCAAGGCTGAACCAAGACTCGCCCAAGACTGGACTCTCTCAAGGCTCGCCCCTGGACTCTCTCCAGGACTCTCGACTCGACTCGACTGCGTCTGTTCTGGAGTATTCGCCAAGACCAACTCAAACTCTCTTTATTCATTTTCAAAACTCTAACCAATTACAAAGCAGTAAAAAGACTCTAGGGCGTAACCTTCAATCATAAAGCCAATCACACTAAGTACTGAATACGTCATATCTTTTGATTAATCGTTCACTACATTAATAACTATGAATATCAGAATAGCGACGGTATCTTGTAATTAGTTCCAAACCACTGAGCCAAGTTCCGTCCAAAACTTCAAATAGGCCTACACGATGACAGACATAACACAGCAATTCGCTAATAATCAGTTAATTAAGTCGGTTAACAGATACACAAAAACAAATTCATGACACTATTATAATATATAACTTTTATTTTACATTTCGAGTGTCATTTGCATAAAGCACAATTTAATGTGTTTTGTATAGTATTCACTCTAAGTATTATGACCATATTATAACTATATCAAAACATGACTGAACACAACAATATATCTAGCGATTCTCGCATTATTAGTGATTAGAGAAGAGTAATATATAACTTTTATTTTACATTTCGAGTGTCATTTACATAAAGCACACTTCAATGTGTTTTAAAAGAATGCTGTTTCGTCCATATAAAATAAATATTTTTTTCCATATCTGTCATGTCTTACCTGATTTACAACAGACGACAGTTGGAGCAGAGATGACGTCATTCCCAACCCGTATCATGAATTATAAAGGAATATAAAACAATAAAAAACAAATAGAAAACAAAAAAACACACCCTGCTTCAAATCTGGTGCCAGCCACCACGAGGCTCAATACTCTGTCCACAGTTATTCTATTTATAAATATAAGTGTCTGTATTGACAACACAGTTACTAGGCGTGGTACTTCTAAACAAAGTATTAGTAATGGTACTATTTAACGTAGTAAACAATAGTGTGATCGTAACTGCTTGTGTTGTCAATCACTTCGGCAGAATGATGGAATACCCCTTCTTCGCAAACTAGATTGGCTGAAATTGATAAGCGTATACATTTATTTGATCTTTGTACGGACTTGACCCAATTTGTATGAGAACCGTTTTCAAACTGTGCACGGAGATACATAAGAGATCATACCACTAAGTAAAACTCCATAGACGACAGTATAATGATGATATTTTTCTGAATATCTGCGAGTATTCCGCAGTAGTTTAGTTATCTCCGTTAAATCAAATGTTTAAATCAAATCAAATATATAATGCTCCGTCAAATTTATACGACAACTGAACACAGTGGGAAGTCTGTTAATTTATGCACCGTTTATTTACAGCCTCGAACATGTGTAAGGCAAACTCGGAATTTACTGTCGGTTAATAATGGTGTTCCCTATCACTGTCATACTATGCAAGTACAACACCGAGTATATCCCAAAAATGTATATTGCCACTCACTAACGATGCCTTGAGAAATTTATTTATATTCTACGGTCCTGTGAAATACGGTAGTGTTAATGGTTTCTTGGGACATATTAATGCACCTGTCAAATAATTGATGGCGGTATTGACCGTTACACGTTGTTAGTTCATTATATATTTACTTTACTGATGATAATGTTTATACCGGGTCTCGCACGTGTTTGCTAGTCCATCAAAACTGCTATAGTTAGCACATTAACGGTACGAACCATATATATCTCTAACCAAATCAAGAGAAATCTGGTCGGTAACATTTCTCTTGAAACAGATCGATATGTTCAGAATATTTGATTGTATTGTTTTTCACCATTACTAGAAAACCTCGCATAATATTGCTTTACTATTTTTTTTTTTTGCATTGCTCCGATCCTATCGTTTTGGGGAAGCAGGCATATTATTGGCGTTATCCAGGTGGCTTTTCATGTATACAGGTATCAGGAACGTTTTGATTACAATTTCCTTTCCCTAAATATTATTATAGTAGCTTTAGCTGACTTTAGTACCCACCCCCATTTTAGTTCAACGTGCCGGATCTTATCTGTTTCAAGAAGAAGTAAAGTTCACTAACTACGACAAGGATTTCCCTTTCTGAACTGGTGAGCAAATTTATGCAGATCTACCGCCCCGCTTTAAAGCCAAACACGTCGTTAGTCAGTGTCCATGTTGTCAATCGGTACTTGTATGACTAATTTGTCTATAAAATCAATAACTGTCCCCCCCCCGAATTGGTTAAGGTCAGCCAGCTTTGTTACGTCGCATGTTTACGATTTGTCTGAAGTAGATCGTGACTTGCAGTGTGTTTAACCTTTCGCCATAGTGTTTCCGTGTAAGCCCCACGCGTACTCTTGTAAATATTTTCCTAATATTTCGTGTTTGTTGAATGGTGATCATCTTATCGCCTACAGGAATATACATAATACTAATAAAGTTTATATTAATTGTAAAGCGTCTTCTGGCCGAATAATTTCCAGTGCATTGACTACGTTACACTGTCAGTTCAGTTTGTTTGCTTCCACCAGGAATTCTCCCAGCTGTGTGTCGATACTTCTAACCCTGTACATGAAGTATTCTGATACTGCTAAGTATGTGTCCTTCGACATCTTGACCACATTTTATAGTTCGTCCCGTTGCCTAAATCACGCAAACTTGGCTATAATTGTTTGTGGTCTCACGCGAGCGTTGGTGAGCTGATGTACTCGGTTGCATTCGGTACATCAGCTTACCAACAGTTGGAGTTTATTCAATATAAAGGTTGATCCTGGACAATGTCTCTAAATATTAGATTATCCCGTTTCATTTGAAATTTCATGGCGTCCAGTTCATCTGTCGAATTGCCAATTTTATCTTTCATGATTTTATTTTCTCCCATAAGACAAGCAGTGTCCTCGTGAGCCGGGATTTTACTATCACGGGGGTAAATCTCCTACTCTCGGGTTCTCCACACGTGCCAGGGGGGAATCTCGTCTCGTCTCTCTATCGCGTCCCCTTGAGGTACGGGATCGGGAAAGTCACTTATGCTTTACAGTCAAATAAGACACACACAACGAAATACGTTTCAGCTCTCGTCTTAGTCGATCAGTCGAGCACTCTATCAGACACAGCGCCCTGGGGAAAAGTCCCCAAGACTATCGCAAGGCTGACCCAAGACTAGCCCAAGACTGTGCTTAGACTCGCCCCAAGGCTCTCCAGGACTGGAATCGACTGAGTCTGTCGTGGAGTACTCTCCAAGACCAACTCAAACTCTCTTTATTCATTTTCAAAACTCTAACCAATTACAAAGCAGTAAAATAACTCTAAGGCGTAACCTTCAATCATAAAGCCAATCACACTAAGTACTGTATACGTCATATCTTTTGATTAATCGTTCACTACATTAATAACTATGAATATAAACTGTCAGAATTAATAGTCTAAATAGCGGCGGTTATCTGGTAATTAGTTCCAAATCACTGAGCCAAGTTCCGTCCAAAACTTCAAATAGGCCTAAACGATGACAGACATAACACAGCAATTCAGCTAATAATCAGCTAATTAAGTCGGTCAACAGATAGCAAAAACAAATTCATGACACATCCCTTCACCCAAACTGAGATTGTGCCTCCTGGAATAACACGTTCACAAATCAAAGATACCGTCAGCCACTCATCGTCATAGGGTTACAATACTAATAAAAGGTATAAATCAAAAAGAGTAAAACACACTAATTAATAAACTGATTATAAGTCTAAATACAATGGTTATAAAGTCACAAATATCAACGGTTATAAATCAAAAACAAGGGAAAGGCTACCAATCGACTTACTTTTCTCAAACAGTCCGCCGAGGGTAACCCTTCGCTGCACTGTCTCCGTTACTAAGGTTACGAACTCTATATCAAAAGGTCAAAAAAACTAAGGCGTGGCGGTGTAACCAAGCGATCAGCCAATCGCTGCAGTCGACAGCATGATCACGTGATTACCAGGGATGCGTCTCTCGGTTAAAGCATTGCAAAGCGGTAACTAATAAACAATGAATAAACAAGCCATTAATCAAACTCCTGTCACATACGCTTATAAACTTCAACTGAACTCAAAAGTCGTTAATCTAAACAAAGGTCATACGGCGTGGAAACAGAATGCAAAGACAAATTCGTTTTCATAACACATTACTCCTCTGGCAAAAAGACGGGGAAAAGGCAAAACGATATACACTACTGAGTTACATATAATCCTGTCAATCATGAACAAAAGCTTGCGTTATCAAACAATACGTATATAAGCGCACCAAACTCTCACCTCAAAAAGACATTAAAAACGTTACAAAGGTGCTCTAAACTCAAAAAGCGTCAGAAGTATTCCGGAACAACACGTAAACAAAAACAACTCTTAAAACGTCGGTATCTCTGTACTCGACAAATCTCAAAACTCTGAAAAACTCATTGGGGCATTACTTTCCCCATCATATCCTTTACTCATAAACTCATTAAAACACCATAAAACTTCACAAAACTCAAAACACTGTTTTGCAAATACTTGTCCACTGAGGCGCGCTTAAATCGTTATAAAGGACCTCGCACGTCACTAAATATCATTTCAAAACACAAATCTGGGCGCTTACATACATACAATTCGACATCACAAAAAAAAAACGGTAAGAAAAAACGATAGGAAAAGCAAGCAATACATTACATTACTGAGCAATAGGGTTAGGATTGTGGAAAAGAGTTCAACGTCTTGAGTTACACAGTGTCAGTTACAGTGTCCAGCGAGCGATTCTCTAAGCAATACACAGATAGCTCAAGTTCTAATTAAAGGGGAGCAGAGGTGTGGCTTTTGACACTCTGTACATGAAATCTGAGATCTATGAATGAATTCTGTCGATAAAAATAACTTATATGTGCTGCGAAATGCCCTAAATATCGGGTATAAAACGGGCTGTGAAGCAGACGACAAACTTCCGCTTTTCCTGGCGTCATTTCGCCTCTAGAGGGACAGTCAAATGACGTCATCAGTGAACACTGATAATTGAACCCATTCATGCTAGTACCTCAATCCCATAGAAATGCTACTATGAAAGACCTTGTTAACTGACTACTTAAAAGTTGAAACATGACGAGGTGTTGTGTTATGAATGCCGTAACGATTCATGTTATGTTTCTCGAAATCCCAAATAAAAAATCACGTTGTTGGTTGCGAGAAATCGGCGGAAGAACTAACCTGAAAGTGAAGACAACACAGCGTTCTGGCTATAGTAAACAGTGAGTGAATAAATATTGTACGAGTTAAAACTAAATGAGAAATATGCTAATATCACTTGAACCACAGTACTCATTTTGCCCAACTTCCCACTTTTTAAACGATCGCTTAATTTCCGACTGCACTGTATTTTCCGACCGGAAAACGACCACATTTTTACCGTTTTTTTTCTCTCGCTCGTATATTGAAAACACCGACCGCTCGCTCAAACACTGGTCACCGGCACAGGAGTAGTCAAAATGTTTGGGGATATACAACAAGTGGTAACTATTATAAATTCTGAACGGCTCTTCAAATCTATACCACTCTGTATCGTTCGCGAACAACTTCATCTGTGTCAAATACTAGAGCCGGTACAATATTGTAAACAAATGCCATGATATCTCAGTCATATCGCTATTGTATACACTACCTTTTCTATTCTTGTTTGCACAAACGTTGAATAGCCGTCAAACATTCAAATATATTTAGTTTTTAACTATCTATAATTATATGCACGCACTTTGACCTTTTGACCTAGATTTGATTGGGATGGAATATTTTATTTTAAACAATATTCTGACGTTACTTACTGCCCCAAAAATGTTTCAACACAATTGCGGTATGACTGTCCGATTTACAAGTGCATTGGGTAATATATTAATAACCATTCTCACCAATCGCTAGCTTAGGAGCGAGTAGGAAATCAAACAGCCGCAGGTCGCCCAGAAAGGACTGAGAAATTAAAAAAATATATTTCCACAAAGTTAAATAAATCTGGCTGCATCAAAAGCTTGGAAACTAGTTATAATATTTTGCAAAAAGACTGAGTGATTAACGACATCATTTTAGGGTGCAATTGAATTTTAAGTACTTCATTGCGTAACTTACTGCGCGGCGATGCTGACATCAAGTGCGTGTTGACCGAAGTTTGACCCCCAAGTCACGCACTGAACAGGCGCGTTACCTTAGCAATCTTTTTCTTTCATGCTCCGCGCGTCGATCATGTAAAATTGTTATTAGTTCTGATGGTGCTGTAAGCAAACTTGTATATTTTGAGGTCGTTTACTTAGTGCGCTGCTTTTCTAATTACGCAAATTTGTTTGCAATGTTGTACCGGCTCTAAAAATTTCAACATTGTAATATATCGATTTCATAATAATTACGCAAAGTCAGTTATTTAATATTGGACACAGGTGAAGTTTCCTCCGCGAACGATGCAATGTGGTATAGATTTGAAGAGTAGTTCGGAATTTAATAGTACCCGTTGTATCCCCAAACTAAATCACTCAAAACCACTATTTCGATCACTCCTGTGCCAGTGACCAGTGTTTGGGCGACCGGTCGGTGTTTTCAATGGGTCGGTGAGAGAAAAATTACCATAAAAATGCGGTCGTTTTCCGGTCGGAAAATACAGTGCGATCGGAAATTAAGCGATAAGCGGTCGATTAAAAGTGGGAAGTTGGGCGAAATGATTACTGTAATGATATTAGCGTATTTCTAATTTATTTTTTAACTCAAACAATATTTATTTACTCACTGTTTACTATAGCTAGAGAGCGCTGCACGTGTCTTCATTTTCAGGTTAGTTCTTCTGCCGTTTTCTCGCAACCATCAACGTGATTTTTTATTTGGGATTTCGAGAAACTTAACATGAATCGTTATGGCATTCATGCGCACAACATTTCACCATGTTTCAACTTTTAAGTAGTCAGTTAACAAGGTCTTTCATAGTAACATTTCTATGGGATTGACGTACTAGCATGAATGGGTTCAATTATCAGTGTTCACTGATGACGTCATTTGACTGGCCCTCTAGAGGCGAAATGACACCAGGAAAAGCGGAAGTTTGTCGTCTGCTTCACAGCCCGTTTTATACCCGATATTTAGGGCATTTCGCAGCACGTACAAGTTGTTTTCATCGACAGACTTCATTCATAGATCTCAAATTTCATGTACAGAGTGTCAAAAGCCACACCTCTGCTCCCCTTTAAAGTCTATAAGCGTCTCTTCTCTTGTCGCGTTATTCCGGGTCGTTCTTTGTCATCTTCTTGTCTTTAATGTCGCTCAATTCTTAATTATACAGTCCTATCTGATACTCGTCCTTCATAAGGGGTTCAGAAGTCTTCATCTCTTCAGCGTTGTACATCGGTTCGATACTGGTAAAGCCGTTAGTCGTCAAGCGCGGTTTCTGAGTCGTCTCTGCCATGGAGCTGTTAGTTTGGTTCACTAGAAAGACACCTCTTCGCCATTTCACTTCTCTTCACAGGATGTCAATGTGTGTTAAACACCTGCCCGGGTTCATCCAAAACGTATCAGGGGGAAATTCTTTTCCTCGGGGTCTCCACACTTGTCAGTGGGGAATCTCGTCTCGTCTCTATATCTCGTCCCCTTGAGGTAGGGGATCGGGAATGTCACTTATGCTTTACAGTCAAATAAGACACACACAACGAAATACGTTTCAGCTCTCGTCTTATTCGATCAGTCGAGCACTCTATCAGACACAGCGCCCTGGGAAAAAGTCCCCAAGACTATCGCAAGGCTGACCCAAGACTAGCCCAAGACTGTGCTTAGACTTGCCCCAAGGCTCTCCAGGACTGGACTCGACTGCGTCTGTCGTGGAGTACTCTCCAAGACCAACTCAAACTCTCTTTATTCATTTTCAAAACTCTAACCAATTACAAAGCAGTAAAAAGACTCTAAGGCGTAACCTTCAATCATAAAGCCAATCACACTAAGTACTGTATACGTCATATCTTTTGATTAATCGTTCACTACATTAATAACTATGAATATAAACTGTCAGAATTAATAGTCTAAATAGCGGCGGTTATCTGGTAATTAGTTCCAAATCACTGAGCCAAGTTCCGTCCAAAACTTCAAATAGGCCAAAACGATGACAGACATAACACAGCAATTCAGCTAATAATCAGCTAATTAAGTCGGTCAACAGATAGCAAAAACAAATTCATGACATTACAGTGCGCTCATCTTGCGAGAGTTCGCCAATGTTTTTGTTTGGGTATACCGACAGCAAAGCTTGGTGCCGACAATGTCCTTTTTTCAAAACCTTTTTTATATGCTGGATCAGGTCCTGGGTTAGTATCTATGTGTCCACTCTTTAGTAGTGAACCTAGAAGTAACAATCTCACAGTTAGATAAGATCCACTCTTGAAGATTCAGTAACCAGGTGGGGCGCCGTCCTCCGTATAAATAAGTGAACGCACCAATTCATGATCAACTCTTAAGTTCATTAAAACGCCCTCTAACGACTTGTGTATACAGGTCGAAGTTCAGGATACAGATCGATGGCACTTTACATTATGCCATAAACATTGTTAGTCATTACTAGTAACTAACAAAGCCTTCAGACAACAGTGTATTGTTAGTCAGCAACTAACAAAGCCATCATACGACAGAGTATACAACTGCCGTTACTTGCACAGACAGAATATCTTCACGTACTTGACATGGAAGTATATGGGTTTCAGGAAAAAATACTGTTTTTTCTCGGGGTAATTATCCTGCTGATCACTGAGGTAGGTGTGTAGACTCAACCGAGTAACAACGGGAAATTAATGAAGAATGCTGCTCGATGAGTTGTTGACATCTTGCGCATACATCATGTTTATAATTTACGCATGAAAATTTCTTTGTAAAATTCATTTTTGACTAATAACAGCTGATTCTGTGGACGACAACGAATACATGTTGTTAGAACAACATTTAACAATATTTTTTGTTCTTACTTTTTGTTCTTAACGCTAGTATTTATATTTATTTCCTCATACCAGTTATAAGGAAATAAATGTAAATACGCCGTGCTTGTAACGTATGAGATGTAAAGAATAATAAAATAATAAAATGCCGTGCTTGTAACGTATGAGATGTAAAGAATAATAAAATAATAAAATGCCGTGCTTGTAACGTATGAGATGTAAAGAATAATAAAATAATAAAATGCCGTGCTTGTAACGTATGAGATGTAAAGAATAATAAAATAATAAAATGCCGTGCTTGTAACGTATGAGATGTAAAGAATAATAAAATAATAAAATGCCGTGCTTGTAACGTATGAGATGTAAAGAATAATAAAATAATAAAATGCCGTGCTTGTAACGTATGAGATGTAAAGAATAATAAAATAATAAAATGCCGTGCTTGTAACGTGGGAGATGTAAAGAATAATAAAATAATAAAATAATAAAATGCCGTGCTTGTAACGTACGAAACTTCCATTGCCGAAATTTTCAACGTTCGTATAAAAATACGCTAAAACGTTAGCTTTGAAAAATAAGAGATTCAAAAATGTACGACATCCGTGAGTGTGTGTTCGAATATAGGTTTATTATTAATATTATTATTCAAATATGTTCTAATTTGTCACGTGTCACTTAATATTATAGGTAACTGATGGTGAAATCATTTCCTGTTATGATGGAATAATTCATAACGAATCATACTAGTAAGTATATATTAATATCTTACGTGGATGTGATGAAATACACCAATTGGGTGGAGTCTGTAACAGTATTACATGGCTAGCAAAATATGTGTCAGAACCTACAATGAAATTAATTCCCAATAACTTATTTTTTTCTTTTCATATAGAGTTACACATGATCATTTTCAGTCGAGACGTATTGGTATTTTACATTTTTTTACCCATTCCCAGCATTCAATGCATAGTTATAGACTGAGACCCATAGCCATGATAACTTCTCATTTTTAGGGTTTTCCACGCTTAATAATGAGCTAGACACATTTGACGATGGTCAATTTTGATGAAGGAACGCCATATTCCGCTCTGAAAATCGGTGTCTCGATATTTAACCATGAAAAAAAAACAAGTTCAAAGTTAAATCATTCAGCATACGTTCAATCCGCGCCTTTCGTGCATTACGCGAGATCTCGCAGCGAACGGGAAATCATAAAATTTCATTGCAGTCGTTCAATCGACACGATAATATATCTGGTTACGTGTATTGTCATGAATACAAACCAGAAATATTTACATAATTTAAAGCGCAATGGGCGTCGCGATGCGTTGTGTTCCGTCTCTGTGAGTCCCATGTGATGCATACAACGCGTGTAAAATACATTGTTTACACGAAACCTGTTGTTATGCGGCGGTCAGTTTATAGTTTCATGGTTGGTGCCAAGTGTGGGTACGAGAAACAGAAAACATGCGTGCTCATTACTGAAAGAATTTCCGAGTCGTAGGCCATTCTTATCATGATTTTTTGATATGTACAGAACGTCCGATCCGCAACTGATCCAGTCATGAATTGTAACTTAAGTATTATAATATGACTGAACTAATCGCTGATAGCCCATTTGTCACCAATCGTGCTATTGTTTGTTATCGTTATAAGCATATACAACCAAATTGAATAGTTTCTAATTTTAGCTATCCAATCCCTTTGTCTTTGATCGGCCATAGTTCAAACTCATTGTTAATTATTTCGATTGAACAATCATTAACAATCGACCTTACTTATAAGATAACAAACTACAAACAATAAAATGGATATGATTGTTTGACCTATTTGCTTGTTATTATCATAAATACATGGCATGTAATATTACATATGCCCTCGTGTTGAGATCAGTGTTACATGCCAAAAAATGTTGAAAACACAGTTCGTGGCATTTCAAAGTACCGACAGAAAATATTTTTTTTTATCTTTTATTTCAGAACAAGCCCATGAAAAATATAAATATTAATAAATTACACAGTATGCATTAAATACAATTTTTCATATACGTGATTTATAGAAATATCACTAGATAATAAATTGATTAAAACAGAGTTCTTACTCGACAAAATACGTTGCGAAAAACTGTAGCACATTTTTGTAAGCTTAACCAGAAAATCATCAACATGTAGACTGGTGATAGTCTCTGTGATACTACTATTAAAAGAACGAGAAACATTACATATAATTCTAAGAGCAATTGTTATACGCAACACAAATACGATTAAAATCTGCGACAGTAAAATCCGACCACAGGTTACTACAATACAAATTTGAACAATAACTACGAAATAGTGTACACTTAACAGGAAGAGAACATTTACTAAATGTACGTAGTAAAACATTGGCTCTAGCAAACAATCCACGTATTCGTTTTCTCATACAAATACTGTCTTTTCCGTCCTGGGTAAAATGATATCCTAAATAACAATACTGACTAACAAATTTTAGTGGCTTGCCATTAAGATAAACATTGGGAACTCGTTTAATGCCACACTGGGATGGTAAATTATACATACAGACAGATTTCTTAGAATTAAATAAAATATCAAATTCATTGACATATTTCTCACACTTCTTTACAAGAAGTATAGTCGCGGCATAGTCGTGATAATCACGAATTAGTTTCCGTAAAAAGTCAATAAAACATTTTTCGTATTTAGCCACAATTAAATAATTAATTTGTTGTAAAATTTACGCCTTTTCGAACACATTGTATAAACACATGTGTATTTGACCTAGTAGGACTTTCATTCTATAAAAAAGTGTTAAACTGTCACCAATAAAGTGATAACACTGAGCAATTTACGGTGAGTGATACCAGAACAAGATGGCGTATCGCGCCGATAATTTATTCGATACCCATTGTTATGTAAAACAACTTTAGTCCGTCACTTGGTCTGGTTATGGAAATGTACGAAATTGTTTACCCACCACTAGGTTTTGGTAAACTGAATTTACTCACCAAATACATCGCGCACAGTACATTTCGACTAACGATACATAAAAATAATACATAATCTTGAATGTTAAAAATATTTATTTTTTTCTCGTTTTTACTTTCTTGCTCTTGTTTTTTTAATTTAATAATTTGCAACAATTTTTATACACAGCGTCAGGTATGATATGTTGAATGGTTCTTCTCAACGTCCAGATTACTGTACTTCAATGTTATTGATTACAATAAATACTAATTATACGAAATTATTAATCATTAATTACAGTTGCTACGACAACCAATATTGCTGTAGCGGTGATTGCTGCAATGATGATCCCGAAGCACCGCAATCAATCACGTGGTGGCAATGGTAAGAATAGAGAATGTATTCAATCGGATGATGCCTGGTCACGAACAACAACAACTGTTTCTCCAACACAACCTCAAGCGGCACAATCTTCACAACGCCTCGCGCTCAATTTATGTTTCAACCCTCAACACTTTCCCTTTATCGTGGGATCCTACATCCCTCTCCGTAATAGACTAGATATTACTTGTTAACCATGTGCACTCATTGCAACGTCACCAAGAATTGAACGGCCGCACTTTTGTGTCCGTGGCAACTATTAGTTTATACAGTGGACGCAAAACTGTTATCCATTGCTCGGGGAAAATTAGCATATTCAGACTAGCAGTGCGTAATATTTATCAACCAATCAACGTCAAGGTCTGGGCAACATTTCAAGGCTATTATGGAAAGAGGTGAGGGGCCACGAAATAAGAGGAAGGGAACCGGGTTAGGGGTACACTTGCTTGCTTGATACAAAATATTGAATTCATAAAATATTATATTTAAATACAAGTACGGACAATTTATTATCATCCCCATAGACTTTTAAACGGTTGTTTTACTGCGAGGAAGTTTAATCCACTAACAAGTGGCGAATTAGACCAAAACTACCCCGAATTTTGTGCTTCTGTGGGTGGTCTTCGATGTGAATACAAGATCGAACGTACAATCTTAACTTCCATCTTCTGTGACACAACATAACAATAACAGGTAAATAACGTGATGTATTTCTCGCTCAATTACAGGTTGTTGATGGTAACAATTGGCAGTGCTATATTCTGTTGTTGCAGCTACTATTGTATCCAGGCTTTAGTTAAGTATTCATCGCCACGGTCTACGCGCCGTACTGGTCCAGATGTTCACCCCAGAACGCAGCCGCACAGCGAATCTTCCCGAGAGCATTCACGTGATGACGTCGTCACCACTATTTCAAGTCACGTGTTCGCGAACCAGGGTAAATATTATAAAGAAATATATATCATTGGAATACACTGACAGAAAGATAAAGAAAGTATTGTACTTTATATATATTGTTGACGGCTTTGTATAAATATATACAGATTAGCCGACAATTTACAACACAATTTATAAATAATTGATTCGTTTCTTTTTTTATTTAATTTCAAGGTTATTCGAATAAAATCAAGACGCCTAGTTGGATTCAACCACCGCCATATTCCAGCGTCGTTAACGAAACAATAGATTACTCTTCTAAACCTCCAGATTATACACCGTGACCGAAAATACACGCATATGATCGTTTTATGAAACAAAGAAGTCTTTTTATATTATTTTATATTTATAGCAATATTTAGAAGATTTTGATTACGCGGGCAATAGTCAGGATGGCAGTATAGATGAAATTTTGAATAGGAAAATTTCAGAAATAGAAATTTTACATGCACTGAAAAAACTAAAAAATGACAAATCCCCTGGACCGGATGGCATTCCCAATGATTTTTATAAAGCTGCCAAAAATATACTTGTTCCCGTTCTAATGTTCATGTTTAATGTTATTTTTGACACCGGTGTCTTTCCAAATGAATGGTGTAAAGGTATAATAGTACCAATACATAAAAAGGGAAGTATGACTGATCCACAGAATTACAGGGGAATTACCTTATTAAACTCAATGAGTAAAATTTTCACATCAATATTGAATACAAGACTGGTAAAATGGGCAGATGCTGTGGGTTGTATTACAGATTGTCAGGCAGGTTTTCGCAAAGGTTATAGTACGGTTGATAACATCTTTGTCTTGCATGTTATGGTTCAAAAATATTTGAGTAAATCAAAAGGTAGATTTTATTGTGCATTTGTGGATTTTAGCAAAGCTTTTGATTCAGTAGACCATAACTTATTATTGTATAGACTATGTATAGAGGGTATTAGTGGGAAAATGCTTATTATTTTGAAGTCCATGTACAAAGATGTCAAAGCCTGTGTTAAATCGCAGCAAGGTATTACAAACTACTTCTCTTGTCATGTTGGGGTACGTCAGGGATGCATGATTAGTCCATTTTTATTTACATTATTCATCAATGAACTCAATACTATGTTAAAAAATTCAGGTCACGTGGGTATTCAAATCTCACAGGAACTTCTAAACTTATTTTCACTTTTGTATGCAGATGATGTGGCCATTTTTAGTGATTCTCCTATTGGCTTACAGAGACTTCTGTCGATTTTGGAAAAATTTTGTACACTTTGGAAAATGTCGGTAAACTTAAGTAAAACAGAAATTATAGTTTTTAGACGCGGGGGCATTGTTAAGAAAAGTGAAAACTGGGCTTTTGGAGGGACACAGATTAATACAGTAAGTTACTACAAATACCTTGGTCATAGATAGATAGAGGGACTGCGATTTCACCTACGGGTGAGGGTTAAACATCTGCCTTATTAAAGTTTCTTCCAGTAATAGCTTCGCATGCAATAAATTGAGCTGTGTCTGGTTTCAGAGAAAAACAACTCTATCTTGTGGGAGTATGTATGCTGCCAGTTTCCAAAGTACTGTCGGTAAGGTATGGTGGCATATGCAAGTACAGCACCGATTATATCCCAAACAAGGTATGCCAATTACTAACGATGCCTTGAGGAACTTATCAACATTATACAAACCTGTAAAATCTCTTTTTGATATTAAGTATACCAAGAGTTGGGGAAAATACCAGTAATAATTTTATTGTGATTATGGCATTTTCTACCACACACTAAACAAGTAATTATGGCAGTAGTACTTATTTCCCTAAATCTAAGATACAATAAAATATGGTGGTGTTAATATTTTTAGGACATATTAATGAACCTGTCAAATATTTGTTGGCGGTGTTGACCGTAACACGATGTTAGTTCATTGTATATTTACTTTAATGATGGTAATCTTTATGTCGGGTCTCTCACACGTTTGCTAGTCCGTCACAACTGCTACAGTTAGCACATACATGGCACGACCTATATGTATCTCTACCCAAATCAAGATGAGGAACCTTAGTCCATCAGCTGGGTGGAGGGTAGTACTCATCTCAGGGGACCAGCTGAAACCATTTCTAAAATTATCCTTGGACACTTTCTAGCATACAAAAGTATGATAGCCATTGTCAAATAGTAGCTTTCCATAAAATTTAAGCTATTTTTTAATTAACAGGTGAGAGAGCTGCGTCCAGGATAATTCTTGTCAAAGGTTGGCAAGTGGTCCTAATGATCTAGTAGTCATTGCTGCATATGGAAGAAATATCTTGAGCTGGTCGGAAACTGTGAGCAAACATTTCTCTTGAAACAGATTAAGGGTTGACCATTTGAAATCGAGGGGGTTTTTCGTGTATACAATTTCCTTATTCCTCAATATAGTATTTTATTTAACTGTCTCTTGCACCCACCCCCATTTTAGTTCAACGTGCCGGATATTATCTGTTTCAAAGAGAAATATAGCTCACCAATTACAAAAAGGATTCTCCTATCTGAATTGGTGAGCAAATTGCTACAGACCCACCGCCCGCCTCAGTACCTTTATGGCTAATTTGCCTATAAAATCAATAAGTGAATTGGTTAAGGTCAGCCAGCTTTGTTACGTCGCATGTTTACGATTTGTCTGAAGTAGATGGTGACTTGCAGTGTATTTTGCCGTTCGCCGTGTTGTTTCCGTGTAAGCCCCACGCGTTTGAACAGTTTCTTGTAAATACTTTCCTAACATTTCGCGTTTTTTGTGCATCTTATCGCCCTCAGGACTATACACAATACTTATTAAAAGATTAGTTTATAATTGTAAAGCGTTTTCTGGCGAGGAGGCGGTTCTCTGACGTCAAATGACGCATGTAGCTATGCTGTTTAACCTTACAACTCTGTTCCCAAGTCACGGTACAGGCGCTCATCAATGTTGAATACAGCAACCTTCTAAAACCAGTATTATTCATTGACAGACGCCCGCATACTCAAAATAGTACCGATGCGGCGTGGTAGAGCCTGTAAGCAGAATTTTTACGTCGCCAAAACGAACTCAGTCAATAGAGGGCGTAGCTCAGAGAAACGGTGTACATTGTATTAACATCCATGTAATACAAGTATAAACACTATTATCTTCCTCATTTGTAACTGTTATGGTGGCAGGCTTCCAGGTATTAATTAAACACGACATCGATCGAGATACATTAATTATACCACATTCATGTACGTACATGGAACATATCACCTATTACTTGGTGTCTGTATACAACTTTAATACCATACGTTGTCACCTTTCTATTGCAGAGTATTCAGTGTTTGGTGGTGATGTGTGTGATTGAAGGTGTCGGTGGTGATGGTACTTATATATATCTACCACGGCACCAGTTCGTCAGTTGAACACGACCAGACTAGTGCCCAGTATTTAGCATGTGAAGAGGTCACGTACCATTTACAATGTTCATCGCATCGAAATGTATGATTGTCTGTGCCCGTTCTTCTGAGTAGCCTGTTTGAGTGTTATTTGTGTTAACTATATCGATATCCTTGTGAATTGTACTGCCTAGAATGCAATGATCTTAATAAATGTCATTAGACATTGGTAGTGAATCAGACGAATCCCAGTAGCATGTATCGTGAATTAATAAATATATACACTGAACTGATGCACATTAACGCACTTGGTGTATTTAATGGAATCAACGTTTCGCTCGAAAAATTAGGGCTTCTTAACGATTACTGCAAATGAAAATGTGTAAATATAATTGAAAATAGAAATAAAAAACAAATTTAAACAAAAACAAAATAAATTTCAAAAATGCTTCTGAAAATGTAACAAAAAAAACTAAAACAAAGAAAATTCCCGCGGAAAGTCGGAAGCCTAATGGTGTAACATGGAATACACGTCACAGGTGTAGGCGTATCTCTATTTATACTAGCTGATTGGTGGCGCTGTATCATATGATGCGCCCTCACTGTCGAATATTGATACTTTTTGGGGGGTGGAGCCATTTTTTCTATCCAATTGGATTCTAGTTTCTTGCGTTGCTTGTCGTCTGGTTTATTCATGTTGATTGATATGTTGTTTATGGTGTAGTAGGTGCTATTGACATGTATTGCTACTGCTGTGTACTGATTGAGTCGTACTGTAGAAAGATGTTTGTTAAAGCGCGGTGGTCGTCGAGCCACGCGACTTTGACAGTTGCACAGTCCAACGAGCACAAACTGCACATTGTCAACCCTTAACCATTTAATTTCTTTGGTGATTGAAAGGTATCGAAGGAGTTACCGGCGGTAATTAGTTCACATCGCACCCAGTTCAAAACTGGTACTCGTGATCTCCATTGGAAGAGAGCGGTGATTTATGGGGAAATTATTGTTTATCAACACAAAAGTCGCACATGCGCGGCGCGACGACCGCCGCTTTTAAAAAAACTAGCTCTGAGTTGTGTCTTTGTCTTCCCCACGTATTAATTTTGACGTGTGATTTTTTTTGCATGTCATTAAATATATTACATTTCTAGTGATGCATATTACGTGTGTTATTGTGTGTGACTGGTTAGTTATGATACTCTGGAAACTGTTCAAGATCTGTGCATTTTAATGACCTGTGAACTTGTGTGGATTCAAAATAGCATTTTTACAACGTGGTGACTGGTGCATAATGTGAAGATGGGGAGGTATTATTTGTACTGTTTGGGGTTAATCATGGTGACAAGTGGTATACGCAAATCATTCTTTTTAGGTTTATATGACAATAAATTAGCTCCAAGGACATGATTAGCACGATTGGTTTCCATGGTAACCAATCTTGGGGGATAACTACGTCTGACTAACGAGGCTGTGAGTTCGTCTAGACGAGTGTCCCACCACGCTGTTTGGAACAAATTCTCATAAATATACCATCTTGTACAAGTCAGTATCAATGTTACCTGTCGGATCAATATGAACTTTAACGTCAAGAACTGATATAGGTGGGTCTGAGTGGACATGTAAAATTTGATGTTCTCGTTAGAGTGGTTGATGAAATCATGAAATTTGTTAATACTATTTAAATTAGATGTAAATATGTTAAATGTTGTTAAACTGAAACTAAGAATGCGCGTTAGGGAATAACTCGTAGAGGGGGATGCAATTTGAACTTGTCTCTGCTCACGGGATTCCTGGCAAGCAATAATGCCTTCTGTAATAGATATATTGGTGTATAGGACCGTCACATCAAGTGTTGCCATGTGACTTCTTTGAGGTACATGGCCCAAACAGTGATATTGTAAAATTAGGTATTATTTTTGTTATATAAGACCTTTGTGCTGTGAAAAATGAGAGTTTGTGGATTTTGGGCAGCGTGTAAATTGGGTCGGTGTAAATGAGAAAGTCTCGTTGCTGTTAAGTAAAACTTTTCCCTGAATTCAAACTCTATGACCTACCTGGTGAGTTTGTTGATCCTGTTTGTATGTCACATAATTGTAATTTACGGTAATGTTTTCCACTAGATTGTTGGCCTCCGAAAATTCTGTAACAATAGCAACGACTGCTAAGCTCTTTCCAGTGGTTTGATGGCGGTATCTTGTCCTTCAGATAGACTGACAAGGGCTTCTTTTTTACTGATTTACTGATATTATCTTTAGTTTTGTATTTCCAATATCTGTCCTGCTATTACAAAGTTATGTTGGTCTTCTAAATATGGGCCCCGATTAGATTGTGGTAAAAACGTCCTTCTCTTGCGAAATGAATCTGGTAAATAGGGTTGTTTAACCTCACCTTCTACGTTTAAGAAATCTCCTAGATGCAATCGGTGGGAATGATGAAATGTTCGTTTTCAACTGTACAATATTTAGTTTTAAATGTGTTGGACAAAATGAAATTCCATTTCTAAGAGATGTTCCTCTGTCCGACTCAACTGGTTCTCAGACAAGTTTATAACCGTTTATATGGTTACTTTCGAGTTTCAATAGTTATCTTTCGCCAAGGACAAAAAAGAAAGTTTTTGTAATGTTTTTATTAAAACCAAGATCAGTTATTGATTAGTGCCTTAATTATAATTGATTTGTAAAAGGCCATCTCTACTCACCATATTCGTGCATTATATATAAGATTTGTGTGTGAAACAATAAACTAAATTTAGAGAAAAGTTATACCATTTCTTCAGTTGGTGTGTTTTGGTTTCTGCTGAAAATAACTATTTGGCGTGGTGAAATTCCGGTCCAGTACATTAACAGTGCCGCTTCACTGTGCGCGTATTTGTCAATTGATAATTAATACATGATGCTAACTAAGATATGTGCAGATTCAGAAAATGTTGCTCCATAGTTATCAGTGATGAAATTATCTTGATAAAAGCTGGAGTGTTCATTGTAAAAGTTCTATTGGGGGTTGATTATCGACCAGTAAATAGCATGCGTTGTACCATTTAATATACTGATTGTATTGTGAGAGCAATATGATAAATAGTTGGAAATACGCTTACATATTTTACAACAATGAGTGAACATGTCAGTTCGAATTGTAAATAAGCCGTTGTTTATCGTTTTATTTGCGCATGTGTTGTGTAATCCTGTACCAAGCAAGAATGCCTCATTGAAGACTACATAATCCTTTGGCAGTTATTAGCAAACTATTCAGAGAAGAACTTCGGGTTCAGTAATTACTTTCAGAATGAATATAGTAAAAACGCGTAAACTACTAAAAATAAACCTCAGAGTTATCAGAAGACTTGCTAAAATGTTGTTAGAAGAGTTGTTAATGGGTTGTCAGAAGTCCCACTGAAACGTTGTTAGAATGGTTGTAAGAAGGCTTATTAAGGAGTTGTCTGAAGACTTATATTTTTCAATCCATGTAATATTGATAAGCCATGAAACATGGTATATATTTATTATCATATCTCGCAAAAATTCATTTTCCAGCTTTATGAGTTTTGTTCGTATAGCTTTTTACCCCATTTGGTATCACACATTTCAATTTACCTTAGCGGAAGACCGTTCATAAACGTATACACGTGTAAGCGCTATTATTGCTAACAAACATTTGCTTTCACAACGACCTCTCATTAAATCTCGATTTCACCTTCTACTGTAAGGTCAGAGTCCAGAGTGTTCACAGGAGCAAACACATATCTTATTTAACACCCCTCACGTAACTACTTCGCACACAACATAAACGAGCTGTATTGGGATTATGGACAGTCTGCCATTCCTTGCTGTTACATTTGTACTGCAACTACCCAACGTACATTCGGTAAGTAATGATGTTTCATAATGTATTTACTAAAAAACCGATTGTGTTTTTTTTTCAAAATAACCCAACTACATTATTACTGTACGGGAGTGACGACTGTGATGTGAATTGATCATCGTGTGCTGGCTTTAGTTAAAGTTGAAATGAGACCCTCCTAGCCTGGCACTCACAGCTGACTCGCCGTTCATTGCTACGTCAGGAATCAAGTCACACAAAACTGTAACAGAGTCACTGCTAGTTTATCCTATATTTTTTTTTAATTTTTACCCTCATGAAGGCGGTGCAATGAAAGTAAACATAATTTACCAGGCAGTAAATAGCTTGGATCAATTTATTGAGAAATTCTTGCATTGCTGTGTTGTTGACGGCCATCAAAATCGCACAGGTCGTAAGTTGCGAGGTCATTTCTAAAAATACCATGTTGGCTTTCAGTTACGTTCACACGAGGAGCAGTTTTCAGTAGTTATAGTATGATACTGTGGTTTTAAAATGCTTATTATGCTTATTTTGTTCGCTTTGTAGGTACTTGTATGCTCTGGAAGCCAAAACAGTTCATATTAGTAAGTTAATGGCATATAACACACAATTTAAATGAAACCGCATTGAAAATATCTATATGACATATAGTTTGATTACAAATTTAGGCGGGGAGGGTAATCGAAACAAACATGGTACAAATTCGCATTATGAAACATGGACGTTATTGAACCAGCAAGGTAACGGTATGTCAGAAATCGCCATCCATATTTCAAACTCCACTCATGCGTTCCAGTATAATGGTACGTAATCATTGGGCTAGCCATACAGTTAAAGGACGGTAGTCGTTGAACCACGCATGCGCGAGATATATGGGTATCGTTTAAACAAAATAAGCGACTTTGATTGTTGCGCAGATCAACGAGTACAAACTGAGGCGTTACCAAGCTTTAATTAGGTATTTTTTAGTAGATTGGAAGTATCGTGGGAATCACCGTCGGTAATTAGTGCAAGTCGCGCCAAGGTCAAATCTCATACTTGTTATTTCCATTGGAAGAGCGCATTGGATTGTGGGAAAATCAAAATTGTCGCACGTGCTCAGCGCGACGACTACCACCCTTTAACGCATACTGTGGAAATGTTTTCGAAAACTGAACGAGTGTTTAAGCATGGAACAGTTAGCAATTAGATGATACACTGTGGTTGCCAGACCAATCATTGGACGTGGTCAAATTCAATTAAATGGTCATGATTTTTTTTAAGAACTGGATTGTCAATAAACAAAAAACATTTTTAATACCTTCACCCGTTTATTCCAGTTGCTATGGAAACCAGAGATGCTGTGACGACGAATGCTGCGACAGGAACTTCCTGTCAGCCGATGGGACGGTGTTGATACGGTATGGCTGATAAAGTATTCGGTAACTGTGTAATACAAAATATCTACAGCATAAAAACAATATATACAAATATATATGGCTAAAATAATTCCCCCTCTTTCTTTAAAAATCAAGGTTCGCAATGATCACGTTTGTGGCTGTTCTATTCTGCGCCTTCACCCAACATATCCGTATCAGTTGCAAGAAACACAGATTATTTAAACGCGCAAACGCAGACACGATTCAAAATCACATGGTTCGAAACAGGGACGCTACACATGGTGAGATCACCACGAGTTCCAGTCCCATGTACCCAGGTAAAGCGTAATAATATGTACATAATTATAATATAAGATATAACTTTTTTTATCATGTGATGCAGAACATTTTCGAGAGAAACCAACCATGACGATAACAACACTGTAATTAAACATTACTTTTTTAAATTATATTATCCGATTCCCCATAAATTAAAGGTGTAACACGTTTCAAATTCCGTACTAAACAAACAATACATTGATTACGCCTTGTATTGTTCGCATCGCACCTCATATAACACGATGAGGCCCACACGCGTAGACCTAATTTTAACTACTAGTAATTTTGTTTTTTATTTCAAGGAAATTCCCGTGAAATTCCAATAGTATGTGTAGACGATCCACCACCCTACTGCATTGCCATCAACGAGGGAACAGACTATCCCCCTAAGCCTCCAGAGTACACACCATAGGTATTATACCCATGTAATTGTAATTACCTAGCTATCACCTATCCGAGCGATTACACTGATTGTAAAAATGACAAAGAACCATTTGTGAGGACTATAATAAAGTGCATTTATTCGTGTTATTCTGTTTTTTATCCGATTTTCCTCAAATAAAAAGTGTTAATTAAAGTAATGGTCCATGAGGAGAGGTTCAGACAACTTTTTTCAATATTGTGTCGTTCATTAAGTTACTCTATGGTAACATGTTTTATGATGACGCCAGCAACGGTGACCAAAGGCATGTAATTGTATGGGTAGTATAATAAAGCGAAATTTTCATATTGTCAATTACAACATGATACTAGAGTAATGAAAGCTCCCGATTTTAGAAACTTAATTACTCGGAGCGAATATATAGTCACACTTCTTTGTTTTAACATTATTTCATATTTATAGTAATAAATTCTCGGGGAGAAAAAAAGTCTGACAAAATGCAAAATTTACTGTTTACTTGACGACTCGTGTATGTGTCATTTATATTATGGTATCAGCACTGTGACTGTAGACAGTGAGAGATATGGCTAACTTATAAAGCGCTACGGTCGTCGTGTCGCGTCGTGTTAGATATGGGACTCATATCGATGCATGCCATGTAATTCGAACACGTGCTGCACGTCTCGCTTTAGCCATACCTAAATCACGGTACCATCACATAACATAACATAACATAACACAGCACAACACAACACAACACAACACTCAATACGCTATAATCATACGCACATATGCTTTATAAACATCAGTTGCATGTTATTAAAATAAATTAATATAAAAGTTTATATAACTCATTTAGTTAATTACAATCCGGCGCGCGGTTGTTGTCAACGCAACACTCACATCCATGACAACAAAACATTGAAATGGACACAAATTGTGTTGGACAGGTTGCCATTGCTCCATTGCGCTGGGTGTTATTTACAGTCGGATGACCTGCATTTGCATATTTTGTAATTCATACTTCAAAATAGTAACACTCTCCTAGCCACCCGTTATTAAGGTTGAGAGAAATTCAAGTTTCAATTTATTTTTTTTACTTCTTTTTGACAAATATGAAAAATAACTTATTCAACACCGTGCTTAATGCGTTGACAGTAACTTATTATATTCGCAAATCTTTGAGAATCCTTGACATTTCTCTATAACATATATTGGTATATTTTTATTAAAGATTCACTGCCACTTTGACTACAGTTTGTAACGGGAAACATGCGAAGATCTCCAAAATATTTGCAAGTGTGGCGAGTCAACAGACTGCTCATATATCCAGGTGACCTTTGACCTTACATTTTACCTTTCCTTCTTGTCTGCATCGACCAATATCCTAACGCCACAATTGAATACAAAAGTGGGCTCGTATACTCGTACCTTGGTTCATGTGACTTTGTGCTACACTTGTCCTCATGGGGTCAAGGTACGAATCTTAACTACAAGGAGACGCACTCCAAAATTAAAACATACATTGTGTGTGATTTAAACTTTCAACGCACCACTTTTTTTTATTTTTTTTTATTTGAAGCGACATGTGCAGGTTTTCTTTTTCACCCCGTCGTAGAGATAAGCTGTCACGTACGTACTAAGTAGTTAGGTCCGCTGTGTCGTGATTTTGGTATGTCTCAATACTTCACCGGCCCTTCTACTCGACCATTTAATAAACAGCAATAAAACACAACGCTGAGTCCTTTTTATATAAATATTCATTCATAAATCGTGATTTGGTTGTCATATATTAGTTACAAAGTCCAGTGAGTTTACGTACGTTTAAGTAAACTTTCAATACATCATGGTCGAACTTTTTGATTTGTCGCTTACATGTGCTGCTTTATTTTTCATCTGTTCGTAGAGATAATCCGTTATTTATGGCGTACATAATATGTAGGTAGGTTCACCCCGACGTGATTTCGGAATGCATGAACACTTCAACGGTTCGCTTTCTCGGCCTATTTAATAAAAAGTAATAACACTCAGTGCTGTGCCATTTTATATAACCATTCATAAATCGTATTTTTGGTTGTTTTATATTGGTTACAAAGTCCAGGCAGTTTTTGTATGTTTAAGTCCGCCATTCCCAAATTGCTACAGTCTAGTCCCATCTTGAACACACTCGTTATAATGAACTCTACCTTTCGATGTCAAATGGATCTTCAAGTTGTTCTTTTGGTATTTCTCTTACAGTCACAAGCGGTAAGTTCAATATTTTTCCGATAGTTACGCAAACTCGAGAAACTGACTGAAACTCTTTATCTCGTTGCACAACATGGACTTGTTTGTTTATATGTATTGGTCTTGGTACATTTAATGTTTCTTTGAGATATTCAAGATTCGTCATTTTAATTAGCATAACGATTAGTTGTTTTTAGTATTCTGGATTTTTGTGATGTATTCAATGTTGAACACGAAGACACTATAAACATAATCTTATAAAATCCGTGACTTCCTGAGTCTGTGTAAATTCTGAAAATTTTATTTAGGAATTGTGTTAGATTATCTGGTATCAGTTTAATTAATTTTAATATTTTTGTTGATTTTTGTCACGTAAAATACTACGATATACGTCGGATACAGGAACTTAATTATGCACACAAATTTTGGTCCAACGTCGGATGCATGATTAAGTGAAAACGGCACAGTTAGTATGTAATGTTGATTTTTATTCTAGTGGTGCCGAGTTATTTATTGCACTGTCACCTAGAGTTTGCTGGGGGTGTGGGGGTATACATGTCTGTAGACTTTATCTTGATAGTTAAATGCGTTTTAACTACTAATGTAGGTAGGTGTAGGTAGGTATATGTTAAACACGTGTACACTACTTTAGAAATTGATTACAACGTTGTAACTAGAACATATGAACTCAACATTAAGAAACGTTATCAGACACTCAATCTTGAAGTAATAAATACAGGTGTGCGCGTCCAATCAGATCTATGCAATTTACAGAGGTCAAGTACGCGACCTCGCAGTAGAATGAGGCACGGGCTCGTGGAAGATATGTTTACATCGAGTTAGTGGATCGGTGCGGTGATAGAATAGTATGCTACAAGGAACACGTCTGCTATATTCACTTTAATTAATTACCTGGAAGTCTTCTGATAGCATCTATCGTCGATGCGTACAGTCCAGTGTTAGCAATGTTAATACTAATCACAATTCACGCCACACTCCAGAATAATGTAATAGTACACTGTGACAGTGGATACGCTCGACATTTTTAACAGTCATCAGCAAAATCGACGAATCATCGTGAATATAGCATTTCAACACATTACTCAGTTCTTCTTATTTATCTTTAAACGATGAGAACAAACGATTCTCTGATTATTCAATAATCAGAGACTGATTAATATTGCATGCATTTCATTTCTACCGTAGCTAACTGTACAATGCTTCAACACATGTTACAAGGATACATCGGATTACGACGATGATAAACATTATTAGTAAGTATTACTAAGTAAGACATTACATTGTCAAAAAGTACAAGAAAACAACAATCTATCTCATATAGTTTAACCAATGACTGTCCAAACGAGGAAAGCTGTTAAAGGCGGAGAAAAGTTGTAGGCTCAATGTATATGTCAAAATTAAAGCGGAGGGTCGTCACATGCGCACGCGTGGGAATTGAGTCCCAGGCGACACACACTAAAAACGCAAAGGATCATCGGCAGACGCTTGTTTGTAAACAATGACACGCTATGGCCATCTGACGCATATGTGTCTCCCTCATTTTGAGGTGGCGAATATAGTTCTGCGAATGCCTCCATTAAGATGTTCACCTGTGACGTGAATCTGACCAGAGAGGGATCGAACATTGTCCCCAAATTCATCATACAATATTCCAAAATCTAAATTAGTGAATGTAGTGGGATTATATATGTTGACATTGAAAGAGATTGTACTTTTCTTGCGAACTAACATTACATTACATTAGAAATTAAAATTAGGAATGGAAAACAAAAGCAAATTCCAAAACCAAAACGATACTATTTAAATGTAAAGTAAAACCCGTACTACGAACGTTGATGACATACCTATAAAAAAAGTAGCGTCCAAATTTCAAAAACAAAGAGATTAAATGGAAAATACAAAAAATAAGACTCCCTTCTAAAGCGCTACAAGCGGTCTTCTTCTTGTCACCTAAATAATATCAGTAATTTATATCTCTCGTTATTTGACAGCTGCAAGGATAACGAACATTGCTGTAACGGCGATGCTTGCTGTGAAAGTAAACTGACTGATGAATCTATTAAATGGTAAAGAGTAAACTGCATGGTGATAAAAAAAATATTACTGTTAATTTCAGATGATTATCTTTATATGCTGCGAATATAATGTCACATATTTTATTGTTTTTGATTAATTAATTTATCACTGCATGTAAAGAATACATATTCATCATACGTTTTTTTTCTTTTTTGTGATTTGATAACTCGCTAAGTAATAATATTTTTTTCTGTTATTTATAATTCCGAAAAAAGGATTATGTTAGCTACATGTTCGATTACTTTATTTGCTGGCTGTTTCATCTGTCCATTGATCAAAAACTCCAGATGCATGTACAAGTATATGCACGATAATTCTACACGACGTCGCTCCGATGTTAGTGTAGTTTCCTCTAACGTGGATCATGCAAATGAAGGTAATATGTTTTAACTTTTGCAAATTGTGTATCAGTACAATTTTCAATACATTTATAATTTGTTTTAGAATGCGCCCAGTGTGACTTTTTAGCCTTATTAATGTTTTTTATTTTTTTTTTAGTTCTAATTTTCCGTCACAGATATTGATTTTTGAATTGTTGTATTATTATTTGTTCATATTTCTCGTTTGTACCTCAATTAAATTCAATTAAAGTTGACTGGTGCTAGTTTTGTTCAATATGTGTTGTTCTATAGCAATCTCTGCGTTTAGAGCCTTTCAGTGATTTTGTTTTCAAAAACTCCCAAGTAATTATTGCGCACAAATATCAAGTATACTATTATTTAGATAATAATTGCACTCAGTTATATTATTTCCTAATGGTCATTTATCGGACACAACTTGACTGTTTTTTCATTTTATATTTTTCATTTCAAGAAACTTCAAGAGAAATTGAGATGACGTGTATAGTTCAGCCACCACCTTATTCCAGCATCATCGTTGATGACACTATGCATTATACAACCAAACCTCCAGCCTACGCACCATGAACTTTTAATTACATCTATTGAACTCTTATTTTATAATGAATCTGGTTCCGCCGGTTTATAATGAGTCTCCCACCATTGTTAACAGATGCAAGATCGTATATGTATTATTATATGTCAAAACAAAACAGGATTATTATCGAAAATGTTTTAGTGCTCACCGTGTATTTTGATTGACATTGTTAACATGTTTGATTAACATTGCTCTGTCCGAAACCCCAAAAAACAGATTTATTGTGAGTGACTCCATTACTGAGAGATGATTGGTAGCCCGCAACCACAATTTCAATGTAATAGCAAATTCTTTGGGATAGGTTAATTTTTCTTCATTTCAAGCAAGAAGGGAATATATTAAAATATTTACCATTTACTATATCATTGTATCAGTAGACACTGTTGAGCGTTAAACAATGTTATTACCAAACGCTTCAGCGTGGTATTAAGAGTTTGTTTTCAGGGGTGGATGATACCAAGGTGGGAAATGGATGCACATATGGGGTTAATTCCTTGAATTGCAATATAGAGGGTTCAGGCTGAAATACAATATATAGTGTTTTCATGTTTCGTCTGATATTTCTGTGGTATTCTGCTGCTGTAAGTAATGCACGATTTGTTCCGAAATTCAGTATATTGTGTGTATTCCAGGGTTATTCGTTTTTTGCTGAAAACACCCCTATTTTTTAGTGGCAGAGTTTGAATAGTCTCACTCCCACTGGAAAATCTGCATTGTTGCTTGAATGTGAGTTAATTAAACACATTTTCCAGACCGGCGAAAGAGTATGCAACAGCCAATTTTAACAGCCTGTCACGTGATTTTAGTCTGAATGTCAACAAGAAGAGGCTAGTCCATTTTACGCAGGAGTAATTGGGAGTACAATATGTGAGGGATAGTATCAACAGAGATGTGTATAGTGAAAAGTAATATCTATCCTTCATTTACATCTCTGAGCATTTCTGTTTTAGTATATTGGTTTGAAAATGTTGAACTTGCATGATTTGCAATGTGTTTTTTTAATGGGACTCTCCTATTGATCGAATCCCGGGTTTGAACGAGAACGGCACACCACGTGATTCGTTTGAATACAATGCTGATGGCAAACATGCCGTGTTACTGCGGTACTCCACTGACGGGATGACTTACTGCATGCTACAACTTCGCTTGTGCATGGAGGTAGAAAAGAGAGTCTCTTTTCTACCTCCATGGCTTGTGATGTTGCTTGTTAGCCACGGATTACATGAATCTTGATTACCAGTCAAATGTTGCTCATTTGACGTTGGTAATCTTTATTTGGAACTGAGTAACTTCCTGGTACTTCGTACTATGATAAAAATCAGTCAACATACATCAAGTTCTCTCAATCGTAGTATTCCATGTGATGTACACCTAATATGCCAAAAATGTTGCTGAACGATTTGAACTGAATAAAAATAGCAGACGAAAATTTGTTTACAAAATAAAAATACTTCGGTTGCCAATGAAAACCGGTAAAAAACAAGCAATATGTTTTCGGCTGTTATCATGGAAGAACATGAACGTGAAGCTAACGTCTGTTTATAACTAAAACCGGGCACCTTATACGAGGTTCGCAAAATAACATGGCAGTCATTAGAAGTCACTTTATTTTATTGATAGGACGTATTCAGCCGTTAAATGTATTATTTCCAACCGTTTTGCGATAGTATTTTCTAGATTGGAGGCAGCATTTACATTTTATTCAAAGTTCAAAGCTGCGTTGGGATTACGTTGACAGTGGTAACAATGTCGGCGCCGGTGATCTCTTACCAGTGCGCAACGTAGCCAAAATAAAAGGCATGATCATTTGGTAGCCCTGAGTAAAGTCCTGTAGGTTGGCCTCCTTCCGTTGATCATTCGGCCCCCACAGTCCTGAGAAGTCGCATAGACCGGGGATTCGACACCCGCCTACAAATTTATGGCGGAGAACCGTTCTGCAGTTTTCATGATTGCAACCAGCTAAAACATCTATCGACTAATCTAGCGATCACAAATACCTTTTTTGTGGCCGAAAAATGAACCTACAGCACTGGAACGTTGGCGAAAGCCAGTTTTACGCAACGAAACAACGTTTTGTTTATGAATGCGTCAAGAACAAGATGGCGGCGTATATTTTCGGTTGACGTTGGAAAATGTCGATTTGATCGACCCTAGTGGGAAATCTTATGTAATTTCGCTTCCAGTTAAGGTATTTAGAATAGTTAGACGTATTGACCTGCTTATTTTTTAACTGCAAAGCTGAATGCCTCTTAAATCGCCCGATACACTGTTTCACAATAGTGTCGAATCCCCGGTCTATGCGACTTCTCAGGACTGTGGGGGCCGAATGATCAACGGAAGGAGGCCAACCTACAGGACTGTACTCAGGGCTAGATCATTTGGGCACTGCTATTACAAGACTTTGGCTGTTGCCATGGTAGCGGTGGGTCAGGATTGTTTTTCCAATTAGTGATGGTACGACCTGCCTGTCAAGTATGAACCGTGACAAAATCAGCCATAGTCCAGTCAATTTACTGCTATTTTAGGCCCAACCCACAACAAATTGCAATAAAAACAAAACATGGTGGGAAATGTTGTAGTTAACCTCCTATAAGACATACTAAAAGTCCCATAAAATCCAGGGAGTGGAAAAGGTGTAAAATCGACCTCAAAAATCACTAAAAACGGGTATTTTTCGTAAATTTTTACAGTAATTGATATGATGATATTTCCATTGTTTTCAGTAAACCTTATACATTTTTTATGTAATTTTGTCGGTATTAAAGGCAACTCCAATACAAATACATGTTTGTGTTTGTCTATTATGTTAACAGAGACAAATTTGGACTAAAAATGGGGATTTTTATACCAAAAAATGTGATTTTTCAGTCAAAAGACAACTATCGTTTTTCTGTAATAATTTTTCTCTCAGTATCACTTTTGTTATAATGAAATGAATGTAAATGTGAGTAAAGGAATCACAAACTTTAGTTTTTGACTCCCATGTGCGAAGCACCAAATGGGAGTCTTTGCAGTTAGTGTGTCTGTATGTGTGTGTGTATGTGTGTATGTGTGTATGTGTGTGTGTGTGTGTATGTGTGTCCGACTGTTCCACTGCTATCTCAAGAACCATACATCGGTTTTTGATGAAACTTGGTGCATAGATGCTCTGGGCCAATGCGCAGATTTGATTAGGTTTTGGTAAAAATCCATGCTCGTTAATTACCTAATTTGCATGATAATTAGCTAATTTTTAGCTGTTCTATGACTGTTCCACTGATATCTAAAGAACCACTCATTGGATTTTGATGAAACTTGGTACATAGATGCTCTGAACATATGCGAAGATTTGATTAATTTTTGGTAAAAATCTGTGCATATTAATTACCTAATTTGCATGATAATTATCTATTTTTTAGTGGTTCCATGACTGTTCCACTGATATCTAAACAACCACTCATTGGATTTTGATGAAACTTGGTACATAGATGCTCTGAACTAATGCTAGGTTTTGATTAGTTTTTGGTAATAATCCGTGGATACTAATTACCTAATTTGCATAATGATTAGTCAATTTTCGGTTTTTCCACTGATATCTCAAGTACTAATCATCACATTTCAATGAAACTTGGTACATAGATGTCATACGACACTGCACAGACCTGATAGTTTTTATGGTAATATCATTACATATTAATTACCTAATTTGCATAATTAATTAATTTTCAGCATTTGATATAAGTAGTTAGCATTACATTTCAATGAAACTTGGTACTTACATATTCAAGGACTATGCAGAGATTGATTGTTTTCGATAAATATTTGTGCATATTAATCACCTAATTTGCATAATTAGTTAATTTTCAGCTTTTCCACGGGTATCTCAAGTACTAATCATCGCATTTCAATGAAACTTGGTACATAGATCTTTTAGAACTATGCAGAGTCCTGATTAGTTTTAGGGTAAATAATTGTGCATATTAATTACCTAATTTGCATAATTAATTTTCAGCTTTTCTACTGATATCTAAAGTACTAATCATCACATTTCAATGAATCTAGAATTATGCAGACCCAATTAGTTTCCGGTAAATATCTGTGCATATTAATCACCTAATTTGCATAATTAACCAACTTTCACACTGATATCTCAGGTACTATACATCACATATCAATGAATGTACATGGATGCTGTAGGACAATAGACAGACCTGAATAATTGTGGGTTAAAATCTGTACATATTAATTACCTAATTTGCATAATTAACCAATTTTAAGCTTTCACACTGATATCTAAAGTACCGTAAAAACTCCAAAATTTCGACTGGTTTTAAATAATTGGTGTTAGAAATGTGACGTGTTTTTAGAGTCAAAATTAAGGTGCATTTTCGGACGGTCGAATTTTTCAGAATTAGAAATCAGCAAAAAAAAATGGGGATGATAGACAGTGTGCTTCATTAGTTTTTAAAAAATGCAATGTCCGTCAATTGACGTAAACTTCCTCATGTTTCACGGTAAAAGCAAAGGTCGTGGCCGAGTTGTAACTCAAAATCTAAACAAAGTCATCAATCAGTGAGTATTATGACAAGCAAAACAAAACATCAAGACGCGGAGAAGAGGTCAGCACAAAACTAATAGGTCAAAAGACAAAGCTGTCTCGCACTACCTAGGAAAACTTGCGAATGTTCGAAGTACAGGTACCCATTGGACAAAAGATACATGGAAGTTTAGCAAACGATCTCCCCGACCCAGTGCAATGTATCCGGTTAGAATCAAAGCTCACGTGTCCCTTATTTGAGGGACCAAATTCTGCCGTAAATTCGCCCTTGGATTAAAAAATAAAATGGGATTTAAGAAAATAAAATGGGACTTTTAAGGTGTATTTTGGCGTCATTTTTCGGACATTTCAATCAATCCTGCCGGCTAAAATAGAGTCTAAGTTTTACCGTAGTCATTGACGTCTGTCTATTCAAGAGTACACGTGTATGATTTTTATCGTGACTAGTGTGAGCGGGTAAGCTTCCTTTCGAGAATGAGCTGTTATCACTGTGAACAATGTTAAATTATTCTTCAGATGACCAGTTTATTTTTTAAAAACAACTAATTTTTTTATTTAAAAAAAATCATGCCGTTTTCGCATCAAAATCCAAGCCAAAATATCGTACTACAACATCAATTTCTTCCGCATTGCGTTCAATAACATTAACATATTTAAATAAGCTATGGTATTTTGAACACGTTGGCATCATCCAGCTTTTTGATTGGTTAATTAGCTATTTGACCTAAGAGAACATGGCGGATATCCTACAGCATCAAACGTTTATGCGAGACCGGAATCATTCGCTTACGATGAAACTAAGTTGACTTTTATTTGTATTTCATAACCATTCAACAAATTTATTTTGTGTACATTATTATAATCACTACTGAGTACAGTAATAATCAACAATTCAGAAACGCAGCATGCCGAGATTTTTGTGTTCGTTTTTATTTGAAACTTCGTTTATTTAGAATATATTTTCGTTACCAATAAAATAAAAATCTCTCAGTCAATCAGAAACCCGGATTCATGCCTTTGAGGAAGGTCCCGTTTGAACGCTCACATCGTTTTTTTTTTCGTTTGGGGGAAAACTAAAACTGGTCGCAATTTTCGAATAAGAATGAGTCGGCAATTTTTAGTGGAGTCGAAAATTTGGAGGTAAATAAAACACCGAAACCCGGCAAATAAATAGGCGATCGAATTTTTAGAGGGGTCGAAATTTTGGAGTTTTCACGGTACTAATTATTCCATTTCAATGAAACTTTGCTCTAGGACAATGTACAAACCTAATTAGTTTGGGGTAAAAATCTGTTCATATTAATTCCCTAATAAGCATAATAATTCATAATTTTTTGGTTCTAATCACATTTCAATTAAACTTGGAGACATAGATTTTCTGTTACATTGTGCAGACCTCATTAGTTTTACACTCAAATCTGGTCATATTAATTTTCTGATTTGCATAATTAGTTTTCAGCTAAGTAATTTCGAATTATATTTAATGTGTCTCCAATACTCTCAGCACATGGGAGTTCTTTCTAAGCTTTCTTTGATTTAACTTGTAAATAGAGAGATTTATTCGTGAACATGTACATAAACTGCACAAATTTCAAAACAAATTTTATTCGAAAGTAAGGTCATTTGGATCACTTTCTACTGAATTATCACAGTTGTAGCCATGACATACACCACATGCAGGAGAACATGCAAGGCTGTGTTTTCTACAGCTACATCTCATACTATTACAGTCTGTTTTACAGTTACATCTTATAACGTTCAACAGAGATTCTGGTGCATATGGCAAATCCGTGCATGTTGGCGTCATTTGCATATTGTGCACACTCCATCCCCAGTCTCTTGGATGCATTTGCATGTCTAAACCTCTCCATTGTTGTACTTGGTAATATACACGTAGGCTGTGGTATTTAGCAGCAGCCGAAGTTGGGGGTAATGTACGTGGCTTTACAAAAAACACACTGGTTGATACTTTTTTGCAAAATATTCTATATCTTAGTGTATCAAGGGTATCTCCTTGCTGTCCTTTATATATGCAGACCAGCGCCTTTTCCCCAGCATATTGAATTTCATTCTTTGATGAGCCATGTTTTGTAAAAATATTAGCCTGTTGCCTAAAAAAATCACTGCTTTGAAAAGCTTTGAGTGACGCACCTTTACCAATTCCAAACAGACTAGATGTTGTGTCACATCCTAGTATAGCATGAATGAACAAAAGGTTGTCACACACAGCAGCACCTAGTGCACATTTAACTAAATTTATGTCCCATATCTTTAACTTGTTACGTGAAGTAGTTTGTTTATGTTCAGATCTAAAATAGATCTTGTGGGCATTAATATTTGCATGGTACAACAAAAGAACCAGAAGATCTGTATCTTCCCCTACTAGAACAGTGTCCATAATCTCAGCTGATGTTATTGCTGTTTGTGCTATTAATAAATCAGCATCACCTTTTGCATGATGTAGGTCACATCCAGCTAATTGCAGTTTTTCACCTAGCATGTTGATAAATCTCTGCTTGTTTTCTTTATTAGCAAGAAATAATTCCTTCTTGACAGTAAGAATCATGCTCTCTGTAAATTTAACTACAGTACCAGACCATCCCCCAGTTCGTCTTTGATGAGTAGTGTCTTTTGTGGTAGGACCATCCTCATAACCATCAAAGACAACAATTGCCTTACCATATTTATGCTGTACATATCTCACATATACATCACATATTTGAGTATAAGACATACCACGCTTCCAAGGAACTCGTTGCAGTAATGAACCACCATCAAGAACAAATTGTACTGGTGCACCAACTTCAGAACTTTCTAAATCGCTAAGCTGTTTCCAGATGGCATCTGCCAACACTGGTTTGTTAGCCTGTCTCATTAGACCTGATGATTCAAAAAGAGATGGTGGACTAGTGCACAACTCGTACTTTAAAAGAGATGAGCTTTCCATAGTTCCTTCTGAGACAGTAATTAATCTTTGAAACAATAGGTGGGAATCTATATTAACTGTCTCTCCGTCTAATTTGATCATTTGCTTTGCATCCAAGGTTACAGCCTGATCTTTCTTTTTGAAGACATACTCTTGGACATGTTTATTGGTCATTTGTTCTAGGATCTTTTGACCTAATTGACATGATGCATCCACATTTACATGCTTATCTGCAGTCACACCAGTGGAAATACTGCGGAGTGCATCATCTGAACTGAAGGGATTTCTTTCTTCCAGGAAGTTGAGGATAATTTTAGTGTCACGAATGTCTGTTTCTATTCTGGCCGATTGTGTCTCTTTGTGCTGTTCACTTGTGCAAAACTCTAAACCGGTCACTTCTTGCATTGCATTGTTAATGTCTGCTGTATATGGCATTGACAACAACCATACAAGCCTTTGCGTTTCCGATAAACCCCTGCCACGTGTCAATCCACCCGTAGTCTTGATACTACGCATAAGAACCTGCTCTATTACTAAATCAGATGACAGTCCAGCCCAGAAACGATCAGTACGCCGTATCACATGATGACCATTCTTGAATGCAGCAAAAACAGATGGATGCTCATTTTCTAGGTTATTCATCTGCTGAATGTATATTCTTCCACATTTAGTGTATAAATTGTGCCCAGCAGCTGCCATATATGGTAACATTGACGTGATACTCTGTAGATGAAGTGTCCAATTACCAGTACGCTCTGCCTTAATAAATTTGCACAAAATATCTAACATATCCATGTATTGAAACCATAGACATGCAGTACGAGATTGTCTCAAAGATGATTTTTCTTTTTCAATTTTATCAACAAGATGTTTGAGAATATCTGAGCAACATTCCTCCACTGAAACTTCCTTCTTTATCACTTTATCAAGAAGTCTTTGCAGTTCTGAAACATAATCTATTGATTGTATTCCTGTTTGTGTACAAGTTCTTTCAATACTGTCACTTGTCTGTTCATTATGATAATTATGTTCTTGTACATCAACAACAGCATCTGTACAACCTGTAACTTCTCTCTCTCCATCTTTCTCCCCATCGTCAGCATGAGAAGGTAGTGGTAAGTTGTAAGCTTTTGACATTAACAATGCATACAATGCAGACAGAACCAGAAGATGACCACGAACTGCACGCGAAACTGCTTTTCCACTGATCATATGGCTTACAGCATTATCTGCGTACACTAACTCCAAAACTTCTACAAGGCCAGATCCTTTCATTAGAAGGCCAATACAGCCAAGAAAGCTCATCTCAGTGTGAAATGGCCCAAGTCTCAATACCAATCTTCGGATATCACTTTCGGTTGGTTCATCATGCAGAATGCACATGGCTTTCCACCAGAGTGGTTGGTCAAAAGTCAGAACAGGCGTTATATCATACTTCCTTGCATGTGATGCCACAAAGCACAATGTTGAGTAAACACATGATACATCACTTGGGTTCATGTCTATCATCGGTAGAAAAACAACAGAAGACTTCCCAGGGTGATTGCTTTGGTGGATCATTTGCATAATACCTGACCAGCCTGGCATCTCAGGCTTAAGTAACCAGGATGCTTTCCACAAAACATCAACCTCGGCTGTTAGATCTGTCATTTCCGGGCAGGGTAACTCACTGTAAACCAAGGGCCCTCTAAAACTCTCATTTGGTTGTTTATAAAAATGAATATTGATACGTCCAACAGCTGCTATTTCTTCTGAAGTAACACTTTGGTTTCTTGGGACATGAAATTCTATATTTGCACTACGTGGAGTAATTGCTGCAATTACTCCCATTCCATGGAATGTGTTCTTCCCATCAATGGTTCTTATGTTGTGGTCAACATTATCTGCGACATATTGTCCAAACTGTCCTGGAACAAAACCAGGAATACTTACACCCTTAACAAGTGCTGCACTGCGTTCATAATTTTGAACTTCTGCATACGAAGAACAAAACCCATGCTGATGCAAAGAGTCAATCAAGAATCTAGAGCCAAAATGATGGTGCATTTGCACTGCAAGTCCTATCTGCAATGGAGAAATTATAGCTCTAGGTCTTGCAGCCTGCATAATTGCATGTCCAATAGACGCTATTTTTAGATTCTTGTCCTTACCACTAAATATGGTATCTAACAGCAACTTGAGAGATGTAGGTAAAAATGTTAGACCTGTTTCAATGGATGACATTTCATTGCTACCTGGATACACATCATTTCTGGTGACACAGGCTTTTATGTCATTTCTCACAATCTTTGCAGCAGCAGTAACAAGTCTCAATTTTTCTATCTCTGGATCTTCTTTTTTAGGGGTGTAGTAAAAATCGTGAAGAATGTGTGAGGCTGTTTGTCGTAATGTCACGATATCCGCTCGGCCATCTAGTTCAGCAAAAATAACATCTTCACCAAAGTATTCTTGTATTTTCTTCTTCATGTAGAATGCGCTGTATGGATCGTAATCTGATTCCTGAAGAAACTCTTCCATCTTGTTTGTTAGATCTTGTATAGTGAGTTGTTCTTCGTCATTCTCTTTAAAATAGCGGACAACTTGGTCAAAGGCATGTGACCTTTCAACATCTTCTGGTCTACCAAATTTAATCTTCTTAGATGGCTCACTATCCGAACAGACAACATAACAGCGTGGAATTCCTTTCCCTGTTCTAAAATTAACATTGCATTGATTATGATACAGGGCATCAGCAGCATGAAGATCAATTATACTAAGAAGTCTTGCATGTACTTGCCTTGCCCATTCATCATTTCTCTCTCTGCATATCTTCTCTACAGAATCACGGAAAGCAAGTGTTCTAACCTGAATAAGCTCATACTTTTTTTTCCTCCCTACATATCTATCTGAGTGGCCGCAGAAAAAGCAATCACTTCTAAAGCTGAATTGTTTATCATGCGATCGTAAAGTGGGTTGTTGAATTTCGTTATCAGTGGAGCAAGACCCCCTTTTTTGGGCAGCTACTATATTGTATGGCCGTGTATAGTTCTTACGACATGATTTGTGCACAGATTGGCCTGCCTCTACAAAAATGTCATCGCCACGTTCTGAACTTGCTCGATTAATGCCATCTGCTCCCTTAACACCTAATGTCACAATGTCACTTTCTCCTGAAACTGGCTTGCTACAAATTGCACAGCTATCCATTATTGCCCTTAAATCAGTAATTGCAATCCTGAAATATTGGAAAAGTAATATTGAATTAAAATTTCTGCTAATATTTCACCTACCAGTAGAATTTGTTTAAAGGTATATTTAAGGATAAGAATTTTTCAACAATTAAACACAACTACATTTGTAATGAGGGGTGCCAAAACTAAAAGCATTCAATTAAACTAAAAACAAAATACCTTAGCATGTGATAATAAATCCTGACTAAAGAATATACCTACTTTTAACTAAATAAACTGCAGGTCTTAGTCAATAAATATTAGATTCTATCTACTGTTCGTTGAATAAACTCTGGTCTTTGAAAGCAGTTTTTACTTCTTAATACTGCCTATATTTAACATCAAAAGAGAAGCAAGTTATTAGAAAGTTTTTAAAATGCATACATTAATAGGCCAAAAATTCTTTTTGACTGGCCATGAGGTCGATACTATATGTCTATTTTTCTCCGAGGGGCAGACACCCACAGCAGCCTAATAGGCGTTTTGTGGGTGACTGTCTGTCCCGAGGGAATAGACATATGATATTGCCCGAATAATGGTCACTCAGTAAGTGTTGTTATTACATACCGCCGTTTGCTTTGCTCACATGGCTTGCATTCGCCGCCATTATGAATTACCGCGTGCACGCATGCGCAACATCACGTCATATGTGAGAGGTATTCAGCAGAATTGGAAATGTCTCTTGGAGTGAAGTCATTATCAAGCGATAGTTCATCTAGTCCAATTACATCACCTTCGTAGTAATTCCGTGACTGGCATAAGAAAAGTTTGTTGAAATTGCAAATGTCACAGCTAAAGTCCATTTAAAAAAACATTTAACTTAATTTTAATGTGAAGCAATAAGAATCATGTTTAGATACGCAGCTTTGACAGTATAATGTGCTTATTTTATGAAGTATTTATCAACTACTTTGATTTATAAGATTTAATCTCAAAAACTATTTTTTACCAAAAAATGCTTTTTTCAAGGAAATTAGAGGTCAAATTTAGACATGATCCACTCTTGGGATTTTATGGGACTTTCAGTATGTTATACAGCATGAAAAATGCTATACAACCCACTTGGTCTCATTTTTATTGCAATTTGTTGTAGGTCATGTCACATATTGACTGGACTACCAAGCCAAAAAAAAATCACAGAAGAGTTAAAAAGCCATTCCTGCTGAACAGTTACTCTAACTTCGGGGTCAACTTTCTCATTAATGAAAAAAGATATCAAAAATTCAAATAGTAACTTTTTGCCCACACTCCAGCCGAGTACAATGAGCTATGTCTGAGGTGTTGTATCACAGGGAGTTGGACAAACTTGTGTATTTTAATAAAAATGTTATATAACTTTTCTTTTACCCCCCTGCCCTTCCTGGTATCTATTTCAAGTATTTTTGTCAGGTTCAAATCGTTCACCAGCATTTTTGGCATGTTAGATGTACATCACATAGAATACTAGGATTGGGAGAACTTAATGTTTGTTGACCACCTGGAATCTGAGTTTTATAAATCTTGAAGGGCTCTCGGAAGATCCACCCGCTGCCTGGACCCGCAGTAAAATCTCCGATTAATATGGAGCCGCAACCATCAACATCGATATACCATGAGGTTTCTGCTGGCGACGTTGCGGCGTTACTCAGTTCCAAATAAAGATTACCAACGCCAAATTAGCAAAATTTAACCGGTAACCAAGACTCAGTCTATCCACGACAAGCAAGCAACTGTGGTGGATAAGTTTATATCGCAAAACTAGGCGTTGGGGTGTTCTTTTCGTCACATAAAACGAACTGACTAATCATGCGGAATTGTTATTGAAACGGACATCGATTGCGTTGTGTTTTCTTGAGTTGAACAGACGTGAGGTATAATTCAAACTGGTTTATTTGTACTCAACATGAACATCAATACGTTGTACAGCAAATACTTCTTGGTATAAAATATAGATCGCTAAATAATAGCTTCATGAGGAGTTGACATCGTAGAGAGCATAGAAAGGAGGGTGTGCATAACGAGCATCAAGTTGCGAAGTTACCATAGAAGGAATTACAGCGACGGCCTGAATCGGACTTCTCACGACAGCGCTTTGCCTAGTTAATGTAATTGTCAACGTTAGAGCGGCATTTGTCTCGGTGACAGCTAATCGGAGAAGTGCCAAACACGTGTTTGTACTCTAGAATATATCATGTCAAAACGTTCAGAAAATAAAACAACGCTAATGATTGGCGCATACAAACGAAACATAGCGCTGTCATTCCATATTAGGAGTGACACGCGACTAACACGAGGCAGAACTTTGGTGGGAATTTTGGGCGGTAAACAGACAAATACCGCGAGAACGCAATGGGAAACAATGTAGCGAACGTTTGGATATAGCGTCACGGTTGCTACAGAAACCGATCTAGTCTCTCAGGACTCAACTCGTGGTTATCAAAACAATGTCTGAAATTACAAACTAGCTTAGAGAACATCATACAGAAAGTAAAATTTTTTCATGTTAGATAACTGCGCGCGACAGCAACATCCCAAACGAGGTTGTAGTGTGCAGCTCACGAGTCAGCGACGACCGATTTCAACGAAAGTCATTCCGTCAGTGGAGTACCGCAGTTGCACGGCATGTTTGCCAATGTACAGATCTGTGGAGGAACTTTTAACTTCAACATCAACCGTGTATCGTAGTCGCCCAGTTTAAGTTCTGGTTCTGTCGTTGTCCCAACTAAAGGGCGACAGTCGTCGTGTCGCGTCCTGTTCGATATGGGACTCACAGCGACGTATACAACGCGTGTAAAATACATTGTTTATTTACGTGAAATTCGAACACGCGCTGTGCTACGACCACCGCGCTTAAACATCCACGAGTTATTTATTCGGACAATGAATTAAATTAGACGTCTGATTATTTTATTTTCACACGTACAGCGACACGCGTTCTACACTGACAAGCGTTGCTAGGTCGCAGCACTGTCTTGGAGCATATTAATGGGCAATTGGGTTCCCCGATCTAAATTTCTATCCCGGTTTGTTGCACGTTCTTTTTTTAATATGAAATAATCAAATATGGGACATGTGTATAATAACAGAACCCCACACCCTCCCCGTGGCTTCGCTCGTGAAAGTACGGCAGCAGGATACACCGCATCACTCGTGAAAATAACTTCCATACCCAATGAAAGCCACGGGGAGGGTATCTGTCATAATACTTCATTATCACTGAAAACATTTTTCCCCTGAAATAAATTCCAGTGAATATGCCATTTCCCTCATACTATATTGAGACACAGCGCAGTGAAAATTAGATTCACATGTAATGCTTGAAAACATGTCAGCAAAAATAAATTAAGTGAAATTCTACGTGACTTCATAATAGTTGGAAATGAACACATTACACCCGACCCTACCACTCCATATACAATGTAAACTACACCCCAAAACATCCTTTCACCCACAGTTACTACAGTGTTTCACCAGTGTATTCTATTTGACGTCAGGAGAAATTGAAATAAACAAATTAATTATAATTTCAGCCTCTAGTTTACCACTGATTAAATAAACTACCTCGTCTTTATGTCAACTTGCAGTTATTCGTTGCCTACATCAGTGACTTCAAAATATATGTTTCAATCCCAGGAATTTCACTCGCTGTTAATTGCATGGGAGTGGCAGTCTTTAATGAATTTCTATTGTCATGTCAATTTCTTGCGATTACTCGAACATTAAGCTGTAACCACATACCGCCTAGGTGCTGTAATTAAATCCTGGTGTAAGCACCATATGACCTATGAACAATGCATGTGAAGCCAGCTGTGGGGTATATTCAATCCTATAGATTTCTCATTGTTTGGTAACTATTTGCTGCAAATGCAACAAAAATCAATATAAAAAATATTACCCACACAGTATTCTACAGGTTACTTGTATTTTTTTGTGTTTGACGTAGGTGTAAGAGGTAAAATAACATCATTCATGGTCAATTCTCAGCAATGAGTCGATATTGAAATTTCACAGCACAGACTGACAGGGTGTCAATTTGCATATGTAATTGGGTCATTAACAAGCTAATAGATTATCTAAAATTAATGTGAACAATATTCAGTGAGTAGTAAATGCTATATGATTTTTCCTTTTTTTAAGACATACACTATCACATGTTACATTCCTTGCATACTCCAAAATGTCCCTGCTCCTGACAATTATTCCCATAGAATGACATTTCTGGCATATATTACTTGATAATTTATCAATATGTCATGATTAGCTTAAACCAATTTGCCATTGAAATAGTTATAATTATTTTTTATGAATTTATTATGAATGTTTTATTTTGTATATTAGTAAAAATGAATATGTCCCTCGTAGATTATAACATGGACGGTTACAATATGCAATTTCCCAAACAGGTGTAAAGAAATGATACATTTTTTGGCTTTATGTTGATTTCCCACAGCAATTCTTGTAACGTCTTGCTTATATACACCAATACAAATTGTAGCATATATATAATCTGAGGAATACATACATGAACATTAGCTATTTGAAAGTCGACGTAAATTTGACTTATGTGTCAAAAAATCAAGGCCGAACATTTCGCAAATCGTGTATGGTAAAATGTATTTGTTTGAATGCAAGAATAAAGCCATCTCTATTTACACCAAACATAAATCAACACATACCAAAAACACACTGTTGGTGTCCCTTGTAATAAAAATGTTAAAACAACACGTTGCTTCGTGTTCTTGCATTTTTAAATAAGACGGAGATGTATATCACCTTATAGTGCACAAACAAACAATTACCCTGGTTTAAAATACAAATGTATTAAGCATTGAAATGGGTACATGTTATGTTTTTTGCAGAGTATGACGTTCCTTTATAGTATTACATTGTTCATGCTGTAATTTTACAGCCCTGTGTTCCATTTTATTTACTTATTGAATAACAATTATTCGGATTGCACATGTATTAGTGACGAACAAGTAATACTTTATCAAATATTCACATTGAAATTGATGTGCAAGGAGGTGAATGCGTATTCAGTATAATATTTATGATATGAACAAACTGAGACGTCCAACTGTAGTATGGTGTAGAGTATTTATATGAAACCACATTATAATTCGCCGCAATAAAATGTGATGGTAGTCAATGCGACAATAGGAGAGCAGAGCACATAAAATGATCGCCATAGCAGCAATCACATCGAAAATGTCTCAATAATCATATTAAAAACACATAATCCAAAGGAATTACTACTGTTATGTGTGGCTTAATTAAAACATAAAATATTATAAAAAGATTTAAAGATATAATATGTTATAGATTTAAATGTATTTGGGTTTACAAATTAAATATAATAGCGCCCTCCCATGTGGCTGGTTATATGTGGTTTGGACTATTGGCGGCGCTTTATTTGCCATAAGGCTTTACGTACAGAAATCAATTGATTTTCTTTCACTTTTCTTTTGATGTCGATATGTGTAGTTTCTATTTAGTTGCTTCTTGTTTGTTTTTTGTGAATTTGTGAGGCAGATAATCTTTCTCATTCAAAGTTTTTCCTTAGGTGCTTTCTGTTTCAAGTTGTTTCTGTTGTCCCCATTATTCGATAGTGCCGACCGAGAAATGTCGCTCAACAAGTTTCTTGAAGTAACAAAGACCGGCCACGTAGTGAAGATTCATTTAAAACATTTATTCATATGGAAATGTGTTTAGTTTATTTACAAGTACAGTAAATGAATATGTATTTTCCTATACATTACCATCATTATTTTGGAAATAGTTTAACCCGGGAAACGCTTGTATTTTCTATCAAAACTCTAGTGTTTTAGTATTTTTAGAAAAGTGTTTTGGGGTAAAAATACACGAAAATACACTTTTTCAAAATATAACACTGAATGTGTCATTAAAGTCTTTATTGTTAAGACATTTATGGACTAATGCATCCAACTTTATACAAGCAGTAGTAACAAACTTGAGTGAAAATTCACATCTGAGCAATTCTTACTTGTAATTTAAACTGTTTAATTTGAAACCGAAAAATCACCAACAATGTTTCAACCTAAAACACAAGACCGTAACTGTTTTATAAGTGTTTATGTATACAATACGTAAACAAGTTCATAAGAGTAACTAAAACACGTTCAAACTGGTTTATTTTGAAACACTTCAGAATAAAAACAAACATGCAATGTTTCAAGATGAAACACTCGACTATGCATGTTTTATAATTGTGTATGTATAGGACGCGCACACAAGTCCATAAGTGTAACTAAAACACTTTTCTAGCTAGATGTCGCCGCGCTAGACAGGCGTTAATACCATGTGATTTAATCATTATATTCAGTTTCTTTATAGCTATTATTCCATCTAATATGGTGATTACCACACACATGTGCAAATTTGTATATGCGAGTAATTTAAACAAGCTTCTCTGAGTCTCCAATTATACATAATCATTTAACTGTTATTTATAAATTTCCTTAATACAATAAATACAATATAAAAACAAATATTGACCAATAATTTTGTTTGCTACTTCTTTGCAAACATTTTCAGACTGTCGCATACGACTTATTTACCACCTCCGTGTCACTGAGAATGTTCTAGAACCGTACTGTGTCTGGGTGGAATATTCTAGATTTTTTTTAGAAACTGGTTGAATAGGTAATAGAACACTGTAAGAGGCAATAGAAGGTAATGGAACATTCTAGAAATTTGTAGTAAGTTCCAGACGCAATATGTATGCTGATGTAATGGTCTATTTATAGACAGTGGGGGTATATATAGAAGAGTTGTTCAGCACTGAGTTGAGATCGGAGATCTCGTTGAATTGTATTGGAGTTTAAGTATCTAGTCATTGGAGTAGTGGAGTTTTACCGCGTTATTGTACTTGATGTTTGCAGAGTATAATAATACCAGTACCAGTTGAAACCTCATCTGTTGGCTTCGTGTTCGTATTTTATTATCGCCGTCAGGGAAGTCTTTCTGTTACTGTTGCCATTTTGGTAATTGAACCATCACACCTGTACTATACCAATTACGGTAATATTACGTTGCGTGTGACACGGACACATTTACTAAACGACGGTGTTCATGATGAATACTATTATATGTTGCTTGTTGAAGTAACTGGTAACTTGTGTTGTGCGCACCTCATTCAACGATTGAATTATTTTATCAGGAGTATCGGGACAGGTGGCATATTCGTTGAAGGAGCAACAACAACTTGGACCGAATGATGCATTTTAGATTTTCTGACGAAGGAATGGAACCGGAAGTTATCATAAATAAACCTGAAAATATGATGATATTTTTACTCTAATACGAAACGTATGGAAAGTGTAATTGGTAAAACCAGCGTCGGTAGTTGTGTGCTGTATTGTAATTTGCAGCGGTGTTCAATCTTTTCATTATGTGTGGGTTGTTACGATAACTGATTAAACTCAAGTTCATGCCTTCAAAGTACAAGAGAAGTCCATAATGAATAACTTCCTTGCTGACGACTTTGATGATATTATATATTTCAGATTTTAAGAGTTAAGGTCGGAGTGGACAAGATGATATTGCCAAGTATTTTTTTTTCTATTGATATGGGTTATTCGTGGTTCAGTGTTCCCATCCCCTATGCCAGACGAATTATGGTTAGGTAAATATAGTTTTAAGATACCACACTTCCCGTTTTGGGGAATGGTGTTAAGAGTGGTGAAAATAAGAAATCAAACTATTTTACAGATAGCAAAGTGAAAGATGAATAAAATAAATGTAGTGTATATATGCAGATTCGAGGATTGAGTAAGAATGGGATTTATTTCTAGAGAGTATGTTTCTGTGAAACTAATGATTTTCCCAGGAATGTGATGTGCCCGGAGAGACTGTATTCTATTCTGGACAATATTTCCACATGGGAAGAGATTTGGGCACTTTCATTTATATCAATGAAGAAAGGGTTTATAGATGTTATTGTTCGTTTCAGTTAATTACTCATCTGTTTTGAAGTGCCAATTTTCACAATTATTGGGTATTGTATCTGCAGTTTTACGAAAGGTTTGAATTTCAGTAAACACACTTATTCAGCTGCACGTAAGTCGATGACACTTCTTCATGCAATTGATATTATTCTTTACAATAACCATATATGTATGTTATTTGGGAATAAATACTTAATAATAATAAAGCACTTTTCAAAGTGTCGTGGTCGTGAAAACTTGTCGTATTAATAAAAAAATTAAAAAGTGTGTCTAGTAAAAGCGATTTTAAAAGTGTTTTCATTGAATACACTTTTCAAAATTATGCAGATTATAAACACTTAAGAACAAGCTTATAAACACTTTAAATGTTTTACTATATCCAGTAAAAATGGTTTATTTGAAAATAGTGTTGTGAAATAACTCATTCCATTTAAAGTAAAACACTTAATTGTTTAATAAAAACACAAAAAATGTGTCATAGTTTAAAACACTCAGATTTACAGTGTATGGCTATTACAGTTAAATAATTGACACTTTTAATACTAACAAATAGACAGATCCATCACCAGCCAGCCAGAAACGAATGATTGAAAAGCAACGTGTAAGTGATTCTCTGTCAATATGGTGATCTTTTTGCAAATATATATTTTATGAATCGTTCAGCAACAGCATAGGTAAATTTGTGTTGATGTTATAATTATAAAACTTCCATTGTAACAGTACAAGCATCCAGTGCAATAAGCCATATAATGTCGTATCATGTCACTCATATTGCAATTTTAGTCCACGCTTCTTTGCTTCTGCTGTAATTTTCTGGTCGAAATATTCATTTTGTGCCACAGTGAAATGATTTTTTCCAGTCACCAATCTGACCCTTTCTAAAGTACTCCGCGTGTTTCGGCCACGATTCCCCACTCTGAGCAGGCGACATTTGAACGTCAGTTCCCGATGCCCTCATTTCATCCAAGCTGCACATCGCCACAACGCGATCGATTGTTTCCTCAGTGAGCGGCCGACCGAGAAAATCTGCAATCTTAACCAATACAGACTTCAGATCTTGTTTCATGTCTTCGAATGTCACGTGTATTACGTTGTCTTCCAAGCCATACTGATTCCACGCCAGGGCATACTGTAACCAGGGTCCGTACCATACCCGTCCTTCAATGAATGCTTCGACCCAATCGTCCCAGCTCAGATGCATTTCGGCAAATGTAAGCGATTTAAGAAAGTTATAAAAGGACACGCATACATCTTTAGGATTCCGAGTGATACATATTATTTTGCATTTCCTGTTCCCCTTCCTCCACTCCGTGTGGAAAAATTGAGGATGTAAGTGAGATGACATCAAACGAGGTGACGGCATCTCATGTAGGGAACATTTAGTCGCTCGCACCGTGGCCCCGTATAAACCCGGAACTGAGTCTGTCTTCTCGTAAAAATATCCCAATCGAAGAGACTTCCCCGTTGGGTTCAACTTCCAATTGAGGACGTCGTACATCAGTGACACTGCATGTAACATCCATAGCGTGCCTGATTTGGGAAAAGTTTGGATGATGACGTCATCGTCTCGAATATCCCATCGGTCGATTCGTCTCTCTTTCACTGCATCTATGTCATGAATTTTGTCTACAAAATAACACCCATCGTGCTCAAATACAGGCCACTTGGTATGCGCCATTTTGATCTACGTCACTGTTAAATAGGTACCGAGTCATTCCTCAGCTCCTGAGAGCGAGGTTATTTGTAGATATGCTGGCCATCGCCTTTGTGTTTCCGGAAGTACTATGGGGGATTGCATGATGGGAGTGGAAAGTCTTTTGATCAGTAAAATAAAGGAAACTGAAGTGGTATGAAAGGGCGGTAAATGTAACCAGAATGCAAGGTCAGAATCGAGGGTCAAAATACGTCACAATACATCCATCAAGGCGGTTGCAAAGTGTCAGCAACTATGGATGAGATAAAAGACTTCGTTTGCAGTTTGCGTGAATGGCCGGAGAGAACAAAATCATGCAAATTCTGTGCTTCAGTAACAGTATTTGCTACTTTTTGTGCAATGGAAATTAATACAAGAAATGCTGCCAAAAGACATGTCCTTCTAGTAAAAAAAACAACAACCTTGGGACGTTTATCTTGAGAAATTGAGAATACGAAAATCCCTTGGGACATTCGTTGTGAAACAATAGACATGCTTCGACAGGGTATCAAGGTTATTTTCATTATTTGAAGATGGAAACTGCTGCTTTATGGAAGAGCAAAGTTCAATGTCATTGGCACAGTAATGACGTTTTTAGAGGGGTGGCTCGCTAGAAATATTCGCCGTGACTCCGGACTTTTCATTCAGGTTTATACAACACTTACTTGTTACTATCAAGAAGGTTTAATATCTTGTTTGTATTTGCACAATGTGAATGAGGGATTTATTGTCAAAATATATACAGGTGCTTGTATGCCTATTGAAACTATACAAAATTTGACCAATGCACATCCGTTTCATGTGTTAAAAGAACATTGCGATGTTCTCAAGGAATTGTTAAATCTTGGTATCATTCCCAACTGTCACCAAACTGTACGTTTTGACGACTCTATGCACTTCTGGGACTTGTAATAATTTTCTGGAAACTGTACAGCAAATCACATATTTTCCTTATTAATTTCAGTTTTTATTGTTCATAATATTTTACAGTAATAACATATTTTTCCGATTGTGTGCATGACAGCTTTGTCAACACACTAAGACAGGATATGTACGGATATGTGTGAGTATGTTTCATGGATTAATAGGTCACTCCTTTGCTTCAATTCCAACTACATCTCTGGAAATATCAATTGCTGTTTATCATCCATATTTTGATATCCCACAATGTGTCGATTGCGTATCTGGAAATTCTAACTACTTTTTCGCAAAATTTGACCAGCCTTGCTTCTACCAGTCATTTAAGTCAACTCCCATATTGTCCTTCACAGTGAAGGTTAATGCAGATATATTGTAAATTACACAGAGGTAACACTACAATACATTTCCCTTCACATTCCCTTGTATTACATAACAATCTTTGAGCTGAGGCAGTTATGGTTCTGAGTTCAAAACGAGTATACAAAGAAATTCGATAACCCCAGAGGTCGCACTCTATTGGTTAAACGAATATAGCGGCAAACAGACAACAATGTGTTGAGGGCTCGTAGCTGAAAACAACTAACTGACCGTTCTGTAGTATCATTTACCTACTTTAACACCATTCATTGGTGAAGATGTATTTCAGGGCTCATACCACTAATTGAAATTCCATAGACGACAATGATAACATATGAGATTTCTATATGAAAATGATAAACAAAGTTGAAAACATGGCTCAACATGCCAGTAATCAACCACGTGAAAAAAATAACATATTGGTCAGCTCAAATTCTTGCAAATCTCAGGTAAACAAGACACACCTACTGTATTTGAATTTCAGCTAGAGAAATCACAGGGAAAACACCAAGATTAGAACATCCAAATACGCACAGAATAAACCCACATGTACACAGCCGCTGAGTAGTAAACAAAAGACCACATGTTGGTCTCACCTTTGACCCAGGTGATCACGCCCTCAAACAGAGTGCACCTGAGAAAAAACAATTAAAAAATTTCATTGGTCCTTACAAGGTATTTAAATTGACTACGAGCAGCCATTGGTTGATTAGTGGCATGATACCTTAAGTACATGTAGGTGTTTAAATCACGTTATATTATTTTTTCAATATCTTCTTTTACGTTGTTTTATAATACGATATTTATCATGTTCTTCTAATGTACTTAATTTTATTTTCATTTTGACATTTTGCAAGTCATATTTTGTTTTTCTATTAATTAGTTTGATTATTTTTGTTTATTTATTTTTCTTTACGAGAAATAACCCATGGAATTTGATTTTGTTTTTTAACTCGATTTAATCTGTCTTAGAATATGTATAATTACATGGCGTAAAACAAATGATCTAATTGATCAAACTAATAAAATCCATACATTTTGTATAACAACATTTTTTGTTTAATCTCTATATTATATGTTATATATTCCATATAAGTCTAATGATGTTTCTCAATCTTGGGGAAAGTTGTTTTTAAGCACATGACAATGGCGATTTTTTGTCAAAAGTTTAAGAAAACATAATTTTGAGTCTCAAAACTATATCCTATTGGTATCCATCATTGTGATATATCAAATTAAAGCCAATGAACACATGAACATTATCACATTGTTACCATGAAAACAAACCATGATTTTTCTTGGTATTAAAAAATACAAATATCACATTGTTTCAAGAAAGACAACAATAGTTGGTTTGGAATATATGGTTTTCACCGAGGTGCACACAGCAATTAATCTAAATAACACTGAAGTTGTATGAATAATGCCATTTTTGGTTAAACGAATGTGGTGCATGATTTGGTCTTGATTCAGCTAACAATGTGCATGTAATATGTTAATTGATATCTATTGACCTCAGTATTAAATGCAAGTGTTCACTTGACTTTTTTAGTCACATATATTAAAACTCTTTTTTGCTGTACTTATCTTTTGTAAATCTTTTTACATGGAGGCAATAAAATTATTATTATTTTGTAAATACCCAAATTTTGTGAATAACCTAATTTAATGACGACATAGTACATTTTCTGCACTGCAAAACAATGGACAATACGTGGGGGAAAATGTGTACTACATTGCCAGAAATCCGATCTGGTATGTTTCTGTTCAAATACTTCTAAGAACTTTCATAAAAGTCAGAATAGGAATTATTTGTCATAACATAAATATGTTGAGTTTGATGACTTGTCTATGTTACTGGATGCCAAAGAGTCCTGGTACACTGGTTCGTCAATGTCATCAATGTATTCAGGATCGTCGTCATCATCATCACCATCATCATTTTTGAACATAAGTACACACTCGTCTTGCAATAATATCTGTAATATGTGTAATAATAGGTGAAACGGAGCCTGTAACTTACACCCTTGATTTTCTTTTTAAACACAGTTTCAAGATACTTTCATGTAAGACTCATGTCACAAACCAACCAATGACCGTTCGTAGTAATTTAAATGCCTTGTAACAACCAATGAAATGTATTTTTCTCAGGTACTTCCTGTTTGAGGGCGTGATCACATGGGTCAAAGGTGAGACTAACATGTGGTCATTTGTTTACTACTTAGCGGCTGTGTACCTGTGGGTTTATTCTGTGTGTATTTAGATGTTCTATGAGGTTATGTGTTCAAGCACACATTTCATGAGATCAGCTCCATTTATATGGCAGGTGTAGTGCAAAGTAACTGGGAATCTTTTTTTTATTTTAATGGTATAGGTTATATCCAAGGTTGCCCGTCACAGGTCTCCGGCCTAAATGCAAATTAATTGGAGAATTAATAAGTTGATGAATTGAGACTTTTAATTCAAAAGAATTTGTTGCTGTTTTTTTTTTAATTTTAGTGATAAACTACATTTAATAGTCATAATTCTATGTATTATTTTCATAAATTAATTAAAATTACTAGTCATGTCAAATGTTGGCCTGTACTTGTATGTGGTGCATGAGAACATTATACTTTGCAGTACTTCGTCTAATAATCAGGCTTATATTCATTGCTTAACATCTAATGCTGAGTGTGTGTGTTGCCAATTTCTACAACTGATTGTCCGGGTATAGGGCGCCACCAAGTGGTAGGTTTTGCTAAATAACTCCCAGGGTTTAAATTTGGGGGATTTTTTTGCATGGGAAATAAAGAACTCGTCTAATGATAGTCCATCATTTACAAGATCAACAAGAATTTTATTAAACCTTAATTATTCTCTTAAAGTCTCATGCCACTAATCAACCAATAACCAATGACATTGTTTTTCTCAGGTGCTCCCAGTATGAGGAGGTGTGATCACCTGGGTCAAAGGTGAGACTAAAATGTTTGATGTTTTCCAGTGATTTCTATAGGTGCAATCCAAATGCAGTAGGTGTCTTGTTTACCTTAGATTTGCAAGATTTTGAGCTGGCCAACATGTTAGTTTTCTTCATGTGGTTGATTACTGGCATGTTGACTTCCCATTTTTGAGCCATGTTTCCAACTTTGTTTATCATTTTCATATAGCAATCTTCTCATATGTTAACATTGTCGTCTATGGAGTTACAATTAGTGGTATGAGCCCCACTGTACTAACCAGGTGGTGTACACGTGGGCTATGGGCGTAACAGACTCTAATTATAGGAGTTATATGCCCAACAGGCATATATATATATATATATATATATATATACAATATATACAACATAAAGATATCGCAGCTCATGCTTTTTGCAGACATACTTGAATGATAAAGCAGACAGATCAACATGTCTGTGTCATCAGCAATCATGGCATTACGAATAATAACAATTTCAGCATCACCATTGCAACAACTCCAGTGTCTGTCAGATAGTAGAGAGTAATTAAATAAGCTTTTGCTTGTTGGATTAATTCAAGAGAACAGCTCATTTTTATTCTGTGGAACAGGTGTCTTAACATTGACTGCAACATCTGTATCTGATATGTCTTGACGATAAAGTTACTGCTCGAGGTCGTTTGTTGTAATGACTTCATAGCTATTAAATATTTAACCACAATCTAAGATCGTCTGAGAGTTACTGCAGGAACAACAGATTAATATACTGAATCTAGTGTACCATTGGCCAGTGTATTCGAAGTAGGAAATGATCGATTCGACCATGTACTGTCTGACTGTCTTTTCGGTATCCTCGTAATAACTTCATATTATTACTAAAATAGGGGATTGCTTATGGAAATGTGCATTAGTGATAACTCTCAGTTCCAGGATGCAATAATGGACGACAGTCAATGGCTTCTGCAACACAACAACGAAGAAATACAGGAGTCTGGCTTACAGAGGAACGCTGGTATTCTGGAGGGCACGCTGAAAGCAGGATATTGAAGAGCAGTTCATTCAAGAATGATGGTTGTAACCTGTATCACTTGTCATACAATATCGTAGCAGAACACACAGGATACCAAGTTGAAAAGATGGACCCATACTGTCCTCAGTCTGTCCAATTTATAGGTATGATTCAGTGACACCACCTGGGTTTCTACATGAGCCAATCATAATTGTATCTTGCTAGAAGCTGTGTCACATAGGTAACACAGTAGATCATAAAGCTCTTTTGTTTTTCAAATAAAAGCACACCTGGTAGATTCCATTTCTCCTTCCAAAGTTGTAAACACCCTGTAGATTCTAACAGTCCTTCTAGAGTTAAAAACAAGTGTGACCTGTCAATCACCTTTATGACAGTTACCACACGGCAATGCACACCGTGTTTTCCCATGATTCAATGCACACTTCCATTTGCAGGGTTTGATGTAATATGATAAACACATAAAATAAAGGATGCTGACATTATTAATTCATATTTTTTTGGTTCTAATCACATTTCAATGAAACTTGGTACATAGATGGTCTGTGACATTGCGCAGATGTTATTAGTTTTGCACTCAAATCTGTGAATATTAAGTACCTGGTTTGCACAATTACGCAGTTCCAGCTTTTCCATCAATCAAATACAAGTAATTTTGAATTAATTTTTAATGTGTCTCCAATACTCTCAGCACACGGGGGTTCTTTCTAAGCTTTCTTTGATTTGACTTAATATCAAATGATGATTTGGCGGTAAGTGCTTCATATTTTGGACAAACCATAGTAAAATGATATTCGTCCTCTGTGACCCTGCAACCAAATGGACATAATCTTTGGTCACGTGGAATACCCAATGTTCTACCATTTTCAATTTCTAGGGGATGACAGGAAATTCTAAGTCTAGTTATAGCACATGAATAGATAGGAGTAGCCAACGAAATAGCAGTAAGATATCTTTCATATATTAAATCGTGTTTAAACATGCAATATGTTTGAAGCTTTACATTTTTATTAATTTCTGCACACCAATTCTGTCTAGATATATCAAAACATCTTCTTTTAAATTCACTGAAGAACATCTCGCTATTATCAATTCTTTGTTCATACCATACATGTCCATAACCAGATGTACATAAAATATTTTTTACCTCTAAAGCCCAACACCTGGACCCCCCTTCTGCTCTATGGTATAGATAATTATAACATTCCTTTAAAATGGTTGAGCCATTCTCTTGAATCAGTTTCAGCCAAAATCTGACCATTTCAATATTAACATAGACTCTAACTGAGTGTCTTCCTAATTCACCCCTTACTGCAGCATTGAAAGCGTTGAAACTAACTCTCAATAGAAATTTACAAAACTTATTTTGTACTTTTTCTATGTCAGCTATTACACCCCGCATTCCCCACACACAACTACCGTATAACAAAATAGGCAATATTTTACAGTCAAATACTTTGCATGCAAGATCAGGCTGCAGTCCCCCCAACCTCATAATGGTTTTTTCCAAACAAAATAGTGCTTTTCTAGCTCGCGCCGAGATTTGATAAATCGATACGTACAACATCACTTCGTACATATCTTCTATTTCCGGAAAAGTGTTATATAATCTAAGAAATAATTTTCGACATCGATGGCGGTTATCATACATTATAGTCATAAACACAATCAGATGTTAGATGTAACATTGATTATTTAAATAAATCTAGAACAATCGACATGAAAGTATAATTGTTATATACAGCTGCAGCAATTAAAAAAAATAGTGAAGCCCACTGAATATTTAGTATTACATTGTGTGGATATTTATGGTTCTAATTTCAATATAAACCACGAGGGGTGCTAAAACTTGCTAGGCGACCTTTCATGCTTACATGATAGAGGTACTGGACCCAAATATTACACACTTTAAATACTCCCAAATAGACCATCCAGCCGGACACCAAGGTGCCCTCCTCTCCATTCCCTATGTTACCTGTTATTCACTAACAGCTACAGGAGATGAACGTATTACGTAGTTCCTATGGAATATCATAAATAACATTGGAAGTAACAACATGTATTTTCTCTTAGGTAGGACATACGCCCATATCGTTGAAACGCAAAGTGTACCTGATTTCCTATCAATATGGTGATATATTTCCAAATATATTTTTTATGAATCGCTCAGCAACAGCATAATAGTAAATTAGTGTTAATCTTATAAAACTGTCATTATACCTTTATAAACGGATTAAAAACATCTTGTGCAATATGCCAAGACGTCGAATATCACTCATATTGCAATTGTAGTCCAAGCTTATTTGCTTCTGCTGTAATTTTCTTGTCAAAATATTCGTTTTGTGCCACAGTGAAATGATATTTCCAGTCACCAACCTCGCCTTTACGCAGAAACTTCATATTTTCGCGCGATGTTCCTTCATCCCGAATAGCTAGTGTTTGTACATCGGTCTGTGAAGCCCTCATGGCATCTAAGCTGCATTGAGACACCACGTGGTCCAACATATCATCAGAGAGAGGACGCTCAAGAAAATCGGCCACTTTAACCAATACAGACTTCAAATCTCGTTTCATATCTTCAAATGTCACGTGTAATACGTTGTCTTCCAAGCCAAACTGATTCCATCCCCAGACGTTATCCAACCATGGTCCGAAGGGCACCTGTCCTTCAACGAATGCCTTGACCCACTCCTCCCAGGTCAGATGCATCTCGATGAATTGAAGCGATTGAAAAAACTTGAAGGATGACACACATACATCTTTAGGATTTCGTGTTACATGGATTATTTTGCATTTTCTGTTGCCTTTCCTCCATGATGTATGGAAAAACTGCTGGGGTACGTGACAAATCATCAAACGAGGTGACTGCATTTCATGAAATGTACTCTTCACTGCCTTCACCATACTGCCATATAAACCTGGGACTGAGTCTGTTTTCTCAAACCAAACCCCGGGCCGTGCAACTCGGTCTACTGGTTTCAGCTTCCAATTGAGGTTGTCGTACATCTGTGACACAGCGTGCAACATCCATAGCGTGCCTGATTTGGGAAACGTTTGTATGATGACGTCATCATCTCGAATGTCCCATCGGTCGATTCGTCTCTCTTTCACTGCATCTATGTCATGAAATCTGTCTATAAAATAACACCCATCGTGCTCAAATACAGGCCAGTTGGTATGCGCCATTTCGATCTACTTCACCCGCTGAATGCGTATTCAAACACGTCGTATTTTGAAATGACCTATCGGAATTAACCTGGAGTGCATTTATGTTAAGGCAGTATTTTGGTATTTTGGTACCCTCAAAAGTTAAAACCGATGTTATTTCGCATTTTGATAATATTTTTTTGCACAAATCAATAAAACTAAAAATTCTAAATAATTATGGACAGTTTGTATATAATTTGAAGTAATTTTTCATGTTTAATTTATCTTTTCTTTTTTTTGTGCATCTTGTCCGATCAAATTGTCATCTTTTTGACACATTCATACTAACTTAGGAAGGTATTAAAACCAGCCGTCCTGGCAGCCATAGTTTTAACGGTGCTCAACCATGGATTTTTTCATTGCTCAATATTATTAATTTTTGAACACTTTGGTGTTAGGATTATGAACACTGGCTTTGTGTTCGGGGAACTGATGAGGAATGCGTGCTCAGTGTGTTTGACTAGTGTCAGGCATGACCATGCTATTTTGAACTGTTTCATTTATAAAAAAAAAAAAAAAAAAAATATATCGATAATATTCCAAATTATATAAAATCGCGTTTGTTCAAAAGACCTCACACTAAAAACTATTTGTGACCTCGCTCTAGCAGAAAAGGAATTAACCTAAAGCGCATTATAGTATTTTTAATAATTGTCGACATCGATGGAAGTTATCATACATTATAGTCACTATAATTATAAACACAATCTGATGAGTTAGATGTGACATTGATATTTTAAATAAATCTAGAATAATCGACATAACAGTATAATTGTTATTCACAGCTGTAGCAAGGTGTTACTCACAGTAGTAGTGGTTCAATACCAGAAAAAAATAGTGAAGCCCGCTGAATATTTATTATTACATTGTGTGGATATTTATGGGATCAGCGGTGCTAAAACTCGCTTGGCGGCCTTTTCATGCTTACATGATAGCGGCACTGGACCCAAATATTACACACTTTAAATACTCCCAAATAGACCATTCATCACCACCTAATTACCATCCAGCCAGACACCAAGGTGCCCTCCTTTCAATTCCCTTCTCTAATTACATTTACTTGCATCTCTGTTAAATTCCTAGGCATGGCAAATGAACATTTTTTTGTATTTTTTGGATGGCATTACCGTGAAGTGATAAATCGTATTTTGGGGGGAATTTGCGTGAATAAATTATTTGTTTAATAGGGAAACGTCATAAAATACACGTAAGTAAAAAATACATGTAATATTAGAATAATGCTTGCATGCAAATATTTCGAGGTTAAAATAATTTTTGGCGTGATGGTGTACAAAATAAAATTTAAAAAAATATTATAAAACCGAGGCACATATAAGAGAGAATAGTCATAATAAAAATATTATTTGCATGCAAATAATGTGTTATTTTGTCTTCCAATGAGTGAAGTAGTCTATACTTTTTATTAATTCTTTCTTTTCACACCAGAATCACAGTCGCTTATTATCTGACAAAAGAATATAAAATTGATGGTTACATAAATAAGATGTGAGTTATATATAAATCACCTAGTAAAATTGTATAGAAAAAATATTTGTCATAAAGAGATAGATTGAGTTCCGTGGAGTTCTTGATATATCTGTTCACATAAATGTATATCGTGCATGAAAGAGTCAACTACGGAGTACGTGTGGTGCCCAACATCTGACAGAACGTATTGGCCACTGTTGAATACGTTGCTTAAAGTATACAATAATTGTAGATGTATCAATGTGTCTTTCGAGAAATTTCTTAAATTCCACATAACTGGGTGGACTCTCGTATGAGCAAAAGTATTCACCGTGATAAGTGTTTTTTCAGATGGAATGCGACCAGATGCGTTTCACCTCTGCTACTGTCATCTGTTTGATAAGAATGCTTTGAGATTCTTTGACAGTCTCAACTTAGGCAGTTGGTCTCCAGCATATGAACACATTTCTCGTATATGGATTAAGCAACAAAATCCAATCCAGTTGACTCGTGTTCATCGCAGCTAGAAATCGGTCAATACATTTCTGTCGCTTTCAATTTCCATAATGTTGTTGTATTCCATATAAATCAAAATGAATATAGTCTCCGTCAATGCCTGTCTGAACTAATCGTCTTGTATCAAATCGAAGTGATATTTACTGGCTAGTGTAGTGTACCCTTGTGGATATTCATCTCGAGTTAAGGCAATGCCTTGGTGCTATCACAGGAATGTTCGTTGACGAAATCCATGATGTTCAGTCAAATATATTAGGAGATCTTTTCCTCTTTGGAAGATGTGACGCGTCTAGTCATTGTCTTCTTCTCTTTGATGCCGCATCCACAACCTGTTTGAGAGGGTCTTCTAAATTAATTGTCCAGTACCAAGTTAGTATTTTAACAGTGTATTTTGTCAATGTGTTGTCTGAGAAAGCATCAATCAAGGCATTACTCGTCGTGTCTGTGAGGCGCGTGTATAAACGTTTCAAGTCCTCGATCCAAAAATTAAATCAGACGTCATACCTAGGCCATTTCACAAAATATTATACATGCCTTTCATGCTCTCTTTTGCAAAGCACTATCTCCGCGAGGTACAATACATCGTCATCCTTCATAGTTCTTCTTAGTAGAAAATACCTTCCAAACTTTTGCTATTGTAATCAGAAATCGTGTAAACTTGGTTGCGTATTGAGACATCCAGTGACAATGAACACATCTTTGGGTCAATTTGGCAAGTATTCTTATATGAAAATGTATTTGGTTTTACTGATTCCAGACCCTGCATCGATGGTGAGTTTATAATACCTCTTCTTCTTCTCCTATATCTCCGGTCCTTATCATCGTACCAGGAATGATGGAATGCATCATATTATAAAGTTATTACGAAGATACCTCAAAGTATGCATGAAGACAGTACAGCGGCAGTATCGACCGACGCGCAGCGGAGGTCGATGCGACAGCGTACTGTCTGAGTGCATACTTTGAGGTATCTTCGTAATAACCTTATTATTATACACCTTTTCCCTTCAAGGATACATCATGGAAATGCCGAAATCCAAGACATTTAGAACAGAATCAGCGAACTTCTTTGTACGGAGTCCGGTCAAATCCTGGTGGCAGCCATGTTTGTTTTTATTAATAGAGGACGCTTACGCGCGTAATTATTCCATATTTGGAATTCGCATTTCCAAATTTGGTAGTATGAAAATACCCCGTAAAATACCGCAAAATTACGGCACGCTGTAACTTATGGCGTTACGGTGACAGATGTATAATAATGTCTAATACTGGCAGGTACTAGTAGGTCAATGTGCTGTTCTTCGGAAAATATCTGAACATATTTTTCTTGATTGTTTTGTTGTGCCTCTTCATGACAATGGCATTAGCTTCTTTTTTTTCTTTTTCATGAGTCGTCTCTCTTGTCTTTCAAAGGTATGACAAAAGCATATTTTGAGAAGAAAAACGTCAATGCACGTCAACAAGAACTTGTACCCTACATTGTATCAAAGAGAGGTTGCATAGATCTGCCTCTACTGCTCGTCTACTTGGAAAATCACTATCCTTTTTCTTTTAAAGGAATGCCAAGCGGGTATATGTAGGGTATATATGTCTTGTCTACTCAGACACTTCCTCACATCTGACTTGGTTATCTTCTCTCCTCTTTGTGTTTAAAATAGTGACGTCAGGGGCATTTAAACCCCATAACCTCTCGGACTTGGGCATTGTAAAACAGTTCTCCTAGGATGACGTTCATCATCATTGTTTACGGCCAGGGTTATTTCACAGGTGCAGAGACAGTGGATACAATCGATAAACAGAAGCAAAGTGGAACAACAGGGATCTATCACGACAGCCTGTACCGAGAGGAAGTGAGAAAGGGGTGGTGCGATGACGTTCTATATCATATGCCACCCAATGTATCAGAGATGAATGGACGTGGGCTTTGCCTCTGAGGAGCCTTCTCCTTGGGTGTGCTGCTGTGCATGTAAGACAATCGTTCCGCACTGCCGACAAAGCCATGAGTAATGTTTGACATTTTTGATTACTTTAACAAATTCTTTCCACCTAATGGGGTTGAAATTCTTCCTTTTGCGCAAGAAATCATTGATGAGAGTTTGTTGTTGTTGACAGTGCCTGGATAAGCTTCATGTAACTCAATAACTTTCACACAGACACTGTATTAAGTCACTAATTCCATTGAATATCCACTTTTGTTGATTCCAGTTGGCTTTGTGTAATACTGAGAGGATATTCGCATACTTTCACATGAAGGCTGGCTTATTGAAATGGTTGACGATGGAAGACTGTCTCTTTTAGACGTTTCTCGTGCACACTATCAGTATTTGAGATAAAACAATGTTCGGTCAATGCGTACATACTCCGGAGTGTCTGGCCTCAAATCCACAATGAGGTACCTGTGAGGTTCTCGCATGGCGTCATGCTTTCTGAACGAATTTAACACTTAAAATGGCTGTAACAGTTCCAAATTTAAATGTATTATCGTTTCGTTAAAAGTTAAATATAGTGCATAATATGAAGTTCCCGTCATTTCTTTTTTCCACCATGTTTCTTTTTTATTATTTACGTACAGCCTTGCTAAATCTTGCTAAGCATTCAAAAGAGAGAATATTTGCACCTGTTATCTATATTATAAATTCGTTTGTATAAGTATGTTCCACTATTCACAGTTCTACAAAATTTTAACAGTATATAATCAATTCCTAATTTCCGAGTTACTATTTTTCTCACGAAATTCAATAGAGGGCGTTCTCAAAGTACCCGGATGACAGTCCGTTCAACGTTCGTGGTGGGGTTGAAATTTGAGCGGCGTCTGCTGTAAGCAATATACTCAACGCCAGTGGATACGAATGCGTCGTCGGGAACCTGAGTGGACGCCAAACTATATTCCTGGGTTTGTTCACGGCATTTTCCATCCCGCGCCAGTATTTTGTTAGTTAAATAACTGGAGACAGCCGTCTTTCAACCGCAGTTATACATCGATTGAAAAACAAAGACTTCCCGAGATGAGCGCAAACGAAAACATTGAGCCGGATTTGATGAATAATTCGCTCGTTGCCGATTGATCTTCTTGTTCAGAATCCTTATGATGGCTTTTGTTTCGAAGTTGAAGTTAAAATGACTACGGAAGGAAAAAAAACATGTGTCCATTTATGATAACTGCATCTGCTGATCGCCTGGTGAATCATATTAAATCAAACTTACACTACACAGTTACAAACACCAGAAACTATTTTAGAGTTTGATTTAATAATAAACCATGGCTTGTAAGGATTTTCTTCATGGATCATTGCCGTATACACTCTGCCATAATGAAAATAAATTCTGTATTCTGCACATGATGAAGCTTTACAGGAAGTAAATAACCATTATCAAGTCGATATTCTTTCAGTCTGGCTGTTGTCCAGTCACTTCGATGCAACAAATATGCGAACATATCAGCTATTTCAAACAAAGGCAAAGTATGAAGGTTTTCTTGACAAGTTTTAACGTTACACGGATCTACTAGAGTTATCGTCGACTCACTGTGTTTTACAGTACGACGACGATTGTTTGACTTTTGGCGAACATTTAACTCGTTTGCTAACTCAACAAGTTCAAAAAGTTTAGCTTTACGAACATTGCTGCAAGTTATACCACGATCCTGAAGAAATTTGCGGAGTTCTGGAACTTTTTTGCTTTTCCAATCTATTGATTTACGCATGTAAGAATACAGAACTTCAATAAAAACAACCCCACTCAGGCTCGTCATACGGGTATTTTGAATGCGCCCTCTAGCGGAATTCCGTAGAAAACTAACAACTCGAAAGTTAGGAATTGGATAATAAAAAGCAAAAAAAAATCACTCCCAAGTGCCCACGAACCTGCATCTCTACCTTACATTTGCATAGCCAGAATGTTGACGATGCACCATCAGGTTTTTTAAACACAAAAATGTAGTGTGTATTGAGAGTGATGCTTTTATATTGCCTGCCCCGATGAAAGATATTTTGCAGAATCAATATCATGGATAGATTTTGAGATGTCATGGATATCATGGATAGGTGAGATTCCTATTAGCAGGATCGATAATCTATCGATAATCGATAATCCTTCTATAGAATTAATTTGAGGGGTCATTTTCTGCATAGGCTGACTGAAACACATTGTAGCACCATTAGATGACATCCGGGTAATGACACTGTGGAATTGTTCAAATATCTTTTGACAAAATTGTTTTGCCCGACTGTGTGGGTCTGTATATGAGAGAGGTAAATTGGTGTTTCATTCTTGAATCCATAATGATATGATATGACCTCACTTGTTATCACGTTTTATATGTTCTCCACTGCACAGCATCCAGTTTAAAACAAAATAAAGCAGTACACATGAGCCAAAATAGGTGAGTGACAGAACTATGTCTGTTTTGGTAGAGCTAATGTCAATGTGACTGTCAAACTATAACTCAACAATAGATTTTTTAAATAGGCAATATTTTACAGTCAAATACTTTGCATGCAAGATCAGGCTGCAGTCCCCCCAACCTCATAATGTTTTTTTCCAAACAAAATAGTGCTTTTCTAGCTCGCGCCGAGATTTGATAAATCGATACGTACAACATCACTTCGTACATATCTTCTATTTCCGGAAAAGTGTTATATAATCTAAGAAATAATTTTCGACATCGATGGCGGTTATCATACATTATAGTCATAAACACAATCAGATGTTAGATGTAACATTGATTATTTAAATAAATCTAGAACAATCGACATGAAAGTATAATTGTTATATACAGCTGCAGCAATTAAAAAAAATAGTGAAGCCCACTGAATATTTAGTATTACATTGTGTGGATATTTATGGTTCTAATTTCAATATAAACCACGAGGGGTGCTAAAACTTGCTAGGCGGCCTTTCATGCTTACATGATAGAGGTACTGGACCCAAATATTACACACTTTAAATACTCCCAAATAGACCATCCAGCCGGACACCAAGGTGCCCTCCTCTCCATTCCCTATGTTACCTGTTATTCACTAACAGCTGCAGGAGATGAACGTATTACGTAGTTCCTATGGAATATCATAAATAACATTGGAAGTAACAACATGTATTTTCTCTTAGGTAGGACATACGCCCATATCGTTGAAACGCAAAGTGTACCTGATTTCCTATCAATATGGTGATATATTTCCAAATATATTTTTTATGAATCGCTCAGCAACAGCATAATAGTAAATTAGTGTTAATCTTATAAAACTGTCATTATACCTTTATAAACGGATTAAAAACATCTTGTGCAATATGCCAAGACGTCGCATATCACTCATATTGCAATTGTAGTCCAAGCTTATTTGCTTCTGCTGTAATTTTCTTGTCAAAATATTCGTTTTGTGCCACAGTGAAATGATATTTCCAGTCACCAACCTCGCCTTTACGCAGAAACTTCATATTTTCGCGCGATGTTCCTTCATCCCGAATAGCTAGTGTTTGTACATCGGTCTGTGAAGCCCTCATGGCATCTAAGCTGCATTGAGACACCACGTGGTCCAACATATCATCAGAGAGAGGACGCTCAAGAAAATCGGCCACTTTAACCAATACAGACTTCAAATCTCGTTTCATATCTTCAAATGTCACGTGTAATACGTTGTCTTCCAAGCCAAACTGATTCCATCCCCAGACGTTATCCAACCATGGTCCGAAGGGCACCTGTCCTTCAACGAATGCCTTGACCCACTCCTCCCAGGTCAGATGCATCTCGATGAATTGAAGCGATTGAAAAAACTTGAAGGATGACACACATACATCTTTAGGATTTCGTGTTACATGGATTATTTTGCATTTTCTGTTGCCTTTCCTCCATGATGTATGGAAAAACTGCTGGGGTACGTGACAAATCATCAAACGAGGTGACTGCATTTCATGAAATGTACTCTTCACTGCCTTCACCATACTGCCATATAAACCTGGGACTGAGTCTGTTTTCTCAAACCAAACCCCGGGCCGTGCAACTCGGTCTACTGGTTTCAGCTTCCAATTGAGGTTGTCGTACATCTGTGACACAGCGTGCAACATCCATAGCGTGCCTGATTTGGGAAACGTTTGTATGATGACGTCATCATCTCGAATGTCCCATCGGTCGATTCGTCTCTCTTTCACTGCATCTATGTCATGAAATCTGTCTATAAAATAACACCCATCGTGCTCAAATACAGGCCAGTTGGTATGCGCCATTTCGATCTACTTCACCCGCTGAATGCGTATTCAAACACGTCGTATTTTGAAATGACCTATCGGAATTAACCTGGAGTGCATTTATGTTAAGGCAGTATTTTGGTATTTTGGTACCCTCAAAAGTTAAAACCGATGTTACTTCGCATTTTGATAATATTTTTTTGCACAAATCAATAAAACTAAAAATTCTAAATAATTATGGACAGTTTGTATATAATTTGAAGTAATTTTTCATGTTTAATTTATCTTTTCTTTTTTTTTGTGCATCTTGTCCGATCAAATTGTCATCTTTTTGACACATTCATACTAACTTAGGAAGGTATTAAAACCAGCCGTCCTGGCAGCCATAGTTTTAACGGTGCTCAACCATGGATTTTTTCATTGCTCAATATTATTAATTTTTGAACACTTTGGTGTTAGGATTATGAACACTGGCTTTGTGTTCGGGGAACTGATGAGGAATGCGTGCTCAGTATGTTTGACTAGTGTCAGGCATGACCATGCTATTTTGAACTGTTTCATTTATAAAAAAAAAAAAAACAAATATATCGATAATATTCCAAATTATATAAAATCGCGTTTGTTCAAAAGACCTCACACTAAAAACTATTTGTGACCTCGCTCTAGCAGAAAAGGAATTAACCTAAAGCGCATTATAGTATTTTTAATAATTGTCGACATCGATGGAGGTTATCATACATTATAGTCACTATAATTATAAACACAATCTGATGAGTTAGATGTGACATTGATATTTTAAATAAATCTAGAATAATCGACATAACAGTATAATTGTTATTCACAGCTGTAGCAAGGTGTTACTCACAGTAGTAGTGGTTCAATACCAGAAAAAAATAGTGAAGCCCGCTGAATATTTATTATTACATTGTGTGGATATTTATGGGATCGGCGGTGCTAAAACTCGCTTGGCGGCCTTTTCATGCTTACATGATAGCGGCACTGGACCCAAATATTACACACTTTAAATACTCCAAAATAGACCATTCATCACCACCTAATTACCATCCAGCCAGACACAAAGGTGCCCTCCTTTCAATTCCCTTCTCTAATTACATTTACTTGCATCTCTGTTAAATTCCTAGGCATGGCAAATGAACATTTTTTTTGTATTTTTTGGATGGCATTACCGTGAAGTGATAAATCGTATTTTGGGGGGAATTTGCATGAATAAATTATTTGTTTAATAGGGAAACGTCATAAAATACACGTAAGTAAAAATACAGGTAATGTTAGAATAATGCTTGCATGCAAATATTTCGAGGTTAAAATAATTTTTGGCGTGATGGTGTACAAAATAAAATTTAAAAAAATATTATAAAACCGAGGCACATATAAGAGAGAATAGTCATAATAAAAATATTATTTGCATGCAAATAATGTGTTATTTTGTCTTCCAATGAGTGAAGTAGTCTATACTTTTTATTAATTCTTTCTTTTCACACCAGAATCACAGTCGCTTATTATCTGACAAAAGAATATAAAATTGATGGTTACATAAATAAGATGTGAGTTATATATAAATCACCTAGTAAAATTGTATAGAAAAAATATTTGTCATAAAGAGATAGATTGAGTTCCGTGGAGTTCTTGATATATCTGTTCACATAAATGTATATCGTGCATGAAAGAGTCAACTACGGAGTACGTGTGGTGCCCCAACATCTGACAGAACGTATTGGCCACTGTTGAATACGTTGCTTAAAGTATACAATAATTGTAGATGTATCAATGTGTCTTTCGAGAAATTTCTTAAATTCCACATAACTGGGTGGACTCTCGTATGAGCAAAAGTATTCACCGTGATAAGTGTTTTTTCAGATGGAATGCGACCAGATGCGTTTCACCTCTGCTACTGTCATCTGTTTGATAAGAATGCTTTGAGATTCTCTGACAGTCTCAACTTAGGCAGTTGGTCTCCAGCATATGAACACATTTCTCGTATATGGATTAAGCAACAAAATCCAATCCAGTTGACTCGTGTTCATCGCAGCTAGAAATCGGTCAATACATTTCTGTCGCTTTCAATTTCCATAATGTTGTTGTATTCCATATAAATCAAAATGAATATAGTCTCCGTCAATGCCTGTCTGAACTAATCGTCTTGTATCAAATCGAAGTGATATTTACTGGCTAGTGTAGTGTACCCTTGTGGATATTCATCTCGAGTTAAGGCAATGCTTTGGTGCATTCACAGGAATGTTCGTTGACGAAATCCATGATGTTCAGTCAAATATATTAGGAGATCTTTTCCTCTTTGGAAGATGTGACGCGTCTAGTCATTGTCTTCTTCTCTTTGATGCCGCATCCACAACCTGTTTGAGAGGGTCTTCTAAATTAATTGTCCAGTACCAAGTTAGTATTTTAACAGTGTATTTTGTCAATGTGTTGTCTGAGAAAGCATCAATCAAGGCATTACTCGTCGTGTCTGTGAGGCGCGTGTATAAACGTTTCAAGTCCTCGATCCAAAAATTAAATCAGACGTCATACCTAGGCCATTTCACAAAATATTATACATGCCTTTCATGCTCTCTTTTGCAAAGCACTATCTCCGCGAGGTACAATACATCGTCATCCTTCATAGTTCTTCTTAGTAGAAAATACCTTCCAAACTTTTGCTATTGTAATCAGAAATCGTGTAAACTTGGTTGCGTATTGAGACATCCAGTGACAATGAACACATCTTTGGGTCAATTTGGCAAGTATTCTTATATGAAAATGTATTTGGTTTTACTGATTCCAGACCCTGCATCGATGGTGAGTTTATAATACCTCTTCTTCTTCTCCTATATCTCCGGTCCTTATCATCGTACCAGGAATGATGGAATGCATCATATTATAAAGTTATTACGAAGATACCTCAAAGTATGCATGAAGACAGTACAGCGGCAGTATCGACCGACGCGCAGCGGAGGTCGATGCGACAGCGTACTGTCTGAGTGCATACTTTGAGGTATCTTCGTAATAACCTTATTATTATACATCTTTTCCCTTCAAGGATACATCATGGAAATGCCGAAATCCAAGAAATTTAGAACAGAATCAGCGAACTTCTTTGTACGGAGTCCGGTCAAATCCTGGTGGCAGCCATGTTTGTTTTTATTAATAGAGGACGCTTACGCGCGTAATTATTCCATATTTGGAATTCGCATTTCCAAATTTGATAGTATGAAAATACCCCGTAAAATACCGCAAAATTACGGCACGCTGTAACTTATGGCGTTACGGTGACAGATGTATAATAATGTCTAATAATGGCAGGTACTAGTAGGTCAATGTGCTGTTCTTCGGAAAATATCTGAACATATTTTTCTTGATTGTTTTGTTGTGCCTCTTCATGACAATGGCATTAGCTTCTTTTTTTTCTTTTTCATGAGTCGTCTCTCTTGTCTTTCAAAGGTATGACAAAAGCATATTTTGAGAAGAAAAACGTCAATGCACGTCAACAAGAACTTGTACCCTACATTGTATCAAAGAGAGGTTGCATAGATCTGCCTCTACTGCTCGTCTACTTGGAAAATCACTATCCTTTTTCTTTTAAAGGAATGCCAAGCGGGTATATGTAGGGTATATATGTCTTGTCTACTCAGACACTTCCTCACATCTGACTTGGTTATCTTCTCTCCTCTTTGTGTTTTTATAGTGACGTCAGGGGCATTTAAACCCCATAACCTCTCGGACTTGGGCATTGTAAAACAGTTCTCCTAGGATGACGTCCATCATCATTGTTTACGGCCAGGGTTATTTCACAGGTGCAGAGACAGTGGATACAATCGATAAACAGAAGCAAAGTGGAACAACAGGGATCTATCACGACCGCCTGTACCGAGAGGAAGTGAGAAAGGGGTGGTGCGATGACGTTCTATATCATATGCCACCCAATGTATCAGAGATGAATGGGCGTGGGCTGTGCCTCTGAGGAGCCTTCTCCTTGGGTGTGCTGCTGTGCATGTAAGACAATCGTTCCGCACTGCCGACAAAGCCATGAGTAATGTTTGACATTTTTGATTACTTTAACAAATTCTTTCCACCTAATGGGGTTGAAATTCTTCCTTTTGCGCAAGAAATCATTGATGAGAGTTTGTTGTTGTTGACAGTGCCTGGATAAGCTTCATGTAACTGAATAACTTTCACACAGACACTGTATTAAGTCACTAGTTCCATTGAATATCCACTTTTGTTGATTCCAGTTGGCTTTGTGTAATACTGAGAGGATATTCGCATACTTTCACATGAAGGCTGGCTTATTGAAATGGTTGACGATGGAAGACTGTCTCTTTTAGACGTTTCTCGTGCACACTATCAGTATTTGAGATAAAACAATGTTCGGTCAATGCGTACATACTCTGGAGTGTCTGGCCTCAAATCCACAATGAGGTACCTGTGAGGTTCTCGCATGGCGTCATGCTTTCTGAACGAATTTAACACTTAAAATGGCTGTAACAGTTCCAAATTTAAATGTATTATCGTTTCGTTAAAAGTTAAATATAGTGCATAATATGAAGTTCCCGTCATTTCTTTTTTCCACCATGTTTCTTTTTTATTATTTACGTACAGCCTTGCTAAATCTTGCTAAGCATTCAAAAGAGAGAATATTTGCACCTGTTATCTATATTATAAATTCGTTTGTATAAGTATGTTCCACTATTCACAGTTCTACAAAATTTTAACAGTATATAATCAATTCCTAATTTCCGAGTTACTATTTTTCTCACGAAATTCAATAGAGGGCGTTCTAAAAGTACCCGGATGACAGTCCGTTCAACGTTCGTGGTGGGGTTGAAATTTGAGCGGCGTCTGCTGTAAGCAATATACTCAACGCCAGTGGATACGAATGCGTCGTCGGGAACCTGAGTGGACGCCAAACTATATTCCTGGGTTTGTTCACGGCATTTTCCATCCCGCGCCAGTATTTTGTTAGTTAAATAACTGGAGACAGCCGTCTTTCAACCGCAGTTATACATCGATTGAAAAACAAAGACTTCCCGAGATGAGCGCAAACGAAAACATTGAGCCGGATTTGATGAATAATTCGCTCGTTGCCGATTGATCTTCTTGTTCAGAATCCTTATGATGGCTTTTGTTTCGAAGTTGAAGTTAAAATGACTACGGAAGGAAAAAAAACATGTGTCCATTTATGATAACTGCATCTGCTGATCGCCTGGTGAATCATATTAAATCAAACTTACACTACACAGTTACAAACACCAGAAACTATTTTAGAGTTTGATTTAATAATAAACCATGGCTTGTAAGGATTTTCTTCATGGATCATTGCCGTATACACTCTGCCATAATGAAAATAAATTCTGTATTCTGCACATGATGAAGCTTTACAGGAAGTAAATAACCATTATCAAGTCGATATTCTTTCAGTCTGGCTGTTGTCCAGTGACTTCGATGCAACAAATATGCGAACATATCAGCTATTTCAAACAAAGGCAAAGTATGAAGGTTTTTTTGACAAGTTTTAACGTTACACGGATCTACCAGAGTTATCGTCGACTCACTGTGTTTTACAGTACGACGACGATTGTTTGACTTTTGGCGAACATTTAACTCGTTTGCTAACTCAACAAGTTCAAAAAGTTTAGCTTTACGAACATTGCTGCAAGTTATACCACGATCCTGAAGAAATTTGCGGAGTTCTGGAACTTTTTTGCTTTTCCAATCTATTGATTTACGCATGTAAGAATACAGAACTTCAATAAAAACAACCCCACTCAGACTCGTCATACGGGTATTTTGAATGCGCCCTCTAGCGGAATTCCGTAGAAAACTAACAACTCGAAAGTTAGGAATTGGATAATAAAAAGCAAAAAAAAATCACTCCCAAGTGCCCACGAACCTGCATCTCTACCTTACATTTGCATAGCCAGAATGTTGACGATGCACCATCAGGTTTTTTAAACACAAAAATGTAGTGTGTATTGAGAGTGATGCTTTTATATTGCCTGCCCCGATGAAAGATATTTTGCAGAATCAATATCATGGATAGATTTTGAGATGTCATGGATATCATGGATAGGTGAGATTCCTATTAGCAGGATCGATAATCTATCGATAATCGATAATCCTTCTATAGAATTAATTTGAGGGGTCATTTTCTGCATAGGCTGACTGAAACACATTGTAGCACCATTAGATGACATCCGGGTAATGACACTGTGGAATTGTTCAAATATCTTTTGACAAAATTGTTTTGCCCGACTGTGTGGGTCTGTATATGAGAGAGGTAAATTGGTGTTTCATTCTTGAATCCATAATGATATGATATGACCTCACTTGTTATCACGTTTTATATGTTCTCCACTGCACAGCATCCAGTTTAAAACAAAATAAAGCAGTACACATGAGCCAAAATAGGTGAGTGACAGAACTATGTCTGTTTTGGTAGAGCTAATGTCAATGTGACTGTCAAACTATAACTCAACAATAGATTTTTTAAATAGGCAATATTTTACAGTCAAATACTTTGCATGCAAGATCAGGCTGCAGTCCCCCCAACCTCATAATGTTTTTTTCCAAACAAAATAGTGCTTTTCTAGCTCGCGCCGAGATTTGATAAATCGATACGTACAACATCACTTCGTACATATCTTCTATTTCCGGAAAAGTGTTATATAATCTAAGAAATAATTTTCGACATCGATGGCGGTTATCATACATTATAGTCATAAACACAATCAGATGTTAGATGTAACATTGATTATTTAAATAAATCTAGAACAATCGACATGAAAGTATAATTGTTATATACAGCTGCAGCAATTAAAAAAAATAGTGAAGCCCACTGAATATTTAGTATTACATTGTGTGGATATTTATGGTTCTAATTTCAATATAAACCACGAGGGGTGCTAAAACTTGCTAGGCGGCCTTTCATGCTTACATGATAGAGGTACTGGACCCAAATATTACACACTTTAAATACTCCCAAATAGACCATCCAGCCGGACACCAAGGTGCCCTCCTCTCCATTCCCTATGTTACCTGTTATTCACTAACAGCTGCAGGAGATGAACGTATTACGTAGTTCCTATGGAATATCATAAATAACATTGGAAGTAACAACATGTATTTTCTCTTAGGTAGGACATACGCCCATATCGTTGAAACGCAAAGTGTACCTGATTTCCTATCAATATGGTGATATATTTCCAAATATATTTTTTATGAATCGCTCAGCAACAGCATAATAGTAAATTAGTGTTAATCTTATAAAACTGTCATTATACCTTTATAAACGGATTAAAAACATCTTGTGCAATATGCCAAGACGTCGCATATCACTCATATTGCAATTGTAGTCCAAGCTTATTTGCTTCTGCTGTAATTTTCTTGTCAAAATATTCGTTTTGTGCCACAGTGAAATGATATTTCCAGTCACCAACCTCGCCTTTACGCAGAAACTTCATATTTTCGCGCGATGTTCCTTCATCCCGAATAGCTAGTGTTTGTACATCGGTCTGTGAAGCCCTCATGGCATCTAAGCTGCATTGAGACACCACGTGGTCCAACATATCATCAGAGAGAGGACGCTCAAGAAAATCGGCCACTTTAACCAATACAGACTTCAAATCTCGTTTCATATCTTCAAATGTCACGTGTAATACGTTGTCTTCCAAGCCAAACTGATTCCATCCCCAGACGTTATCCAACCATGGTCCGAAGGGCACCTGTCCTTCAACGAATGCCTTGACCCACTCCTCCCAGGTCAGATGCATCTCGATGAATTGAAGCGATTGAAAAAACTTGAAGGATGACACACATACATCTTTAGGATTTCGTGTTACATGGATTATTTTGCATTTTCTGTTGCCTTTCCTCCATGATGTATGGAAAAACTGCTGGGGTACGTGACAAATCATCAAACGAGGTGACTGCATTTCATGAAATGTACTCTTCACTGCCTTCACCATACTGCCATATAAACCTGGGACTGAGTCTGTTTTCTCAAACCAAACCCCGGGCCGTGCAACTCGGTCTACTGGTTTCAGCTTCCAATTGAGGTTGTCGTACATCTGTGACACAGCGTGCAACATCCATAGCGTGCCTGATTTGGGAAACGTTTGTATGATGACGTCATCATCTCGAATGTCCCATCGGTCGATTCGTCTCTCTTTCACTGCATCTATGTCATGAAATCTGTCTATAAAATAACACCCATCGTGCTCAAATACAGGCCAGTTGGTATGCGCCATTTCGATCTACTTCACCCGCTGAATGCGTATTCAAACACGTCGTATTTTGAAATGACCTATCGGAATTAACCTGGAGTGCATTTATGTTAAGGCAGTATTTTGGTATTTTGGTACCCTCAAAAGTTAAAACCGATGTTATTTCGCATTTTGATAATATTTTTTTGCACAAATCAATAAAACTAAAAATTCTAAATAATTATGGACAGTTTGTATATAATTTGAAGTAATTTTTCATGTTTAATTTATCTTTTCTTTTTTTTGTGCATCTTGTCCGATCAAATTGTCATCTTTTTGACACATTCATACTAACTTAGGAAGGTATTAAAACCAGCCGTCCTGGCAGCCATAGTTTTAACGGTGCTCAACCATGGATTTTTTCATTGCTCAATATTATTAATTTTTGAACACTTTGGTGTTAGGATTATGAACACTGGCTTTGTGTTCGGGGAACTGATGAGGAATGCGTGCTCAGTGTGTTTGACTAGTGTCAGGCATGACCATGCTATTTTGAACTGTTTCATTTATAAAAAAAAAAAAAAAAAAAATATATCGATAATATTCCAAATTATATAAAATCGCGTTTGTTCAAAAGACCTCACACTAAAAACTATTTGTGACCTCGCTCTAGCAGAAAAGGAATTAACCTAAAGCGCATTATAGTATTTTTAATAATTGTCGACATCGATGGAAGTTATCATACATTATAGTCACTATAATTATAAACACAATCTGATGAGTTAGATGTGACATTGATATTTTAAATAAATCTAGAATAATCGACATAACAGTATAATTGTTATTCACAGCTGTAGCAAGGTGTTACTCACAGTAGTAGTGGTTCAATACCAGAAAAAAATAGTGAAGCCCGCTGAATATTTATTATTACATTGTGTGGATATTTATGGGATCAGCGGTGCTAAAACTCGCTTGGCGGCCTTTTCATGCTTACATGATAGCGGCACTGGACCCAAATATTACACACTTTAAATACTCCCAAATAGACCATTCATCACCACCTAATTACCATCCAGCCAGACACCAAGGTGCCCTCCTTTCAATTCCCTTCTCTAATTACATTTACTTGCATCTCTGTTAAATTCCTAGGCATGGCAAATGAACATTTTTTTGTATTTTTTGGATGGCATTACCGTGAAGTGATAAATCGTATTTTGGGGGGAATTTGCGTGAATAAATTATTTGTTTAATAGGGAAACGTCATAAAATACACGTAAGTAAAAAATACATGTAATATTAGAATAATGCTTGCATGCAAATATTTCGAGGTTAAAATAATTTTTGGCGTGATGGTGTACAAAATAAAATTTAAAAAAATATTATAAAACCGAGGCACATATAAGAGAGAATAGTCATAATAAAAATATTATTTGCATGCAAATAATGTGTTATTTTGTCTTCCAATGAGTGAAGTAGTCTATACTTTTTATTAATTCTTTCTTTTCACACCAGAATCACAGTCGCTTATTATCTGACAAAAGAATATAAAATTGATGGTTACATAAATAAGATGTGAGTTATATATAAATCACCTAGTAAAATTGTATAGAAAAAATATTTGTCATAAAGAGATAGATTGAGTTCCGTGGAGTTCTTGATATATCTGTTCACATAAATGTATATCGTGCATGAAAGAGTCAACTACGGAGTACGTGTGGTGCCCAACATCTGACAGAACGTATTGGCCACTGTTGAATACGTTGCTTAAAGTATACAATAATTGTAGATGTATCAATGTGTCTTTCGAGAAATTTCTTAAATTCCACATAACTGGGTGGACTCTCGTATGAGCAAAAGTATTCACCGTGATAAGTGTTTTTTCAGATGGAATGCGACCAGATGCGTTTCACCTCTGCTACTGTCATCTGTTTGATAAGAATGCTTTGAGATTCTTTGACAGTCTCAACTTAGGCAGTTGGTCTCCAGCATATGAACACATTTCTCGTATATGGATTAAGCAACAAAATCCAATCCAGTTGACTCGTGTTCATCGCAGCTAGAAATCGGTCAATACATTTCTGTCGCTTTCAATTTCCATAATGTTGTTGTATTCCATATAAATCAAAATGAATATAGTCTCCGTCAATGCCTGTCTGAACTAATCGTCTTGTATCAAATCGAAGTGATATTTACTGGCTAGTGTAGTGTACCCTTGTGGATATTCATCTCGAGTTAAGGCAATGCCTTGGTGCTATCACAGGAATGTTCGTTGACGAAATCCATGATGTTCAGTCAAATATATTAGGAGATCTTTTCCTCTTTGGAAGATGTGACGCGTCTAGTCATTGTCTTCTTCTCTTTGATGCCGCATCCACAACCTGTTTGAGAGGGTCTTCTAAATTAATTGTCCAGTACCAAGTTAGTATTTTAACAGTGTATTTTGTCAATGTGTTGTCTGAGAAAGCATCAATCAAGGCATTACTCGTCGTGTCTGTGAGGCGCGTGTATAAACGTTTCAAGTCCTCGATCCAAAAATTAAATCAGACGTCATACCTAGGCCATTTCACAAAATATTATACATGCCTTTCATGCTCTCTTTTGCAAAGCACTATCTCCGCGAGGTACAATACATCGTCATCCTTCATAGTTCTTCTTAGTAGAAAATACCTTCCAAACTTTTGCTATTGTAATCAGAAATCGTGTAAACTTGGTTGCGTATTGAGACATCCAGTGACAATGAACACATCTTTGGGTCAATTTGGCAAGTATTCTTATATGAAAATGTATTTGGTTTTACTGATTCCAGACCCTGCATCGATGGTGAGTTTATAATACCTCTTCTTCTTCTCCTATATCTCCGGTCCTTATCATCGTACCAGGAATGATGGAATGCATCATATTATAAAGTTATTACGAAGATACCTCAAAGTATGCATGAAGACAGTACAGCGGCAGTATCGACCGACGCGCAGCGGAGGTCGATGCGACAGCGTACTGTCTGAGTGCATACTTTGAGGTATCTTCGTAATAACCTTATTATTATACACCTTTTCCCTTCAAGGATACATCATGGAAATGCCGAAATCCAAGACATTTAGAACAGAATCAGCGAACTTCTTTGTACGGAGTCCGGTCAAATCCTGGTGGCAGCCATGTTTGTTTTTATTAATAGAGGACGCTTACGCGCGTAATTATTCCATATTTGGAATTCGCATTTCCAAATTTGGTAGTATGAAAATACCCCGTAAAATACCGCAAAATTACGGCACGCTGTAACTTATGGCGTTACGGTGACAGATGTATAATAATGTCTAATACTGGCAGGTACTAGTAGGTCAATGTGCTGTTCTTCGGAAAATATCTGAACATATTTTTCTTGATTGTTTTGTTGTGCCTCTTCATGACAATGGCATTAGCTTCTTTTTTTTCTTTTTCATGAGTCGTCTCTCTTGTCTTTCAAAGGTATGACAAAAGCATATTTTGAGAAGAAAAACGTCAATGCACGTCAACAAGAACTTGTACCCTACATTGTATCAAAGAGAGGTTGCATAGATCTGCCTCTACTGCTCGTCTACTTGGAAAATCACTATCCTTTTTCTTTTAAAGGAATGCCAAGCGGGTATATGTAGGGTATATATGTCTTGTCTACTCAGACACTTCCTCACATCTGACTTGGTTATCTTCTCTCCTCTTTGTGTTTAAAATAGTGACGTCAGGGGCATTTAAACCCCATAACCTCTCGGACTTGGGCATTGTAAAACAGTTCTCCTAGGATGACGTTCATCATCATTGTTTACGGCCAGGGTTATTTCACAGGTGCAGAGACAGTGGATACAATCGATAAACAGAAGCAAAGTGGAACAACAGGGATCTATCACGACAGCCTGTACCGAGAGGAAGTGAGAAAGGGGTGGTGCGATGACGTTCTATATCATATGCCACCCAATGTATCAGAGATGAATGGACGTGGGCTTTGCCTCTGAGGAGCCTTCTCCTTGGGTGTGCTGCTGTGCATGTAAGACAATCGTTCCGCACTGCCGACAAAGCCATGAGTAATGTTTGACATTTTTGATTACTTTAACAAATTCTTTCCACCTAATGGGGTTGAAATTCTTCCTTTTGCGCAAGAAATCATTGATGAGAGTTTGTTGTTGTTGACAGTGCCTGGATAAGCTTCATGTAACTCAATAACTTTCACACAGACACTGTATTAAGTCACTAATTCCATTGAATATCCACTTTTGTTGATTCCAGTTGGCTTTGTGTAATACTGAGAGGATATTCGCATACTTTCACATGAAGGCTGGCTTATTGAAATGGTTGACGATGGAAGACTGTCTCTTTTAGACGTTTCTCGTGCACACTATCAGTATTTGAGATAAAACAATGTTCGGTCAATGCGTACATACTCCGGAGTGTCTGGCCTCAAATCCACAATGAGGTACCTGTGAGGTTCTCGCATGGCGTCATGCTTTCTGAACGAATTTAACACTTAAAATGGCTGTAACAGTTCCAAATTTAAATGTATTATCGTTTCGTTAAAAGTTAAATATAGTGCATAATATGAAGTTCCCGTCATTTCTTTTTTCCACCATGTTTCTTTTTTATTATTTACGTACAGCCTTGCTAAATCTTGCTAAGCATTCAAAAGAGAGAATATTTGCACCTGTTATCTATATTATAAATTCGTTTGTATAAGTATGTTCCACTATTCACAGTTCTACAAAATTTTAACAGTATATAATCAATTCCTAATTTCCGAGTTACTATTTTTCTCACGAAATTCAATAGAGGGCGTTCTCAAAGTACCCGGATGACAGTCCGTTCAACGTTCGTGGTGGGGTTGAAATTTGAGCGGCGTCTGCTGTAAGCAATATACTCAACGCCAGTGGATACGAATGCGTCGTCGGGAACCTGAGTGGACGCCAAACTATATTCCTGGGTTTGTTCACGGCATTTTCCATCCCGCGCCAGTATTTTGTTAGTTAAATAACTGGAGACAGCCGTCTTTCAACCGCAGTTATACATCGATTGAAAAACAAAGACTTCCCGAGATGAGCGCAAACGAAAACATTGAGCCGGATTTGATGAATAATTCGCTCGTTGCCGATTGATCTTCTTGTTCAGAATCCTTATGATGGCTTTTGTTTCGAAGTTGAAGTTAAAATGACTACGGAAGGAAAAAAAACATGTGTCCATTTATGATAACTGCATCTGCTGATCGCCTGGTGAATCATATTAAATCAAACTTACACTACACAGTTACAAACACCAGAAACTATTTTAGAGTTTGATTTAATAATAAACCATGGCTTGTAAGGATTTTCTTCATGGATCATTGCCGTATACACTCTGCCATAATGAAAATAAATTCTGTATTCTGCACATGATGAAGCTTTACAGGAAGTAAATAACCATTATCAAGTCGATATTCTTTCAGTCTGGCTGTTGTCCAGTCACTTCGATGCAACAAATATGCGAACATATCAGCTATTTCAAACAAAGGCAAAGTATGAAGGTTTTCTTGACAAGTTTTAACGTTACACGGATCTACTAGAGTTATCGTCGACTCACTGTGTTTTACAGTACGACGACGATTGTTTGACTTTTGGCGAACATTTAACTCGTTTGCTAACTCAACAAGTTCAAAAAGTTTAGCTTTACGAACATTGCTGCAAGTTATACCACGATCCTGAAGAAATTTGCGGAGTTCTGGAACTTTTTTGCTTTTCCAATCTATTGATTTACGCATGTAAGAATACAGAACTTCAATAAAAACAACCCCACTCAGGCTCGTCATACGGGTATTTTGAATGCGCCCTCTAGCGGAATTCCGTAGAAAACTAACAACTCGAAAGTTAGGAATTGGATAATAAAAAGCAAAAAAAAATCACTCCCAAGTGCCCACGAACCTGCATCTCTACCTTACATTTGCATAGCCAGAATGTTGACGATGCACCATCAGGTTTTTTAAACACAAAAATGTAGTGTGTATTGAGAGTGATGCTTTTATATTGCCTGCCCCGATGAAAGATATTTTGCAGAATCAATATCATGGATAGATTTTGAGATGTCATGGATATCATGGATAGGTGAGATTCCTATTAGCAGGATCGATAATCTATCGATAATCGATAATCCTTCTATAGAATTAATTTGAGGGGTCATTTTCTGCATAGGCTGACTGAAACACATTGTAGCACCATTAGATGACATCCGGGTAATGACACTGTGGAATTGTTCAAATATCTTTTGACAAAATTGTTTTGCCCGACTGTGTGGGTCTGTATATGAGAGAGGTAAATTGGTGTTTCATTCTTGAATCCATAATGATATGATATGACCTCACTTGTTATCACGTTTTATATGTTCTCCACTGCACAGCATCCAGTTTAAAACAAAATAAAGCAGTACACATGAGCCAAAATAGGTGAGTGACAGAACTATGTCTGTTTTGGTAGAGCTAATGTCAATGTGACTGTCAAACTATAACTCAACAATAGATTTTTTAAATAGGCAATATTTTACAGTCAAATACTTTGCATGCAAGATCAGGCTGCAGTCCCCCCAACCTCATAATGTTTTTTTCCAAACAAAATAGTGCTTTTCTAGCTCGCGCCGAGATTTGATAAATCGATACGTACAACATCACTTCGTACATATCTTCTATTTCCGGAAAAGTGTTATATAATCTAAGAAATAATTTTCGACATCGATGGCGGTTATCATACATTATAGTCATAAACACAATCAGATGTTAGATGTAACATTGATTATTTAAATAAATCTAGAACAATCGACATGAAAGTATAATTGTTATATACAGCTGCAGCAATTAAAAAAAATAGTGAAGCCCACTGAATATTTAGTATTACATTGTGTGGATATTTATGGTTCTAATTTCAATATAAACCACGAGGGGTGCTAAAACTTGCTAGGCGGCCTTTCATGCTTACATGATAGAGGTACTGGACCCAAATATTACACACTTTAAATACTCCCAAATAGACCATCCAGCCGGACACCAAGGTGCCCTCCTCTCCATTCCCTATGTTACCTGTTATTCACTAACAGCTGCAGGAGATGAACGTATTACGTAGTTCCTATGGAATATCATAAATAACATTGGAAGTAACAACATGTATTTTCTCTTAGGTAGGACATACGCCCATATCGTTGAAACGCAAAGTGTACCTGATTTCCTATCAATATGGTGATATATTTCCAAATATATTTTTTATGAATCGCTCAGCAACAGCATAATAGTAAATTAGTGTTAATCTTATAAAACTGTCATTATACCTTTATAAACGGATTAAAAACATCTTGTGCAATATGCCAAGACGTCGCATATCACTCATATTGCAATTGTAGTCCAAGCTTATTTGCTTCTGCTGTAATTTTCTTGTCAAAATATTCGTTTTGTGCCACAGTGAAATGATATTTCCAGTCACCAACCTCGCCTTTACGCAGAAACTTCATATTTTCGCGCGATGTTCCTTCATCCCGAATAGCTAGTGTTTGTACATCGGTCTGTGAAGCCCTCATGGCATCTAAGCTGCATTGAGACACCACGTGGTCCAACATATCATCAGAGAGAGGACGCTCAAGAAAATCGGCCACTTTAACCAATACAGACTTCAAATCTCGTTTCATATCTTCAAATGTCACGTGTAATACGTTGTCTTCCAAGCCAAACTGATTCCATCCCCAGACGTTATCCAACCATGGTCCGAAGGGCACCTGTCCTTCAACGAATGCCTTGACCCACTCCTCCCAGGTCAGATGCATCTCGATGAATTGAAGCGATTGAAAAAACTTGAAGGATGACACACATACATCTTTAGGATTTCGTGTTACATGGATTATTTTGCATTTTCTGTTGCCTTTCCTCCATGATGTATGGAAAAACTGCTGGGGTACGTGACAAATCATCAAACGAGGTGACTGCATTTCATGAAATGTACTCTTCACTGCCTTCACCATACTGCCATATAAACCTGGGACTGAGTCTGTTTTCTCAAACCAAACCCCGGGCCGTGCAACTCGGTCTACTGGTTTCAGCTTCCAATTGAGGTTGTCGTACATCTGTGACACAGCGTGCAACATCCATAGCGTGCCTGATTTGGGAAACGTTTGTATGATGACGTCATCATCTCGAATGTCCCATCGGTCGATTCGTCTCTCTTTCACTGCATCTATGTCATGAAATCTGTCTATAAAATAACACCCATCGTGCTCAAATACAGGCCAGTTGGTATGCGCCATTTCGATCTACTTCACCCGCTGAATGCGTATTCAAACACGTCGTATTTTGAAATGACCTATCGGAATTAACCTGGAGTGCATTTATGTTAAGGCAGTATTTTGGTATTTTGGTACCCTCAAAAGTTAAAACCGATGTTACTTCGCATTTTGATAATATTTTTTTGCACAAATCAATAAAACTAAAAATTCTAAATAATTATGGACAGTTTGTATATAATTTGAAGTAATTTTTCATGTTTAATTTATCTTTTCTTTTTTTTTGTGCATCTTGTCCGATCAAATTGTCATCTTTTTGACACATTCATACTAACTTAGGAAGGTATTAAAACCAGCCGTCCTGGCAGCCATAGTTTTAACGGTGCTCAACCATGGATTTTTTCATTGCTCAATATTATTAATTTTTGAACACTTTGGTGTTAGGATTATGAACACTGGCTTTGTGTTCGGGGAACTGATGAGGAATGCGTGCTCAGTATGTTTGACTAGTGTCAGGCATGACCATGCTATTTTGAACTGTTTCATTTATAAAAAAAAAAAAAACAAATATATCGATAATATTCCAAATTATATAAAATCGCGTTTGTTCAAAAGACCTCACACTAAAAACTATTTGTGACCTCGCTCTAGCAGAAAAGGAATTAACCTAAAGCGCATTATAGTATTTTTAATAATTGTCGACATCGATGGAGGTTATCATACATTATAGTCACTATAATTATAAACACAATCTGATGAGTTAGATGTGACATTGATATTTTAAATAAATCTAGAATAATCGACATAACAGTATAATTGTTATTCACAGCTGTAGCAAGGTGTTACTCACAGTAGTAGTGGTTCAATACCAGAAAAAAATAGTGAAGCCCGCTGAATATTTATTATTACATTGTGTGGATATTTATGGGATCGGCGGTGCTAAAACTCGCTTGGCGGCCTTTTCATGCTTACATGATAGCGGCACTGGACCCAAATATTACACACTTTAAATACTCCAAAATAGACCATTCATCACCACCTAATTACCATCCAGCCAGACACAAAGGTGCCCTCCTTTCAATTCCCTTCTCTAATTACATTTACTTGCATCTCTGTTAAATTCCTAGGCATGGCAAATGAACATTTTTTTTGTATTTTTTGGATGGCATTACCGTGAAGTGATAAATCGTATTTTGGGGGGAATTTGCATGAATAAATTATTTGTTTAATAGGGAAACGTCATAAAATACACGTAAGTAAAAATACAGGTAATGTTAGAATAATGCTTGCATGCAAATATTTCGAGGTTAAAATAATTTTTGGCGTGATGGTGTACAAAATAAAATTTAAAAAAATATTATAAAACCGAGGCACATATAAGAGAGAATAGTCATAATAAAAATATTATTTGCATGCAAATAATGTGTTATTTTGTCTTCCAATGAGTGAAGTAGTCTATACTTTTTATTAATTCTTTCTTTTCACACCAGAATCACAGTCGCTTATTATCTGACAAAAGAATATAAAATTGATGGTTACATAAATAAGATGTGAGTTATATATAAATCACCTAGTAAAATTGTATAGAAAAAATATTTGTCATAAAGAGATAGATTGAGTTCCGTGGAGTTCTTGATATATCTGTTCACATAAATGTATATCGTGCATGAAAGAGTCAACTACGGAGTACGTGTGGTGCCCCAACATCTGACAGAACGTATTGGCCACTGTTGAATACGTTGCTTAAAGTATACAATAATTGTAGATGTATCAATGTGTCTTTCGAGAAATTTCTTAAATTCCACATAACTGGGTGGACTCTCGTATGAGCAAAAGTATTCACCGTGATAAGTGTTTTTTCAGATGGAATGCGACCAGATGCGTTTCACCTCTGCTACTGTCATCTGTTTGATAAGAATGCTTTGAGATTCTCTGACAGTCTCAACTTAGGCAGTTGGTCTCCAGCATATGAACACATTTCTCGTATATGGATTAAGCAACAAAATCCAATCCAGTTGACTCGTGTTCATCGCAGCTAGAAATCGGTCAATACATTTCTGTCGCTTTCAATTTCCATAATGTTGTTGTATTCCATATAAATCAAAATGAATATAGTCTCCGTCAATGCCTGTCTGAACTAATCGTCTTGTATCAAATCGAAGTGATATTTACTGGCTAGTGTAGTGTACCCTTGTGGATATTCATCTCGAGTTAAGGCAATGCTTTGGTGCATTCACAGGAATGTTCGTTGACGAAATCCATGATGTTCAGTCAAATATATTAGGAGATCTTTTCCTCTTTGGAAGATGTGACGCGTCTAGTCATTGTCTTCTTCTCTTTGATGCCGCATCCACAACCTGTTTGAGAGGGTCTTCTAAATTAATTGTCCAGTACCAAGTTAGTATTTTAACAGTGTATTTTGTCAATGTGTTGTCTGAGAAAGCATCAATCAAGGCATTACTCGTCGTGTCTGTGAGGCGCGTGTATAAACGTTTCAAGTCCTCGATCCAAAAATTAAATCAGACGTCATACCTAGGCCATTTCACAAAATATTATACATGCCTTTCATGCTCTCTTTTGCAAAGCACTATCTCCGCGAGGTACAATACATCGTCATCCTTCATAGTTCTTCTTAGTAGAAAATACCTTCCAAACTTTTGCTATTGTAATCAGAAATCGTGTAAACTTGGTTGCGTATTGAGACATCCAGTGACAATGAACACATCTTTGGGTCAATTTGGCAAGTATTCTTATATGAAAATGTATTTGGTTTTACTGATTCCAGACCCTGCATCGATGGTGAGTTTATAATACCTCTTCTTCTTCTCCTATATCTCCGGTCCTTATCATCGTACCAGGAATGATGGAATGCATCATATTATAAAGTTATTACGAAGATACCTCAAAGTATGCATGAAGACAGTACAGCGGCAGTATCGACCGACGCGCAGCGGAGGTCGATGCGACAGCGTACTGTCTGAGTGCATACTTTGAGGTATCTTCGTAATAACCTTATTATTATACATCTTTTCCCTTCAAGGATACATCATGGAAATGCCGAAATCCAAGAAATTTAGAACAGAATCAGCGAACTTCTTTGTACGGAGTCCGGTCAAATCCTGGTGGCAGCCATGTTTGTTTTTATTAATAGAGGACGCTTACGCGCGTAATTATTCCATATTTGGAATTCGCATTTCCAAATTTGATAGTATGAAAATACCCCGTAAAATACCGCAAAATTACGGCACGCTGTAACTTATGGCGTTACGGTGACAGATGTATAATAATGTCTAATAATGGCAGGTACTAGTAGGTCAATGTGCTGTTCTTCGGAAAATATCTGAACATATTTTTCTTGATTGTTTTGTTGTGCCTCTTCATGACAATGGCATTAGCTTCTTTTTTTTCTTTTTCATGAGTCGTCTCTCTTGTCTTTCAAAGGTATGACAAAAGCATATTTTGAGAAGAAAAACGTCAATGCACGTCAACAAGAACTTGTACCCTACATTGTATCAAAGAGAGGTTGCATAGATCTGCCTCTACTGCTCGTCTACTTGGAAAATCACTATCCTTTTTCTTTTAAAGGAATGCCAAGCGGGTATATGTAGGGTATATATGTCTTGTCTACTCAGACACTTCCTCACATCTGACTTGGTTATCTTCTCTCCTCTTTGTGTTTTTATAGTGACGTCAGGGGCATTTAAACCCCATAACCTCTCGGACTTGGGCATTGTAAAACAGTTCTCCTAGGATGACGTCCATCATCATTGTTTACGGCCAGGGTTATTTCACAGGTGCAGAGACAGTGGATACAATCGATAAACAGAAGCAAAGTGGAACAACAGGGATCTATCACGACCGCCTGTACCGAGAGGAAGTGAGAAAGGGGTGGTGCGATGACGTTCTATATCATATGCCACCCAATGTATCAGAGATGAATGGGCGTGGGCTGTGCCTCTGAGGAGCCTTCTCCTTGGGTGTGCTGCTGTGCATGTAAGACAATCGTTCCGCACTGCCGACAAAGCCATGAGTAATGTTTGACATTTTTGATTACTTTAACAAATTCTTTCCACCTAATGGGGTTGAAATTCTTCCTTTTGCGCAAGAAATCATTGATGAGAGTTTGTTGTTGTTGACAGTGCCTGGATAAGCTTCATGTAACTGAATAACTTTCACACAGACACTGTATTAAGTCACTAGTTCCATTGAATATCCACTTTTGTTGATTCCAGTTGGCTTTGTGTAATACTGAGAGGATATTCGCATACTTTCACATGAAGGCTGGCTTATTGAAATGGTTGACGATGGAAGACTGTCTCTTTTAGACGTTTCTCGTGCACACTATCAGTATTTGAGATAAAACAATGTTCGGTCAATGCGTACATACTCTGGAGTGTCTGGCCTCAAATCCACAATGAGGTACCTGTGAGGTTCTCGCATGGCGTCATGCTTTCTGAACGAATTTAACACTTAAAATGGCTGTAACAGTTCCAAATTTAAATGTATTATCGTTTCGTTAAAAGTTAAATATAGTGCATAATATGAAGTTCCCGTCATTTCTTTTTTCCACCATGTTTCTTTTTTATTATTTACGTACAGCCTTGCTAAATCTTGCTAAGCATTCAAAAGAGAGAATATTTGCACCTGTTATCTATATTATAAATTCGTTTGTATAAGTATGTTCCACTATTCACAGTTCTACAAAATTTTAACAGTATATAATCAATTCCTAATTTCCGAGTTACTATTTTTCTCACGAAATTCAATAGAGGGCGTTCTAAAAGTACCCGGATGACAGTCCGTTCAACGTTCGTGGTGGGGTTGAAATTTGAGCGGCGTCTGCTGTAAGCAATATACTCAACGCCAGTGGATACGAATGCGTCGTCGGGAACCTGAGTGGACGCCAAACTATATTCCTGGGTTTGTTCACGGCATTTTCCATCCCGCGCCAGTATTTTGTTAGTTAAATAACTGGAGACAGCCGTCTTTCAACCGCAGTTATACATCGATTGAAAAACAAAGACTTCCCGAGATGAGCGCAAACGAAAACATTGAGCCGGATTTGATGAATAATTCGCTCGTTGCCGATTGATCTTCTTGTTCAGAATCCTTATGATGGCTTTTGTTTCGAAGTTGAAGTTAAAATGACTACGGAAGGAAAAAAAACATGTGTCCATTTATGATAACTGCATCTGCTGATCGCCTGGTGAATCATATTAAATCAAACTTACACTACACAGTTACAAACACCAGAAACTATTTTAGAGTTTGATTTAATAATAAACCATGGCTTGTAAGGATTTTCTTCATGGATCATTGCCGTATACACTCTGCCATAATGAAAATAAATTCTGTATTCTGCACATGATGAAGCTTTACAGGAAGTAAATAACCATTATCAAGTCGATATTCTTTCAGTCTGGCTGTTGTCCAGTGACTTCGATGCAACAAATATGCGAACATATCAGCTATTTCAAACAAAGGCAAAGTATGAAGGTTTTTTTGACAAGTTTTAACGTTACACGGATCTACCAGAGTTATCGTCGACTCACTGTGTTTTACAGTACGACGACGATTGTTTGACTTTTGGCGAACATTTAACTCGTTTGCTAACTCAACAAGTTCAAAAAGTTTAGCTTTACGAACATTGCTGCAAGTTATACCACGATCCTGAAGAAATTTGCGGAGTTCTGGAACTTTTTTGCTTTTCCAATCTATTGATTTACGCATGTAAGAATACAGAACTTCAATAAAAACAACCCCACTCAGACTCGTCATACGGGTATTTTGAATGCGCCCTCTAGCGGAATTCCGTAGAAAACTAACAACTCGAAAGTTAGGAATTGGATAATAAAAAGCAAAAAAAAATCACTCCCAAGTGCCCACGAACCTGCATCTCTACCTTACATTTGCATAGCCAGAATGTTGACGATGCACCATCAGGTTTTTTAAACACAAAAATGTAGTGTGTATTGAGAGTGATGCTTTTATATTGCCTGCCCCGATGAAAGATATTTTGCAGAATCAATATCATGGATAGATTTTGAGATGTCATGGATATCATGGATAGGTGAGATTCCTATTAGCAGGATCGATAATCTATCGATAATCGATAATCCTTCTATAGAATTAATTTGAGGGGTCATTTTCTGCATAGGCTGACTGAAACACATTGTAGCACCATTAGATGACATCCGGGTAATGACACTGTGGAATTGTTCAAATATCTTTTGACAAAATTGTTTTGCCCGACTGTGTGGGTCTGTATATGAGAGAGGTAAATTGGTGTTTCATTCTTGAATCCATAATGATATGATATGACCTCACTTGTTATCACGTTTTATATGTTCTCCACTGCACAGCATCCAGTTTAAAACAAAATAAAGCAGTACACATGAGCCAAAATAGGTGAGTGACAGAACTATGTCTGTTTTGGTAGAGCTAATGTCAATGTGACTGTCAAACTATAACTCAACCATAGATTTTTTCATAGCTCAATATTATTAATTTTCGAACACTTTGAGGCTAGTCTTATGAACACTGGCTTTGTGTTTGGGGAACTTAGTCTCACGTAACTGTTATTACTTACGTGTAGAGGGACCAGACTCGTCCCAAAGGAATACACATTCGTTCATTTCAAGTAGTTCAGTTGCGGTAGTCCATGGAACTATAAACCCTTTATAGTTACATGGGTAGTCTAAGGCGTGACAGAGTAAACATACGATCAGCCAATTGCTGCACTCGTTTGCACGATCACGTGATTACCAGGGACGTGTCTCGTGGTTTAAAGCCTTGCAAAGTTGTCACTACTAAATACAATAAGAAAACAATCTATTTATCAATATATGTAATATGAGTTTATATTCTCTGCCCTAAACATACAATTTGTTAATTCTACACAATAGAGCACCGACGTGTGAACTGAATTTGCGAACTTGATGTCGCTATGGTAACATTAGAGTTAGATTTTACAACTGGGGTTCCTAAAGAGAAATGCGTGCTCAGTATTGTTGACTAGTGTCAGACATGACCATGGTATTTTGAACTGTTTCATTTATCAAAAAAATATATATATATAAATACCGATAATATTCAAAATTATATAAACTCGCGTTTGTTCAAATGACCTCCCACTAAAAACTATTTTGTGTTAAGGCACTATTTTGGTATTTGCTACTATGGTGGTACCCGCAAAAAATAAAACCAATATTCTCTTGCATTTTGCTAATATTTTTTGCACAAATCAACAAAAACTCATAATTATAAATAATTATGGACAGTTTGTATATAATTTGAAGTAATAGTTCATATTTAATTCATTGTTTCTTTGTTTGTGCAAATTTTCCAACCAAAATGTCATCGTTTTGACATAGTCATACTAACTTAGGGGGTATTAAAATCAGCTGTCCTGGTAGCCATAGTTAAACACGGTGCTTAAACATGGATTTTTGCATTGCTCAATATTATTAATTTTTGAACACTTTGAGGCTAGTCTTATGAACACTGGCTTTGTGTTTGAGGAACTTGGTCACACTTGACTGTTTTCACTTACGTGTAGAGATACCAGACTCATCCCAAAGAAATACACATTAGTTCATGTCAGATAGTCCAGCTTTATTCGTCTATTTCTCTGCTTCTCACCTTCTCTCTCCCTTACAAATGTTACAAACTCTCTATCTTAAAAGTCCTGTCTCCAAGGCGTGACAGAGTAAACATGCGATCGGCTGCAGTCGTTTGCACGATCACGTGATTACCAGGGATGTGTCTCGTTTTTTAAAGCCTTGAAAAGTTGCCACTACTAAATACAACAAGTAACCTGTAGAATACTGTGTGGGTAATATTTTTTATATTGATTTTTGTTGCATTTGCAGCAAATAGTTACCAAACAATGAGAAATCTATAGGATTGAATATACCCCACAGCTGGCTTCACATGCATTGTTCATAGTTCATATGGTGCTTACACCAGGATTTAATTACAGCACCTAGGCGGTATGTGGTTACAGCTTAATGTTCGAGTAATCGCAAGAAATTGACATGACAATAGAAATTCATTAAAGACTGCCACTCCCATGCAATTAACAGCGAGTGAAATTCCTGGGATTGAAACATATATTTTGAAGTCACTGATGTAGGCAACGAATAACTGCAAGTTGACATAAAGACGAGGTAGTTTATTTAATCAGTGGTCAACTAGAGGCTGAAATTATAATTAATTTGTTTATTTCAATTTCTCCTGACGTCAAATAGAATACACTGGTGAAACACGGTAGTAACTGTGGGTGAAAGGATGTTTTGGGGTGTAGTTTACATTGTATATGGAGTGGTAGGGTCGGGTGTAATGTGTTCATTTCCAACTATTATGAAGTCACGTAGAATTTCACTTAATTTATTTTTGCTGACATGTTTTCAAGCATTACATGTGAATCTAATTTTCACTGCGCTGTGTCTCAATATAGTATGAGGGAAATGGCATATTCACTGGAATTTATTTCAGGGGAAAAATGTTTTCAGTGATAATGAAGTATTATGACAGATACCCTCCCCGTGGCTTTCATTGCGTATGGAAGTTATTTTCACGAGTGATGCGGTGTATCCTGCTGCCGTACTTTCACGAGCGAAGCCACGGGGAGGGTGTGGGGTTCTGTTATTATACACATGTCCCATATTTGATTATTTCATATTAAAAAAAGAACGTGCAACAAACCGGGATAGAAATTTAGATCGGGGAACCCAATTGCCCATTAATATGCTCCAAGACAGTGCTGCGACCTAGCAACGCTTGTCAGTGTAGAACGCGTGTCGCTGTACGTGTGAAAATAAAATAATCAGACGTCATTGTCCGAATAAATAACTCGTGGATGTTTAAGCGCGGTGGTCGTAGCACAGCGCGTGTTCGAATTTCATGTAAATAAACAATGTATTTTACACGCGTTGTATACGTCGCTGTGAGTCCCATATCGAACAGGACGCAACACGACGACTGTCGCCCTTTAGTTGGGACCACGACAGAACCAGAATTTAAACTGGGCGACTACGATACACGGTTGATGTTGAAGTTGAAAGTTCCTCCACAGATCTGTACATTGGCAAACATGCCGTGCAACTGCGGTACTCCACTGACGGAATGACTTTCGTTGAAATCGGTCGTCGCTGACTCGTGAGCTGCACACTACAACCTCGTTTGTGATGTTGCTTGCTTGTCGTGGATAGACTGAGTCTTGGTTACCGGTTAAATTTTGCTAATTTGGCGTTGGTAATCTTTATTTGGAACTGAGTAACGCCGCAACGTCGCCAGCAGAAACCTCATGGTATATCGATGTTGATGGTTGCGGCTCCATATTAATCGGAGATTTTACTGCGGGTCCAGGCAGCGGGTGGATCTTCCGAGAGCCCTTCAAGATTTATAAAACTCAGATTCCAGGTGGTCAACAAACATTAAGTTCTCCCAATCCTAGTATTCTATGTGATGTACATCTAACATGCCAAAAATGCTGGTGAACGATTTGAACCTGACAAAAATACTTGAAATAGATACCAGGAAGGGGAGGGGGGTAAAAGAAAAGTTATATAACATTTTATTATTCAATAATTTATTAAAATACACAAGTTTGTCCAACTTCCTGTGATACAACACCTCAGACATAGCTCATTGTACTCGGCTGGAGTGTGGGCAAAAAGTTACTATTTGAATTTTTGATATCTTTTTTCATTAATGAGAAAGTTGACCCCGAAGTTAGAGTAACTGTTCAGCAGGAATGGCTTTTTAACTCTTCTGTGATTTTTTTTTTGGCTTGGCTGATTTTGTCACGGTTCATACTTGACAGGCAGGTCGTACCATCACTAATTGGAAAAACAATCCTGACCCACCGCTACCATGGCAACAGCCAAAGTCTTGTAATAGCAGTGCCCAAATGATCATGCCTTTTATTTTGGCTACGTTGCGCACTGGTAAGAGATCACCGGCGCCGACATTGTTACCACTGTCAACGGAATCCCAACGCAGCTTTGAACTTTGAATAAAATGTAAATGCTGCTTCCAATCTAGAAAATACTATCGCAAAACGATTGGAAATTATACATTTAACGGCTGAATACGTCCTAACAATAAAATAAAGTGACTTCTAATGACTGCCATGTTATTTTGCAAACCTCGTATAAGGTGCCCGGTTTTAGTTATAAACAGACGTTAGCTTCACGTTCATGTCCCTTCCATGATAACAGCCGAAAACATATTGCTTGTTTTTTACCGGTTTTCATTGGCAACCGAAGTATTTTTATTTTGTAAACAAATTTTCGTCTGCTATTTTTATTCAGTTCAAATCGTTCAGCAACATTTTTGGCATATTAGGTGTACATCACATGGAATACTACGATTGAGAGAACTTGATGTATGTTGACTGATTTTTATCATAGTACGAAGTACCAGGAAGTTACTCAGTTCCAAATAAAGATTACCAACGTCAAATGAGCAACATTTGACTGGTAATCAAGATTCATGTAATCCATGCCGCTAACAAGCAACATCACAAGCGAAGTTGTAGCATGCAGCATGGATGTACTAAGAATTCTTAGTACATCCATGCATGCAGTAAGTCATCCCGTCAGTGGAGTACCGCAGTAACACGGCATGTTTGCCATCAGCATTGTATTCAAACGAATCACGTGGTGTGCCGTTCTCGTTCAAACCCGGGATTCGATCAATAGGGGAGTCCCATTAAAAAAACACATTGCAAATCATGCAAGTTCAACATTTTCAAACCAATATACTAAAACAGAAATGCTCAGAGATGTAAATGAAGGATAGATATTACTTTTCACTATACACATCTCTGTTGATACTATCCCTCACATATTCTACTCCCAATTACTCCTGCGTAAAATGGACTAGCCTCTTCATGTTGACATTCAGACTAAAATCACGTGACAGGCTGTTAAAATTGGCTGTTGCATACTCTTTCGCCGGTCTGGAAAATGTGTTTAATTAACTCACATTCAAGCAACAATGCAGATTTCCCAGTGGGAGTGAGACTATTCAAACTCTGCCACTAAAAAATAGGGGTGTTTTCAGCAAAAAACGAATAACCCTGGAATACATACAATATACTGAATTTCGGAACAAATCGTGCATTACTTACAGCAGCAGAATACCACAGAAATATCAGACGAAATATGAAAACACTATATATTGTATTTCAGCCTGAACCCTCTATATTGCAATTCACGGAATTAACCCCATATGTGCATCCATTTCCCACCTTGGTATCACCCACCCCTGAAAACAAACTCTTAATACCACGCTGAAGCGTTTGGTAATATCAAGTTCCTGTAATATGTGTTTATAATCTCTGCCCTAAACACAATCGGACGAGTTAGATGTGACATTGATTTTCTTAATAAATCTAGAATAATCGCTCAGCAAAAGCATAGTAGTAAATTAGTGTTAATGTTATAAAACTGTCATTGTACCTTTAACAAGAGATTGCAAACATTCAGTGCAATAAGCCAAGATGTCGTATATCACTCATATTGCAATTTTAGTCCACGCTTCTTTGCTTCTGCTGTAATATTCTTGTCAAAATATTCGTTTTGTGCCACGGTGAAATGATTTTTCCAGTCACCGACCTCGCCTTTGCGTAGATACTTCGTGTTTTCGTGCCATGTTCCTTCATCCCGAACAGCCATTTTTTGTACATCCGCATGTGAAGCCCTCATCGCATCTAACCTACATTGAGACACCACGTGGTCAAACATATCATCAGAGAGAGGACGTTCAAGAAAATCGGCCACTTTAACCAATACAGACTTCAAATCTCGTTTCATATCTTCAAATGTCACGTGTAATACGTTGTCTTCCAAGCCAAACTGATTCCATCCCCAGACGTTATCCAACCATGGTCCGAACAATACCTGTCCTTCAACGAATGCCTTGACCCACTCCTCCCAGGTCAGATGCATCTTGACGAATTGAAGCGTTTTGAAAAACTTGAAGGATGACACACATACATCTTTGGGATTTCTTGTTACATGGATTATTTTGCATTTTCTGTTGCCGTTCCTCCACGATGTATGGAAAAACTGCGCGGGTACGTGACAAATCATCAAACGAGGTGACTGCATTTCATGAAATGTGCTCTTCACTGCCCTCACCATACTGCCATATAAACCTGGGACTGAGTCTGTTTTCTCAAACCAAACCCCGGGCCGTGCAACTCGGTCTACTGGTTTCAGCTTCCAATTGAGGTTGTCGTACATCTGTGACACGGCGTGCAACATCCATAGCGTGCCTGATTTGGGAAACGTTTGTATGATGATGTCATCATCTCGAATATCCCATCGGTCGATTCGTCTCTCTTTCACTGCATCCATGTCATGGACGCTGTCGGCAAAATAACAGCCATCGTGCTCAAATACAGGCCAGTTGGTATGCGCCATTTTGTCCTACTTTACCCGCTGAATGCGTATTTAGACACGCCTTATTTTGACATACCTATCGGTCAGGTCTCGTAAATTTATATCAACTACTTGGCAACGCAAACGTTTGCAAAACCAATTTAGGCTTTGAGTAAATATTTATAGACAGAACTCAAAACACTACACAGTCCATCTGTCTGACTCTAATACTACCAAGTATTATTGAATTGTGACGATTATGATTATATTATACAAAATAGGTAATTTGTATGCTTGACTGCGAAATTAACGAATTAGGTATTTAGAATTGACCGCAGACAAACAAGTACCAAGTCTTATTGGAATGTTGTTTCTTGAATTAGCAATGAAAGAATTGTTAATTATTATGCAATTTAGGCAATTAATATGCAATTAGTCAACGTCCAAGAGCGTCCTTGCTCCATGGAACACATATCTTGTCTCATATTTACTTTTACAACCCTCAAAAATACAGAAGTAATATATGTCAAGAAATATAAGAGCTGTGGGGGTTACCAAATGCCACGTAAATCATCGTTGGTTTTAACATCACAATGCATGCATTGCTTTTACGGCTTGTTTATGGTGACTTGCTGACCTGTTGGACGATGTAAGTACTCTGACAATATAAAACTAGGTCACGTCGTTGCTGTTTGCATCGCGAGTAACTATATTAAACAATGTAAGTGTACACTACTCATACATATCTATTTAGCTGTGGGTCTTTTGTCGCTGTAAAAGCATTTTAGTCATTTCTTTGTTTTATTTTTGGAGGGCATCACCGTGACTTCATAAATCGTATTTTGGGGTGAATTTGCGCGAATAAATTATTTGTTTAATAGGGAAACGTCATATCCGATTTATACACATGAACTATAGTAGGAACTGTAACTATTTTTTTAATTGAACAGTAGAGGGCGCTCTGTGCATTCACTGCAATATATACACGGCGTTTAGACCACTAACGCTGTTTTTGTTACACAACGAACTACATTATTGTAGCTACATAGAGTAAAAATACAGGTAATATTAGAATAATGTCTGCATGCAAATATTTCAAGGTTAAAATAATTTTTAACGTGATGTTGTACAAAATAAGATTTAAAAAAATATTAAAAACCGAGGCACATATAAGAGAGAAAAGTCATAATAAAAATATTATTTGCATGCAAATATTTTGTTATTTTCCCTTCAATTATTCAATCTTTCTTTCCATACCAGAATCGGAGTCGCTTATTATCTGAGAAAAAAAATATAAAACTGATAGTTACATATATAGGACGTGAGTTATATATAAATCACCTAGAAAAATTGTATAGAAAAAATATTTGTCGTAAAGAGATAGATTGAGTTCCGTGGAGTTCTTGATATAGCTGTTCAAATAAATGTTTTATCGTGCATGAAAGAGTCAACTACGGAGTACACGTGGTGCCCCAACATCTGGAAAGCAAGTATAACAGTACGTATTGATCACTGTTGAATATGGTGCTTAAAGTATACAATGATTGTAGATCCACGTATCAATGTTTCTTTCGAGCAACCTCTTAAATTCCACGTAACTGGGTGGACTACCGTATGAGTGAAAGTATTCATCGTGATAAGTGTTTTTTTCAGATGGAATGCGACCAGATGCGTTTCACCTCTGCTACTGTCACATGTGTTTGATATGAATGCTTTGGGACACTCCGACAGACTCAACTTAGGCAGTTGGTCTCCAGCATATGAACACTGAAGAATACGTTTCTCGTATATGGATTAGTCAACAGAATACAATGCAGTTGACTCGTGTTCATCCCAGCTAGAAATCGGTCAATACATTTCTGTCGCTTTCAATTTCCATAATGTTGTTGTATTCCATATAAATCAAAATAAATACAGTCTCCGTCAATGCCTGCCTGAACTAATCGTCTTGTATCAAATCGAAGTGATATTTACTGGCTAGTGTAGTGTACCCTTGTCGATATTTATCTCGAGTTAAAGCAATGCCTTGGTGCATCCACAGGAATGTTCGTTGACGAAATCCATGATGTTCAGTCAAATATATTAGGAGATCTTTTCCCCTGTGAAAGATGTGACGCGTCTAGTCATTGTCTTCTTCTTTTTGATGCCGCATCCACAACAATCTTCCAAATAAACTGTCCAGTACCAAAGAAGTATTTTGACAGTGTATTTCGTTAAATAGAAAGCATCAAACAAGGCATTACTCATCATGTATGTGAGGCGCATGTATGAACGTTTCAAGTCCTCGATCAAAAAATTAAATGAGACGTCATATCTAGGCCATTTCACAAAATGTTCCACATGCCTTTTACGCTTTCTTTTGCAAAGCACTGTCCCCACGAGGTACAATGCATCGTCATCCTTCACAGTTTTTTAAGTTCTTCTTCGTAGAAAATACCTTCCAACCTTTTGCTTCTATGATCAGAAACTGTTTAAACATCGTTGCGTATTGAGACATCCAGTGACCATGAACACATCTTTGGGTCAATTTGGCAAGTATTCTTTTTTGAAAACGTATTTGGTTTTACTGATTGCAGACCCTGCATCGATGGTGAGTTTATAATACCTCTTCTTCTCCTATATCTCCGGCCCTTGTCATCGTACCAGGAATGAAGGAATGCATCAAATTGTCTAATACTGGTAGGTACTTTAGGTCAATGTGCTGTTCTTCGTAAAATATCTGAACATATTTTTCTTAATTGTTTTGTTGTGCCACTTCATGACAATGGCATTAGCTTCTTTTTCTCTTTTTCTTGAGTCTTTCAAGGGTATGACAAAAGCATATTTTGAAAAAAAACACGTCAATGCGCGTCAACAAGAACTTGTACCCTACATTGTATAAAAGAGAGGTTGCATAGATCTGCACCCACTGCTCGTCTACTTGGAAAATCACTATCTTTTTTCTTTCATAGGAACGTTTAGCGGGCATATGTAGTGTATATTTATCTTGTTTACTCAGACACTTTCTCACATCTGACTTGGTTATCTTCTTTCCTCTTTGTGTTTTTACAGTGACGTTATTGGCATTTAAACCACATAACTTCTCGGACTTGGGCATTGTAAAACAGTTCTCCTAGGAGGAACCTTCTTCTTGGGTGTGCTGCTGTGCATGTAGGACCATCGATCCACACTGCCGACAAGGCCATGAGTAATGTTTGACATTTTCGATTACTTTATTACTTTATTAATTATTTCCACCCGATGGGATTGAAATTCTCCCTTTTACGCAAGAAATCATTTGTGAAATTTTTTTGACAGTGCCTGGAGAAGCTTCATGTAACTCAATAACTTTCTTCGCTGACTAGGTGTTTGCAAGATGTTTCTTTTACACATTGAGTGAACATTCACACAGACACTGTATTAAGTCACTAGTGGCCATGGCTCCACTGAATATCCCCTTTTGTTGATTCGAGTTGGCTTTGTGTAATACTGAGAGGATATTTGCGTTCTTTCACATGAAAGCTGGCATATTGAAATTAGACGTTTCTCGTGCACACTATCAGTACTTGAGATAAATCAATGTTCGTTCATACTCCGGAGTGTCTGGCCTCAGACCCACGAGGAGGCACATGTGAGGTTCTTGCATGGCGTCGTGCTTTCTGAACGAATTTAACACTTAAAGGGTACAATTGCATAGCCAGAATGTTGACGATGCACCATCGAGTTTTTTAAACACGAAAATGTAGTGTGTATTGAGAATGATGGTTCTTAATTGCCTGCCCCGATAAAAGATATTTTGCAGAATCAATATCATGGATAGGTTTTGAGATGTCATGGATATCATGGATAGGTGAGATCCCTATTAACAGGGTCGATGATCTATCGATAATCGACAATCCTTCTATAGAATTAATTTGAGGTGATGCATGTGTCATTTTCTGCATAGGCTGACTGAATCTCATTGTAGCACCATTAGATGACATCCAGGTAATAACACTGAATTGTTTTGCCCGACTTTGTGGGTCTATATGTGATTCTTGTTATCACGTTGTTTCCACTGTACAGCATCCAATTTAAAACAAAATAAAGCAGTACACATAGCCAAAATAGGTGAGTGCCAGAACTATGTCGGTTTTGGTGGAGCCCATGTCAATGTGACTGTCGAACTTCAAATGTATGAATTAAGAGTAACTGATGACTCCACTTCTATTTAGATTTTAGAAGCCGTATGTGAGGGTACAGTGATCACCTTTTGTCACCCATTTGTCATATACTAAATTGCACGTTTTAACTTCTTCTCTATTGAATATTTTACTTTCCTTATGCATTATTTTTCATATGTAGAAGCTCGCTTGTCCCCAAACGAGTTGATTCATGGAATTTAATAATTTTGTGATGTAATTATCCACGGGATTTCTCTCATCAGATCCCATTCTCCCGCTTGCTGGATGTAAATGATATCTGTTACGTTAAGTCACAGGTTGTACGCTTCTATTTCTACTGTGTTGCATTATATAGAATTGTTTGATTTAACTCGTTTTAATCCAAACATAACGCTATTAAGTTTTCCATAATTTATTTCGTAAAAAACAACATATTCCTAATGAGCGGAAGAGTGCAAAGATCAACACACCTAGGTTTTGTCATCTGAGTTCTAGTAGTTATTTATTAAAATTACTGGATTTGTTCAAACAATAACAAAACCCGCCAAGTGATTTTCTAATATCGTTGTACCTGTCCCGGTAAGGTAAAAACAATCGATGAATATTGAACTATGTTAGGTCTAATGTATAATGTATGTGTATATTTACACGTTCAGGTGTTTTCTATTATACAATAGCATATGTGCAATGGGGGTATAACTTACAAGCGGAATTGTGAGCACATATGTATAACTCATTGTTGAATATTAAATATCAATTGACATTTACAATGCTTTCCTTTCGTCGGCTCAGTCGAAAATATTGCACGCACAATATGTTTGCAAATCGTGTTATGTAGTTAAATTTCTCTAGCATATGTGTTGTGTGCGGTGGTTGAAAATCTATATTTAATTGTATGAGTGTGTAAATGGGTCTAAAAATTAAACTCAAAATAAATACGTGTTTACCACACCGGTGATTGTCTGTCTCTGTGGAAATACAAATTAAATGAACCCAATGTTGTTCAGGCTAAAATGTTGATTGTGTTTTAGTGATACAGTATTTTTAGTGTGTTTTGGTTGTCATTAATTAAATATTAATTGATTTCAAGCGTATTTCGTGTTTTTGACATCACTCTTATTGTGTTCACGTTGGGATAGAGGAAGAGTGGAATTACTCAGGAAAACATCAATAAAGTTTGTGAATAGTATTATATCATGCTATATAAATACCTATTGTTGCCTGATATTAAACGAAATACCTTTCAACACTTTTATTACTATCATATTCATATATCCTGGTTTGATTCACATACATCTCGCAACTATTAATGGGAAAGATGTTTTGGTGAAACATATACATGTATTTAAAAATACAAAATATCTTTTTTTACACAAAAATGAAATTATTTTGTTTGTAGCCCAAATAATAAGAAAATACCAGAAAACCTATATTGGCAAGGGTTGTATATACCTTTTAATTTAGGGCATTAAAGACAAGCAACCCCATTAGAATTTCTTTGTAACGGATTCGAGTACTTTCTTTTTTTATAGGTACAAGGATTTAGTGGGCGTGTCTCGAGTTGCCATATTGACTGGTGGGCAATAAAACAAGTGTTGTTTCAGTTATAACGTCATACCTGATTTTGCTGATAATACCTGAACTCATAGGAGCTTATTAAAGTCAACATGTCTACAACGCGAATTCGGAATAGTATGAACTGGATTTATGTGCTTATCATATTAATTGAAAAGGTGAGCTCCCGTCCAGTAACAATATTTTACCTCCAGGTTATAAAAGTTTAAGGGCACAGTCGTTTGAATTTCGTGTAAACATCGTAGGTATACGCGTTGCCAGTGATTAAGTGCCAGTGATTATAACCCAATACGTATAAACAGAAAGTGTAAAAAACATTGGAATTCACAATAGAATTATTATTTAGATATGTTTGAACTATTTCATGTCCGGTGTCTAAATTGCCTTCGTACGTTTCCAGGTGTTTGGTAAAACTAAGGTGTGTGTCGAGTATGGCTGGTATGATAAACCAACTGCAGGCTACTTTGAGTAAGTAAGCTTAATGTATGTGTATTCAAACCTTTTGAAAATTCACAACATTTCTAGTTATTGTTGGCTACCATTATTTCTATTGTTTGGCAGTTATAGCAAGAGTGTATGATTGTAAATATTTTTTTTCATTTACTATTATTTAACATATGTTACCGTACATTTTAAATTACATGGCCGATATTCTGGTGCGTTTTTTAACATATACGTCTAACTCATTGGATCTTGGGTAAGGGTATGACAGTTTCATGACACAGTACGCAGATGACAGGAGATAGTTGTTCTGGGAGGGAAAATATGCGCAGTGAATGGTCGGCAATAAACGGTCGTTCAGATTCATAGATGAAATAAAGACGTTGCTTCTGTTATTGAATGTTCATGTATGTGTCCTTGTTGTTGAAATGTTGATAAAACAGTATTTGGGCAATGTTATCGCAGCAGATCGCGATCTATATTGATCAGTGAGCAATGTGTGTTATCACACATTCACATGTTCAACTGGTCGACAAAAATGAAAACATATGGCGTCAAATAGCGAGGACCTATAGAATGTTCAAAATGTGTTCTATTAGTTATCATATTGTCTGCTAGGACTGTTACAGGAGTCATATTCAATATTGATGTTCATTCAGCTTGTGTGTGCAATAATTTCAAATTCCCTAGTACAGTTTACGGAGCCAAGCAAAGCCCTGACAATAAACAACAAACGTACTATGTAGCTGTAACATCGTATTCTTGATGTCGTTCTTATTAATTCCAGGTGTAGTGCGGGTGAATTTTGTTGCAATGAAACGTGCTGTAGTGTTTGGGACATGTGGTGGTTTTGGTGAGTGAATAAGCATTTAACCCTTTGAACGCCATGATTTTCCATTTCCATTTTGGAAATAAATCTGTTTAAAATGTAACATACTTTATTTTGTAAGAAATTATGAATTTAAATATGCAAAACCAATACAGATAACAATGCAAACTTTGTGATTAAGGTATGTGGTCCAGTAATTCTACAAGCAGGTGGGTAGTGAATAGCTAGAGATAGATATGCAGATGGGTAGAATTTGATTAAGTAATAGGGTAACAGCGCAGGTTAGTGGGGAAATGTACGTGGGTAGAATAATGTGGTAGTGTTGGAGTGGAAAGAGGGAGATGGGTAGGAAATGTGCAAGAGATGAGAGAAAATGCACGAAAAGATTGCGAAGGGAATGAGATGCAAAGTGAAGAAATGGAAAGGAAATGTGAGGAGGAAGAATGTGACGTAGGGTGGAAGGTGATGAGATTTGGAAAAGAAACGGGGGACTGGGAAAAGTAGATGGGCTGGTAGAAGACATACCATAGAAACGGTGGACAGGGAAAAAAGAAGGGTAGCTTTCTTTGACCTCTAGATGCCTCCGGTTAATTTTTGGCATCCCATTCAGTTCTTATTCAGTTCTTTTTGTTCTGCATACATCATCTTTTTACTCTAAGTGGTGCCTTTGACCTTAAGGTAGAGATGCAGTTTACCTGACAGGTATTTTAATTTTGTTAGTATTTTTTTATGGTCACTGTAGTTTGAAATATGCACAAAATGTGCTTTTTTGTTCAAAAGTGATTTTAAAAAAATTAGCTCATAAACCATGCTTCTGTTTCCTGTCAAAATTGGTTTATGGGTACATCTGTTTACTATGAAGAAAGTGCCGTCTTGAAAACTGTCCAGCTGTCAATTTTGCAGGGCAGCAGCCCAAATTTCACTACTTCAAGTTTATGCATATATTAACACCCAGGCTAGTACGATTGTTGTAACACTGTTCAACCAAAAACAATGCCCCGACGGCGTTTTGAAGATAGACACATTGTCAATCATTTGTGAAAATTTCAAAACAAAAGGTCAAAGCGTCTAGGAGCTATTTATTTATAGTTATGGATGTGCACTAAAAAGAAGCTGAGATAATTGCTAATTTGCATAACAATTCACTCAGTAAGAAGTTTGTTAATGCTAATAATTAAAATGGCTGTAACAGTTCAAAATTTAAATGTATTATTGTTTTGTTAAAAGTTAAATATAGTGAATAATATGGAGATCCCGTCATTTCTTTTTTCACCATGGTTCTTTTTATTATTTATGTACAGCCTTGCTAAATCTTGCTAAGCATTCAAAAGAGAGAATGTTTGCACCTGTTATCTATATTTTTAAATCGTTTTTTGAGTATGTTCCACTATTCACAATTCTACAAAATGTTAACAGTCTATAGCCAAGAATGTTTGGATAATAAAAAGCCCAAAAAAAAATTCACTCCCAAGTGCCTACGAACCTGCATCTCTACCTTAAGGTAGCTGCTTTTGATCTCCAGCTGATCATTTGATCTCTAGGTGGTCCCTTTTTTCTCTAGGTAATTCTTTCTAACTTCTTGGTGCCCTTTTGATTTCTAGATTATCTGTTTGATTAGTATGCCCTCTTTTGCCCATGGAAAACTGTTCTTGACCTCTGAGTGACAAATTTTGAATATTAGGTTGCTAACTTTATTGTATAGACCTGCTACTAGCACCCTTTGATGATCGGTCGCTGCATCAAGATTTCTACACTCGCAGTAGATTTTATGTGGACCAGTTAACATACAGGTGGTCCTCTTTGACCTCAAGGTTGCTCCTTCTTATTTAATTTCTCTGACTTTCAAGCGACAGCCTTTAATCTCAAAGTGGCCTATTTGTCCGCCATTTGAATTTATAGACATTTTTATATTGTCTTTGCATTAGATTGGCATTGTCTTGGTATAGACAACATAAACATTTCAACTGATAATATACAGGGTAAAAAAAAAAACTCAAGTGAAACAAATACAAATATTTTTGGCACTGATTTTATCCCATAGTAAATTGGCATGCTCATTGCATAATTAATATATATATTTCTTTTAAATATTATTTATTCTGGATTTGTTATCCTTTTTTTTGTATTTTAACCAGGTCGTTTACAATTATTCTACTAGTATTTGCTTTTATCATAGCCGTGCTTTGTTGTTTGGTGTGTGGATTGAAGGTTATTAAAACACAAGTGCAACCAGTAACAGTTGGAACATCGGCAGTTGTATAAGAGAAGTACAACTCCTCAGCGCATCTTCCATCTTGGTAAGTTTATGTATGCATTTTATTGTTCGGGTGATCTTGTATTGTCGATATCCATGAAACTTTAAACGGTTGTGGACGACAGCGAGCAGCAACGGTAGTGTCTTGATCTGCGCTTGATCGTCACTAAAATAATGTTTTGTTTGATTTAGTCTATTTTAAATAACAATGAATACATCAGCAAATAGTTGGCTATTCGAACCGCATTGCTTACATCGATCGCTATCGTTTTGTCTTGGGGGCGTGACTTTTTGAAGGATATATTATTAGCCTCCGTTCGCTGATAGCGCGAAACGGGGATTAACCTGCGTCGTATGTATTCATATCTTTATATTATATTACCTTTTTCTTTCTCAGTAGTGTACAGGCACTTTGAAGTTGCATTCGTATAGATGTGTTGGGTTCTTATGTATTATTATGTGATTTTTGATTATTTGATAGTCTGGTGTACCTCTGGAAATATATCAAACGTTCAAATTCAAAAACGCTTGAATTTACAAAAATTGTGTTCTGTTACGAATTCTTGTGGGCTGCAGTAATTCAGAACAAAGTAAGATCCTTGTCCTAATTTTGTTCTACGCAATCTGTGCTAATCAAGATCATCAAATATTTCACATAATAGTCCGAGGGCCAAACAATAGTCAATGAACGCTGTCAGAATTCTATTTTTGGCAGTATAAAATATACCGTTAATTTGTTCTATTTTGACAGGGGACTTGATACCATCCAGAAGTGAAGAAAGTTGTATGAAGCTGAAAATCAAAACAAAAGAACGCAAAAAAAATTAATAGTGACGAAACCATATATATATACTGTATATATTCTTTGGAAAATTATTTCATTTTTAGTTTTTGCTTAAATCGCTCAGCGTGGGATATGTACCAACAACTAATGGCCAGGGCGTGTATTTGTGATTATAGGGTAGTCAGTTAAAACATAAATCTATGTTTGAAATAATTTATTTATGTATTAATTTATGTATTAATTTATTTATTAATTTCATTGTTTATTTATTTATTTATTTATTTATTATTTATTTATTTATTTATTTATTTATTTATTTATTTATTTATCCATTCATTCATGATAATTTTCTAATTTACACAAAAATAAAGGAATTCTCATAGCCAGACTGCGATTAAATGATTACTGTGATAGTTGAACGATGGGCAATCTAAACACGTAAACACAATGCCTGAAGGCGTGTACATATTAACCTAAAAAATAGCCCTCTTTGGCTTTTCGTAGTTTATAATCACGGTGTAATTGTCTCTAGATGCATGAACGAAAAAAACGAGACGCAATGAACGTGAAATATCTACTTATTTTGCAAAGAATATCTATATAGTTATTCCAGTTTATAGCTGGACAAACTCAATAGAACAGGAGTACCATTCATTTGGACAGACAAAGAGTCATCATATTGTTAATCTTCAGATGGGAGGCGATTACCACGCTTAAGCTTTTTCTCAGTTATGGCCATATTATTTATTTTGCGCAACTCCGAAATTGAGGACATGTCTCCATTTAATAGCAAGGCCGTAGCTAGCGGGGGGCAGGGGGGTAGCTGCCCCCTGAGTTTGGGAGTTTTTTTTTAACCTTTAAATAAAAAAAATTCGAGCAACCACGTATTTAGTTTGTACACGACTTGAAATAAAACACGGTAAGCCAGCTGCGTGTACTTTGTTTATATGTATTACTGTGTGCGTTGGCACTTTGACGCGTACAGGTAAGACGCGTGCACCCAGCACAGCGGGTCAAACGTTACCTTCAAGTATTTCATATTGACACGTCAGCCATGTCAGCTCCAAAGAAACGTATTGTACAACTATCAATTGTATTAATCAGTCCTGCACATTAATGTAAAACAGTTGCTTATATATGAAGATAGAACAAAAGTGTTTCAGGTATTAAAGTTCATACTGTAATATCCCTTGTTTTGTAAATATTCATAAAATATATCAAGATGATTTTATTGTTAACAAATCATTATTAATGACACAGTCCCTGTCCAAAATTGTGTGATCTGACATATCAATTTGATGCTGACGAAGTCATTGAGATTAGATTGAAACCATTAATAGGGGACGGATTTGTAAAAAAAAATATGATTTAGTGCTTTTACATGAGAATTGGACATTGGGCAGTCATATTGAATCAAATCACATCAATAATGTTTGTGTTGATCATGATGTATCTATTGGTATACTGTCTTTGTACAAAATTTAAACAGAAATGTTCATTGCATTCATGGGGACAGTAGGCATGAAAAACAAAATGGCCACTCAGTCAGCCATATTAGTTTAAATCACATAAAAGCTATGACATGCAACTATAACCCAATATGTATGATCATCATATCAACTTTGATACAAATCGGCCCAGCAAATTTTACATCCAAAATGACCGCCAGTCGGCCAATTTTTTGCTCCGATCATAAAGTAACTTAACGCGCATATGTAAGACATTATGTATTGTCTTCATGTAAAGTTTGAATGAAATCCGTCAATGCGTGTCCGGACGAACGAACCCAAATTAATAGTCTCCGTTTTCGGGGACTAAAAATAGATAGATACACCCCCCCCATAGCCATTTATTTATGGTGCAACTGCACAGCTCTACGCCTTTATACATTTATACGCAATTTAAAAAATACATTTGCTGCCCCCTAGTGAAAAAAAAGCTAGCTACGGCCCTGAATAGCTAAATTCCTCAACATCTTCAGCATTCCAGAAACAAGAAGTGATCATACGGAAACATGTCTAAATTACTAGTGACGGGTTGATTTGAAAAACGAAAACCATTGTACTCAAAACATCGATCCTGTTATAGACAAATTTTGTTCTGAAAATTAACCGAAAACGCCTTTTATTTATTGCGAAAATACAGTTGTTGATGAAAAATGGTGTTCTTTCCAACACAGAATATTCGTGATTTATTTCTAAAACAAATGCCCCTAAAAACCATACTTCTTTCAGTTTTTTTGGGAAAAATGAACCCATTTGGGCTGCACTTTACGTATTAATTGTCCATGATCACACACTCACACGTTTAGAGGGTTAAAAGGTAATTACAGGGCGTTATGGAGATGTTATTTGCTTTATAAATATGGCGGCTGATTACAATTATTCAATTACAATATGTTTCGTTTTACAGCCGATGCACATTGTTGACCAATCACAAATGTGATATTAAAAGCGGAGGAGTCGTCACCTGCGCATGCGTCAGATGGCCATAGAGCGTCATTGTTTTCAAACAAGTTTCAATGAATAAGGTCAATTATACAAGAAATATTCAGCATCGATTGACTAGCGTAGTACGAATACGGCATTCCTCAATGAGTCATATGTACACAGTTTTCTAAATTCAACATAAAAAGAGTCAAGTTCAAGATAACTAATGATGTTTCATGGGTACTTAGACCATTGTGATCACCTCTAGCTAATACTCACAGTCAGCTGGTGCACAAGTGATACCACCTGTGGCGATACTAAGAAAAATGCGATATTTACTATATGGGGACCGCCATCTCGAAAACGGCATGAAACTAAATAAATGAAGAACATAGAACACTTTTCAAGAGTATTTTATTAGCAGTTGGCATATACTTGATAATTTGTTTAAGAATCAACATTGGAAATTACGAAAATAAAAACAATTTACTACAGCTTATGAAAATACCCCTCAATGTTCAACACGCGCTGGTATTATATGTTTCTCTCTGGGTCTGTTACACTTATTTGTTTTCTTTTAACTATTTTCTGGCATATTCAATGTTACGAACTACAGAATATGGCGTGAATTGTTGGAAGAAAATTCCTAATTGTCAGCGCGACCACTCGATTACTGAGCGGCGTGGTCAGTGTATGCATCTTGTGTGAATTGTTGTTCGTATTTAAATTGCTTATCACTGTGCGATGCTTGCGTGAATTCACAATAATTTGCAATTTCGGAATTATTGAACGCCACAATGTATGCATATATTCCACATGATCACCCAGACACACCAATAAAATTAAGGGCACCTTCTTGGCGTGCAACTTTAAATGTTACCTATCTGTAGATATCAATATGTAACGACACATTTGATTGGTGAGATCACACATTTACATTATTCCGTATAAAGCAACGAGTTTGATTGGCGATAGTTTAAATGTATATCACTCTATATATTAAAAGAGTTGACATAGTTACACAACTGAAAGAGAGCAACGTTGGGTGCGGTGGTTAAATTCATGACGTCACAATTCGAGTAGGTATATTCTGTGACGACAGCTTAGAGTTTCGATTATACCGTCATTACACTTCAACATGACTGGAACGCGGAGTCAAGGTCTTGTCAGCTGGGTTTTGATAAATATTCTTCTAGTTAGAAAGGTAAGATACCTTAAGTCTAGAATTTACAATTGTAATGTGATCAATATGCTAGTTATTTTCTTCCGTTTGGCACACTGAGATGTTATATCGACGTGTCCGCTATATTAGTTCTCTGTAGTAACAAAACTCGTACATTATTTGTATTCAGGTACTAAGTGAAAAGATATGCGTAAAATATGACTTCAATGAAAGTACCAATGAATATGACGAATCAATTTACAAGTAAGTATTTTATTTTCAAATGTGTGCGTTTTTAAGTATGTAATTACAATGTATGGTCGTTGCTACATTTTATAGTATAATGCGTAGTAATCAATTGCGAATAATACGAAATGTTTTTATCAGAGTCGACAGAATATTTTAGAAATACTGACCAGCCAAAGTTGCCCCCCGAAAAGTTGATATTAAGTTATGAACTTTGAACAACGCACAGGCAGTGAACAGTAAGGGACTACAGAAATTGAATTTTAAATTAAAGTGACACAAGGAGTATTCGCCCACGGTCAATAAACTCGGCCGCGTTGTCACACAAACCAGATATCATGGAAAATATTCGTCCGAGAAGAGTAAATAAGACAATGGAAATAATTTGAAATTTGGCTCACGCTTTTTTGCTCGTCTAAAGTAAACACATTTTCTATATGCCTTAGTTATACGCTGGATGTTATTTCCGTTTATTTCGAATATAATGTATTGTTTCTTTCACAAGCAGTGAATTTTAAACCTACTGAATGTCACTGCATCATCGAATCCACTAAAATTAAATGCTGTAAATATGTTACCTTCTCCAGAATGTGTTATTTCATCGTAAACATCAATGTATTCACTGTCGATTTCTCAAATGATAGCCTACTTTAATTGCAATAAATAGGATTTTTTTACCCAGATCTTCATATTTCGGCTCAACGACCCTTTTTTTATTTTCAGATGTGACTATTACGCGATATGCTGTGAAGGGGAGTGTTGTTATCTTTGGGATGCATGGTGGTTTTGGTGAGTAAATCTTGAAAAAATTATGAATAATTTTTTGTTCATTTGTTTTCACTCAATTAAATTGTGCGCAAAACTCTTCCATACTGTGTAATCTGTCCTTTAAGGTAGAATGTCACTCGTGTGTTGTTTTATATGCACAGACTTACCCGTACATACGGCCTGTTCATATCCCTCCAGGCCCATTTACTAGGCTATGTTTCGTGGATTTGTCATAGTTTCGCGATAATAGTCCAACAAACGTTGACAGTGCTGACAAAATATGTAACATGTTTGTGACGAAAGTCGGTTGTCTATATCCGTTCACAGGGTTGGGACAGGAATTGCTACCCTGATACTATTGGTTCTCGTCATTGCCATTGCCATCGTGTGCTGCGTACTTTGTAAAAAGAGCAAACCACAGTCATGTGACATCAGAATCATTCCACGTTCCAATGAAAAGCAAACGTCGACCTCGAGCAGGCAGAATATTCACAATAATGACATCTCTCGCGGTGAGTTTCTCCTATATAATAGTAAAAATCAGCTTTATTTGCCGTCTTGCGATTGATAGTCTGAATATATAGGAATTACGACAAATGTTTACGTAGGTGTCGTTGCATGGGTGAGGCGACAATAAAGCACGCAATACACGCAAAGGATATTGGGCAGGTGCCTGTCGTAAGCGCAGGTTACGACTACCCCGATTTAACGTTTATTAAAATGTTGTCACAATTCATACATATTTCCCATGATTTGCAAGTTAGCAATCGTTTTAGGCTGAAGTTGCTTGTTTGTTCTTGTAAATTAGCAAACAATCACCCAAGAACAATCAAAATAATTTCCTGTATATTCAGACGATAATATATCACATACATGTAATGCTCACAAGACAAAGCCAACTCAATGATTTTATTGTATTGCGTCATTATTAAAACATACAATGATGGCTTGCTCTGTTTATTACGTGTCATACACACGTTTATAGATCAGGTAACTAAAATGTAGTCAATTATTTGTATATATCTACATAGATGGTGACATGGACGGGTACTCAATGGAAGATTTAAATATGGTTAATGAAAATGTATAATGGATACCAGAATGGGCGGAGAAAAAGAAAATATGGGTTATTACGAAAAATGGACATGTAAAAGATGGCACTTGCCAGTGTGGCAGTGTAAGCTTCCCATCGCGGGTGCCCCATGAATTAACACACAAATCTAGTGATTGTGATTTAGGTGGAAATTGATCACTGTGACCGAGTGGATTTGTTTTGAGGAAGTTTCTTCATGTTTTGTTTAATATATACATACATGCATTCATTGTATCGAAGAACATTTTGATTATGATAATTAGTCATTTGAACCAACGAATTCAAAGAATCTCTATACGCTAATCAGCCTCAAATATATGGCTTCCCAAAACCTGGTAGATCTTTACAGTAACGCATAGCATAGATGGATGATTCATCTTATTAGCCATGCAAATATATTCAAATGTCACAAACTGTGGGCCGACCTTACTGAAACCACTGCTCCATTCATTGAACAGTTTAAATACCACACGTGATCTCCAGATGATTGATACATGTTTATATTGATAGCATTTTCAGTCATCCAATCAGATTTACGACGAATAGCTGGCTAAGTTCGCTGTGCGTTAATGGTAGAGATCTGAGAAAGGGAGAGAATTAATATGCATATATTCAAGGATATACGTTCATTAATTGTGCAGTGATCATTCAAGTAGCTTTCCTTCTGGTATGTGTTTTATGTACTACAAATGAAAAAAATAAATAAGATAAAACAGCTATCCCTCGTATTCAAGTTGTACGTGTTGTGCAGTACTACATAGAATAATCTTGCAGTATTCCCTTTATTGCCAGGTGCATCAATGCACACGATCACTTGGGCCTTATTGAGAAGAATACAACTTAAAAGAGAGTTTTAACACAAATGGATAGAAAGATTGTGTTGATTAAAGATGTGTATCAATAATCTCTCCATACATTGGAAGGATGAATCATTGTTGAGGAGATGTTGTGGGTGATACATAGTTGGGAGGGGAAACTGCTGTGGGTGATACATAGTTGGGAAGGTGTTGTGGGTGATACATAGTTGGGAAGGTGTTGTGGGTGATACATAGTTTGGAAGGTGTTGTGGGTGATACACAGTTGGGAGGGGAAACTGCTGTGGGTGATACATAGTTGGGAAGGTGTTGTGGGTGATACAGAGTTGGGGGGGAAACTGCTGTGGGTGATACATAGTTGGGTAGGTGTTGTGGGTGATACATAGTTGGGAAGGTGTTGTGGGTGATACATAGTTGGGAAGGTATTGTGGGTGATACATAGTTGGGAAGCTGCTGTGGGTGATACATAGTTGGGTAGGTGTTGTGGGTGATACATAGTTGGGAAGGTGTTGTGGGTGATACATAGTTTGGAAGGTGCTGTGGGTGATACATAGTTGGGAGGGGAAACTGCTGTGGGTGATACATAGTTGGGAAGGTGTTGTGGGTGATACATAGTTGGGAAGGTGTTGTGTGTGATACATAGTTGGGAGGGGAAACTGCTGTGGGCGATACATAGTTGGGAAGGTGTTGTGGGTGATACATAGTTGGGAAGGTGTTGTGGGTGATACATAGTTGGGAAGGTGTTGTGGGTGATACATAGTTGGGAGGGGAAACTGCTATGGGTGATACATAATTGGGAAGCTGCTGTGGATGATACATAGTTGGGGTGGTGCTGTGGGTGATACATAGTTGGGGTGGTGTTGTGGGTGATACATAGTTGGGAAGGTGTTGTGGGTGATACATAGTTTGGAAGGTGTTGTGGGTGATACATAGTTGGGAAGGTGTTTTGGGTGATACACAGTTGGGAGGGGAAACTGCTGTGGGTAAAACATAGTTGGGAAGCTGCTGTGGGTGATACATAGTTGGGTAGGTGTTGTGGGTGATACATAGTTGGGAAGGTGTTGTGGGTGATACATAGTTGGGAAGGTATTGTGGGTGATACATAGTTGGGAAGCTGCTGTGGGTGATACATAGTTGGGTAGGTGTTGTGGGTGATACATAGTTGGGAAGGTGTTGTGGGTGATACATAGTTTGGAAGGTGCTGTGGGTGATACATAGTTGGGAGGGGAAACTGCTGTGGGTGATACATAGTTGGGAAGGTGTTGTGGGTGATACATAGTTGGGAAGGTGTTGTGTGTGATACATAGTTGGGAGGGGAAACTGCTGTGGGCGATACATAGTTGGGAAGGTGTTGTGGGTGATACATAGTTGGGAAGGTGTTGTGGGTGATACATAGTTGGGAAGGTGTTGTGGGTGATACATAGTTGGGAGGGGAAACTGCTATGGGTGATACATAATTGGGAAGCTGCTGTGGATGATACATAGTTGGGGTGGTGCTGTGGGTGATACATAGTTGGGGTGGTGTTGTGGGTGATACATAGTTGGGAAGGTGTTGTGGGTGATACATAGTTTGGAAGGTGTTGTGGGTGATACATAGTTGGGAAGGTGTTTTGGGTGATACACAGTTGGGAGGGGAAACTGCTGTGGGTAAAACATAGTTGGGAAGCTGCTGTGGGTGATACATAGTTGGGTAGGTGTTGTGGGTGATACATAGTTGGGAAGGTGTTGTGGGTGATACATAGTTGGGAAGGTGCTGTGGGTGATACATAGTTGGGAAGGTGTTGTGTGTGATACATAGTTGGGAGGGGAAACTGCTGTGGGCGATACATAGTTGGGTAGGTGTTGTGGGTGATACATAGTTGGGAAGGTGTTGTGGGTGATACTTAGTTGGGAAGCTGCTGTGGGTGATACATAGTTGGGAAGCTGCTGTGGGTGATACATAGTTGGGAAGCTGCTGTGGGTGATACATAGTTGGGAAGCTGCTGTGGGTGATACATAGTTGGGAAGCTGCTGTGAGTGATACATAGTTTAGAAGGTGTTGTGGGTGATACATAGTTGGGAAGGTGTTGTGGGTGATACATATTTGGGAGTTAGCAGGTTATACATTACAGACAAACTAACCAACTTTTGACCTGTAAGACTGGGCCAACTATAGAAACTATACGTTTTATAGAGTAACAGCCCACTACAAAGGGTGCCTACGTTTTCAAATAAAACTTGATAAAAGTGAGTGGATTCCTTGTGTTAAAACTCTATCTAGAGAACATTGGTACAGGACGTTCAGTCTAGAAAAGCTAATGAGTTTGCCCTTCAACGGATTTACTACATGTGGAATTGTCTGGCCTTCTTATCATTTTTGGGAGAAGTGGGAAAACCATTGTTTCTAAGCATTTTTCATGATCAATTCAAATACCAAATTGTTTATCAAGCTCGGTTCAGTGCTTTAACAAGGACACCATAAAACAACTTTCATAAATAAAGAACAATATAGTTAGAGCAAATTCCACAAATAACTATAATACATATTTGTCTTTGATCTCCACTACATAAGGTCACTGGATCAAAACTTTTGGCCAAATCGTAGAGGGAAGGAGCACCGAAAATCAGTAACATAATCTATGCCCATAGTACAGTGATATACATATTGCCAACTCATCACAGCAAAAACATGGTGTATTTACAGTAGACCAAGCACTCTGTTGTACATGTAGCTTAAATAGGTGGCAACACAATACACACACGTGTTTACACCCACCTTAGATCAGCACATATTCATTTCCTAATATCATAGCACAACATATCAAAGACTCTGGTTTGTATGGGTAGAAATGGGAAGGCAATGGTGGGAAAATTATATGAAAATGAAGTGCAAGCTTACATTGGAAGCTTTGTGGTGTACGAGTATAGTACTTCGATTCACATTATATCTAGAGGAACATGATCAGGATATGACAGTTTTGTATAACGTATGAAGCACACTCTGATGATCAAGTTGCTTATAAAGATCTAGTTGTAACAGTTACACTTCTTTATTCAAAGACAGATTCAAATCGGCAATGTTGTAAGATGTACATGGGTAACCAGGCTCTTACTTGTTATCAGAGCTTATTAATAGACCATTTTCCGTTCACTGCGAGAATCACGCGTTATGCGTGAAATCGAACGTAAAAACAGGACAAACAAAAGTCATAGCGTCGTAGTGGCGTCAAACATCGCATGAGATTCGACAAACGCGAAAGTATTTTGGGGAACATTTCCATGTCAATAATGTGCTGTACACATTTGATGATGGGCAATTTCGATTAAGTGAGGATATTCGAATGCAATATTCCTCTGTCGAAGATCGGCCGGTCGATGTGCGCTACGAAATAAAGAAATTCGAGTTCAAAATCAAATCGTTCGATTTTTGCGGCAGACGTTCGACGCGCGTCTTTCATGCATCTCGCAAGATCTCGCAGTTGTACGGAAAATCACCTATAACGAGATGGTCTGTGGGAGTTTCATGACAACATGAGCTGATTCAGTTCCTCTTAACATTGCATGTACTTGTAGTTTCAAGACTGGTAAAATAATAAGCACAGTTACATACCCATCTATTAATTCAAAGATGTATAGAAATTTCAACAATGTACAATTGATGTATATCAATAAAAATATACATGGGGGAAAGTAACTTTACACACATACATGGTCCAATGTGTACAGTAGTACATAAATTATTGTGCTACACGTTAATGAAATAATCAGTCTTGGATAATTCACAACAATGTACAAATGATATATGAATGATACATTGAGCTCAAAGTTAACCTTTTCACGACCAGACATTCCCGCCCAAAATTTGCTACTTTTAGTTCATATATTCTTCAATATTTTCAGTTTTTACTCAAAAGATTTGACTATTTTTGTCCCAATATTCTGAAAGAAAGTGCAGACTATGAATTGGACTATTTTGTGAATTTGTGATGAAACAAGGGTGGTGAAAAGGTAAGACCAAGAAGCGATATCAGGTGTTTGCAAACGAGTGAGCATATAAATAAATAAATAAATAAATCTATTCCCTCCAGGTGTTTTAGTATGCCCCTCAGGAATTTCCATTAATAGGATGTCATGTTTAGTGATAGATGGTCAAGACATGGTAGTGTCACTCATGTAAACCATCAAAGAACAAACATTTGGTGAATTATGTGATGAAATTTGTAAATTTAGTTTAACATCATCACATCAGCAGTATCAAGATCAATTGATAGGGACAGATACTATTCTTATCTTACCAGACGAATAATTGAAGATTAATCTGTCACACTTCCAAACAAATGCTCTGCAATACCATCAAACAAAGCTGGTCCGGCATGTTTTCTATAAACTGACTCTTTCTATAAGATGCGCCAGCTGACAAAACACTATTGCTTTCAGGCAATTTGAGAACAAGTTAAGACATAGATTTTGATATTCACAATCTTCAAACTCAATACAGATACAAAAATAATTTTGCACTGCATAGACTCCACTGCAGATAATATTGTTTCAATTTATGATAAGATTCATTCATCTTTCAATTGGATGAAAACAGGTACATACAAATCTCCAAAATACATTCCTATGCATAATAGTGTGGGAAGAAATTTGTCATTCAGTCAGCATGTATGTAAAGTTTTATGTGAATAACCTTGTGTGATACGGTATCTTACTTTGCAGGACACAGCAAGAATACAGCATGGGAAATACTTGAAACAGACCATCATCTCATTGAAGCAATTGAAACAATTGAAGACATATATGGTCAATGACAGAAAGAAATGTGTTTATTAAATTGTATAATGTGGCAGAAATGCAGGCAATTCCACCTACCATATATTTACCAAGGCAATCCATATCTTCTTTCACCAATTTTTATATAAGATGGATTCTCACATCACTGCCACCAATTCAGGAATCTATTAAGATTCTCATGCAGATACACATCACTACATGCAAGAAGGGACAACTCCCCTACACAGGAGCATGCAATCGATGCATGGTACATGCAAATGATCATTTAGACTAACGTTGGTTATTATACTGTACATGTGTGTCAGTAAATGTAATACTCTCAGTGTATACATGTACTTTTTGAGTGGTAACATAACCTGGAAAAAAAATCTTATGCAAATGAAGGGCAGTGTAAAAACTTAAAATATGCAGTGACCTAGTCTGTTTGGTGGATGGCCATTACAAATCAAGGTGTGTCTAGAAACTGTTAAAAAATTGAGCCACACTGCCCTAATTATATGTCCTGATTTGCTGATTTGCGGATGGCTACAGTACAATCAAGGGGAGTGTGGAAACTGTTAAAAAGCCACAGTGATCTACTCATGTCAAACAAAGGGCAGTGTAGAAACTGTGAACGGCTAATATACATGATGTGTGTAGATACCGTTAAAAAGGTCAAAGTGACCTAATCATATCCTATTGGTGGACAGCTAAGGCAAATGAGTGGCAGTGGAGAAACTGTTAAAAAAGACAAAGTGACCTAATCATATCCTATTGGTGGACAGCTAAGGCAAATGAGGGGCAGTGGAGAAACTGTTAAAAAAGACAAAGTGACCTAATCATATCCTATTGGTGGACAGCTAAGGCAAATGAGGGGCAGTGGAGAAACTGTTAAAAAAGACAAAGTGACCTAGTCATATCCTATTGGTGGACAGCTAAGGCAAATGAGGGGCAGTGGAGAAACTGTTAAAAAAGACAAAGTGACCTAATCAGATCCTGTACAAATGACAGGCAGTGTAAAATGAAAGTTGATAGAATGAACAAATCATGACTATCTGCCTTTCAACACCCAACATTGAGGGCCAATGTTGTATCAAACATCTGATACTTCTTGCGAGTTTCATGTCTAATCTTAACATTATAAGACATTATACAGCATTCCATCCATTGTCTATTTTTGGCAGCATCACTGGGAATCTCCTCTAATGATTCAGGACATAGTAGATACATTAGATCTTCCAATAATGACTGTGATTCAGTGTCTTTATACAGGTTTGTTGGTGGGATGTTAGAAAATAATGTTTCCTGAAATAAGTCCAAAAAAAAAACATTCAACTATTGGTAGATTTTATCACTGATTTGCCAACACTTCTTAGTATGCAAATGTATGTTCCCAAATCAAAGAGATTTTTTAGGGAATTTTGAATAATCAAACTGTGTTTGTGATTTGTCATACCGAATTTGTTCCTGGACTATATAGTGGGAATATACCCAACCCTACCAAAACTTGACTGGGCGTATATATTCGATCCCACCCTACCTAAAACGCAACAGGGCTATTCAGTGTTAATATATCTACACCTACCAAAACTTTACTGGCCTATTCAGTGGGAATATACACAATACTACCAAATCTTGATTGGGCTATTCAGTGGCAAAATTTTCAACCCCATCCTACCCAACTCAGGCTGGGCTATTCAGTGTGAGTATTGTAGCATATTTACTTACTGCATTTTCTTTACCTACAAGAACTTCTATTTTATCGGTACCATCAGACATTAACAATTGGAAGAAGTACATATACTGGAGAATTGAAACTCTGTGTACTGAAAAACATAATAAGGACATTTGTCATGTAATCAATGTATTATTTTCATTCATGTCAAATGTGTTAAGAGATCATCTCATCCAGTGAAACCTGTATAAACTGAACACCAAAGAGACTGATACAGTGAAACCTGTCTAAACTGAACACCAAAGAGACTAATACAGTAAAACCTGTCTGATGTGAACAACAAATGGACTGATACAGTGAAACCTGTCTAAACTGAACACCAAATGCACTGATACAGTGAAACCTGTCTAATCTGAACACAAAAAGGACTGGTACAGTGAAACTTGTCTAATCTGAACACAAAAGAACTGATACAGTGAAACATGTTTAAACTGAACAACAAATGGACTGATACAGTGAAACCTGTCTAATATAAACACAAAGAGGACTGATAAAGTGAAACCTGTCTAAACTGAACAAATGGACTGATACAGTGAAACCTGTCTAAACTGAACAAATGGACTGATACAGTGCAACTTGTCTAAACTGAACAACAAATGGACTGATACAGTGAAACCTGTCTAAACTGAACATCAAATAGACTGATACAGTGAAACCTGTCTAAACTGAACACAAACAGGACTGATACAGTGAAACCTGTCTAAACTGAACATCAAATAGACTGATACAGTAAAACCTGTCTGAACTGGACACAAACAGGACTGATACAGTAAAACCTGTCTGAACTGAACACAGACAGGACTGATACAGTGAAACCTGTCTAAACTGGACACAAACAGGACTGATACAGTGAAACCTGTCTAAACTGAACACAAACAGGACTGATACAGTGAAACCTGTCTAAACTGAACAACAATGGACTGATACAGTGAAACCTGTCTAAACTGAACACCAAAAGGACTGATACAGTGAAACGTGTCTAATCTGAACACCAAAAGGACTGATACAGTCAAACCTGTCTAAACTGAACATCAAATAGACTGATACAGTAAAACCTGTCTAAACTGAACACCAAATGGACTGATACAGTGAAACCTATCTGAAGTGAACAACAAATGGACTGATACAGTAAAACCTGTCTAAACTGGACATAAACAGGACTGATACAGTGAAACCTGTCTAAACTGAACATCAAATAGACTGATACAATAAAACCTGTCTGAATTGGACACAAACAGGACTGATACATTAAAACCTGTCTGAACTGAACACAGACAGGACTGATACAGTGAAACCTGTCTAAACTTGACACATACAGGACTGATACAGTGAAACCTGTCTAAACTGAACACAAACAGGACTGATACAGTGAAACCAGTCTAAACTGAACAACAAATGGACTGATACAGTGAAACATGTCTAAACTTAACACCAAAAGGACTGATACAGTGAAACGTGTCTAATCTGAACACCAAAAGGACTGATACAGTCAAACCTGTCTAAACTGAACATCAAATAGACTGATACAGTAAAACCTGTCTAAACTGAACACCAAATGGACTGATACAGTGAAACCTATCTGAAGTGAACAACAAATGAACTGATACAGTGAAACCTGTCTAAACTGGACATAAACAGAACTGATACAGTGAAACCTGTCTAAACTGAACACAAACAGGACTGATACAGTGAAACCTGTCTAAACTGAACAACAAATGGACTGATACAGTGAAACCTGTCTAAACTGAACAACAAATGGACTGATACAGTGAAACATGCCTAAACTTAACACCAAAAGGACTGATACAGTGAAACGTGTCTAATCTGAACACCAAAAGGACTGACACAGTCAAACCTGTCTAAACTGAACATCAAATAGACTGATACAGTAAAACCTGTCTAAACTGAACATCAAATAGACTGATACAGTAAAACCTGTCTGAACTGGACACAAACAGGACTGATACAGTAAAACCTGTCTGAACTGAACACAGACAGGACTGATACATTGAAACCTGTCTAAACTGAACACAAACAGGACTGATACAGTGAAACCTGTCTAAACTGAACAACAAATGGACTGATACAGTGAAACATGTCTAAACTGAACACCAAAAGGACTGATACAGTGAAACCTGTCTAAACTGAACACCAAAAGGACTGATACAGTGAAAACTGTCTAATCTGAACACCAAAAGGACTGATACAGTGAAACCTGTCTAAACTGAACATCAAATGGACTGATACAGTGAAACCTGTCTAAACTGAACATCAAATAGACTGTTACAGTAAAACCTGTCTGAACTGAACACAGACAGGACAGATACAGTGAAACCTGTCTAAACTGGACACAAACAGGACTGATACAGTGAAACCTGTCTAAACTGAACACAAACAGGACTGATACAGTGAAACCTGTCTAAACTGAACAACAAATGGACTGATACAGTGAAACATGTCTAAACTGAACACCAAAAGGACTGATACAGTGAAACCTGTCTAATCTGAACACAAACAGAACTGATACAGTGAAACCTGTCTAAACTGAACATCAAATAGACTGATACAGTAAAACCTGTCTGAACTGGACACAAACAGGACTGATACAGTGAAACCTGTCTAAACTGAACACAAACAGGACTGATACAGTGAAACCTGTCTAAACTGAACATCAAATAGACTGATACAGTAAAACCTGTCTGAACTGAACACAGACAGGACTGATACAGTGAAACCTGTCTAAACTGGACACAAAAAGGACTGATACAGTGAAACCTGTCTAAACTGAACACAAACAGGACTGATACAGTGAAACCTGTCTAAACTGAATAACAAATGGACTGATACAGTGAAACATGTCTAAACTAAACACCAAAAGGACTGATACAGTGAAAACTGTCTAATCTGAACACCAAAAGGACTGATACAGTGAAACCTGTCTAAACTGAACACCAAATGGACTGATACAGTGAAACCTATCTGAAGTGAACAACAAATGAACTGATACAGTGAAACCTGTCTAAACTGGACATAAACAGAACTGATACAGTGAAACCTGTCTAAACTGAACACAAACAGGACTGATACAGTGAAACCTGTCTAAACTGAACAACAAATGGACTGATACAGTGAAACCTGTCTAAACTGAACAACAAATGGACTAATACAGTGAAACATGCCTAAACTAAACATCAAATGGACTGATACAGTGAAACCTGTCTAAACTGAACAACAAATGGACTGATATAGTGAAACCTATCTAAACTGAACAACAAATGGACTGATACAGTGAAACATATCTAAACTAAACACCAAAAGGACTGATACAGTGAAAACTGTCTAATCTGAACACCAAAAGGACTGATACAGTGAAACCTGTCTAAACTGAACATCAAATGGACTGATACAGTGAAACCTGTCTAAACTGAACAACAAATGGACTGATATAGTGAAACCTGTCTAAACTGAACAACAAATGGACTGATACAGTGAAACCTGTCTAAACTGAACGCCAAATGGACTGATACAGTGAAACCTGTCCAATCTGTACAACAAATGGACTGATACAGTGAAACCTGTCCAATCTGAACAACAAATGAACTGATACAGTGAAACCTGTCCAATCTGAACAACAAATGGACTGATACAGTGAAACCTGTCTTAACTGAACACAAACAGGACTGATACAGTGAAACCTGTCTAAACTGAACACAAACAGGACTGATACAGTGAAACTTGTCTAATCTGAACAACAAATGGACTGATACAGTGAAACATGTCTAAACTGAACACCAAAAGGACTGATACAGTGAAACCTGTCTAAACTCAACATCAAATGGACTGATACAGTGAAACCTGTCTGAACTGGACACAAACAGGACTGATACAGTAAAACCTGTCTGAACTGAACACAGACAGGACTGATACAGTGAAACCTGTCTAAACTGGACACAAACAGGACTGATAGAGTGAAACCTGTCTAAACTGAACACAAACAGGACTGATACAGTGAAACCTGTCTAAACTGAACAACAATGGACTGATACAGTGAAACCTGTCTAAACTGAACACCAAAAGGACTGATACAGTGAAACGTGTCTAATCTGAACACCAAAAGGACTGATACAGTCAAACCTGTCTAAACTGAACATCAAATAGACTGATACAGTAAAACCTGTCTAAACTGAACACCAAATGGACTGATACAGTGAAACCTATCTGAAGTGAACAACAAATGGACTGATACAGTAAAACCTGTCTAAACTGGACATAAACAGGACTGATACAGTGAAACCTGTCTAAACTGAACATCAAATAGACTGATACAATAAAACCTGTCTGAATTGGACACAAACAGGACTGATACAGTAAAACCTGTCTGAACTGAACACAGACAGGACTGATACAGTGAAACCTGTCTAAACTTGACACATACAGGACTGATACAGTGAAACCTGTCTAAACTGAACACAAACAGGACTGATACAGTGAAACCAGTCTAAACTGAACAACAAATGGACTGATACAGTGAAACATGTCTAAACTTAACACCAAAAGGACTGATACAGTGAAACGTGTCTAATCTGAACACCAAAAGGACTGATACAGTCAAACCTGTCTAAACTGAACATCAAATAGACTGATACAGTAAAACCTGTCTAAACTGAACACCAAATGGACTGATACAGTGAAACCTATCTGAAGTGAACAACAAATGGACTGATACAGTAAAACCTGTCTAAACTGGACATAAACAGGACTGATACAGTGAAACCTGTCTAAACTGAACATCAAATAGACTGATACAATAAAACCTGTCTGAATTGGACACAAACAGGACTGATACATTAAAACCTGTCTGAACTGAACACAGACAGGACTGATACAGTGAAACATGTCTAAACTTGACACATACAGGACTGATACAGTGAAACCTGTCTAAACTGAACACAAACAGGACTGATACAGTGAAACCAGTCTAAACTGAACAACAAATGGACTGATACAGTGAAACATGTCTAAACTGAACAACAAATGGACTGATACAGTGAAACCTGTCTAAACTGGACATAAACAGAACTGATACAGTGAAACCTGTCTAAACTGAACACAAACAGGACTGATACAGTGAAACCTGTCTAAACTGAACAACAAATGGACTGATACAGTGAAACCTGTCTAAACTGAACAACAAATGGACTGATACAGTGAAACATGCCTAAACTTAACACCAAAAGGACTGATACAGTGAAACGTGTCTAATCTGAACACCAAAAGGACTGACACAGTCAAACCTGTCTAAACTGAACATCAAATAGACTGATACAGTAAAACCTGTCTAAACTGAACATCAAATAGACTGATACAGTAAAACCTGTCTGAACTGGACACAAACAGGACTGATACAGTAAAAGCTGTCTGAACTGAACACAGACAGGACTGATACATTGAAACCTGTCTAAACTGAACACAAACAGGACTGATACAGTGAAACCTGTCTAAACTGAACAACAAATGGACTGATACAGTGAAACGTGTCTAAACTGAACACCAAAAGGACTGATACAGTGAAACCTGTCTAAACTGGACACAAACAGGACTGATACAGTGAAACCTGTCTAAACTGAACACAAACAGGACTGATACTGTGAAACCTGTCTAAACTGAACAACAATGGACTGATACAGTGAAACCTGTCTAAACTGAACACCAAAAGGACTGATACAGTGAAACGTGTCTAATCTGAACACCAAAAGGACTGATACAGTCAAACCTGTCTAAACTGGACACAAACAGGACTGATACAGTGAAACCTGTCTAAACTGAACACAAACAGGACTGATACTGTGAAACCTGTCTAAACTGAACAACAATGGACTGATACAGTGAAACCTGTCTAAACTGAACACCAAAAGGACTGATACAGTGAAACGTGTCTAATCTGAACACCAAAAGGACTGATACAGTCAAACCTGTCTAAACTGAACATCAAATAGACTGATACAGTAAAACCTGTCTAAACTGAACACCAAATGGACTGATACAGTGAAACCTATCTGAAGTGAACAACAAATGGACTGATACAGTAAAACCTGTCTAAACTGGACATAAACAGGACTGATACAGTGAAACCTGTCTAAACTGAACATCAAATAGACTGATACAATAAAACCTGTCTGAATTGGACACAAACAGGACTGATACAGTAAAACCTGTCTGAACTGAACACAGACAGGACTGATACAGTGAAACCTGTCTAAACTTGACAGATACAGGACTAATACAGTGAAACCTGTCTAAACTGAACACAAACAGGACTGATACAGTGAAACCAGTCTAAACTGAACAACAAATGGACTGATACAGTGAAACATGTCTAAACTTAACACCAAAAGGACTGATACAGTGAAACGTGTCTAATCTGAACACCAAAAGGACTGATACAGTCAAACCTGTCTAAACTGAACATCAAATAGACTGATACAGTAAAACCTGTCTAAACTGAACACCAAATGGACTGATACAGTGAAACCTATCTGAAGTGAACAACAAATGGACTGATACAGTAAAACCTGTCTAAACTGGACATAAACAGGACTGATACAGTGAAACCTGTCTAAACTGAACATCAAATAGACTGATACAATAAAACCTGTCTGAATTGGACACAAACAGGACTGATACATTAAAACCTGTCTGAACTGAACACAGACAGGACTGATACAGTGAAACCTGTCTAAACTTGACACATACAGGACTGATACAGTGAAACCTGTCTAAACTGAACACAAACAGGACTGATACAGTGAAACCAGTCTAAACTGAACAACAAATGGACTGATACAGTGAAACATGTCTAAACTTAACACCAAAAGGACTGATACAGTGAAACGTGTCTAATCTGAACACCAAAAGGACTGATACAGTCAAACCTGTCTAAACTGAACATCAAATAGACTGATACAGTAAAACCTGTCTAAACTGAACACCAAATGGACTGATACAGTGAAACCTATCTGAAGTGAACAACAAATGAACTGATACAGTGAAACCTGTCTAAACTGGACATAAACAGAACTGATACAGTGAAACCTGTCTAAACTGAACACAAACAGGACTGATACAGTGAAACCTGTCTAAACTGAACAACAAATGGACTGATACAGTGAAACCTGTCTAAACTGAACAACAAATGGACTGATACAGTGAAACATGCCTAAACTTAACACCAAAAGGACTGATACAGTGAAACGTGTCTAATCTGAACACCAAAAGGACTGACACAGTCAAACCTGTCTAAACTGAACATCAAATAGACTGATACAGTAAAACCTGTCTAAACTGAACATCAAATAGACTGATACAGTAAAACCTGTCTGAACTGGACACAAACAGGACTGATACAGTAAAACCTGTCTGAACTGAACACAGACAGGACTGATACATTGAAACCTGTCTAAACTGAACACAAACAGGACTGATACAGTGAAACCTGTCTAAACTGAACAACAAATGGACTGATACAGTGAAACATGTCTAAACTGAACACCAAAAGGACTGATACAGTGAAACCTGTCTAAACTGAACACCAAAAGGACTGATACAGTGAAAACTGTCTAATCTGAACACCAAAAGGACTGATACAGTGAAACCTGTCTAAACTGAACATCAAATGGACTGATACAGTGAAACCTGTCTAAACTGAACATCAAATAGACTGTTACAGTAAAACCTGTCTGAACTGAACACAGACAGGACAGATACAGTGAAACCTGTCTAAACTGGACACAAACAGGACTGATACAGTGAAACCTGTCTAAACTGAACACAAACAGGACTGATACAGTGAAACCTGTCTAAACTGAACAACAAATGGACTGATACAGTGAAACATGTCTAAACTGAACACCAAAAGGACTGATACAGTGAAACCTGTCTAATCTGAACACAAACAGAACTGATACAGTGAAACCTGTCTAAACTGAACATCAAATAGACTGATACAGTAACACCTGTCTGAACTGGACACAAACAGGACTGATACAGTGAAACCTGTCTAAACTGAACACAAACAGGACTGATACAGTGAAACCTGTCTAAACTGAACATCAAATAGACTGATACAGTAAAACCTGTCTGAACTGAACACAGACAGGACTGATACAGTGAAACCTGTCTAAACTGAACAACTAATGGACTGATACAGTGAAACATGTCTAAACTTAACACCAAAAGGACTGATACAGTGAAACGTGTCTAATCTGAACACCAAAAGGACTGATACAGTCAAACCTGTCTAAACTGAACATCAAATAGACTGATACAGTAAAACCTGTCTAAACTGAACACCAAATGGACTGATACAGTGAAACCTATCTGAAGTGAACAACAAATGAACTGATACAGTGAAACCTGTCTAAACTGGACATAAACAGAACTGATACAGTGAAACCTGTCTAAACTGAACACAAACAGGACTGATACAGTGAAACCTGTCTAAACTGAACAACAAATGGACTGATACAGTGAAACATGCCTAAACTTAACACCAAAAGGACTGATACAGTGAAACGTGTCTAATCTGAACACCAAAAGGACTGACACAGTCAAACCTGTCTAAACTGAACATCAAATAGACTGATACAGTAAAACCTGTCTAAACTGAACATCAAATAGACTGATACAGTAAAACCTGTCTGAACTGGACACAAACAGGACTGATACAGTAAAACCTGTCTGAACTGAACACAGACAGGACTGATACATTGAAACCTGTCTAAACTGAACACAAACAGGACTGATACAGTGAAACCTGTCTAAACTGAACAACAAATGGACTGATACAGTGAAACATGTCTAAACTGAACACCAAAAGGACTGATACAGTGAAACCTGTCTAAACTGAACACCAAAAGGACTGATACAGTGAAAACTGTCTAATCTGAACACCAAAAGGACTGATACAGTGAAACCTGTCTAAACTGAACATCAAATGGACTGATACAGTGAAACCTGTCTAAACTGAACATCAAATAGACTGTTACAGTAAAACCTGTCTGAACTGAACACAGACAGGACAGATACAGTGAAACCTGTCTAAACTGGACACAAACAGGACTGATACAGTGAAACCTGTCTAAACTGAACACAAACAGGACTGATACAGTGAAACCTGTCTAAACTGAACATCAAATAGACTGATACAGTAAAACCTGTCTGAACTGAACACAGACAGGACTGATACAGTGAAACCTGTCTAAACTGAACAACAAATGGACTGATACAGTGAAACCTGTCTAAACTGAACGCCAAATGGACTGATACAGTGAAACCTGTCCAATCTGTACAACAAATGGACTGATACAGTGAAACCTGTCCAATCTGAACAACAAATGAACTGATACAGTGAAACCTGTCCAATCTGAACAACAAATGGACTGATACAGTGAAACCTGTCTTAACTGAACACAAACAGGACTGATACAGTGAAACCTGTCTAAACTGAACACAAACAGGACTGATACAGTGAAACTTGTCTAATCTGAACAACAAATGGACTGATACAGTGAAACATGTCTAAACTGAACACCAAAAGGACTGATACAGTGAAACCTGTCTAAACTCAACATCAAATGGACTGATACAGTGAAACCTGTCTGAACTGGACACAAACAGGACTGATACAGTAAAACCTGTCTGAACTGAACACAGACAGGACTGATACAGTGAAACCTGTCTAAACTGGACACAAACAGGACTGATAGAGTGAAACCTGTCTAAACTGAACACAAACAGGACTGATACAGTGAAACCTGTCTAAACTGAACAACAATGGACTGATACAGTGAAACCTGTCTAAACTGAACACCAAAAGGACTGATACAGTGAAACGTGTCTAATCTGAACACCAAAAGGACTGATACAGTCAAACCTGTCTAAACTGAACATCAAATAGACTGATACAGTAAAACCTGTCTAAACTGAACACCAAATGGACTGATACAGTGAAACCTATCTGAAGTGAACAACAAATGGACTGATACAGTAAAACCTGTCTAAACTGGACATAAACAGGACTGATACAGTGAAACCTGTCTAAACTGAACATCAAATAGACTGATACAATAAAACCTGTCTGAATTGGACACAAACAGGACTGATACAGTAAAACCTGTCTGAACTGAACACAGACAGGACTGATACAGTGAAACCTGTCTAAACTTGACACATACAGGACTGATACAGTGAAACCTGTCTAAACTGAACACAAACAGGACTGATACAGTGAAACCAGTCTAAACTGAACAACAAATGGACTGATACAGTGAAACATGTCTAAACTTAACACCAAAAGGACTGATACAGTGAAACGTGTCTAATCTGAACACCAAAAGGACTGATACAGTCAAACCTGTCTAAACTGAACATCAAATAGACTGATACAGTAAAACCTGTCTAAACTGAACACCAAATGGACTGATACAGTGAAACCTATCTGAAGTGAACAACAAATGGACTGATACAGTAAAACCTGTCTAAACTGGACATAAACAGGACTGATACAGTGAAACCTGTCTAAACTGAACATCAAATAGACTGATACAATAAAACCTGTCTGAATTGGACACAAACAGGACTGATACATTAAAACCTGTCTGAACTGAACACAGACAGGACTGATACAGTGAAACATGTCTAAACTTGACACATACAGGACTGATACAGTGAAACCTGTCTAAACTGAACACAAACAGGACTGATACAGTGAAACCAGTCTAAACTGAACAACAAATGGACTGATACAGTGAAACATGTCTAAACTGAACAACAAATGGACTGATACAGTGAAACCTGTCTAAACTGGACATAAACAGAACTGATACAGTGAAACCTGTCTAAACTGAACACAAACAGGACTGATACAGTGAAACCTGTCTAAACTGAACAACAAATGGACTGATACAGTGAAACCTGTCTAAACTGAACAACAAATGGACTGATACAGTGAAACATGCCTAAACTTAACACCAAAAGGACTGATACAGTGAAACGTGTCTAATCTGAACACCAAAAGGACTGACACAGTCAAACCTGTCTAAACTGAACATCAAATAGACTGATACAGTAAAACCTGTCTAAACTGAACATCAAATAGACTGATACAGTAAAACCTGTCTGAACTGGACACAAACAGGACTGATACAGTAAAAGCTGTCTGAACTGAACACAGACAGGACTGATACATTGAAACCTGTCTAAACTGAACACAAACAGGACTGATACAGTGAAACCTGTCTAAACTGAACAACAAATGGACTGATACAGTGAAACGTGTCTAAACTGAACACCAAAAGGACTGATACAGTGAAACCTGTCTAAACTGGACACAAACAGGACTGATACAGTGAAACCTGTCTAAACTGAACACAAACAGGACTGATACTGTGAAACCTGTCTAAACTGAACAACAATGGACTGATACAGTGAAACCTGTCTAAACTGAACACCAAAAGGACTGATACAGTGAAACGTGTCTAATCTGAACACCAAAAGGACTGATACAGTCAAACCTGTCTAAACTGGACACAAACAGGACTGATACAGTGAAACCTGTCTAAACTGAACACAAACAGGACTGATACTGTGAAACCTGTCTAAACTGAACAACAATGGACTGATACAGTGAAACCTGTCTAAACTGAACACCAAAAGGACTGATACAGTGAAACGTGTCTAATCTGAACACCAAAAGGACTGATACAGTCAAACCTGTCTAAACTGAACATCAAATAGACTGATACAGTAAAACCTGTCTAAACTGAACACCAAATGGACTGATACAGTGAAACCTATCTGAAGTGAACAACAAATGGACTGATACAGTAAAACCTGTCTAAACTGGACATAAACAGGACTGATACAGTGAAACCTGTCTAAACTGAACATCAAATAGACTGATACAATAAAACCTGTCTGAATTGGACACAAACAGGACTGATACAGTAAAACCTGTCTGAACTGAACACAGACAGGACTGATACAGTGAAACCTGTCTAAACTTGACAGATACAGGACTAATACAGTGAAACCTGTCTAAACTGAACACAAACAGGACTGATACAGTGAAACCAGTCTAAACTGAACAACAAATGGACTGATACAGTGAAACATGTCTAAACTTAACACCAAAAGGACTGATACAGTGAAACGTGTCTAATCTGAACACCAAAAGGACTGATACAGTCAAACCTGTCTAAACTGAACATCAAATAGACTGATACAGTAAAACCTGTCTAAACTGAACACCAAATGGACTGATACAGTGAAACCTATCTGAAGTGAACAACAAATGGACTGATACAGTAAAACCTGTCTAAACTGGACATAAACAGGACTGATACAGTGAAACCTGTCTAAACTGAACATCAAATAGACTGATACAATAAAACCTGTCTGAATTGGACACAAACAGGACTGATACATTAAAACCTGTCTGAACTGAACACAGACAGGACTGATACAGTGAAACCTGTCTAAACTTGACACATACAGGACTGATACAGTGAAACCTGTCTAAACTGAACACAAACAGGACTGATACAGTGAAACCAGTCTAAACTGAACAACAAATGGACTGATACAGTGAAACATGTCTAAACTTAACACCAAAAGGACTGATACAGTGAAACGTGTCTAATCTGAACACCAAAAGGACTGATACAGTCAAACCTGTCTAAACTGAACATCAAATAGACTGATACAGTAAAACCTGTCTAAACTGAACACCAAATGGACTGATACAGTGAAACCTATCTGAAGTGAACAACAAATGAACTGATACAGTGAAACCTGTCTAAACTGGACATAAACAGAACTGATACAGTGAAACCTGTCTAAACTGAACACAAACAGGACTGATACAGTGAAACCTGTCTAAACTGAACAACAAATGGACTGATACAGTGAAACCTGTCTAAACTGAACAACAAATGGACTGATACAGTGAAACATGCCTAAACTTAACACCAAAAGGACTGATACAGTGAAACGTGTCTAATCTGAACACCAAAAGGACTGACACAGTCAAACCTGTCTAAACTGAACATCAAATAGACTGATACAGTAAAACCTGTCTAAACTGAACATCAAATAGACTGATACAGTAAAACCTGTCTGAACTGGACACAAACAGGACTGATACAGTAAAACCTGTCTGAACTGAACACAGACAGGACTGATACATTGAAACCTGTCTAAACTGAACACAAACAGGACTGATACAGTGAAACCTGTCTAAACTGAACAACAAATGGACTGATACAGTGAAACATGTCTAAACTGAACACCAAAAGGACTGATACAGTGAAACCTGTCTAAACTGAACACCAAAAGGACTGATACAGTGAAAACTGTCTAATCTGAACACCAAAAGGACTGATACAGTGAAACCTGTCTAAACTGAACATCAAATGGACTGATACAGTGAAACCTGTCTAAACTGAACATCAAATAGACTGTTACAGTAAAACCTGTCTGAACTGAACACAGACAGGACAGATACAGTGAAACCTGTCTAAACTGGACACAAACAGGACTGATACAGTGAAACCTGTCTAAACTGAACACAAACAGGACTGATACAGTGAAACCTGTCTAAACTGAACAACAAATGGACTGATACAGTGAAACATGTCTAAACTGAACACCAAAAGGACTGATACAGTGAAACCTGTCTAATCTGAACACAAACAGAACTGATACAGTGAAACCTGTCTAAACTGAACATCAAATAGACTGATACAGTAACACCTGTCTGAACTGGACACAAACAGGACTGATACAGTGAAACCTGTCTAAACTGAACACAAACAGGACTGATACAGTGAAACCTGTCTAAACTGAACATCAAATAGACTGATACAGTAAAACCTGTCTGAACTGAACACAGACAGGACTGATACAGTGAAACCTGTCTAAACTGGACACAAACAGGACTGATACAGTGAAACCTGTCTAAACTGAACACAAACAGGACTGATACAGTGAAACCTGTCTAAACTGAACACAAACAGGACTGATACAGTGAAACCTGTCTAAACTGAACATCAAATAGACTGATACAGTAAAACCTGTCTGAACTGAACACAGACAGGACTGATACAGTGAAACCTGTCTAAACTGAACAACTAATGGACTGATACAGTGAAACATGTCTAAACTTAACACCAAAAGGACTGATACAGTGAAACGTGTCTAATCTGAACACCAAAAGGACTGATACAGTCAAACCTGTCTAAACTGAACATCAAATAGACTGATACAGTAAAACCTGTCTAAACTGAACACCAAATGGACTGATACAGTGAAACCTATCTGAAGTGAACAACAAATGAACTGATACAGTGAAACCTGTCTAAACTGGACATAAACAGAACTGATACAGTGAAACCTGTCTAAACTGAACACAAACAGGACTGATACAGTGAAACCTGTCTAAACTGAACAACAAATGGACTGATACAGTGAAACATGCCTAAACTTAACACCAAAAGGACTGATACAGTGAAACGTGTCTAATCTGAACACCAAAAGGACTGACACAGTCAAACCTGTCTAAACTGAACATCAAATAGACTGATACAGTAAAACCTGTCTAAACTGAACATCAAATAGACTGATACAGTAAAACCTGTCTGAACTGGACACAAACAGGACTGATACAGTAAAACCTGTCTGAACTGAACACAGACAGGACTGATACATTGAAACCTGTCTAAACTGAACACAAACAGGACTGATACAGTGAAACCTGTCTAAACTGAACAACAAATGGACTGATACAGTGAAACATGTCTAAACTGAACACCAAAAGGACTGATACAGTGAAACCTGTCTAAACTGAACACCAAAAGGACTGATACAGTGAAAACTGTCTAATCTGAACACCAAAAGGACTGATACAGTGAAACCTGTCTAAACTGAACATCAAATGGACTGATACAGTGAAACCTGTCTAAACTGAACATCAAATAGACTGTTACAGTAAAACCTGTCTGAACTGAACACAGACAGGACAGATACAGTGAAACCTGTCTAAACTGGACACAAACAGGACTGATACAGTGAAACCTGTCTAAACTGAACACAAACAGGACTGATACAGTGAAACCTGTCTAAACTGAACATCAAATAGACTGATACAGTAAAACCTGTCTGAACTGAACACAGACAGGACTGATACAGTGAAACCTGTCTAAACTGAACAACAAATGGACTGATACAGTGAAACCTGTCTAAACTGAACGCCAAATGGACTGATACAGTGAAACCTGTCCAATCTGTACAACAAATGGACTGATACAGTGAAACCTGTCCAATCTGAACAACAAATGAACTGATACAGTGAAACCTGTCCAATCTGAACAACAAATGGACTGATACAGTGAAACCTGTCTTAACTGAACACAAACAGGACTGATACAGTGAAACCTGTCTAAACTGAACACAAACAGGACTGATACAGTGAAACTTGTCTAATCTGAACAACAAATGGACTGATACAGTGAAACATGTCTAAACTGAACACCAAAAGGACTGATACAGTGAAACCTGTCTAAACTCAACATCAAATGGACTGATACAGTGAAACCTGTCTGAACTGGACACAAACAGGACTGATACAGTAAAACCTGTCTGAACTGAACACAGACAGGACTGATACAGTGAAACCTGTCTAAACTGGACACAAACAGGACTGATAGAGTGAAACCTGTCTAAACTGAACACAAACAGGAATGATACAGTGAAACCTGTCTAAACTGAACAACAATGGACTGATACAGTGAAACCTGTCTAAACTGAACACCAAAAGGACTGATACAGTGAAACGTGTCTAATCTGAACACCAAAAGGACTGATACAGTCAAACCTGTCTAAACTGAACATCAAATAGACTGATACAGTAAAACCTGTCTAAACTGAACACCAAATGGACTGATACAGTGAAACCTATCTGAAGTGAACAACAAATGGACTGATACAGTAAAACCTGTCTAAACTGGACATAAACAGGACTGATACAGTGAAACCTGTCTAAACTGAACATCAAATAGACTGATACAATAAAACCTGTCTGAATTGGACACAAACAGGACTGATACAGTAAAACCTGTCTGAACTGAACACAGACAGGACTGATACAGTGAAACCTGTCTAAACTTGACACATACAGGACTGATACAGTGAAACCTGTCTAAACTGAACACAAACAGGACTGATACAGTGAAACCAGTCTAAACTGAACAACAAATGGACTGATACAGTGAAACATGTCTAAACTTAACACCAAAAGGACTGATACAGTGAAACGTGTCTAATCTGAACACCAAAAGGACTGATACAGTCAAACCTGTCTAAACTGAACATCAAATAGACTGATACAGTAAAACCTGTCTAAACTGAACACCAAATGGACTGATACAGTGAAACCTATCTGAAGTGAACAACAAATGGACTGATACAGTAAAACCTGTCTAAACTGGACATAAACAGGACTGATACAGTGAAACCTGTCTAAACTGAACATCAAATAGACTGATACAATAAAACCTGTCTGAATTGGACACAAACAGGACTGATACATTAAAACCTGTCTGAACTGAACACAGACAGGACTGATACAGTGAAACATGTCTAAACTTGACACATACAGGACTGATACAGTGAAACCTGTCTAAACTGAACACAAACAGGACTGATACAGTGAAACCAGTCTAAACTGAACAACAAATGGACTGATACAGTGAAACATGTCTAAACTGAACAACAAATGGACTGATACAGTGAAACCTGTCTAAACTGGACATAAACAGAACTGATACAGTGAAACCTGTCTAAACTGAACACAAACAGGACTGATACAGTGAAACCTGTCTAAACTGAACAACAAATGGACTGATACAGTGAAACCTGTCTAAACTGAACAACAAATGGACTGATACAGTGAAACATGCCTAAACTTAACACCAAAAGGACTGATACAGTGAAACGTGTCTAATCTGAACACCAAAAGGACTGACACAGTCAAACCTGTCTAAACTGAACATCAAATAGACTGATACAGTAAAACCTGTCTAAACTGAACATCAAATAGACTGATACAGTAAAACCTGTCTGAACTGGACACAAACAGGACTGATACAGTAAAAGCTGTCTGAACTGAACACAGACAGGACTGATACATTGAAACCTGTCTAAACTGAACACAAACAGGACTGATACAGTGAAACCTGTCTAAACTGAACAACAAATGGACTGATACAGTGAAACGTGTCTAAACTGAACACCAAAAGGACTGATACAGTGAAACCTGTCTAAACTGGACACAAACAGGACTGATACAGTGAAACCTGTCTAAACTGAACACAAACAGGACTGATACTGTGAAACCTGTCTAAACTGAACAACAATGGACTGATACAGTGAAACCTGTCTAAACTGAACACCAAAAGGACTGATACAGTGAAACGTGTCTAATCTGAACACCAAAAGGACTGATACAGTCAAACCTGTCTAAACTGGACACAAACAGGACTGATACAGTGAAACCTGTCTAAACTGAACACAAACAGGACTGATACTGTGAAACCTGTCTAAACTGAACAACAATGGACTGATACAGTGAAACCTGTCTAAACTGAACACCAAAAGGACTGATACAGTGAAACGTGTCTAATCTGAACACCAAAAGGACTGATACAGTCAAACCTGTCTAAACTGAACATCAAATAGACTGATACAGTAAAACCTGTCTAAACTGAACACCAAATGGACTGATACAGTGAAACCTATCTGAAGTGAACAACAAATGGACTGATACAGTAAAACCTGTCTAAACTGGACATAAACAGGACTGATACAGTGAAACCTGTCTAAACTGAACATCAAATAGACTGATACAATAAAACCTGTCTGAATTGGACACAAACAGGACTGATACAGTAAAACCTGTCTGAACTGAACACAGACAGGACTGATACAGTGAAACCTGTCTAAACTTGACAGATACAGGACTAATACAGTGAAACCTGTCTAAACTGAACACAAACAGGACTGATACAGTGAAACCAGTCTAAACTGAACAACAAATGGACTGATACAGTGAAACATGTCTAAACTTAACACCAAAAGGACTGATACAGTGAAACATGTCTAATCTGAACACCAAAAGGACTGATACAGTCAAACCTGTCTAAACTGAACATCAAATAGACTGATACAGTAAAACCTGTCTAAACTGAACACCAAATGGACTGATACAGTGAAACCTATCTGAAGTGAACAACAAATGGACTGATACAGTAAAACCTGTCTAAACTGGACATAAACAGGACTGATACAGTGAAACCTGTCTAAACTGAACATCAAATAGACTGATACAATAAAACCTGTCTGAATTGGACACAAACAGGACTGATACATTAAAACCTGTCTGAACTGAACACAGACAGGACTGATACAGTGAAACCTGTCTAAACTTGACACATACAGGACTGATACAGTGAAACCTGTCTAAACTGAACACAAACAGGACTGATACAGTGAAACCAGTCTAAACTGAACAACAAATGGACTGATACAGTGAAACATGTCTAAACTTAACACCAAAAGGACTGATACAGTGAAACGTGTCTAATCTGAACACCAAAAGGACTGATACAGTCAAACCTGTCTAAACTGAACATCAAATAGACTGATACAGTAAAACCTGTCTAAACTGAACACCAAATGGACTGATACAGTGAAACCTATCTGAAGTGAACAACAAATGAACTGATACAGTGAAACCTGTCTAAACTGGACATAAACAGAACTGATACAGTGAAACCTGTCTAAACTGAACACAAACAGGACTGATACAGTGAAACCTGTCTAAACTGAACAACAAATGGACTGATACAGTGAAACCTGTCTAAACTGAACAACAAATGGACTGATACAGTGAAACATGCCTAAACTTAACACCAAAAGGACTGATACAGTGAAACGTGTCTAATCTGAACACCAAAAGGACTGACACAGTCAAACCTGTCTAAACTGAACATCAAATAGACTGATACAGTAAAACCTGTCTAAACTGAACATCAAATAGACTGATACAGTAAAACCTGTCTGAACTGGACACAAACAGGACTGATACAGTAAAACCTGTCTGAACTGAACACAGACAGGACTGATACATTGAAACCTGTCTAAACTGAACACAAACAGGACTGATACAGTGAAACCTGTCTAAACTGAACAACAAATGGACTGATACAGTGAAACATGTCTAAACTGAACACCAAAAGGACTGATACAGTGAAACCTGTCTAAACTGAACACCAAAAGGACTGATACAGTGAAAACTGTCTAATCTGAACACCAAAAGGACTGATACAGTGAAACCTGTCTAAACTGAACATCAAATGGACTGATACAGTGAAACCTGTCTAAACTGAACATCAAATAGACTGTTACAGTAAAACCTGTCTGAACTGAACACAGACAGGACAGATACAGTGAAACCTGTCTAAACTGGACACAAACAGGACTGATACAGTGAAACCTGTCTAAACTGAACACAAACAGGACTGATACAGTGAAACCTGTCTAAACTGAACAACAAATGGACTGATACAGTGAAACATGTCTAAACTGAACACCAAAAGGACTGATACAGTGAAACCTGTCTAATCTGAACACAAACAGAACTGATACAGTGAAACCTGTCTAAACTGAACATCAAATAGACTGATACAGTAACACCTGTCTGAACTGGACACAAACAGGACTGATACAGTGAAACCTGTCTAAACTGAACACAAACAGGACTGATACAGTGAAACCTGTCTAAACTGAACATCAAATAGACTGATACAGTAAAACCTGTCTGAACTGAACACAGACAGGACTGATACAGTGAAACCTGTCTAAACTGGACACAAACAGGACTGATACAGTGAAACCTGTCTAAACTGAACACAAACAGGACTGATACAGTGAAACCTGTCTAAACTGAACAACAAATGGACTGATACAGTGAAACATGTCTAAACTAAACACCAAAAGGACTGATACAGTGAAAACTGTCTAATCTGAACACCAAAAGGACTGATACAGTGAAACCTGTCTAAACTGAACATCAAATGGACTGATACAGTGAAACCTGTCTAAACTGAACAACAAATGGACTGATATAGTGAAACCTGTCTAAACTGAACAACAAATGGACTGATACAGTGAAACATATCTAAACTAAACACCAAAAGGACTGATACAGTGAAAACTGTCTAATCTGAACACCAAAAGGACTGATACAGTGAAACCTGTCTAAACTGAACATCAAATGGACTGATACAGTGAAACCTGTCTAAACTGAACAACAAATGGACTGATATAGTGAAACCTGTCTAAACTGAACAACAAATGGACTGATACAGTGAAACCTGTCTAAACTGAACGCCAAATGGACTGATACAGTGAAACCTGTCCAATCTGTACAACAAATGGACTGATACAGTGAAACCTGTCCAATCTGAACAACAAATGAACTGATACAGTGAAACCTGTCCAATCTGAACAACAAATGGACTGATACAGTGAAACCTGTCTTAACTGAACACAAACAGGACTGATACAGTGAAACCTGTCTAAACTGAACACAAACAGGACTGATACAGTGAAACTTGTCTAATCTGAACAACAAATGGACTGATACAGTGAAACATGTCTAAACTGAACACCAAAAGGACTGATACAGTGAAACCTGTCTAAACTCAACATCAAATGGACTGATACAGTGAAACCTGTCTGAACTGGACACAAACAGGACTGATACAGTAAAACCTGTCTGAACTGAACACAGACAGGACTGATACAGTGAAACCTGTCTAAACTGGACACAAACAGGACTGATACAGTGAAACCTGTCTAAACTGAACACAAACAGGACTGATACAGTGAAACCTGTCTAAACTGAACAACAATGGACTGATACAGTGAAACCTGTCTAAACTGAACACCAAAAGGACTGATACAGTGAAACGTGTCTAATCTGAACACCAAAAGGACTGATACAGTCAAACCTGTCTAAACTGAACATCAAATAGACTGATACAGTAAAACCTGTCTAAACTGAACACCAAATGGACTGATACAGTGAAACCTATCTGAAGTGAACAACAAATGGACTGATACAGTAAAACCTGTCTAAACTGGACATAAACAGGACTGATACAGTGAAACCTGTCTAAACTGAACATCAAATAGACTGATACAATAAAACCTGTCTGAATTGGACACAAACAGGACTGATACAGTAAAACCTGTCTGAACTGAACACAGACAGGACTGATACAGTGAAACCTGTCTAAACTTGACACATACAGGACTGATACAGTGAAACCAGTCTAAACTGAACAACTAATGGACTGATACAGTGAAACATGTCTAAACTTAACACCAAAAGGACTGATACAGTGAAACGTGTCTAATCTGAACACCAAAAGGACTGATACAGTCAAACCTGTCTAAACTGAACATCAAATAGACTGATACAGTAAAACCTGTCTAAACTGAACACCAAATGGACTGATACAGTGAAACCTATCTGAAGTGAACAACAAATGAACTGATACAGTGAAACCTGTCTAAACTGGACATAAACAGAACTGATACAGTGAAACCTGTCTAAACTGAACACAAACAGGACTGATACAGTGAAACCTGTCTAAACTGAACAACAAATGGACTGATACAGTGAAACCTGTCTAAACTGAACAACAAATGGACTGATACAGTGAAACATGCCTAAACTTAACACCAAAAGGACTGATACAGTGAAACGTGTCTAATCTGAACACCAAAAGGACTGACACAGTCAAACCTGTCTAAACTGAACATCAAATAGACTGATACAGTAAAACCTGTCTAAACTGAACATCAAATAGACTGATACAGTAAAACCTGTCTGAACTGGACACAAACAGGACTGATACAGTAAAACCTGTCTGAACTGAACACAGACAGGACTGATACATTGAAACCTGTCTAAACTGAACACAAACAGGACTGATACAGTGAAACCTGTCTAAACTGAACAACAAATGGACTGATACAGTGAAACATGTCTAAACTGAACACCAAAAGGACTGATACAGTGAAACCTGTCTAAACTGAACACCAAAAGGACTGATACAGTGAAAACTGTCTAATCTGAACACCAAAAGGACTGATACAGTGAAACCTGTCTAAACTGAACATCAAATGGACTGATACAGTGAAACCTGTCTAAACTGAACATCAAATAGACTGTTACAGTAAAACCTGTCTGAACTGAACACAGACAGGACAGATACAGTGAAACCTGTCTAAACTGGACACAAACAGGACTGATACAGTGAAACCTGTCTAAACTGAACACAAACAGGACTGATACAGTGAAACCTGTCTAAACTGAACATCAAATAGACTGATACAGTAAAACCTGTCTGAACTGAACACAGACAGGACTGATACAGTGAAACCTGTCTAAACTGAACAACAAATGGACTGATACAGTGAAACCTGTCTAAACTGAACGCCAAATGGACTGATACAGTGAAACCTGTCCAATCTGTACAACAAATGGACTGATACAGTGAAACCTGTCCAATCTGAACAACAAATGAACTGATACAGTGAAACCTGTCCAATCTGAACAACAAATGGACTGATACAGTGAAACCTGTCTTAACTGAACACAAACAGGACTGATACAGTGAAACCTGTCTAAACTGAACACAAACAGGACTGATACAGTGAAACTTGTCTAATCTGAACAACAAATGGACTGATACAGTGAAACATGTCTAAACTGAACACCAAAAGGACTGATACAGTGAAACCTGTCTAAACTCAACATCAAATGGACTGATACAGTGAAACCTGTCTGAACTGGACACAAACAGGACTGATACAGTAAAACCTGTCTGAACTGAACACAGACAGGACTGATACAGTGAAACCTGTCTAAACTGGACACAAACAGGACTGATAGAGTGAAACCTGTCTAAACTGAACACAAACAGGACTGATACAGTGAAACCTGTCTAAACTGAACAACAATGGACTGATACAGTGAAACCTCTCTAAACTGAACACCAAAAGGACTGATACAGTGAAACGTGTCTAATCTGAACACCAAAAGGACTGATACAGTCAAACCTGTCTAAACTGAACATCAAATAGACTGATACAGTAAAACCTGTCTAAACTGAACACCAAATGGACTGATACAGTGAAACCTATCTGAAGTGAACAACAAATGGACTGATACAGTAAAACCTGTCTAAACTGGACATAAACAGGACTGATACAGTGAAACCTGTCTAAACTGAACATCAAATAGACTGATACAATAAAACCTGTCTGAATTGGACACAAACAGGACTGATACAGTAAAACCTGTCTGAACTGAACACAGACAGGACTGATACAGTGAAACCTGTCTAAACTTGACACATACAGGACTGATACAGTGAAACCTGTCTAAACTGAACACAAACAGGACTGATACAGTGAAACCAGTCTAAACTGAACAACAAATGGACTGATACAGTGAAACATGTCTAAACTTAACACCAAAAGGACTGATACAGTGAAACGTGTCTAATCTGAACACCAAAAGGACTGATACAGTCAAACCTGTCTAAACTGAACATCAAATAGACTGATACAGTAAAACCTGTCTAAACTGAACACCAAATGGACTGATACAGTGAAACCTATCTGAAGTGAACAACAAATGGACTGATACAGTAAAACCTGTCTAAACTGGACATAAACAGGACTGATACAGTGAAACCTGTCTAAACTGAACATCAAATAGACTGATACAATAAAACCTGTCTGAATTGGACACAAACAGGACTGATACATTAAAACCTGTCTGAACTGAACACAGACAGGACTGATACAGTGAAACATGTCTAAACTTGACACATACAGGACTGATACAGTGAAACCTGTCTAAACTGAACATAAACAGGACTGATACAGTGAAACCAGTCTAAACTGAACAACAAATGGACTGATACAGTGAAACATGTCTAAACTTAACACCAAAAGGACTGATACAGTGAAACGTGTCTAATCTGAACACCAAAAGGACTGATACAGTCAAACCTGTCTAAACTGAACATCAAATAGACTGATACAGTAAAACCTGTCTAAACTGAACACCAAATGGACTGATACAGTGAAACCTATCTGAAGTGAACAACAAATGAACTGATACAGTGAAACCTGTCTAAACTGGACATAAACAGAACTGATACAGTGAAACCTGTCTAAACTGAACACAAACAGGACTGATACAGTGAAACCTGTCTAAACTGAACAACAAATGGACTGATACAGTGAAACCTGTCTAAACTGAACAACAAATGGACTGATACAGTGAAACATGCCTAAACTTAACACCAAAAGGACTGATACAGTGAAACGTGTCTAATCTGAACACCAAAAGGACTGACACAGTCAAACCTGTCTAAACTGAACATCAAATAGACTGATACAGTAAAACCTGTCTAAACTGAACATCAAATAGACTGATACAGTAAAACCTGTCTGAACTGGACACAAACAGGACTGATACAGTAAAACCTGTCTGAACTGAACACAGACAGGACTGATACATTGAAACCTGTCTAAACTGAACACAAACAGGACTGATACAGTGAAACCTGTCTAAACTGAACAACAAATGGACTGATACAGTGAAACGTGTCTAAACTGAACACCAAAAGGACTGATACAGTGAAACCTGTCTAAACTGGACACAAACAGGACTGATACAGTGAAACCTGTCTAAACTGAACACAAACAGGACTGATACTGTGAAACCTGTCTAAACTGAACAACAATGGACTGATACAGTGAAACCTGTCTAAACTGAACACCAAAAGGACTGATACAGTGAAACGTGTCTAATCTGAACACCAAAAGGACTGATACAGTCAAACCTGTCTAAACTGGACACAAACAGGACTGATACAGTGAAACCTGTCTAAACTGAACACAAACAGGACTGATACTGTGAAACCTGTCTAAACTGAACAACAATGGACTGATACAGTGAAACCTGTCTAAACTGAACACCAAAAGGACTGATACAGTGAAACGTGTCTAATCTGAACACCAAAAGGACTGATACAGTCAAACCTGTCTAAACTGAACATCAAATAGACTGATACAGTAAAACCTGTCTAAACTGAACACCAAATGGACTGATACAGTGAAACCTATCTGAAGTGAACAACAAATGGACTGATACAGTAAAACCTGTCTAAACTGGACATAAACAGGACTGATACAGTGAAACCTGTCTAAACTGAACATCAAATAGACTGATACAATAAAACCTGTCTGAATTGGACACAAACAGGACTGATACAGTAAAACCTGTCTGAACTGAACACAGACAGGACTGATACAGTGAAACCTGTCTAAACTTGACAGATACAGGACTAATACAGTGAAACCTGTCTAAACTGAACACAAACAGGACTGATACAGTGAAACCAGTCTAAACTGAACAACAAATGGACTGATACAGTGAAACATGTCTAAACTTAACACCAAAAGGACTGATACAGTGAAACGTGTCTAATCTGAACACCAAAAGGACTGATACAGTCAAACCTGTCTAAACTGAACATCAAATAGACTGATACAGTAAAACCTGTCTAAACTGAACACCAAATGGACTGATACAGTGAAACCTATCTGAAGTGAACAACAAATGGACTGATACAGTAAAACCTGTCTAAACTGGACATAAACAGGACTGATACAGTGAAACCTGTCTAAACTGAACATCAAATAGACTGATACAATAAAACCTGTCTGAATTGGACACAAACAGGACTGATACATTAAAACCTGTCTGAACTGAACACAGACAGGACTGATACAGTGAAACCTGTCTAAACTTGACACATACAGGACTGATACAGTGAAACCTGTCTAAACTGAACACAAACAGGACTGATACAGTGAAACCAGTCTAAACTGAACAACAAATGGACTGATACAGTGAAACATGTCTAAACTTAACACCAAAAGGACTGATACAGTGAAACGTGTCTAATCTGAACACCAAAAGGACTGATACAGTCAAACCTGTCTAAACTGAACATCAAATAGACTGATACAGTAAAACCTGTCTAAACTGAACACCAAATGGACTGATACAGTGAAACCTATCTGAAGTGAACAACAAATGAACTGATACAGTGAAACCTGTCTAAACTGGACATAAACAGAACTGATACAGTGAAACCTGTCTAAACTGAACACAAACAGGACTGATACAGTGAAACCTGTCTAAACTGAACAACAAATGGACTGATATAGTGAAACCTGTCTAAACTGAACAACAAATGGACTGATACAGTGAAACATGCCTAAACTTAACACCAAAAGGACTGATACAGTGAAACGTGTCTAATCTGAACACCAAAAGGACTGACACAGTCAAACCTGTCTAAACTGAACATCAAATAGACTGATACAGTAAAACCTGTCTAAACTGAACATCAAATAGACTGATACAGTAAAACCTGTCTGAACTGGACACAAACAGGACTGATACAGTAAAACCTGTCTGAACTGAACACAGACAGGACTGATACATTGAGACCTGTCTAAACTGAACACAAACAGGACTGATACAGTGAAACCTGTCTAAACTGAACAACAAATGGACTGATACAGTGAAACATGTCTAAACTGAACACCAAAAGGACTGATACAGTGAAACCTGTCTAAACTGAACACCAAAAGGACTGATACAGTGAAAACTGTCTAATCTGAACACCAAAAGGACTGATACAGTGAAACCTGTCTAAACTGAACATCAAATGGACTGATACAGTGAAACCTGTCTAAACTGAACATCAAATAGACTGTTACAGTAAAACCTGTCTGAACTGAACACAGACAGGACAGATACAGTGAAACCTGTCTAAACTGGACACAAACAGGACTGATACAGTGAAACCTGTCTAAACTGAACACAAACAGGACTGATACAGTGAAACCTGTCTAAACTGAACAACAAATGGACTGATACAGTGAAACATGTCTAAACTGAACACCAAAAGGACTGATACAGTGAAACCTGTCTAATCTGAACACAAACAGAACTGATACAGTGAAACCTGTCTAAACTGAACATCAAATAGACTGATACAGTAACACCTGTCTGAACTGGACACAAACAGGACTGATACAGTGAAACCTGTCTAAACTGAACACAAACAGGACTGATACAGTGAAACCTGTCTAAACTGAACATCAAATAGACTGATACAGTAAAACCTGTCTGAACTGAACACAGACAGGACTGATACAGTGAAACCTGTCTAAACTGGACACAAACAGGACTGATACAGTGAAACCTGTCTAAACTGAACACAAACAGGACTGATACAGTGAAACCTGTCTAAACTGAACAACAAATGGACTGATACAGTGAAACATGTCTAAACTAAACACCAAAAGGACTGATACAGTGAAAACTGTCTAATCTGAACACCAAAAGGACTGATACAGTGAAACCTGTCTAAACTGAACATCAAATGGACTGATACAGTGAAACCTGTCTAAACTGAACAACAAATGGACTGATATAGTGAAACCTGTCTAAACTGAACAACAAATGGACTGATACAGTGAAACATATCTAAACTAAACACCAAAAGGACTGATACAGTGAAAACTGTCTAATCTGAACACCAAAAGGACTGATACAGTGAAATCTGTCTAAACTGAACATCAAATGGACTGATACAGTGAAACCTGTCTAAACTGAACAACAAATGGACTGATATAGTGAAACCTGTCTAAACTGAACAACAAATGGACTGATACAGTGAAACCTGTCTAAACTGAATGCCAAATGGACTGATACAGTGAAACCTGTCCAATCTATACAACAAATGGACTGATACAGTGAAACCTGTCCAATCTGAACAACAAATGAACTGATACAGTGAAACCTGTCCAATCTGAACAACAAATGGACTGATACAGTGAAACCTGTCTTAACTGAACACAAACAGGACTGATACAGTGAAACCTGTCTAAACTGAACACAAACAGGACTGATACAGTGAAACTTGTCTAATCTGAACAACAAATGGACTGATACAGTGAAACATGTCTAAACTGAACACCAAAAGGACTGATACAGTGAAACCTGTCTAAACTCAACATCAAATGGACTGATACAGTGAAACCTGTCTGAACTGGACACAAACAGGACTGATACAGTAAAACCTGTCTGAACTGAACACAGACAGGACTGATACAGTGAAACCTGTCTAAACTGGACACAAACAGGACTGATACAGTGAAACCTGTCTAAACTGAACACAAACAGGACTGATACAGTGAAACCTGTCTAAACTGAACAACAATGGACTGATACAGTGAAACCTGTCTAAACTGAACACCAAAAGGACTGATACAGTGAAACGTGTCTAATCTGAACACCAAAAGGACTGATACAGTCAAACCTGTCTAAACTGAACATCAAATAGACTGATACAGTAAAACCTGTCTAAACTGAACACCAAATGGACTGATACAGTGAAACCTATCTGAAGTGAACAACAAATGGACTGATACAGTAAAACCTGTCTAAACTGGACATAAACAGGACTGATACAGTGAAACCTGTCTAAACTGAACATCAAATAGACTGATACAATAAAACCTGTCTGAATTGGACACAAACAGGACTGATACAGTAAAACCTGTCTGAACTGAACACAGACAGGACTGATACAGTGAAACCTGTCTAAACTTGACACATACAGGACTGATACAGTGAAACCAGTCTAAACTGAACAACTAATGGACTGATACAGTGAAACATGTCTAAACTTAACACCAAAAGGACTGATACAGTGAAACGTGTCTAATCTGAACACCAAAAGGACTGATACAGTCAAACCTGTCTAAACTGAACATCAAATAGACTGATACAGTAAAACCTGTCTAAACTGAACACCAAATGGACTGATACAGTGAAACCTATCTGAAGTGAACAACAAATGAACTGATACAGTGAAACCTGTCTAAACTGGACATAAACAGAACTGATACAGTGAAACCTGTCTAAACTGAACACAAACAGGACTGATACAGTGAAACCTGTCTAAACTGAACAACAAATGGACTGATACAGTGAAACATGCCTAAACTTAACACCAAAAGGACTGATACAGTGAAACGTGTCTAATCTGAACACCAAAAGGACTGACACAGTCAAACCTGTCTAAACTGAACATCAAATAGACTGATACAGTAAAACCTGTCTAAACTGAACATCAAATAGACTGATACAGTAAAACCTGTCTGAACTGGACACAAACAGGACTGATACAGTAAAACCTGTCTGAACTGAACACAGACAGGACTGATACATTGAAACCTGTCTAAACTGAACACAAACAGGACTGATACAGTGAAACCTGTCTAAACTGAACAACAAATGGACTGATACAGTGAAACATGTCTAAACTGAACACCAAAAGGACTGATACAGTGAAACCTGTCTAAACTGAACACCAAAAGGACTGATACAGTGAAAACTGTCTAATCTGAACACCAAAAGGACTGATACAGTGAAACCTGTCTAAACTGAACATCAAATGGACTGATACAGTGAAACCTGTCTAAACTGAACATCAAATAGACTGTTACAGTAAAACCTGTCTGAACTGAACACAGACAGGACAGATACAGTGAAACCTGTCTAAACTGGACACAAACAGGACTGATACAGTGAAACCTGTCTAAACTGAACACAAACAGGACTGATACAGTGAAACCTGTCTAAACTGAACATCAAATAGACTGATACAGTAAAACCTGTCTGAACTGAACACAGACAGGACTGATACAGTGAAACCTGTCTAAACTGAACAACAAATGGACTGATACAGTGAAACCTGTCTAAACTGAACGCCAAATGGACTGATACAGTGAAACCTGTCCAATCTGTACAACAAATGGACTGATACAGTGAAACCTGTCCAATCTGAACAACAAATGAACTGATACAGTGAAACCTGTCCAATCTGAACAACAAATGGACTGATACAGTGAAACCTGTCTTAACTGAACACAAACAGGACTGATACAGTGAAACCTGTCTAAACTGAACACAAACAGGACTGATACAGTGAAACTTGTCTAATCTGAACAACAAATGGACTGATACAGTGAAACATGTCTAAACTGAACACCAAAAGGACTGATACAGTGAAACCTGTCTAAACTCAACATCAAATGGACTGATACAGTGAAACCTGTCTGAACTGGACACAAACAGGACTGATACAGTAAAACCTGTCTGAACTGAACACAGACAGGACTGATACAGTGAAACCTGTCTAAACTGGACACAAACAGGACTGATAGAGTGAAACCTGTCTAAACTGAACACAAACAGGACTGATACAGTGAAACCTGTCTAAACTGAACAACAATGGACTGATACAGTGAAACCTGTCTAAACTGAACACCAAAAGGACTGATACAGTGAAACGTGTCTAATCTGAACACCAAAAGGACTGATACAGTCAAACCTGTCTAAACTGAACATCAAATAGACTGATACAGTAAAACCTGTCTAAACTGAACACCAAATGGACTGATACAGTGAAACCTATCTGAAGTGAACAACAAATGGACTGATACAGTAAAACCTGTCTAAACTGGACATAAACAGGACTGATACAGTGAAACCTGTCTAAACTGAACATCAAATAGACTGATACAATAAAACCTGTCTGAATTGGACACAAACAGGACTGATACAGTAAAACCTGTCTGAACTGAACACAGACAGGACTGATACAGTGAAACCTGTCTAAACTTGACACATACAGGACTGATACAGTGAAACCTGTCTAAACTGAACACAAACAGGACTGATACAGTGAAACCAGTCTAAACTGAACAACAAATGGACTGATACAGTGAAACATGTCTAAACTTAACACCAAAAGGACTGATACAGTGAAACGTGTCTAATCTGAACACCAAAAGGACTGATACAGTCAAACCTGTCTAAACTGAACATCAAATAGACTGATACAGTAAAACCTGTCTAAACTGAACACCAAATGGACTGATACAGTGAAACCTATCTGAAGTGAACAACAAATGGACTGATACAGTAAAACCTGTCTAAACTGGACATAAACAGGACTGATACAGTGAAACCTGTCTAAACTGAACATCAAATAGACTGATACAATAAAACCTGTCTGAATTGGACACAAACAGGACTGATACATTAAAACCTGTCTGAACTGAACACAGACAGGACTGATACAGTGAAACATGTCTAAACTTGACACATACAGGACTGATACAGTGAAACCTGTCTAAACTGAACACAAACAGGACTGATACAGTGAAACCAGTCTAAACTGAACAACAAATGGACTGATACAGTGAAACATGTCTAAACTTAACACCAAAAGGACTGATACAGTGAAACGTGTCTAATCTGAACACCAAAAGGACTGATACAGTCAAACCTGTCTAAACTGAACATCAAATAGACTGATACAGTAAAACCTGTCTAAACTGAACACCAAATGGACTGATACAGTGAAACCTATCTGAAGTGAACAACAAATGAACTGATACAGTGAAACCTGTCTAAACTGGACATAAACAGAACTGATACAGTGAAACCTGTCTAAACTGAACACAAACAGGACTGATACAGTGAAACCTGTCTAAACTGAACAACAAATGGACTGATACAGTGAAACCTGTCTAAACTGAACAACAAATGGACTGATACAGTGAAACATGCCTAAACTTAACACCAAAAGGACTGATACAGTGAAACGTGTCTAATCTGAACACCAAAAGGACTGACACAGTCAAACCTGTCTAAACTGAACATCAAATAGACTGATACAGTAAAACCTGTCTAAACTGAACATCAAATAGACTGATACAGTAAAACCTGTCTGAACTGGACACAAACAGGACTGATACAGTAAAACCTGTCTGAACTGAACACAGACAGGACTGATACATTGAAACCTGTCTAAACTGAACACAAACAGGACTGATACAGTGAAACCTGTCTAAACTGAACAACAAATGGACTGATACAGTGAAACGTGTCTAAACTGAACACCAAAAGGACTGATACAGTGAAACCTGTCTAAACTGGACACAAACAGGACTGATACAGTGAAACCTGTCTAAACTGAACACAAACAGGACTGATACTGTGAAACCTGTCTAAACTGAACAACAATGGACTGATACAGTGAAACCTGTCTAAACTGAACACCAAAAGGACTGATACAGTGAAACGTGTCTAATCTGAACACCAAAAGGACTGATACAGTCAAACCTGTCTAAACTGGACACAAACAGGACTGATACAGTGAAACCTGTCTAAACTGAACACAAACAGGACTGATACTGTGAAACCTGTCTAAACTGAACAACAATGGACTGATACAGTGAAACCTGTCTAAACTGAACACCAAAAGGACTGATACAGTGAAACGTGTCTAATCTGAACACCAAAAGGACTGATACAGTCAAACCTGTCTAAACTGAACATCAAATAGACTGATGCAGTAAAACCTGTCTAAACTGAACACCAAATGGACTGATACAGTGAAACCTATCTGAAGTGAACAACAAATGGACTGATACAGTAAAACCTGTCTAAACTGGACATAAACAGGACTGATACAGTGAAACCTGTCTAAACTGAACATCAAATAGACTGATACAATAAAACCTGTCTGAATTGGACACAAACAGGACTGATACAGTAAAACCTGTCTGAACTGAACACAGACAGGACTGATACAGTGAAACCTGTCTAAACTTGACAGATACAGGACTAATACAGTGAAACCTGTCTAAACTGAACACAAACAGGACTGATACAGTGAAACCAGTCTAAACTGAACAACAAATGGACTGATACAGTGAAACATGTCTAAACTTAACACCAAAAGGACTGATACAGTGAAACGTGTCTAATCTGAACACCAAAAGGACTGATACAGTCAAACCTGTCTAAACTGAACATCAAATAGACTGATACAGTAAAACCTGTCTAAACTGAACACCAAATGGACTGATACAGTGAAACCTATCTGAAGTGAACAACAAATGGACTGATACAGTAAAACCTGTCTAAACTGGACATAAACAGGACTGATACAGTGAAACCTGTCTAAACTGAACATCAAATAGACTGATACAATAAAACCTGTCTGAATTGGACACAAACAGGACTGATACATTAAAACCTGTCTGAACTGAACACAGACAGGACTGATACAGTGAAACCTGTCTAAACTTGACACATACAGGACTGATACAGTGAAACCTGTCTAAACTGAACACAAACAGGACTGATACAGTGAAACCAGTCTAAACTGAACAACAAATGGACTGATACAGTGAAACATGTCTAAACTTAACACCAAAAGGACTGATACAGTGAAACGTGTCTAATCTGAACACCAAAAGGACTGATACAGTCAAACCTGTCTAAACTGAACATCAAATAGACTGATACAGTAAAACCTGTCTAAACTGAACACCAAATGGACTGATACAGTGAAACCTATCTGAAGTGAACAACAAATGAACTGATACAGTGAAACCTGTCTAAACTGGACATAAACAGAACTGATACAGTGAAACCTGTCTAAACTGAACACAAACAGGACTGATACAGTGAAACCTGTCTAAACTGAACAACAAATGGACTGATATAGTGAAACCTGTCTAAACTGAACAACAAATGGACTGATACAGTGAAACATGCCTAAACTTAACACCAAAAGGACTGATACAGTGAAACGTGTCTAATCTGAACACCAAAAGGACTGACACAGTCAAACCTGTCTAAACTGAACATCAAATAGACTGATACAGTAAAACCTGTCTAAACTGAACATCAAATAGACTGATACAGTAAAACCTGTCTGAACTGGACACAAACAGGACTGATACAGTAAAACCTGTCTGAACTGAACACAGACAGGACTGATACATTGAAACCTGTCTAAACTGAACACAAACAGGACTGATACAGTGAAACCTGTCTAAACTGAACAACAAATGGACTGATACAGTGAAACATGTCTAAACTGAACACCAAAAGGACTGATACAGTGAAACCTGTCTAAACTGAACACCAAAAGGACTGATACAGTGAAAACTGTCTAATCTGAACACCAAAAGGACTGATACAGTGAAACCTGTCTAAACTGAACATCAAATGGACTGATACAGTGAAACCTGTCTAAACTGAACATCAAATAGACTGTTACAGTAAAACCTGTCTGAACTGAACACAGACAGGACAGATACAGTGAAACCTGTCTAAACTGGACACAAACAGGACTGATACAGTGAAACCTGTCTAAACTGAACACAAACAGGACTGATACAGTGAAACCTGTCTAAACTGAACAACAAATGGACTGATACAGTGAAACATGTCTAAACTGAACACCAAAAGGACTGATACAGTGAAACCTGTCTAATCTGAACACAAACAGAACTGATACAGTGAAACCTGTCTAAACTGAACATCAAATAGACTGATACAGTAACACCTGTCTGAACTGGACACAAACAGGACTGATACAGTGAAACCTGTCTAAACTGAACACAAACAGGACTGATACAGTGAAACCTGTCTAAACTGAACATCAAATAGACTGATACAGTAAAACCTGTCTGAACTGAACACAGACAGGACTGATACAGTGAAACCTGTCTAAACTGGACACAAACAGGACTGATACAGTGAAACCTGTCTAAACTGAACACAAACAGGACTGATACAGTGAAACCTGTCTAAACTGAACAACAAATGGACTGATACAGTGAAACATGTCTAAACTAAACACCAAAAGGACTGATACAGTGAAAACTGTCTAATCTGAACACCAAAAGGACTGATACAGTGAAACCTGTCTAAACTGAACATCAAATGGACTGATACAGTGAAACCTGTCTAAACTGAACAACAAATGGACTGATATAGTGAAACCTGTCTAAACTGAACAACAAATGGACTGATACAGTGAAACATATCTAAACTAAACACCAAAAGGACTGATACAGTGAAAACTGTCTAATCTGAACACCAAAAGGACTGATACAGTGAAATCTGTCTAAACTGAACATCAAATGGACTGATACAGTGAAACCTGTCTAAACTGAACAACAAATGGACTGATATAGTGAAACCTGTCTAAACTGAACAACAAATGGACTGATACAGTGAAACCTGTCTAAACTGAACGCCAAATGGACTGATACAGTGAAACCTGTCCAATCTATACAACAAATGGACTGATACAGTGAAACCTGTCCAATCTGAACAACAAATGAACTGATACAGTGAAACCTGTCCAATCTGAACAACAAATGGACTGATACAGTGAAACCTGTCTTAACTGAACACAAACAGGACTGATACAGTGAAACCTGTCTAAACTGAACACAAACAGGACTGATACAGTGAAACTTGTCTAATCTGAACAACAAATGGACTGATACAGTGAAACATGTCTAAACTGAACACCAAAAGGACTGATACAGTGAAACCTGTCTAAACTCAACATCAAATGGACTGATACAGTGAAACCTGTCTGAACTGGACACAAACAGGACTGATACAGTAAAACCTGTCTGAACTGAACACAGACAGGACTGATACAGTGAAACCTGTCTAAACTGGACACAAACAGGACTGATACAGTGAAACCTGTCTAAACTGAACACAAACAGGACTGATACAGTGAAACCTGTCTAAACTGAACAACAATGGACTGATACAGTGAAACCTGTCTAAACTGAACACCAAAAGGACTGATACAGTGAAACGTGTCTAATCTGAACACCAAAAGGACTGATACAGTCAAACCTGTCTAAACTGAACATCAAATAGACTGATACAGTAAAACCTGTCTAAACTGAACACCAAATGGACTGATACAGTGAAACCTATCTGAAGTGAACAACAAATGGACTGATACAGTAAAACCTGTCTAAACTGGACATAAACAGGACTGATACAGTGAAACCTGTCTAAACTGAACATCAAATAGACTGATACAATAAAACCTGTCTGAATTGGACACAAACAGGACTGATACAGTAAAACCTGTCTGAACTGAACACAGACAGGACTGATACAGTGAAACCTGTCTAAACTTGACACATACAGGACTGATACAGTGAAACCAGTTTAAACTGAACAACTAATGGACTGATACAGTGAAACATGTCTAAACTTAACACCAAAAGGACTGATACAGTGAAACATGTCTAATCTGAACACCAAAAGGACTGATACAGTCAAACCTGTCTAAACTGAACATCAAATAGACTGATACAGTAAAACCTGTCTAAACTGAACACCAAATGGACTGATACAGTGAAACCTATCTGAAGTGAACAACAAATGAACTGATACAGTGAAACCTGTCTAAACTGGACATAAACAGAACTGATACAGTGAAACCTGTCTAAACTGAACACAAACAGGACTGATACAGTGAAACCTGTCTAAACTGAACAACAAATGGACTGATACAGTGAAACCTGTCTAAACTGAACAACAAATGGACTGATACAGTGAAACATGCCTAAACTTAACACCAAAAGGACTGATACAGTGAAACGTGTCTAATCTGAACACCAAAAGGACTGACACAGTCAAACCTGTCTAAACTGAACATCAAATAGACTGATACAGTAAAACCTGTCTAAACTGAACATCAAATAGACTGATACAGTAAAACCTGTCTGAACTGGACACAAACAGGACTGATACAGTAAAACCTGTCTGAACTGAACACAGACAGGACTGATACATTGAAACCTGTCTAAACTGAACACAAACAGGACTGATACAGTGAAACCTGTCTAAACTGAACAACAAATGGACTGATACAGTGAAACATGTCTAAACTGAACACCAAAAGGACTGATACAGTGAAACCTGTCTAAACTGAACACCAAAAGGACTGATACAGTGAAAACTGTCTAATCTGAACACCAAAAGGACTGATACAGTGAAACCTGTCTAAACTGAACATCAAATGGACTGATACAGTGAAACCTGTCTAAACTGAACATCAAATAGACTGTTACAGTAAAACCTGTCTGAACTGAACACAGACAGGACAGATACAGTGAAACCTGTCTAAACTGGACACAAACAGGACTGATACAGTGAAACCTGTCTAAACTGAACACAAACAGGACTGATACAGTGAAACCTGTCTAAACTGAACAACAAATGGACTGATACAGTGAAACATGTCTAAACTGAACACCAAAAGGACTGATACAGTGAAACCTGTCTAATCTGAACACAAACAGAACTGATACAGTGAAACATGTCTAAACTGAACATCAAATAGACTGATACAGTAAAACCTGTCTGAACTGGACACAAACAGGACTGATACAGTGAAACCTGTCTAAACTGAACACAAACAGGACTGATACAGTGAAACCTGTCTAAACTGAACATCAAATAGACTGATACAGTAAAACCTGTCTGAACTGAACACAGACAGGACTGATACAGTGAAACCTGTCTAAACTGAACACAAACAGGACTGATACAGTGAAACCTGTCTAAACTGAACAACAAATGGACTGATACAGTGAAACATGTCTAAACTAAACACCAAAAGGACTGATACAGTGAAAACTGTCTAATCTGAACACCAAAAGGACTGATACAGTGAAACCTGTCTAAACTGAACATCAAATGGACTGATACAGTGAAACCTGTCTAAACTGAACAACAAATGGACTTATATAGTGAAACCTGTCTAAACTGAACAACAAATGGACTGATACAGTGAAACATATCTAAACTAAACACCAAAAGGACTGATACAGTGAAAACTGTCTAATCTGAACACCAAAAGGACTGATACAGTGAAACCTGTCTAAACTGAACATCAAATGGACTGATACAGTGAAACCTGTCTAAACTGAACAACAAATGGACTGATATAGTGAAACCTGTCTAAACTGAACAACAAATGAACTGATACAGTGAAACCTGTCTAAACTGAACGCCAAATGGACTGATACAGTGAAACCTGTCCAATCTGTACAACAAATGGACTGATACAGTGAAACCTGTCCAATCTGAACAACAAATGAACTGATACAGTGAAACCTGTCCAATCTGAACAACAAATGGACTGATACAGTGAAACCTGTCTTAACTGAACACAAACAGGACTGATACAGTGAAACCTGTCTAAACTGAACACAAACAGGACTGATACAGTGAAACTTGTCTAATCTGAACAACAAATGGACTGATACAGTGAAACATGTCTAAACTGAACACCAAAAGGACTGATACAGTGAAACCTGTCTAAACTCAACATCAAATGGACTGATACAGTGAAACCTGTCTAAACTGAACAACAAATGGACTGATACAGTGAAACCTGTCTGATGTGAACAACAAATGGACTGATACAGTGAAACCTGTCTAAACTCAACATCAAATGGACTGATACAGTGAAACCTGTCTAAACTGAACAACAAATGGACTGATACAGTGAAACCTGTCTGATGTGAACAACAAATGGACTGATACAGTGAAACCTGTCTAAACTGAACACCAAATGGACTGATACAGTGAAACCTGTCTAAACTGAACAACAAATTGACTGATACATTGAAACCTGTCTAAACTGAACACAAACAGGACTGATACAGTGAAACCTGTCTAAACTGAACAACAAATGGACTGATACAGTGAAACATGTCTAAACTGAACACAGAAAGGACTGATACAGTGAAACCTGTCTAAACTGAACACCAAAAGGACTGATACAGTGAAAACTGTCTAATCTGAACACCAAAAGGACTGATACAGTGAAACCTGTCTAAACTGAACATCAAATGGACTGATACAGTGAAACCTGTCTAAACTGAACAACAAATGGACTGATACAGTGAAACCTGTCTAAACTGAACACCAAAAGAACTGATACAGTGAAAACTGTCTAATCTGAACACCAAAAGGACTGATACAGTGAAACCTGTCTAAACTGAACATCAAATGGACTGATACAGTGAAACCTGTCTAAACTGAACAACAAATGGACTGATATAGTGAAACCTGTCTAAACTGAACAACAAATGGACTGATACAGTGAAACATATCTAAACTAAACACCAAAAGGACTGATACAGTGAAAACTGTCTAATCTGAACACCAAAAGGACTGATACAGTGAAACCTGTCTAAACTGAACATCAAATGGACTGATACAGTGAAACCTGTCTAAACTGAACAACAAATGGACTGATATAGTGAAACCTGTCTAAACTGAACAACAAATGGACTGATACAGTGAAACCTGTCTAAACTGAATGCCAAATGGACTGATACAGTGAAACCTGTCCAATCTGTACAAAAAATGGACTGATACAGTGAAACCTGTCCAATCTGAACAACAAATGAACTGATACAGTGAAACCTGTCCAATCTGAACAACAAATGGACTGATACAGTGAAACCTGTCTTAACTGAACACAAACAGGACTGATACAGTGAAACCTGTCTAAACTGAACACAAACAGGACTGATACAGTGAAACTTGTCTAATCTGAACAACAAATGGACTGATACAGTGAAACATGTCTAAACTGAACACCAAAAGGACTGATACAGTGAAACCTGTCTAAACTCAACATCAAATGGACTGATACAGTGAAACCTGTCTAAACTGAACAACAAATGGACTGATACAGTGAAACCTGTCTGATGTGAACAACAAATGGACTGATACAGTGAAACCTGTCTAAACTCAACATCAAATGGACTGATACAGTGAAACCTGTCTAAACTGAACAACAAATGGACTGATACAGTGAAACCTGTCTGATGTGAACACCAAAAGGACTGATACAGTGAAACCTGTCTAAACTCAACATCAAATGGACTGATACAGTGAAACCTGTCTAAACTGAACAACAAATGGACTGATACAGTGAAACATGTCTAAACTGAACACCGAAAGGACTGATACAGTGAAACCTGTCTAAACTGAACACCAAAAGGACTGATACAGTGAAAACTGTCTAATCTGAACACCAAAAGGACTGATACAGTGAAACCTGTCTAAACTGAACATCAAATGGACTGATACAGTGAAACCTGTCTAAACTGAACAACAAATGGACTGATACAGTGAAACCTGTCTAAACTGAACACCAAAAGAACTGATACAGTGAAAACTGTCTAATCTGAACACCAAAAGGACTGATACAGTGAAACCTGTCTAAACTGAACATCAAATGGACTGATACAGTGAAACCTGTCTAAACTGAACAACAAATGGACTGATATAGTGAAACCTGTCTAAACTGAACAACAAATGGACTGATACAGTGAAACCTGTCTAAACTGAACGCCAAATGGACTGATACAGTGAAACCTGTCCAATCTGTACAACAAATGGACTGATACAGTGAAACCTGTCCAATCTGAACAACAAATGAACTGATACAGTGAAACCTGTCCAATCTGAACAACAAATGGACTGATACAGTGAAACCTGTCTTAACTGAACACAAACAGGACTGATACAGTGAAACCTGTCTAAACTGAACACAAACAGGACTGATACAGTGAAACTTGTCTAATCTGAACAACAAATGGACTGATACAGTGAAACATGTCTAAACTGAACACCAAAAAGACTGATACAGTGAAAACTGTCTAATCTGAACACCAAAAGGACTGATACAGTGAAACCTGTCTAAACTCAACATCAAATGGACTGATACAGTGAAACCTGTCTAAACTGAACAACAAATGGACTGATACAGTGAAACCTGTCTGATGTGAACAACAAATGGACTGATACAGTGAAACCTGTCTAAACTCAACATCAAATGGACTGATACAGTGAAACCTGTCTAAACTGAACAACAAATGGACTGATACAGTGAAACCTGTCTGATGTGAACAACAAATGGACTGATACAGTGAAACCTGTCTAAACTGAACACCAAATGGACTGATACAGTGAAACCTGTCTAAACTGAACAACAAATTGACTGATACATTGAAACCTGTCTAAACTGAACACAAACAGGACTGATACAGTGAAACCTGTCTAAACTGAACAACAAATGGACTGATACAGTGAAACATGTCTAAACTGAACACCGAAAGGACTGATACAGTGAAACCTGTCTAAACTGAACACCAAAAGGACTGATACAGTGAAAACTGTCTAATCTGAACACCAAAAGGACTGATACAGTGAAACCTGTCTAAACTGAACATCAAATGGACTGATACAGTGAAACCTGTCTAAACTGAACAACAAATGGACTGATACAGTGAAACCTGTCTAAACTGAACAACAAATGGACTGATACAGTGAAACCTGTCTGATGTGAACAACAAATGGACTGATACAGTGAAACCTGTCTAAACTGAACACCAAATGGACTGATACAGTGAAACCTGTCTAAACTGAACACCAAAAGGACTGATACAGTGAAAACTGTCTAATCTGAACACCAAAAGGACTGATACAGTGAAACCTGTCTCAACTGAACATCAAATGGACTGATACAGTGAAACCTGTCTAAACTGAACAACAAATGGACTGATACAGGGAAACCTGTCCAATCTGAACACCAAATGGACTGATACAGTGAAACCTGTCTAAACTGAACGCCAAATGGACTGATACAGTGAAACCTGTCCAATCTGAATAACAAATGGACTGATACAGTGAAACCTGTCCAATCTGAACAACAAATGGACTGATATTGTGAAACCTGTCCAATCTGAACAACAAATGGACTGATACAGTGAAACCTGTCTAAACTGAATGCCAAATGCACTTATACAGTGAAACCTGTCCAATCTGAACAACAAATGGACTGATACAGTGAAACCTTGCTAAAATGGACACCAAAACGACTAATAAAGTGAAATTTGTCTTAACAGGGCACCCAAGAAAACCTGATCAGACTATGTAAACCAATGCACCAAAATAGTTACTTCTACAGAAGTATGCATTTTTAAGTTCATGTAGACAAGTGAACAGTATATTTGAACTGATAAAGACTTGAGTAGTGTGTGTCATTTTCTTATCAACAAACATACCGGTACTACTATATTTGAATCTTGTGTACATACTGGATTTTGGTTTCTGTTTATTTGTGTCCCGGAATTCAAGCTCTGTATCCGGTGTATCCGTCAGGCGTATATCATCTTTGTTCATCTCACACTTGGGACATCTGTAAAAAGGAATATCACCAACAGTGCAAGCTAGAATCAGGGGTGGTGGTGGCAGTGACGAGCTGGAATGTATAAAGTCTTCTTTGGTTTTCTTGCTTGATTCTGATTTCTTGGGCATGCCTGGTTGTGGTTGTTTGGATGACTTGGAAGTGCCTTGCTTTGATGGCTTTGGTGTGGATTGTTTTGATGACTTTGGCGAGACTTGTTTTGATGGTTTGGAAGAACGTTTTGGTGATGTTCCTTCACAGGCTAAGAGGAAAAATGAATTTATTTTTATAATTGTTTTATATTCAGAAGAAAATAGGACTTAGAACACAGGGCTAAGGTCACTAAATCCAGCTGACCAACATGAGAACAGAAATGACTCTCTGATAAAACAAGTTCTAACTTATGAAGTATGCATGAAATATAATACATAGAGATTGAACCATTGTCACAAAAATTCCTTCCATCATGCCACATTGCAGACATTTTTTCCACTGTAATTTTGTTTTTTCTACAATACCATTTCTTCAGTCTTGTGTATATTACACATGGTAACTCACCATTTAAGCTTCTTTTCCTTGGTGATCTCCTGATAGAGGGCACTTCATTTTCCAAGCCATTGGGTAATTTTTTATTATCACAGGCAGCAATCCTAGGTGAGGTTCTAATTGGTGAATGCAACATGGGATTGTCTTGTCTACTACTTCTTGTCACTCTTCGTGAAGTATCTTTAATGCACTCCTCATCAGAACTGGTCTTGCTCTGGAGCCGCTCACTCTGTCGCTTTGATGGACTTTCAAATGATTGAGGATCTGGTACAGGACAGCTGAAATAGATGTGAATGTACAATCAATCTCTTACGGTAATATCCGGTAGTATACAGTAATAATATGGTCTAGAATGAAACAATTTCAAAAATTTGTTTCTTAAATTTATTGAAACTCAGAATCCCAACATTGAGCACCTGCAGACCTTAACCAAATTTTCCCAAAGATTGCATACATTTCAAATATGGAATGATTACATGAGTGAGCGTCCTCTGATAGTAAAAACTAACATGGCTGCCACCAGGGTTTAACCGGACTCCACACAAAGGAGTTCGCTGATTCTGTTCTACACATTTTAGATTCCGGCATTCCAATGGTGTATCCTTGGATTGAAAGGAAAATAATAAGGTTATTACGAGGATACCTCAAAGTATGCACTCAGACAGTACGCCGTGCATCGACCTCCGCTGCACGTCTGTCGATAGTTCAGATGTACTGTCTTCATGCATACTTTGAGGTATCCTCGTAATAATCTCACAATAGACTTACCTGTATCTACATTTTGTACATTGTAGATGTACAAAGTCAATAACCTTCCTGGGAAAATAGGACAGCACCATGGCTCTGATGCGGAACTTGTAGGGCACGGCGTGGCATGTGACATCACGTAACCGCACAGGAGTGATATGATGATGATGCGTTATAACTGAAATAGCAATACAAGTAGGGAAAAGTTTCTATAGTATCACTATGTTCAATATGTGAACATATAATCAAAGTGACTCATCCATGAGATTAAAGAATGCATGAACACAGTGTTTTCCAAGGTAACATTATTTAACAGTCTGAAGAAAAAACTTATAACTGAACTAATTTTTGAATTTTGAACCTCAGCAGCACCAATCAATTTTCATATTGCAGCTTAAGAAGATGAGGGAATCACTGTTTCCATGGAAACAAGTTTTGGATCCCCCTTCTATTCTCACTTAGCAAAAATGAAATGATTTCTAAATGTTCTGCATTTTTAACTATATAAATATAAACCTTGAAATTTTCCTGATTTTATGACATTTTGTGAAGACAAAATTCCATGAAAGTCATCACTTACACTTTGTATTGTTGGAAACTTCCACTGCTACCAAATGTTCTCGATTTTCATTGTCTTGCAAAATTTCTAAAAACTTCTCTCTCATAAAACTAAAGTGGTTTACAATAGCTACGTTCACCATTAATAAAGGGATGTGCATATGTACTGTATATAAACAGTAATAGTCTGTTGCACGATAGATTGGATGAATAGCATAGATTGTTTTACTCTCTGAGAAAGCACTTAGTTTGCATTATTTGAAATCAACATTTTACCTGAAGCTGATTCTTGCATCCATCGTTTCTGATTGGTGGGTAACTCAACAAGTGAGTTTTGATTGGGGGACTTTTCACTATTCACCTGGGCACCACTCTTCTTATTGGGCACTAAAAGTTCAACAGATGAACTGGAGGGATCTAGGCCAATGATTGGTGCTGGATTGTTAGGTGTTAAAGGGTTACTCTGTTTTTTTCTCTTAGTCCTGATAAAAACTTCGTCATCAATGATAACCATCTGTGATTGGACTGAATCATTAACTTGATTCATGTCATCATCGCTGTCAACAATGGTGATGACATCATCAACCACGTTATGTTTTCCAGGTCTTGGATTTCGTCCCACGTCTGTAACTGTATTCTGTGCAGCAGTCGATATTTCCATGGTTCTGTGAGTGTGAGCAAATAAAATGTAATGTAACATCCAAATTAATTGAAAATTTACAAGTCGATTTCTTCATACGTTTTTTTTATGGGTTTAAGTCACCATCATTGAAATACACAAAAAATAAATAAAATTGTTAAAGTCTATTTAAGCAGTGGTTACCATGGTGTTGATATGAATACTAATACATATATCATTACAATTTTTAAAACAGATTTGTCATCATTAATAACGAGCAAAGCAAGCCATGGCAGCGTGCATGGGTTTTCAAAGAGAAACCATTTTAGATCAGAGACAATACCCATTTGTAACACTGTTACATAATCTCATCCACAGTAACTATGACAACCACACAATGATCAGCATCATCAAGTGATTACCATTCTCATCAATTTCCCTACTGAAAATCTGTAGTGACAGTACAGTACTTTATCTGTCCAAAATATACAACTGGGAACAATTATTTTGAAGTGTTTTGATTTCAATTAACAAGATCAAAGTACCGTGCAAAGGAAAGGTGCAGAGACTCATGAGTGATGGGTGCTTTGATAATACTGATTTGAATGTTATGTGAAGGTATTTCACAGTAAATGTTTCATACAATTCCATACAAAATGTTCACACCTTTCTGAAAACCTGCTGGTGGGAGATGTCCCCCATACAGGGAATACAATCAGATGAGCACATAGTTACATGTATTGAGTGGGTCTTACCTTTTCACTTGCTGTGCTTCCCAGCTGTCTGATGCAAGTACTGTTAATCCCCTTCCATAAGCAGTGCCATGATGCAATGAGAATTCAATCACAGATGAAATATTCAATGAATTTTCTTCTTTATGTCTGGCAGCATGGAGGTTGTGTATCAACACAAATTGACCTGGCTGTGGAGACAATTTACGCAGACATACGTAAATTTCTGCAATTTTTACATAATTTTATTTTATGAACCATACATAATTAACTTATTGATTCCCAAAAACGTTTTTTGTCACCTTCCACAAAATAAAATCCTAATTTTATCTTTTTTTTACTCAAATTTTTTTAACAATAAGCTGAGAACATCAACAAAAATGTTTTCTGAGAATCTATTTTCTAATAGGTACCCAATCCTTGTCCTCACCTTTACGTTACTAGCAGCTTCCATGTGGTTGTCATAGCAACATACATCCAATAAAAATCTCTCTGACTTTGTCTTGATTTCATCATTGGCCCATTTCACTTGATCATCTGAAGTATCAACACAATGAACTTGACTGACCAATGAAGAAAAGCAAAAACAAAATATTCAGAAACATTTACTGAATTCATCACAGCGTGGTACATACAGGTATGTTTATTCTAAACATTGTCAATGGAAAATAAATTATTACAATCAACCAATAGTAAGACCAACAGCTTTAAGTGTATCAATTTTACAATATGTAATTCTGAATATTTGCCTCTGTGTATTGAAAATTTTGGCAAAAAGTGTATTAAACAATTTTTTACAAATTTCACTCAATTTTAATACAAAGTTCACTCATTTGACTCGCAAAATTCAAAAAGATTATAGAATAGAATAGAATAGAATAGAATAGAATAGAATAGAATAGAATAGAATAGAATAGAATAGAATAGAATAGAATAGAATAGAATAGAATAGAATAGAATAGAATAGAATAGAAAATTTATTAGCAATCCCAAGATAGTCTGGTATCCCGTTTTGGTTATACAAATGATATTGTATATATACACATTGGATCTGAGACATACACTGTAGTCACATCATGGTCAAACCTTGCAGTGGCACATAGTCATCAAGCAATTAAAAAACTATTTTTTTTTTTGAGTCAATAAATGATGAATTCCTACCTCTGACAAGTTGTGCCATCCCACACTTTAAATAAGACACAACAGTTCTCTTCCATGAGCTTCAGCCCAACAACTTGGCAAACTACATCAAAGAACTGACCAACAATGACATCAGCAAACGTGCATTTCACAGTAGAAGTCCTAAGATTAGATAGTTTAGATGCCCATAATCTAAGAGCTCTCACCTGAGAAGAAAGAATAGATGGATATATTATATGTCCATGTTAACTGTTTTTATTTTCGCTAGGAAATAATTTTCGCTGAAGGAATGATTCAGTGAAAATAAAATCCAGCGAAATACCTTTTTTCCTATATTTTACATTCAACTCATCAAAAATTAGTGAAAATAAATTCTATACAAAATACCCAAAAAAGTCTTTTCAGTGAAAATTAATTCCAGCTAAAATAAAGTATTTTACAAGTTGGTATGCCTTGGAGTGATCAACATGTCAGTCCTTTATAGTCAGGAATGTTATAATGCATTCCATTCCATTCCATTACATTACCATTACATTCTGTCATACATTGCTGTTTCATATTCTGCTTTTGGTGTACACATAAGGAGATTAGCACCAAATTCAAGATTATATGTCATGTCCTAAAACCATTTTATAAATTTTTATCCTGAAAATTTTAGCCAACTCAACTCTAAACTCTGCATAAGAATACCGAAAATGAAAACAAAAATTAGGGTCTCCAGACAATTGTTCAAAATACACAAGTCCAAGATGTAATGAACAATGGTCAAAATTGGCATTTTCACACTCAGTCTGGTTTCTATGGTTTCATATCTAAAAATTGTGCTTAGTGACATGGGATAAAAAATTGTTAGTATTATTATTGATAATAATAAAAAACTTTACATTGATTTAGTGAGTTTCCATGGTGATAATAATAATATTTCTTATAATCAATCGGAGTGTCTCTCCCATAATGCATTGCTTATACCGGTACATGCAGTAATATACTCAGTACAGAAAAATGTAACTTTGGTTTATATGGCAATGGCCTACATGCTTTGGGGGGTTTAAACAGTAAATCTAATTGGCTGTTTATGTAAAACCATTTCATTTGATTGGTTGATTTGATTATTAGTACTCCACATATTACATACATTTTGGGCTTGCATTGAAATATGACACTCACTTGTTCACGGTCGTCATCATTGAGTGTATAACTGGCACAATCTGTTCTGGGTTCTATCGGAGCACCAATATTGCCACTGAATGTTATAGACGAAAATCCATGCGTTCTCACACCTTGCAATTCATCATTGTATTTCTGAATCTGGAATTAAATAAAACCATGAACTTGAGACGCTGTGCATAAAATTGTCCATAGAGACACATTTGCTCGTAATTGGTTTAGTTATTTAAGTTACAACTTTTAGTTAAGCACTCTTGATCTGTCTTGACTGTAAAAAGTAAAATAAAATTATCATTATAAACTCACGCACTTTCCAACTATGATAACCAGTATGGAACAATGATCTGTTTAAATTTTTGAGCACTAAAGTGAACTTTTGTCTCCTTTTCTAAAATAACCCCCTGTAAGATTTCTTAAACTTTAGCTCAAGATCAATATAGACAAATACATACAATTTCACAAAATTCATGTTGCCCCCAAAATTCGGGTTAAAAAATATGGCGTTAATATTCGTCATGCAAATGTATTCAAACATCACATCATTATGTGGCCAATCAAATCAGAACCATAGGAATTAAAATATAGTCATTCATTGGCCAGTTTAAAGGTTGCACTAAAGCAGATGATTGACAATGATTATGATGATGTCATTTGCAACCAACCAATCAAATTTAGTCAATGGCTGGCACTGATTGCGTTCACTGACCATCATGTCTATGCTTTATTTTTACAAGTCTTGAAGACCATAAAAAGTGATATATTATACACAATATCCGAAGCATATCACTAAACTAGAAACAAATTAAATGTCTCTATATACTTTCTAGTAGTGAAGATAAAATTGTTGTTACTGAATTTATAGCATATGAGACAAGAAAGCACAACTAATAGAGCTATATGATGTCTACATTATCTTGCTTATAAGATAAATAGTGAATGAATGAATGAATGAATGAATGAATGAATGAATAAATAAATAAATAAATAAATAAATAAATAAATAAATAAATAAATAAATAAATAAATAAATAAATAAATAAATAAATAAATAAATAAATAAATAAATAAATAAATAAATAAATAAATAAATAAATAAATAAATAAATTTTACACTGTTTATCGTCAATGTATGTATGTATGGCTGGTAGGTAGAAGTTAGTCGTGTCTACCTACTAACATGCATTTTTATTGGACTTATATCAAACAAAACATGACAACCGCCACTCTTAAATTTATATGTGATAAAGTTTTGTAGTCATCTGGTGAGAATCCATTACTGTACACTTTTTCGCAAGAATGATAAGATAATTCCATGCAATTAACAGCTAGTGAATCAAATGCGAGTAAATCCCAACGTTGTCTCAAGATCACAGAGGGTTTTCATTCATTCATTTACATCCACAAATACTCCAATGCAGGGATCTCAACACTTGGTATACCTATGCAATACAAGTGAACAAAGCCACATCATACAACCAATCCAGACATGGTGAATTGCAGTTAGTTTGCATGTACTCATGTACTCAATACAGAACTGCCAGCACACTAAAAAGCAGTACAACAATCACAACATCATGTGGAAATACAATGATATACATTTCAAAATACACATAAACACAATATTGCTCAACTTCAATCATTTCTCGTGTAGCAAATGAAAACAGGCGTATTTGTTCTATTAGTAATGCATGTGTTTAAGTGAATAACAGAGGTGAGTATGTGGGCAAAATAATACATTTTAGTGAATTGATAATACATTAAATACCATTTTATGCTTATGTTCCCTGGTATTATAGATACGCTTCTAATAGAGCAAATAAATTTAATTAAATACACAGGAAATGACCTCTGACCTTTATTCTATGCAATCTAACAATATCTCCTATTGCTTGCACATGGGGTAACATTTCTTGCTCCTTTGTAAAGAGGACACACTTCAATCCGTTGGCATTCTGCTCCAGAGACGGATCCACAATAGTCACCATCATGCAGTAATCTGAAATGACGAAAATAAAACAAGACAGATTGACAAACATCTTTCGTGAAATAGTGAACAAAGGAAAAATGTAATGGGAGAATTGTGATGACAATTTTTTCCAGTCATCTATCTTGAATCCCCGATGTATTTTGTTTGGGTAAAATTTGAATGTAATCAGCCCTGACAGTATTTTTCATATCAAAATTGCCACCAGTCAGCCATTTTGAATTGAAGAGCCTGAAATTCATTACTACAAAGGATTGATCTAGTGACATTTTTCAACAACAATAGCTATGTGTCAGCTATCTTGAATCAGGATTTTAAATGAATAAATGTCCATATGTCCAACATGATGTATAATGTATTCATAAAGTTTGAATGTACCGGGTAATCTAAGTAAGTATTAGAGAAGCCTGACAATTACACACGGTGAAAATACTTCATTGCCTAACATGGCCTTGACGAGGTCAAGTGACAAAAACTTACATGTGAAACTAATTGTAGCTGCAGGATGTGATTCGACTATGGTACTGCCATCACATCATACACACACAAAATATATATATGTCAGAGATATATCTAAAATATGACATAGAACAGCATGTCTTTTGAACAAAATGGCCAAAATCTGGATAATATATAAGCATCAACGATAATAAATTAAGTTTGTTGATTTGATGATTGGACTGCAGTATATGATCAACTAACTTTACAAAATGAGAAATTGTAATATGAAAATGTCAATTAGTTTCAAACCCTCCTGAAATCGAACACAGTTTTTATTTTCAGGACATTGCAAAATGAATACGTCCTTGAGAGTTAAACACTCCAGCGTGGCAGAGATTGTCATTTTAAATCTAATGATTTGAAGAACAAAATGATGTGCATCAAGGTTTCAGGAAAGTTTCATGTATGTGATAAGTGATAATAAAGTGCACCAAAACACCCATGCCTGAAATCCAACATAGTCAAGTGCATAGGTATGACGTATTGTGCTAGAAATATGAATGAAACCAGACAATACATTACAAATGGATAGATGTACAGATGAAACCAAAACACATGGAATTTGATTGAACAGTGACTCAATAATTAAGCACCACAACTGGAAGTAATGAAAGTAGTGAACACAAGACTGCTTGCATCTACTTTTGGCCTTTCAGAACAATAATACAAATATAAATAGACATTCTACCTACCCGTGCCTCTAGTTTTGAAAGCTGGTTTAAAGAATTTTACAACACCATATACATCAACACTGTTGGTTGCCTTCAGCTCATTCAGAGGTATGTACTTGTATGTTCTAACCTAGAAAACCCAAAATACAATTCATATGAAGAAAACTCAATCTTGAAACAAAGCGATGGTTTTTACAAATAGAAATACACCACAGTACAACTCATGTATCCAACATATTTTTCAGCTAGAATATTGTTTTTTAATATTTTCAGAAAAGTCCTGATGTATGTGCACTTTATAGTAAAACAGCCCTGTCTTACTGATAGGTTAAATCAGGTTCTACAAAGCTTCCTTATATGTAAGTCATTTACATAAAATTTAAGGTCACTGACAAACCACATGATTACTTTAACCAATCGTAGGACAGTAATAACTATGACATAAAAAAATCAGTACTTGAATGGAAATAACCAGGAAGGCGCAGTGAGGTAGTCAATGCAAATACACCACAGTCTTACACTTGATTTACTCAGCCCTCAAACAAATAAATTCATGCAAATGTTCCATATGTCAAGGAATTGCATTTATTAAAACAAATTGGCCATTTTGAATTTGATTCGAAAAAACAAAATGATGTGCATCAAGGTCCCATAATCTCCAATGTATGTACCATGTTTGAACAAAATCCATCTGTAAACAGACAAGGTTTGTGGATTGGGAATGCTTGATTTTGTTGCTTTTTAGCACAAAAATGGCTGCCATTCAGCAATCTTGAATCAGATAGTGAAACAAACTGATGTGTATGTGTATAATATTATGTATGATGTGTATATGAAGTTTGAATGTAATCAGTCCAGGCATATCTAAGACATAGATAATTTTTTTCAGCTTAGGTCGCGACCAATTTTTTGTGATATTAAAAAAAAATCTAACCGTAGAAAAAATAAGTTATTTGCATACCTTTGGTTTGCATCTTGGTGATGTGGTGATTGGAGAATCAGGCAGGTAAGAACTGGCTTTCTGAAACTATCAAACAAAATACAAATGTAATTATATTTAATAGATAATTTTTAAAAAATGACTTTATTGACAGGTGGTCTTTATGTTGGATTCACTTTTTATGGATCGCCAATTCGAACATAATGAGATGGTACTGTACAAAAACACTTCTATTTGAGTTGATCAAATTAAAATCAAACAAGTTGAACTTGAAGAAATGAAAAAATTTAGAATGAAGCTCTCATTCGAAGTCATCCAAATTGTGAGATCATCAGAAACACATTTTAAAATCAAATCAAAGTAAGCTTAGAAACAACTCCCATCTGCTGAGGGTATTGGAGACATATGAAGAAGAAATAGGAAATTAATTACAAATTTTAAAATTATCCTGTTAAATAAAAAGCCTGTCAGCTAATATGACTATATGCTTTTTGAGATGCATTTGGCCTACTTTTTAAATCTTACCTTAATTTTTGTCTTGACTTTCTTGGCATCAATAAGCAGTTGAAATTTATGGCCGTGATCAGAAAAAAATGTTGGTGACTTCTCAACAAGAGCATTGTTGATGATGATAATATCCTGAAAATTAGAAAAAAAAATGTTGATGTGTGAAATGGACCAGGAACAATGTGAATGTCAACAATATCACTTGGATACAAATGTGTACATGTAGCTGTGTACAATGGGCAATATAACAACGACAACAACGAGGATGAACATTTTCCCCAAATATACTATTTCTTTCATCTGTTATGATACAGACATGGAAAAGCAAAGAAAACAAAACATTCATACCATCTTGTGAAGATTCTCACATCTTTCTGCAATCTCGTTTACAAAAAACACATTTATTTTATTATTTACACCAATGTCATCATTGTCCTTGATAATCATTTTCAATCTTGTAATGTTTTTAACTTTTTGCATCGGCCATCTTGTTTCCACTGAGCCCTGGAAATAATTTCAATATTGTAAATTAATTTTAAATCATAATGAGCATTACATGTGTACAGCATATGAATTATTTGACAAAAATCATGGGGGAGGGGTGAAATTAGCCTGACAAGTTGGTGTGAGTGACGCCCTGGACCTCTGCGAACCCCACCCAAGTTCACAGCAGTCCAGGGCGCAACTAATATAATAATAATAATAATTTTATTCAACACGAAAATCTACTATAGAGAGTAATATTATGGTTGTAAAACAAAAACAGAAATAATACTTTACACAACTAATATCACAAATAGCACATTAAACATAAGCTAATGTTATTGTTTAGTACAAAGCAAGACGGAAGTACAGTTCAATCCACCAGAATCACGAATAAAACATTGAATACATGTAACTAAGAATGGAGGAAAAAATACATGAAAATTAGTATAACAATAAAACTACTAAGCTACTAAATATGCCATTGCATTAAAACTACCTGCAGACTAATTTGATGGAGTTACTATGTTTCATCTCTTAAGTTCATACTTGTATGTATGAATTGTGCAGTTTCTATTCCTGCAAAGCTTGTCATAATTAATCAGAATTTTTCGTCTTCATACATTTTCAAGAAGTCAGATTTTTTGCCCTGTATATATTTAAATAATTTATTACAAGGTATGTCATATTTACTGCATCCTATTAGGAAATGGTACTCGTCTTCAATTTTATGATCTGTGCAGAGTTTACATATTCTTTTGTTTCTAGGAATTTTATTTTGTCTGCCAGTCTCAATGAGTAGTTTATGATTAGAAATTCTAAATTTGCAAAATAATTTTAAATTTTTTATATCATTTAAATAATTCTCCATATTAAAAGTAGTTTTAAATTTTCTGTATGAAGTTAGTTTGTTTGTTGCTCCATTCATTCTGCTGTCATTAAATAATTCCCTTCTCAATGTTTTTACATAATTTTCTCAACCAATATTTTAACATTTGTGTTTTAATTTTGACGTTCAATGGGTATCTACCCAGAAATCTACAGAATGCAAACTGTACACTTTCTATAATGTTACTATGTTTTACTGATTCTTCTCCCCATACTTCACACCCATAATTAATAATTGGTACAATTAATTTATCAAATAAATTCAATGCTGTGCTAATTTTATAATATGATAATGTTAATAAAGACTGCTTTAGTGGAAACATAGCTTTCGCTTTTAAAGTATTGGACGCAGTTTTGAATTTTCCATTCGGCGTGAAAACTATACCTAGGTAATTAAAACTATCTACTGTGGCAATTTCATTTCCCTCATAAAACACTGACTTCTTATTTAATGTATGATTTCTTTTATTGAATACCATTAATTTAGTTTTATTTAGGCTTACTGATAGTTTCCAAGAATTGCAGTATGTGCTCACCTTAATAAATTTGTCTTTAAGATCAATATCTAAGTTGATATTAGAAATTGGAATATTGGTTGTCCCCGGTGGTGGTAAGAGGAGGTCGCTTGTATCTTTCACACTGACAGACATCCTAAAACAATTGTATTCCCTCTACTGGAAATAAAACAAAGTTATTGAATAGTACTTAATGACAGCACCTTAAGTAACTCAAACAATGACTGACAGTATCACAACATTAGCTCCCTCACTGAACACAACAGTGCAAACAAACCAGCTTCACAATGGAGATTTCAACACAAATACATATTTTTAAGTACAATTTTCCTTTCAAAATGTGGATGCAACATTTTGCCTGTTATGTATTTTTGCATTAATATTGTTTTGATAACTGTACTAAACAGACATAATTTCCTATTGGCTTCAGATCTTGATCAAACGTTTGGCACCCACAGGATTATTCATAGGAGTGTTTATATCAATTATCTTACATCTTGTTTTCTGTTAGTTTATGTATTTTATTGGTATGTTTGCAAATGTGTATTAGACTGAAACAATTCTTTCTATGAGTTGACATTGAAACCCAGTCTAGTATTTACATGGGATTTGGAAGATACATTACCAATTATATTGATTACAAGGTAAATGATTTACTTCATTGAACACATACAACAATGCACATTTCCACTGAGATCAGTGACCTTTGAATGTGTATCACCAGCAATCAGTCAAGTAGAAAGTCAACAATTTTTAGCAGATTTGTCGTTCACACTATAAAAGGAAGATTTTATACTTCTGAATTAGGTGGAATAGAATTAGTAAAGCTATTGTGTACACATTAACAATATTAACAACAACAACAGACATTTTCCCCTTAATATATCTTTTCCTTTCATCTTTGATGATACAGGCAAGATAAAAATTGTACAGTATTAGAGAATACTTGTATGAAATTTGACTCATTTAAAGTATCTGAAATCACTGATGCTAAAAATCAACATTTAAAGTTTACTATTAAAAATATACTTCTATTTCCAGACTGAAGTGTGGAGTAACCATGGGAATGTCAGATTGGTGTTGCAATATACCAATGTATTGAGGATAGGAGAAGTTATTCAGATGGTGGATTAGGTATGATCACATTGTCATGGATGTGCAATTTCAGGGTTATTATTGTTGAAAACTAGAGGGGTGTTATAATTTTATTTGTTCATTTTAAGATTCCATGAAATCAAAGTTTGGATGTACAACATGGGAAAGATGGTTGAGTACCAGCAATTTCATAAATTGCAATTATAATTTGTGTCCTTCATAGTGTATTATGCCTGTTTTCAAAAAAACTCTTCAAGACTGTGTCTGGTAAATCACACGCAAGCACACATATGGCATTTTTGAAAGTAAGCTAAGCTAGTTTTAAGACAAACTAAAGACTTGATTCTCATCATGGAGCTCCATGTTCTCATTAAGGCTAGTGACCATGTTTATCTTTCTGTCTATATACTGTTTCTACAAGGAGAAACGGTGTTATTTCAGAGGTGCCCTTCTACATTTCCTAACTCCACAGGGCGATGGTAATAATAAAAAGACATTGAGAATGTCACTGAACTAATGTCTGGATGATTTTCGTCAAACAAAATGGCTACTAGGCAGCCATCTTGGATTGGATTGTGACATAATCAACTTTCCTTAATGTGCTTGAACACTATCGGTTGTGTTTGGATGTAAATGGACAGTATAAATGATAGATATATGCATAATTAAATACAAAAAATGACATTTGTCATGAAAATGGCTGCTCATCAGCCATATTGCATAGAATATTAAGATAATTAATTAATACTCTACACTTATAAAATGTAAATTTTTAGGCTATTTTTGGTAAATATGGCCACTAGTCGGCTATTCTGTACCTAAACAGACAAAAGAAATCTGAGGCATATGTATACCAACATGTATCAACCATATACCAAGTTTGGGAAACTGGTCCATGGAGGTTTGAGATAATACCCTATATCATAGTATCACAAATGATGTTTAGTTTACAAAATGACTGACCAAAATATCATGAGGTCCATGTCTTTGATAATTTCATTTGCACTTTTTCTTTCTATAGTTTTCATATTATACTCAGCATCAGTTTTTAACAATACGACCTTGAATAATTATCAATAACCATGCTGCAAAATGATCTTGTCTCTCCAAAAAGAAACCATGTAGGTACATGTTGACATATCAAATCTTCTTGTTTCATCCACTAAGTACCGGTTACGGTATACTAGTACAAATGTACCTCTAAGTGTTTGTACCTAGTTAGTGTTGTATCTATACACATGCACTCCTAATCTTATAGAAAATATTCATATCCAAGTCACATTGGGGAACACTGTAGTACTGCGAGTATAAATGCATGTTGTTGTGATGATTTATTTATTTACTCATTGACTCTTACACAATCCCCGGAGGGAAAGAAAATGGTCACAAAGTACAAGGAGAAAAATATACATAAAAACAAAACAAAAACACAATATACTAAATAACAAATACAATCACTAAATTACTAAATAATACAAAATCTCTAAATTACTAACTAATATAAAATTACTAAATTGACATCAGGCATTAAGATGTCAAGTAAGACCCTGCTTTCTGACTTTGAAGCTTTTACTTATGAACTGTGCTACCGGTATAATAACGTTTTCATTCTGTAACAATTCCATGATTTTTTTCTCTGCAGGTTTATTTTCAAATGCTGGGATCATATCCTTAGCTTTATTGAACAGTTTGGTATGCAAGTCAATATATTTGTTGCATTCCAGCAGAAAATGCATTTCATCCTCAATTAGACCTTTGTTACACATGTCACAAACCCTGTTGTTTAATGGGATTTTTTTATGACGACCCATTTCAATTTTGAAACTATGGTCACTATGATGAAAATTGGTAAGCACACTACGCAGTTCAAAGTTTTTTAGCTTGACTAAATATGACTCAAGTTTTAAATCTGATTTGATTAGCCGATATGTTCTTAGTTTGTTTTTCTCATTTGCTTTGGTGCGGTTATCATTATGGACCTCACCTTTCCATCTTGTTAGAAATAAATCCTTGATGCCCAAATCAATTTGTTTCATTTGTGCTGAGGTTAATTTATCACAGATGTTAACTGAATGATATTGTTGGATATTGTATAATAACGATGTTACTTCTAGATACCATTTACTTTTAATGTTTTGGTTAACCACAAAAGCTTCCTTGAGTAAAGCATTATTAGAATTCATGGCCCGACTGTAATATTTAATTATTTGTTTTTTTATAAATACGCGTGGGGGGTATCTGCCCAACTCGCTATACATGGCCATAATTGGTGTGTGCATGGAGGTAGAAAAGAGAAGGAGTGAGGACGCTATGTAAGCCCATGTTAAACTTATAAACATCCTTTGTCTTCGGTCTGGTTAAGCCATTTATTGTTTTTGTTTAGAAGTCGTTTTATCTACATGATGAGAGCCGCTTATTTACACAAGAAAACGAGAGTAGAACTGAAAAAAATAAATTCCGTTTAAACATCGTCTATAAAATTGAATGCACAAACCATAAATAAAAGAATTGTGCATGTGCAATGACCTTTATCGGACCACAAAGGTCATTTCACACTTGTAGATACCGGAAATTCTGCATACGGACGCTACCAAGATGTGTGTTTACTTCTTTTCTGATATTTTTCATCGCAATAGTCTTCCAACTTTGGACATTGATTGAAAAAATCCCGCAAATTTCCGCAATGAAATTTAAAGATACATGATAACAAGATGTGCAGATGTCGAAAATCACGCCTTTTGTTGTAATAGATTTCGGGCGTTGAGTACATTCAGCGTACGTTTTTCACTGCATTTTGTATTATTGTTATTTGTTTGGGCATGCGCAGTGCGTTGAGAATCTTCGTGAAGCTTCCGAATACAGCCGAAACACGTAAGCCGATTAACTGTGACTTTGTACAGCGTGTTTGCAAACTAATTACAATGTGTACTGAGTAAACAAATCCAAAGCATAATGAAACCAGCGGAAACAATAGCGTCCTCACTCCTTCTCTTTTCTACCTCCATGGTGTGTGTTGTAATACCCCTAGTAGATACCGACAATAACTTAATTGAATGTCTTCAATAGGTGATTTAGTGGAGAACTCATCACCCCAAACATCACAACAATAAGGAACGACGTCAAAAGATCGATGTCGGATAAAAAACTTATTTCCTTTAGTTTGGGGGTGGGTGGTTTTGACCTCAAAAAGTTTCTATCCTACAAAACGATTTTATTTTTTAATGAAGTCAAAAAAATCTTGGAGTATTTGTAGTTCGTTTTTTTTCTATCCAATCATGGACAGAAATAACCGAAAAGGAAAAAAACACATCCAAGACAAGAAAATGGTTTGGTTCGAGTGTAAATCTGTGCGTCAAATGAGGTGCATTTGTAAAATCTTTTTACACCCACCCGACAACCAACTGCTACGCAATACTACTGTCCGATTATCAATTTGTATTTAATGGTGAATGTAGTCTGACGCCATGACCAATATTTATCAATTAAGTTTCAGTGGGGGTAGGGGGGTTTGGAAAAAAACTAAAGGAATTAAGTTTTTTATCCGACATCGATCTTTTGACGTCGTCCCTAAATGAGGATAGGTATGATGAGTTTGTCAAAAAGGGAAATTGAAACTTTTATACTTATGTTTTGAATTGAGCCAAGCTTTGCTTTCATTGAAAAGACTTATGGCTACGAACCATGGACAAGAGTATTGTGCTTGGGTATTGTGGTACGGTTTGGCCATCGCTAAACGACAAATTCGGGCGAGTGCCACTAACATGCACTCTCAGTCATCATATCCATGTATATGTACTCACGAAACACAATGAAGACCCCAGCCTGCACTGGTCTATTAAAATCACGGTTGATACTAATATAATGATTGTATAAACCGCCGCTAAATCGAACTGAATAGTACACAAACCTTAACAGCACTGATTTCACCTCACCGGACAATCCTGTGTCAATTAATCTGACAAGAAATAAAATAAGGTTCGTCAGTAAACGAGAACTGAAAGATTACGATCAAATAAAGTCTTTCTCAGTCTTTCTCGTGTTGACGTTTGTAGAAGCGCGCCCCCTGTGATGACATAGAGAAACATAAAAAGGTTAAAAGTTCAAGTAATTTTAAACTTCCGGTTTCACAGTCCTGGCCGTCCAACATTAAGAACCGAACCCCGTTTTGTTGGCAAATATAATTATTGAAAACTCGTACGAGTTTTTTTATGGTAAGTGATTTTGTAAATGTTATAATATCGTGTTTACTATTATTAAAGATGACGTGTCTTTTTTACAGGGAAATATAAATGATTACTGAGTTGTGAGTGACGAATGTACACTGAGTACGTAGTCGTCGATGATTGGGGTTACGGCCGGTGATTCAACTTGAAGGTCATAAGTCTGATTATTTTGGTAAGATTCGCCATTAAGACTAAATATATCTACAGCACCAGTCGTGAGTATAAAATCTCCCATGGATTAAAATACGCATGTAAGTAGCATTTTGCCTCATAAATTATTGAATCCATTTCATAAAATTTAATTTTTTGTTAATTTCATTTTTTTGACTCCTCTAAAAATAACTTTAATGGTAAACAATGATACCAAAATCATTTATTTTAGGGTACGTAGATAAATATGTACATGGCGTCATGTCAAAAAATGTCCAGACAATTGAAAACTTTATTTTGTTGAATCATTGGCATGATTGAATATTTGAAACAAGTTGATCAATGTAGAAATCTATAATTTTTTTTTTTACGACTTAGTGACCATTATGACCAAATCACTTTGGTTTCATATAGATCATCTTGAATTTTCAAGGTGAATGTTTCGGCGAAGCACTCCAATATCACCTTGAAGTATTTCATTAGGAATATGTGTATGTGACAATGCCCTCACAGTTTAGAATCAGTTTACCAACAGCCAATCATATTGCTTCTTTCATCAACGCGCTTGACCAAGCTATCAACATTGTCGGGGCAGAGCTAAGTCACAAGACGCTATTAAAGACGCGCACCACTCTGCCATGTATTCCTATATGGGCTCTGCGCGAGCTGCTGTGGAACACCGGTCGAAAAACCGTTGAAAATAGCTAAAATCGAAAAAACAGCACAAACTTAACTTTAAAGAAATCCAAAACAACCAAATTTAAATATGTTGCATATGCAGGGTAATCTTGTTACACGGTTCAGGGGGTGTCAACAACCATCCCAATGTACCGTTTTCTGAGAGTTGTTGACCTTTGTTTTCACCATGATGGTTGCCAGGCGGTGAAACTGCTCGCACAGTGGAAGCTGTTTTGGCTTGGATGTCGAGGCAATACAATATTCGGACAAAAGCCGTTCAGGGTACTTAGTTCCGAGTCTGATGTGTTCGTTTTTAGTCGCACTAGAAATGGTAAATCATTATGTTATTATGCTTTACCAGCCTGTTGAGTATTATAGAAGAGTAGGTGTTATACCTCAAAGCTCATGGTGTCACTGCAACATATATTGGCAGAAATGAAGCCGAAGATGAAGACATCAGAAATGCAAAGCCCCAAACGCTTTTTGGTAGTCATTGTAACAAAGCTTTCTATTGGTCGGTAAACTTTCTATCGCGCAACCACGTGACATACACGGTTATGAATAGAATTACCGCACGGTGTTGTGGAGGGAGGAATGTTCGAACGGAGCAACACCGTGCAGGCGGACGATGATATAGATGGCTACTCCAGGATCCATAGCATTGTCAGAATGAGCGATATTTATATTTAGTCGTTGACTGCCCACTCAACACTGCTATAGCAAAATGAGGTGGATGCGTAAGACACAATACAACAAATGCACATGCATACACCAGTACTAACCAAAGCTTGATTCCCCTTGCATGATATTTTAATGAACTTGCACCAAATTTGAAGTGTAATTGAAATTTTCACAGTTAAATCATGGATCTGGCAGTTGTTAGTTTGTGTTTGGTTCATTTGTTTTATTCAAATCAGTGTACCTCGCCTTGCTATAGTAGGATCCATGGCGGTGTTGAGTGGGAAGCCGACTACCAATTAATTTTATAATATGTAAATAACGCCCACTCTATTGTAACTCAAAATATCCCACTTTTTATTTGTTCATTTTGACATTTCATTTATAATATTGCCACAAACAATTATATGTAGGAAAATATGTTGTGTTCCCTAACAGGACTATTAACCACAGTTATTTGCGGCTATGGGATGGCTATGTCCCACTCAACCAATGGCCATTGACCTATACCCAATGACCTTAAATGACCGCATTGGGTTGTGTACATAAGCCATGTGTAGGACCATTGTTAAAATGAACGTGGCTACTCTATGCACCATGTTATCAAAGGTACTAGTGTATTTCAGTAAGTCTACTCTGTTTGCATTGCCTTAATTTACACTATAGATTTACATTTTCAAACTGTGGTTATCACCTTCAAACCGCTGCTATTTTGATCTTGTGTTACTTTCCGCAATCTAGTATTGTTATAAATTCACTTGTTTGTTATATTTCTACTGGCTTGTCTAGAAATAGTTCATTTTTTGTCAAGTTTTGATAAAATCTCATTTTATTGTAATTTATATAAATTGGCATGTATTTTGTCAAATGTCATGTACTGTAGATAAAATGTTGACCAATCTAAATTAAATATTTCATTTGTCATTGACCATTACATTAGCGTGTTAGATTAATACTTACTAGGTAAAGTCAGTGTAAAAGTACATGGGCCAAACATCCTTAGAGATAAATGTTTCATTTCATTGATCAATGTATTGACATACATTGTATTAGATTGAATGTTTCTTTTGTCATTGGCTGATCCTATGGTTTAACTCACTGCTTATAAAAATAAGAGTGAGAGTGGATGGAAACACTATACTTTCTGGGACTCCATCTGATCTCAAAACACAAAGCTAATTCTGAATAAATCATTTACCAGGTACTATGCACAGTATACATACGTGTTAGGTGAGATTTGAGATTACAGGATATTTGTAAGTTGCTAGATTAGTGATACTTAATATTTGATTAAACCATATGATATCCGTTGTATTTAATTTATCAAATACAAATGTTTTGTGTTGCGTGTAGACATATTGTTATATTATTAATCATGGTGGATCTTACAATGAAAATAATGGTACTAGGCACTTATTCTGTACACCCCCCTCCCTCCCAATAGTTTTTCTCTTCAAAATTTGTGTGCAGCATTTGCCTGTTTTTATGTTTATGTTGTTTTTTTGTGTGTTTTTTTGGATAATTTTGATCCAAGTCTTGATCAAAAACAAATATGAAAAATTATCTGGGTTTAAAATTTGTTTATGTGGACAAAAGTTGATTTTGGTAATCAAAGGATTAAGAAGGCATGCATTATTATTATTATAATTTCAGTTTACACTGGGCACAATAATGTTTTGTAAACACAACATGCAAAACAGTCAGCAACAGCTCAGCTGTATAAATTTTTAATTTTGATATCAGATTTCAATGTGCCAGATCAGAAATCTGCCAATTTTATTCAGAAAGGTCCCAACATATCTGGTCTGGTGAAACTTTTTTGTGAAACAATTGCTTCTGTAGAACACCTGAAATGAATGTGGTGAACTGATAACATTATAGAATTCTGAATTTGACATGAGTGACATGTATCAGGGGTGCTTAGCAGTTCATGGAGCTGAATACAGTAGAATACAGATAGACATACTGGAAAGTGCCTCTCCTGCAAGCTACGAAGAATTTAAATGTCCCAGAATTTAAATGTACCATTTTCAATTGGAGATGTACATGTCAACATTTACATTTATTTTCATTACAATTAACAACACTGTACAACAAAAACAATATTACAATAATGACAGAATATTTTTACAGTCTTTTGCTACTAAAAATGACTCTTTAAATCCGCCACAGGGGTTTCGTTATGAGCCAGCCGCTGGTCATGTGGCCTGCTATAAGCCCAAATTGGCCTTCTACTCTCTGCCCTCACGACCGCCTACACCGGTCTCATCACTGCAACGCTTTGCACTGCTGAGAGCCTTTTTATTTATTTATTTTTGCCTGTTGTTACAGAATGATGGCCTGTTATTAAATGCATTTGTGAAACCCCTGCTCCATGAGTAGTCGATGGCACCAATGATAATGGTATGACCCCGGCCTGCATGTTGAAATCTGACACCAAAGTTAAAATTTCATTCAGCTGAATGGTTAACTGGTTTGCTGACTGTTTTGCAATGTACTTTTATGAAACAATATGGTGCCCAGTATAATGATAATAATATTTCAAACAACCAATGTCATTTGTTAACATTAACAAAATTAATATTTAACATGATTTTCGTGGATAAAATAGCAAAATTGTACATTGCCTATTGTGCTTAGAAGAAAGGATTTGTAAATGTACAGACATCACTGTGTGTATGATATCAATTTCATCATTATGTGCACATCTACATAAGTAGTCGTAATATGCCCAGGGTGGTGGGGGCAGGTATATATATATATCGTCAGTTATTTCAATAAATATATTATTTATAATATGTACTGGATGGATGGGTATACACCATTTATTTCACCTTAATACATCAACCTATTGATGAATTGATTATGCCGAAAATGAGATGAAATTCTGTTTGTTCAATCGTCTTATTTTGTTCCACTTAACCTTATATGGTGACTCCATGATATTTAAAAAATGATATTATTTAATCACATTTTAAAGCATACCATTTCAGATAAATGAGGAAAGATTTGACTTTTAGTGCAACACAAAATGCTGTGTTAGGCTGCTAGTTTTACTTGTTTTGCAACCTATAAATTAAGGGTGTTGTATATTTGCTTGTATTTTTGTGAATTGTTGCTCCTAAGAAGTTTTGATTTAATGGCGTTTGTAAGATAAAAATTTCATGAAAGTCTCTTTGCTACTGAACCTCAATGCAGTTTTCGATTCTTGATTTTGCTCACGAAATTAAAATAGTTTACAGTAAAACTTTAAACATCTCATGTATGATAAAAATAATAAATTTATTGCATCCTTAGAAATAGTTTCCATTGGTTGGCTGCAATAAAATGTTAATAATAAAATTCAATACATATAATACTATTAAACGTAAAATGTCAGTTAATGCTGTTTCATATTTCTGTATGTGTATTTTAAATAATGTGGATCTGAATTTAGACAATACATCCATGTTTTTTTTTTCCTGTCTTTGTTGTTTGTACTGGTAGTCAGGTGCTTACGTGTATCTTTGATCATATAACGGTATTTTTATAATTAGTATCTGAGAAGACTGGAAGTCAATGTTACTTGGTTAGAGTGGTATTTGTCTACATTGTAATTGTTTATTGTTAAAATCAGTTAACATCTGGTGGAGCCTTGTAAGCCTGCAGCCGTCATAGAATAGTTGGCATCTTGATGTATGTAATGTTGAAAGCAGTCTGTCAATTCTTTTGAAACAACTGATATTTATAATTCAGTAATCCTGTTTTTTGCTGTAAGTATTGTTGCTAAATGTTTTAATTTATATTTGGCAAGTAATGTTCCTGGTATGATGTATACTGTAATCCAACATGGTTAAGTAGTATTTTGGCCAATAAGTGTTTTAGAATTCTGTGTTCATACATGCTGCAACCTGGTTATGACATGGTGTATTTGATCAAAGTAATGACAAGTTGTTAACTTTTGTCAGGCTGCCACTCTATGAACATTTTTTTGTTGAAAAAGTCCCAAATTCCACTATACATTCCAAACAACCACTATACATGTACATGTTAATTCATAGTCACCTGATTATAAGTCGTAGTCACCTGATTAACACCACATGGTTAACATGTATGTGCCAAACACAAGACCATGATGCATGTAATTTTATTTACGTTTTTTTAAGCATTTTTATAGATTTTGGTAGCTAATTTGCATAATTTTTGGCAAGTAGTAATACTGATAATATGTGCCGGTGGGTTGGTGCATGTATATCTCGTTAATTATTATATTAATAAAAATATTATTTATAATATGTAATGTGTTCCCTGGTATACACCATTTATTAATACATCAACCTAATGTGAATTGAAGGTTATGCCTAAAACAAGATGAAAGTCTGTTTGTTTAGTCATCTACATCCATCAAGGCAGCTACACAACAAAAATTTCCCAAACGATTCAGCAGTTTCTTTTTAGAAGTCACCCACTTTCATCAAGAGTCCAGACGCATCATCGGTATATTTTGTCTACAGAGTAAATGGAGTTCATGCAAAATTTAAGTGTGAATGATCAAATTCCTAAATATTTCAACTTTCATAAAATATATAGTTTGCTATAAAAATGTTTTGATTTGAGTTGCTCAGATCATTTTAACTAAACGACGAGATTTCCCCTGTTAGTCCAGTCATTCTAGCAAAAAAAGGGGGTCAACCCATCACAAATTGCAACAGAAAAACATTCTTCACAGTGCTTTTCGGAAAGGTATATAGATTGACATATTAAAAGTCTAGGAAAATCTAGGCTTCCGAAATATACCTAATTTGCATATATTCAAAATGGCCGTTTTGCACATTTTTACAATATGGAAATATAACTATTTGGACATAACTTTAATTCTAGATGAGGTATTTTAAAAGTTTCAGGATGCTATGGTATTGTTTTGAGTCAGAGAAGGTATGAGAGTGCCAAATGTGTTGATTGGGTAGAGGAAAATTAGCATAAATTCAATATGGCCGCAATAATATAATTATTTAATGTAACTTCTCTTCTATGTGGCATAAGTAATAAGTTTAAGATGCTAGAATAAAATTTTAAACAGAATCGTACAGTACAGAAAAGATGTAAATAAATAAATGGTTTCCTGGGTAGACAGATGCTTCATTTGCATTAATCCAACATGGCCGTCACATCTAAAAGAAAAAACTGAAAGGAATGAAACACCTTGGTTGGATCTACAAATCTGCTATACTATATACATAATAGACGATTAAAACGTAACATTCTGTAAACTATATTTTTGATTTAACAAACTGTATTAATTGCCTTTCACCCAGATAGAACTGCCTGAGTTCTCCTCGATTGAAGACAGTGGAATGTAGGGCACTGACTGAGTGTTCTGCGATACATTAGCTGTTCCATGAAATTCAATCTAGCTTGCTTGTTTTTCCCTTAGATTCCATCTGGCCTGAAATCCCTTTTACAGATGTTCCAATACTTTCAATTGAGACCAAGTGTGTTACTAATGCTTTCAATCTGATTCATGACCTTTTTTTGCTATTCACTGACAATAACTGCAGATATTTTAGGCATGGCTGACATAGTCATGTCATTTACCTGTTTATTACTCAATAAATATAATACATGCATATATATAATACTCTTCTAAGAAAATTGCTTCAGTTCTAAAAAATAAAAGGTAGAAAATAATTCAGTCATGCATTTTGGTTAGTTGGTTAGTACAAAATGTACCCTTCACAAAGGGACATGATCACCCCTCCCCCACTAGGGCCCACTGTGTTAGTAGTTATTATTTTTCCAATGGTCTTCAACGCCTTCTACCACCAGCTCTGCCTCCTCTTGTTGCAGGCCTTCCCCTGGTTGCATGTCTACCCCTGGTTGCATGTCTTCCCCTGACTGCAGGTCCTCTTGGTGAGTTCCAACGCCTTGCAGCCTCATCTAGATCTGCTTGCTCAGTCTGTGTTTCTAAATGACAGTCTGGACTTCCTGTGGCAACATGATGGTACGGGAGAAAGCAATCCCTACAGAGGTATATTGCACATTCTCTGCACTGGAAACTACTAGAACGGTAGAATCCCCTGGGTGTACGTCTTTCCATCTTGATGCACCATCTACAACTAGCACCGCGCTTCACACCAGAACTGTGCACCAAATTATGGTGCTTATACGTATCAATGATAGGCTCATGATTTGGTACATGATGTTTACGGCTTGTAAACCCACCTACCAATGCCATACCGACTTCCAGCTGGAATATTTTATGGGACTTCTTTTGGTCTACCTTTTCTTTGTAGATAATCCATGCATTAGTTAGAGCAGTGTCAAGGAGGTAGAAGAACACATATTTCCACCATTTATGTGTCTGTCTTTGTGAGGTGTAGTAGGATCTTAGTTGATTGGCTCTATCCACACCACCCATATACATATTGTAGTCGTCAATAATTTGAGGAGCTGGCAGGGAATAGAGAATTTTTCTCCCCAGTTCCTGTGAACGTATCAGACGTACAACACGTTGGTTATCATCTCTGTAGCCTTCTTTACATGATGTCAGCAAGTTTACAAGGTTGGAATCTTTCCAGGTAATAGCCACTATTTGTCCCTTCTGCCGAGAAACAAACTGCCCTCTTTTCAAATCCTTTATTGTCTTGCTGTCAGGATTTCGCCTTGCATTGGTTCGGAGAGCATTGGGAAATCCAACCCTGTCCTGCCTGACACTGCCAATAACATAGGTTGCATGTTGTGTTAGGAGCTGTTCTACCATATTTACGCTGGTATAAAAGCTATCGGTATAAAGCACATGATGCTTCCCACTCACTAGACTCAACAACCTGGTGCAGACGTTCAGAGTCCTGGATGTATTTCTGGAGTCTGCCTCATGGCTGCCAGTGCTGGTCATAAATTCAATGTTGGTAATATAACCATTAACTGCATCTGCAAGGGCATAGGCTTTGAATCCCCTTGATTTTGGTTTCCCTTGTATGAACACAGTGGGGATACCACCATATTTCCCCCTGTAACCAATAATTGCCTCATCAATAGATATCTCTTTGTGCATGTTGTAACACTGCTGTGAAGTAGATAGCACTGCATCAAGTACAGGTTGAACTTTGTACATTGGCTGCAGGCTGCGTTGTTCTTTTCTTCTCCGTTCATCAACAATGTTAGCTGGATCCATGGTGGGGTTATTACAGTGGAAATACTGCAGTAACTTTTGATAGCGATTACGAGGCATAATGCCAGCAATATATTCATTTCGCAGGCTCTGGAACTTACTCCAGTAGTCTTCCATTGCTGGCTTGGGGTCCACACCCATCAGCACCATAGTACCAAGTAGTGCCCTTATTTCCTCATCACTGGTCTCTCTCCAGTATTTGTCATGCCCTTTCCTGTTAATTGACCATCTAGCATATCTATTTGTTTCCCTTTTCAATTTTTTTACCAGATGCTCTGGGAAAATCTTATAAAATGCATGAATGGGTCTGGACCTTCTTACAAACTCAGTGGTGGCACCAGGTAGGTCACCAGTGAATGGCCTGACTCTCTGCTGTCTTAACCGACTTGTCCAACCATCCTCATCCTCGTCACTATCTGATTCACTGTCATCAGTGTCAGGGTACTTTTCTGGTTCTACATACGTGTCATGATCACCCCAGGTTGTTTCTATTAGGGTGACATGCTGATTTCTAACAATCCTGCGTGCTCTATCATTCAGTCCTCTGTCTGAATCTGATGGAGAGTAGTTGTCTTCCCCTGAAGTGGAGGGGAGAGAATCTGGCAGTGACTGAGCTGATGATGGGTAGTCATCATTATTCTCACTAGACAAGTAGGAGTCATCAGTGGTGCTGTCTCCATGTGATGGCTGGTAATCTTCATCACTGTCCTCACTGGATGATGCTTCATTATTATCAGTATCAAAAGCCAGTGCAAGTTCCATCATTTTTTGCCTTGCTTGCTGTCTTTTATTTCGTGCAGCAATCCTGGCCATTCTGACTTTACGAGCATAAGCACTAGGCCTTCTACAAAATTCATCCTCACTGGTATCAGTACTATGCTGGTATGGTGGCAGTGGTGATTCATTGCCCATACCAGCGTCAATTTCCCCTGAGTTATCTCCCTCTGTTTCTCCATGAGAATTATCTTCCCTGTACACAGGGTTTTCTGGAATACTTTTTGCCGCCTCCTCATGGGAATTGTTAAGCCTTACCTCCTTATCCTGGGGATTGTCACTGCCACTAACCTCAATGTCCTCAGGAGAAGGCACATCTTCCCAGGCATCAAAGCGCACATGAGTCTTCCTTCTGACATCACCCCTTGTTCTACATTCCCCTGTAAGAATAGCATTTTCTCCATCAGTCAGACGTAATGCAGCCACTTCCCTCAAAGTCATGCCTCATGCACCCTAGAAAATACCAATAAAACTGGTATTATTGCCATGCTAATATTGCCATTGCCATGCTAATATTCATGCATTGAATTCACTTCATAGTATTGGAGCAGCCAGGCTAAAGTATCTGCAGTTACATGCCAGTTTTTTACGAGCTACATTGAAAGCAGTGAAACTAAACACCAGCTAGATAGAACACAGTGGAAAAGATATAAAAATCCACACACTGTAAATTGAATGTGCTTCAATACTTATGTAATAAGATTGAACTTACTTGGATAAAACATCATTACAGTGAAAATCCACTAGGTTTCAGAGCCAAAAAATCTGTACTGTCGAGGCTGTATACACAGGCTGAATGCAGTTGGGAAGTAAGTTGAAGTGTATGGTACATGTATGTGTATCATATACAAGTGACACCAACAGCTGAATCAATAAATCAAGAGGCCTTGGGTTTCAAATTCGCCTATATTCAATCTGAGTCAGCTTTACATGGTGGAATTGCTTCCACTATCTTCAATCAAGCATATATTGACTGTCAACATGCAGGCATATCATCGAGTTCTACTGGGTTCCACCCAGAGTATAGAAGATTAAATAGTTATAATTCTCTCCAAAAGTTTATAATTAATGTTATTGCGAGTCGTCATCGCTATCTTCATGAGATATCTCAATTACATTTGTGCATCCAGATCCTCGACATTGACCACAAACTGCAGAACATTCAAGGTTGTGCTTTCTGCAGGTACATCTGAGACTGCGACAGTCTGTGGAACAGTTGCATCGCACTATCTTCAAGAGAAATTCAGGTGCTGCCTCCTTGTCAGTCATTACAGGAATGAGTGTTCCATCAATTGTGATCCATCCCCATTCTTCTGCTATAAGTTCTTCATTTCCCATCCACTGCTGTACTTGGAAGTAAACACGATAACTGTGATATCTTGCTGCTGCTGCTGTGGTTGAACATGCGAATTCTTGGTTGCAGCCTTTTCACAGAACCGCCTGTATCGAAGAGTGTCCAGATTTTCACCAGACTTCCCATTGTACAGGCTTACTAAAGCTTTCTCTCCAGCAAGTGTTATTTGATCTGAAGAAGAGCATGGATTGTTGAACACTTTTGCTTGTTCACGAAACTCATTATTAGTGGTAAACTTTTTAAGCGAGGCCCCTTTTCCTAAACCAAACAAACGGGAAGTTGTGTCACATCCCAAAATTGCATGGACAAACAGAATGTGAGTGCATACATCATGACCTAGCTGCTCCTTTACCACCTTTATGTTCCACACTCGATGTTTCTTTGAATGCCTCTTTTGTTCAGGCTGGAAGAACAAATCAAATCAAATGCACCAGAAATTGCATGGTAACACAGCAGAATAAGAAGATCTGTGTCATCTCCAACCAATATGGTGTTAGCCCTGGTGGCAGATTCTACAGCTTTCTGTACTATGAGAACATCTGCATCAGCTTGGGCATGATGTACTTTGCAATTCGCCATCTCTAGATAGTGACCTAGCATGCAGATGAAACGCTGTTTGTTGCTTGTGTTAGACAGGAAGATGTCCTTCTTCATGGTCAGTTTCATTTCATCTGAAAAAGTTACATTTGGACCAATTTTTCCAGCTGTTCGTCTCTGCTGGGTAATGTGCTTGGTTGAGATAGTGTCATATCCGTCAAAAACTATGATTGCATTTCCATACTTCCTAGTAACATAATCAACGTAGATATTGCAAATTTCTGCATATGTGGAGAATTCTCTAGGCCATGGAATATGATGTATTAGTGCATCACCATCGAGTACAAATTGCATATCACCAACTATCTCTGTATCATCAGGAGGCAACTTGCCCCATATAGCATCTGCAAGTAAAGGCTTTTGTGCTTGTCGCAGCATGAGCGAGGAATCAAGTAGAGCTGTTGGGTAACTACATAGCTCAAACTAGAAGATTCCTTCCATATCATCAGATGTTTTGCAAGCAATTATCAGGCGTTGAAACAGAAGTTGTGAATCCACCTGTATCTGCTGACCATCAATTTTGATGGATGACTTTGAACCAAGTGTAATAACTTCACTACTCTTTTTAGTCCCCGTTCGGACGCAGTCCGAAAACGGGGACTTATGTTTTGCCCTGTGTGCGTCCGTGCTTCTGTGCGTCCGTGCGTCCGTGATCACCTGTATCTCGAACATGCATGGACTGATTGAGTTCAAACTTCACTCATACATCACACATTATATGGGACATATGCACATGCATTTTTTTCATGATCCGATTAACGATAGCCGAATAGCGGCCATTTTAAGGCCGAAAATGCATCAAAATCGCACATTTTCACCATTCCGGACCCGGATCTCAGTTATGCATGGACGGATTTTGTTCAAATTTGGTACATACATTAAACATAATAGGACCTTGATGCACGTCATTTTTTTTTTTGGATCGGGTTAGAAATGGCCGACTGGCGGCCATTTTGTTTTAAAGAATTCAGTTCTGGATCCGTATCTGAGACATGCTTGGATTGATCGAGTTCAAACTTCACACACACAAGGTACATCATGTCACAAATATGTATGTGCATTTGTTTCATGATCTCATTAACGATAGCCAAATGGCGGCCGCTTTAAGGCCGAAAATGCAATGAAATCGCACATTTTCACCATTCCGGACCCGGATCTCAGTTATGCATGGACGGATTTCATTCAAATTTGATACATACATTAAACATAATAGGACCTTGATGCACGTCATTTTTTTTTTCGGATCAAGTTCGAAATAGCCGACTGGCGGCCATTTTGTTTTAAAAAATTCAGTTCTGGATCCGTATCCGAGACATGTCTGGATTGATCAAGTTCAAACTTCACACACACAAGGTACATCATGTCACAAATATGTATGTGTATTTGTTTCATGATCTCATTAACGATAGCCAAATGGCGGCCGCTTTAAGGCCGAAACTGCATTGAAATCGCACATTTTCACCATTCCGGACCCGGATCTCAGTTATGCATGGACGGATTTCATTCAAACTTGGTACATACATTAAACATAATAGGACCTTGATGCACGTCATTTTTTTTTCGGATCAAGTTCGAAATAGCCGACTGGCGGCCATTTTGTTTTAAAGAATTCAGTTCTGGATCCGTATCCGAGACATGCTTGGATTGATCGAGTTCAAACTTCACACACACAAGGTACATCATGTCACAAATATGTATGTGCATTTGTATCATGATCTCATTAACGATAGCCAAATGGCGGCCGCTTTAAGGCCGAAAATGCATTGAAATCGCACATTTTCACCATTCCGGACACGTATCTCAGTTATGCATGGATGGATTTTGTTCAAATTTGGTACATACATTAAACATAATAGGACCTTGATGCACGTCTTTTTTTTTTTCGGATCAAGTTCGAAATGGCCGACTGGCGGCCATTTTGTTAAAGAGTTCAGTTCTGGATCCGTATCCAAGACATGTCTGGATTGATCAAGTTCAAACTTCACACACACATGGTACATCATGTCACAAATAGATATGTGCCTTTGTTTCATGATCTGCTTAACAATAGCGAAATGATGGCCATTTTAAGGCCGAAAATGCATCAAAATCACGTATTTTCACAATTCCAGAACCGGATCTCAGTCATGCATGGATGGATTTTGTTCAGATTTAGCACAATGTGTTGTACATATGCAGATGCATTTCGGTCATGATCTGCTTTGAATGTATATGTCACTCAAATATGAACGGAACAGGGACGTGTCATTGACAATGACTTGTTGAATTTGAATTCACCAACTGATTCTCCAGTCATGGATCCCAATATGGTTCCTCCAATGATTTTAGCTTTATCCACATTTACAGAGCTATCTGCATTCACACCAGTCATGATATTCTGAAGACCCATATGGGGAGTAAATGGATTTCTGTCAGTTAAAGCAATCAGCATGGTGCGTGTATCCTTCATATCACGGATTTGTCTTGCCTTGGTCATCTCTTTGTTTTGTTCACCTGTACTATATTTTACATCTGTGAGCTCTTGCATTGCTCTGTTGATTTCAGCACAGGCAGGCGTTGACAGTAGCCAAGTAAGACGCTGTTGTTCAGTCATACCCCTGTCTCTCGTAAGTCCACCACTCGTTTTCATGCTTCTCATCAATGCTTGCTCTATGATAAGATCTGTGGACAGGCCTGCCCACAGGCGATTACTTACTACATGAAATCCAGCTTCAAAGTTCTGGTATATATCAGGGTGATCATTCTCAAGGCTAGACATGAATTGCAAATACAATTTAGCTGATTTTGTATATGAATTGTGTCCCGAGGCAGCTAGGTAAGGAAGCATCTCTGACACAGCTTGGAGATGTAGAGCCCAGTTTCCTATACGTTCAGCTTTGATAAACATTCTAAGGATGTCCACCATTTCCATGTATTGTAACCATAGTGTGGCTGTTCGATTAATCTTCATTAACTCTTTCTGTTTATGAAGCTGGTCTTTGATCCTGTCCAGAACTTCAGTTGTACTGGCTTCCTCAGCCGACTTATCCCCTTTCATCAACTCATCATATATTGACCTGACTTCCTCTAGATCTGGGCAGTTAGAGATGTGTAATTCACCTGATGATGCTATGCCTTGACTTTGCTCACCATTACCATCTGTACTATCTGTGATACTTGATTCACCTGAATCTCCTGGAATGGATACATCTAATGCAGTGGACAGGATTAATGCATTAAGAACTGCGTCAATCAATAGATGAGCTCGTACTGCCCTAGAAATGGCCTTACCAGCAACAATTTGCTCAACTGCCTTTGGGGCATATATTATTTCCAGAAGCTCTACCAGACCAGAATCTGCCATTAGATGGCCAATGCTCCCAAGAAAACTCGTTTCAGTGTGCAATCCGCCCAGACGTAAAACCATTTTACGTAAATTGGTTTCCATGGGTGCGGCAACTACAAATGTGAGAGCTTTCCACCATAGTGGCTGATCAAAAATGACAATTAGTGCTACATTGTGACGCTCTGCATGTTCCGTGATAAACTTCAGAGTGGAGAAAACACATGTGATATCACTTGAACTCATATCAATCATTGGGAGGAATACCACTGATGATTTACCAGGATGGTTGCCATGATGAACAAACTGCATCATTCCTGACCAAGCAGGTCTAGAGGGACCAAACAAAAGTGACGTCTTCCAAATGATTTCGAGATTTGCTGTTGGATCTTCAGCTGTCTTGGAGACTGTATCCTTGTACTTCACTTCAGCAATACCCTGGCCTTCGACTACATGGAACTGTATTTGAATGTGTCCTGTTGTGGATATATCTTTTGGACTAACATTTTCTCTTGGAATACAGTTGGTTTGCTTAGTACCTGGAGTGACAGTAGCTATTATCCCCATACCATGAAATGTATCATTTCCATCCAAGGTTCTTATGTTATGGTCCACATTGTCTGCTGCATACTGAACAAACTCACTTGAGAAGTTGGGTATGTCTGTCCCTTGATATATTGCTGCATTCTGTCCAAATCGTTGTGTGTCTAAGTATGAACTACAGAATCCATGACGGTGGAGTGAGTCTATTAGGAAACGTGATGCAAAATGGTGATGTAGCTGCACTGCCAAACCAATTTGGAGTGGCGCAAGTAGAACCCTGGGATGAGATGCTTGTATAATAGCCTGTCCAATTGATGCCAGCTTCACTCCAATGTCCACAAATATTTCTTTTAAAAAACACTTGAGAGACTCTGGTACAAATGCAAGACATTCTTCTTCCGATTCCATTACACTAGAGGGTGGGTATGTTATCATTACACGTTTCGATTGATTTTATATCATCTCTAATTAACTTGGCAGCTGCTTCTATAATGTTAAATTTCTCTCTCTCTGGGTCCTTTTCCTGGCGAGCATGAAATTCTTGGAGAACAGCCTCCGCAGTTGTCTTGAAAGTGACTACATTAGCCTGTCCATTAATTTCGGTTATTATTATCTGATTGCCAAAATGCTCATTAAGTTGTGCCTTCATGTGTGTATGGCTATATGCTGTACTTTCAGAGTCCACTAAAAATCTGTCCAACTCGATGAGATCACTTATGGTAACTTGCTCATCATCATTTTCTTGAAGGAACTGTGCAACTTCAAGATATGCATTTGTTCTTTCTTCATCATGTAGTCTACCCATCTTCTTTCTTTTGGAAACATTTTGCCTAGCCATGTACTTCTTAGGAATTTGCTTCCCAGTACGAAAATTTACACTGCACACCTGGTGATACACAGCATCAGCAGCAGGTAAGTCATGTACACTTAGAATTCTATCTCGTACATTGTTGGCCCATGCATCTTGCCTATCTCTGCAGGTTGCCAATAATGCTCCTTTGTAGTCAATGTGAAATAGCTTCCAGGTATTTCGAATTCAATTGGAGTGTTACAGAAGAGACAATCAGAGCAAAAGGTGAAGCTTTTTTCAAGTGAACGCAGTTTGCGAGTACTCGGTACTTGGACTTGCTCAACCTGCCTCTTTGCCTGGGCTATTTTCAATGGATTGCAGTGAATACGACGACATTCCTTGTGAACTTGTTGGCCAGGCACAGTATGAATAGTAGTGTCACCACGTTCTTCACTGGCTTTGTTAACACCGACACTTCCTTTCACACCCAGGGTAATGATAGCTGATTTTTCACCACCTAAATACCTTTCACATATAGCACATTTACTTACTTCAGCCATTGCAGACACGTAATGAACAACAGTCTGAAATAAATGTAAAAAAATAGACTACTCATTGTTGGCAGTTTAACAATAATCAAAAATGTCATGTTAAATCTAGCAAATTATATACTTACCCAATGATAATACTTTTCTTGTAATTAAATATTAACCCAACAATTGCAATGTCTTACACCTGTATATGAAAACATGATCAAATGTTATAGTGGTGGCCATTTTGAATAAATTATGCAAATGAGACATGTCTAATAAGAAGGTCATACACTAGTTAACATTTCTTCTATTCCAAAATTATAGTTTTGCATCTACATCCTGTACATAATATCACCTGAATGCCAACACATTTAAATGATACTATTTTGGCAGCCATATTGGATTTATGCAAATGAGATTGTTATTCAATCAAATGTTTCACAATCACGTACATTCAAACACACCAAACCATATCGCAGCAACTTGAATATCTAAAAAATGTCATCTAGAATTAAAGATATGTCCTAATAGTTATATTTTCCATGTTGTAAAAATGGACCAAACGGCCATTTTGAATATATGCAAATTAGGTATATTTCAGAAGCCTAGATTTTCCTAGACTTTTAGTACTGTAAAATGACTAATATTCACTGGGTTTAAATTTCACTGATTTACCATTTCAGGCATATTCAGTGGGTTTTAAATTCACGGTTTCGTCATTTAGATAATGTGTTCTATGCTAAATTTTACATATTCACTGTGTTTTAATTTAGCGCATTTTTCCAGTCAGCGAAATAAGCTAAATTAAAACCCAGTGAATAATTACCCCCTTTACAGTATGTCAATCTAGACACCTCCCCGGAATATATTGTGAAGAAATTATTTCTGTTGCAATTTGTGATGGGTCAAACCATAAATTGACTGGACTACTGTTGCTACCTTAATGTGGTATTTGCTTCAGACTTCAATGTATGATGGCATTCTATACTGATTTCATTTCATGTGGTGTAATACTACAATGGATTTATCTACATAGATGTACATCAAACAAGTGGATTTGTATTACAGTTGTCAAAATATAAATTAAGCCAATTTGTATTGTTTTTTTCATGCAGAATAAATCCATATAAATTAAAGCCAAGATGTCTCTACAGTGGACCTTTGTAGCTGGGTTGCTATACACAGAAATAGCATTGTTGGTGATACTCATGCTGCCATTTATAAAGCCATATATGTAAGTGTCTAATTTGTAGTTAAATATGAACATATTGTGGGGAGCATAGACTATTATTGATATTATAATATGAGGCTATTACGAGAATACCTCAAAGTATGAACGAAGTCAGCACAGCTGGAATATCGACCGACGCACAGCTAATATATGATGAGTAGATGCGCTGATTAGATTTTGTTGCAATTCCATGCATATTAATTAGTCAATTACCGTTAAAGTCCTAATATAAACCGCATACGTAATAGTAATCGCACCCCCAATTCCGGCTTCAGAATTGAAGAGTTCTTAACAAAAATTGAAAACTTGAAAAGTACCTATTACTAACCGCACCCCCAATTCAACAAGACCATGACTGACTTCATTGTTTCAACCAGCTGGTCCAAAACGGCATTGTTCCTAATCCTATTCATTTGTTCGACAACGTGCCTAAAAATAGTCACACCTATTTATTGTTCAGCGGTGATAGGATGTCAGACACGCAATGAAACTGCTTTTGTTCTGGCGGCAACCTCTGTCAATACTCTTTCTGAATACGTCTGTGTTTCGTAAGTTTTCGACAATGAGCTGTTATCACCGTAAAAGTGTTAAATTCTTCTTCAATGTTCAGTTTATCTTTCGAAAACAAATAATTTCTTGATTTACAAAAAAAAATCATGTCGTTTTCCCATGGAAATCAAAGCCAAGACATCGCACTACATTATTGGTAAATCTCTTCCGTGTTCACCATGAGGTCGCTGAACTTCATTAACATGTTTAAATGAGCTATGTAATCTGGACACGTGGGCACCATCCAGCTTTTTGATTGGTTAATTAGCGACATGACCTATTCGGTCAATAAAACGTCACGTGTGCATTCAAAAACATGGCCGGTATCGTATCCACCGTTTACATGTTACTGAAATCATTCGTTTACGCATAGACCTATGGTTTATGGTGAAACTACTTGCATTTCATAACAATTCAACGGATTTATTTTTCGTGCATTATTGTAATCACTAATGAATAATAATTGCCAATTTAAAACTTCGAAAACAAGTAAGTTATTCACTTGTAAACCACAGCATGGCCGGATTGCGCTACCGTTCTGTGATCATTTGCTACTAAGCAGTGCATTCCTGTTTGATTTTACTTGAAACTTCTGTTAGAATATACTTTTCGTTAATAAGAAAATTAAAAAAAAATTTATTACATTAAATATAGTGTGTATTTTTTTATCATGTGTACAGTTTTTTTTGATTGACTGTAACTGTAACATTTCGTAACGCCTATTTTAGAACCAAAGTAAAGCCTCTCACTCTTCCCTGACGCCTATTCAAGAGATTGTACGGTGTATTGTTTGTTTTGTGCAAGTGTTGTGGGCAAAAAATGACCACGCCCATTTAGTGATTGCAATATGTACGTAATAGAAACCGCACCCCGAACTTGAGCTTTTGATCCCAATTTTTAAATTGATACATTGTAATATAAACCGCGGTTTATATTATGACTTTAACGGTATTGCATTAATTAGTCCCCGTTCAGACGCAGTATCTGTATCTTAGAAATGCCTGGACCAATCACAATCAAACTTCACACATACATCATACATGATATTATACATATGCACGTCAATTTGTTTCACGATCTGATTCAAGATGGCCGAATGGCGGCCATTTTTGTGCTTAAAATCATCAAAATCAAGCTTTTTTTGGCTATTTACAGATGGAATTTGTTCAAACTTGGTATATACATTAGACATTATGGGACCTTGATGCAAATAATTTTGTTTTTCAGATAAGAATCAAAATGGCCGACTGGCAGCCATTTTGTTTTAATGAATGTGGTTCTCGTGCCATATCGATCTCTGACTTGCTTTCACTGATTATGTTCAAATTTTAAATATTCATTATACATGTTGTCATAGATAGACAGATATATTGGTTTGATGATCCTATTCAAAATGGCCAAATGGTGGTCATTTTTGTGCTAAAAAATCATCAAATATCAAGCATTTCTGGCATTTATGGATGGATTTCGTTCAAACTTGGTTCATACATTAAATATTACGGGTTCCTGGTCCACGTCATTTTATTTTTCAGATTGGATTCAAAATGGCTGACTGGCGGCCATTTTGTTTTAGTGATTGGGCTTCTAGAGCCATATCTCTGAAATACTTTGACTGATTATATTCAAATTTTATATATTCGTTATACATCATGTTATATATATACATTTATTCAAAATGGCTGATTTTGAATGCTATTCCAGAGCAATATCTCTCAATATGGACAAGTACTTGTTTGACGATCAGATACAAATGTCAATTGTAATGTTGAAAAATCATATTCCTGACATGGTTATATTCCAGCCATATTACTATCAACAAAACTATTTATTTTAACTTTGATAACTAACGGGGACTGTGCCATGCATGGCTTGTTAATTTATAACTTAGAGTCTTTAAAGTTTCTTAACAAATATTTGACTAGGGTGAGTAGCCTAATTTGAATATTGCAATAACGTATTCTGTCGCAAAAAAAAATGATAATATTTCATTGGAAGGTCTGCAAATTTGCGAATTTTAGTATATAATGATTTATTATATCATGATGGATGTTATTTGAGATACAGCGACTAAAAACATCAAAAGTACGCGAGTATGGGAGTACGCATGCGCAGTTACAAGAGATACGCTGCCATTTTTTCAGTTTGACGAAAAGGCAGTACCCTTTTCGATTTTCATGAACGCAAGTTCAATATCACTTTGTGCGTCATATTCATCAATAGACAAAATCGAAGACAGATGCCGTACAACTTTCTGCCAATCTCGATTCGTAAATGTGCTAGTTACATGTACAGTGTTCTCCTCGGACCTGTGTCGCTTAGACAATAGCCGCGTAACTTTTGTTTCGCCCGTGATTCTGCAGTGTTCTCATCAGGTCTTTTAAGGGTATCTGGTCTGATACTGTTCTTTCTTTCCACGATACTGTTTCCCTCAAGCTGGGTCGTTTCCAGGCCATTGTTTTGCAATGATGAATCAGAACAGAACAATTCGTGTGAACTGATCGATCCTAACTTATTATCTGGATACTCGTATTCACCTGCGGATACTTCGGCCTACTTTCAAGCATGAATATAGAAGGAAATCAACGATTTTTTTTCAGTATCGTTCCAGACTTTGCAAGAAATCTATATAATAATCACAGTGATCACTACTATTGGGTTCAAAAATTATTTGTGATCATGGCTGTTGGTTCAACCCAGTACTGACCTTCACTGCTATTGCAACGCCATGAGCAGAGAAAAGGAAAGCTGAATCCCCGCGTCTACACTTAATCCATGTATAATGCAGACACCCGACAGCAACAGCAAGGAAGTTTGTCAGTTTTATTCAAGATATAAATTTTCTATTTTACGCATTGGAGCTACACAACGTTACTGAAAGCACTTCCAATGTGATCTAATTTGTAAACAATCTCTTTGCACACGACTCCAGTGTCTTCTCGAGCAGACAGTAATGTTTCACATTTGTTTTCGCACAGTTTCCATCTTACTCAAATAAAACAAAGCAGTTGATTCCTATTTTACTTGGTGTTTATTATTGTTTGATATTTTTAAACAAAAATGCACTCATTAAACAAATAGTAAATATGCAAGTTTTTTGTTTTTGCCGAACAAGGACAAGGAAGACAAAATGACGGTGGTTTTGTGTAGGGTCGATTGTGATCTTCGATTTGTATCAAAAGCACGTCTCACAAATGAAATTTTTTTTTTTGAGCGATAATTTGATAGTAATTAAACAAATTTCAATCGTTGGCATATGTAAGGGCTGGATCACTTACTTTCAAGGGCTCAAAGTCCGGACGAACATTAAACTACGATGTTTTTATTTATCTGTTCTAGGTATGTTGTACAGACTTTTTAGTTGTACTATTTTGATGATTTAATTTCAAAAATCTGTCAAGGAAACAGTCTGTTGTTACTTTACATGTTCACGTAGGTTTAATTTAGCAGATTTTATTTGTCAGCGAAAATAGCGAAATTTGCCCATTGCGTCAGGAAGATCTATCCCGATTTGCTGCACTGAGGTTAATTGCGGTTTTTACTACTCCATCCCTAATGACACTAATTACCAAGAACTAAAAAAAACAAGTAAAATTAAGTTGCATTGGGAAAAAAACCCATAAGAAAATCAAAGCAAAAATTATTCAACTGCAGACGAGACAAACCCTGTCCTCTAGAAATACCTCATTCATAGAGTGCCTCATTAGTGCCCTTTGTTTACAAGTATAGTGTCCTTGCATGTTTTTAAAAATGCCCATATCAAAATCATGTGTTTCCATGTATGTCATAGATTCTCAGACATCTTGATCAATTTTATTGATGGATTGACCTACATGCAATTACATTCACTTATTAGGCAAAGCCTATACCTTTATAATACATGCTCTGATCACACGGGAGCTATTTACAGTTTAACTTTGATTTGTTTATATTCTTCAATATTTCTGGTATTAAATGAACCTTAATTTTGCTGCCAACAGACTAAATTTGTGTCAATTTTTAGTTTTTACACAAAAAATTTGGCCATTTTTGACTATTTTGTGAATTTGTAATGAAAAGAGGGAACTGGTGGTGAAAAGGTGAATATTTTGGAAATGCCCAATACATATCAATAAGTATGCATATACAAAGGCATTACAGTGAATGTAACAACTAGTACACTGTCTAAGTGCATTATATTTTGCAATATTCTAGTGATAACATTTCATGTTTGTAGTTGTAATTTATTCCCACCACATGCTTCATTGCTGCAATGTGAGATGTTGTAAACAAAATATAGTGGTCAAATAAGATGGAAATGTGGAAATAACATATATTAGAACATGTACAGGTGTCCGCTCAATAAGAGAATGTTTGCATGTTTTGCTATTGTTTTATCTAAAACACTATAAGGTATTAACTTGCCAATATAAAAAATGGTGGAAACCATTTGTGTTTGTGTTATTGACTACACTCCTTAGGTAAACAATTCTGTAGTTACATGTGAGTGATTTTATTTATTTCCATTGTAGGTGGCAGAAATTATTTCGTTCTCGACTGATAGCAACTATAGCTCAATATGGATATATTTATTTTAATGTATTGATATTTATATTGGTTCTGTTATTTCTTGGTAAGTATCAAATTGGAGGAAAGATTTTTTATGGCATATTGCTGAAGTGTGTATTTGGAATACGAGGTTATGATGAAAGTCTGCTGTTATATTTACTGGCACCTACATGTAATGTAGCCTGTCTTTGTATGTACTGTCTGATACAGTGCTTTCTTCATACCTTTTTGATTATACATCTTTATCTGATTATAAGTTGTAGTCATAATGTAATGGAAGATAAATTCTCACAATTCCAGTTAAAATCGTTTTGTAAGATTCACGTGATTTGAGTTCCATGATGTCCTTCTATTTCCATCAGGTGCTACATTGTCGCTGTGTCCAATTTGAATAAAATGTGATGTAAATTTTATATTTTTGCTGCTGCCACATACTTTAATATCTTTCCCATTATCTTTGTTGATTTATCAAACCTGAAGATCTTTGAAACTTAATTTGTTGCCCTATGTGCCTAGGCTATAGTTGAAACAAACTTTAGTCAAGGTAGCTGTTTTCTTTATCATTCAGATGGTATTTTATTGTAGTATCTCTAACTAGAGTAGAGAAATAATTAGTTTACTGTGGATCAAAACGTACATAAATAGCATGCATACTGGAAAGAATTCAGGATATTTTCGCCGAAAGGCAATGAATATACGTTTTTTTCTATATTTTACATTTAACTCATCAAGAATCGGTGAAAATAAATTCCATACAAAATACCAAAAGAGTCTTTTCAGCAAAAATTAATTCCTGCTAAAATAAAGCATTTTACAGTATTGAAGTTGATTAAAAGGGTATTAATCCCACTTTCTGATGCAACATGAGATATACTTTACAAAACCCCATTTATTGTCTCTCACTCAACACCCTCTCGCTCATACCACTACCCCCTTTAAACAATGGAACATTACCATGCAAGTGCAAATAAATCCAAACAAGCTGCACTTGATAGCGCCACCTCTGGCAGACGAGCACAGAATCCTCATTGCATGTATCATTGTCTCAGGAAAACATTCAAACACTAATTAGTTAAAATAATGGACATTTCTAAAGTGAACCACCGACTGTTTCAGTTAGTTATCTGTCCCACTCAACAAACAATGCTTTTTTTGGTACCAGTTTCTGCCACTAGAGGGAGCTCACTTTTAATTTTAAAATTAATGGCATGTATGACTTTGCCGAAATAAAATTTTCCTGTGTTTTATGCATTTTTATTTTAATTCAGATATTAATCATATCATTAGTTTCCAAATAATATCTGCAAAGAGCTCATTTTAATTGAGCTTTGACAATTTTATAATGAGAGTATACAAAATCAGATTCACTATGTTCTCTTTCAGATGCCATCCGTGAAGTTCGTAAGTACTCCGTCGGTGTAAGCGAAGTGGATTTAAAGAACAATCCACAGTCAGAAGTGATGATTCATATGAAGTTATTCCGTGCACAGAGAAATCTTTACATTGCTGGATTTGCTTTCTTTCTCTGGATGTAAGTACTAAAAAATAAAGAAAATGTTGCATCATGAATATCTGTACCACACAGCACAGTACTGTATAGTCCATTATAGTTGACTAGAGAAAAGATTTCTTGTCTGCATCATTTGATGGAAAAATTGTGTTCATATTAGGTATGAAGTTGATACGTAACCAAGGTATGTATGGGTACCTCAAAAGTGTATCTGAGCACAAGTTGTGCAGCCCTCCGTGTTGGTTTGTGTGTACGTTCTGACACAAGAACAAAAAATTACAAATCATCAACTGATCCTTGGACATACCTGGGCCAATTTGATTCGTTCAAACTTTGTACAAATAATGCATGATGGGTTAATTTGTCTAATGATTTGATTTGACAAATCAACTGCTGACCCAGTTTTCCAATTTATTCTGGCTAGCCATGGCCGCCAGTTTGTTCTCTCATTTGTGCTCGATAACAGTTTCTGAGATTTCTTTCAAGTTGTTAATGATTTGAAGAATAGGGATCCTGGAAGACCCAATAATTTTAGTAAATTTTCACAAGATAACCTGAATCTTCTCTAATAGAGCCAGTGGCTGTGACTTGCTATTTTTTTTTTTTTTTTTTATTGCAATATTTAATAAAAAAAAAAATATATTATTAAAAAATATACAAAACTATATATTAAAGGTATGCACATTATTCTCTATATTTCTTTCAAATTTATACTGATCTTCCGATAATATCATTATTGCTTGTATGTACACCCAAGAATGTACATGTACACTCTGTATCTGCACACATGTCTGTGTTTATAGACATACCGGGAGTTACATTTGTAAAACAGAGTGAACTGATCAGTGTGTTAATCTTATTTCATAGTGTGTTGAAGCGTATGTCAGGACTGATCTCTGAAGAAGCCACTCTCATTGCTAGCAATGCTGCTACCAAGAAACAAGCCGAGAATGCCAGTGAGACAGCACAGAAACTTATGAATGAGAAAGAGGAACTGGAGAAGGTGTGTATTTGTACATTTTTTTCTTTTATTTTACAATTTAGTGAGATTCTACTATGTCTGAATTAAATCTACATGCACATGTACAATTGTATCAGGACCCTTTTCACTGTAAACTTTAAATCATAGTACAGATAAATGTTCAAAATATCAAAATAGTAAAATTAAATCCTATTGAAAATTAATTTACATACTGTAGTTGATATTTTGATGAATATTTTTGGCTTTTTTGCTAAAAAGTTATATTTTCGCCTTCTTGTTGAAAACTGCAAGTTTGATGGCTTTGATATTATACACATAAAGATACCTCATGTGAACCGATCTCAGAATCGTTCATTTTGTGATGATCTCTTCAATTCTCTAATTGAAATGTGCATTGCACATAGTGAAGCTATCTCAGCTGAGAGGCTTATTGTATATTCACATGCATTTTAGAGCTAATACAGTATATACCGTATATACAAGTCACTGATATTATTTGACCTAAGACGCTTTCACCAAAGCTATGTACACGTTCCCACTGTAATCGGCACAAATACACTTTCACACAAAGGCACACATGTGTTTAAAATGCACTCATACAACCAATACAATTCAAAATTTATGTTCTCTCCTGCAGCAACTGAAAGAGCAAACCAAAGAGCCTCGCGGTAAGACTTCCAGATCTGGTTCTATGGCTGAAATAGTTGTGGCAGCTGTTGCTGACAGTGAAACCACTAAAGAATTAGCTGCTGTCAAGGAGGAACTAAAAGAAACCAAAGCAGGTTAGGAAACTTGTGATTTTTTACTCCATGCATGACTACCGGTAGTTATTATTGGAGGTAGATTCATACTTATTTTATATCACTATGTCCTGTCATCAACTGGAAGCTGTCCCAAAACCATGACTGTCATCATAGTTCTTTTCTATAGCAGAAACTGTCAAACCAGGGGAATAAAATACATGTATACCAGTAATTGATGTACAGGCAGTCTTAAGTGAAACTGATTAAAAATGAATTTATTTTAACTGTAATTACTGTTGCACTTCATGTGTGACATGCACTTATACTTGGAGATGCACTTCTATTAGAGCAAATATTAGTGCCATCATGGTTATGCAATATGTGTATATTATGTGCAAGCAATAGTTTCTTTTTATATTTCATCTCATGATTGAAAACATATTCAAGGGGGTTGACCTTTAGAAACTCAATATCTCAAAATATCTCAATTTTTGAGAGAAACAATTCTATAAGAAAGTAACAGAAATATATATATTTATAAAATAAAAACATATGATAAAGGAAAGCATCCTCCAACTTACAGTATCTAATGGACAGACAGACTAGAGTCATTATTTCGTGCTAACCCTGTTTATGGCAGTAATAGAAATTTGTTTAAAGTTTAGAAATTGAACATCCCCCTGATTTGAAGTGAGAGATTGTGCGCCCTCTATGGCAAGCTCACGGAATCTGTGTAGACACTGTTTCAATATTGGCTGGTTACCGCCTCAAGTGTCATGGCGTACCATCACAAAAGGCCGGTAACTAGTAACGGTTCCAGCATTCTGATTGGTCCATCATTTTCTCATTGCTTGTTCTATTTCCCTTGGTTACTTGTCGTCAGCGCTTACGCTCGTGGTTCTAGAGCAGGGGTTTCTATTTACTCTTGAAAATTGGGCGACTATAAAACTGTTTCTTTTGTTATAAATTTGCACAGAAACAGCGGGAAATGCCAGAAACATCTCAAATATGTAAGTCTAAGCAGGCAGAATGTGTGGGCATGGCATAATAAAGACAGAAAACGAATATTAGAATGTTTTTCAAATTACATCATTTAGTCACGTGACTTTGGGCCGGCCCACTGGAACAATATGACGATTACTAGTTACCTGCATCCTACTTGTCATTCACATGGGACACCGGGAACCAGCGAATGTTTCTATAAGGAATTTATGTTCTTGTTCTCAGCTTTGGAGAAAGCCGAAACCGACCTGGCTGCTTTGAAGAAGCAAGCTGAGGGGACCAATACAGAGTATGATAGATTACTGAAAGAACACAGTGACCTACAGGTACATACATGTCTATATGCGTAGCTTTCCTTATTTTACTTTTCTGCTGTAGATGTATACTGAATTTCCCTTTTCTTTGAGTATGCACATAACTACAAATCCTTGCTCAGTAATCATAAAAATAAAAAGCAATAAAAAGAGCGGGTACTCAAACTTGTTCTTACACATAATAATAAGACATTGGTTTATCTTTGTCCTAGAAAAAATTGAAAAATGATTCAGTAACACCATTTTTATTAATAATTTTATTTTATAATGAAATTATTTAATATCACACAAGATATTTGTTTAATATTTATTTATTAATTAATTAATTCGTTGATTACATGCATTTAAAGTTTATCTGAAACAATGAAACATATCCTGAAACATAAAACAAACATTCACCCATTCCACAATATGTGGTGCACTTTTTCAGAACACAAAATTTGGAAAACTATGTTGTGACAAGAAGCATAACCTACTTTTTTGGCCTTATCTCAAGTTGTTTTTTCAGATATTCAAATAGTTGGTCACAGGGATTAACAATTTCAGTAATTTCCTATCAAAGTGTGTTATCACATCCATACTTAAAAGTACAATGTATATTAGTTGAAATTAACTGTTAGATTTAATTATCCATGATTCCATGCATACATATAGAATCCAATTAGGATACATGATGGGAAATGAAGCAGAATTATAGCACTATAGTTGTTGTTGCTATGCTCATTAATTTTAATAAATTACCGACTCATCACCATCATTGTTTCATCTACAAATATAGTCGGGTTATTTCTAAGTGCAATTATAACCGAAATATTCAGTGACGCATAACATTTGTAAAACAGTCTGTCGGGACTACCAAAATGCCATCAGGTCTGCATCACTTTATGACGTCAGCTTGCATGTGGCTAAAGTGAAAATCTAACATTTACTTGTTTGTATCTCTTGTTACAGGCGAAAATTGAACTTGCAGAATCTAAGAAAGACATGTGAAAACTGATGGACATAGGAAACTTTCCTGAAATGTTACAATACGCAGTTGGTTTAACTAATTAAAATATTTGATTACTGCTTCTTTTTTTTTCACCAGCACTATACACTTATATACCGGGCTATAAAGGAAGTAATGCATGATGGGTAATATGGGGTTAAAAGGTGCTTCTGTGTAATGATAATTATTTGTTTTATCAATTATAGAAATTCATATATTTTTTAAGAACAATATCTCCAATTATTGAGCACTTGTATCTCATGCATTTATACACAGATAAGTTTTGTATTCTAGTTTGTATTTTAGTTGACCACAAACTGGTCCCGACTACCATAGAGATTCATGTAGACATATGCATAAATAAATGTACACATATGCATAAACTAATCTTGTAAACTACTAATATTGTGAAATTATTTAGCTAATCAGCATGCTTGCTAACTCCAGTAAAAATGATATAAAGTATTGATATCTTGCGGAATAAAATGTTTCATCAAATAAATGACAAAAAGGAAATAAATAAGGAGAATATTTGTACTTGTATGGTTCCATGGCTAACTTGAGTTGACTTTCAAGTCGCCAGTATCTGTATCCAAAGTATGCTGGTAGAATCCATTCATAAGAGTATGTTGGCCAAGTCCATCCATGAAAAATTTTGAATTGTGGCATTTTCAAAATGCATATTTATATTTTTTAGTTTGTAATGTTTAGTATTTAATAATATATTGTTTTGGTACACTTTTCCTCATACCCATGCTTTCACTTTTGGATTCTGCATGACCAAATCTCTAGTTCTTGGAAGCTAGATGATGAGGTAGTCTTGCATACGACTGATCAGAAAAATCAATCCTCCCCATGTCCCAATCACAGAATGGACACTGGCATTTGAGAACTTGTCAATTACACTTTAATAATTCTAATCCTAGGACAAATTTTCTGATTTGATTTATTATTGATTTATATTATTGCTAAGAATATATTATGGTATTTTATAATGTTAACTTATAGTGTCTAATATTGGTATGGCTTAGAATTATTTGTTATCAGAAATCAAGTGCATGCATAATTCCGGTACTGTATCCAATGTCTGACATTGACTCATTATTGCAGCACAAATGTACGCCATGTTTAATATTCATCTTGCAAACACTTAGGTGTTGTTTTACAGACAGTATACTCTTCAGTTTGTATTTTAAACGTTATTTATTCAAAAGTGCCTTTACATGGATTATTGACTGCATATGTTTATTCACCTTGGTTATTATTGTACACCTGTATTTCATATTTTCACTTTGTATCATATTAAAAATCACATTTGCTGAAATAAAATGTATATCTAGTAGTAAAAGACTGGTGTTTGGAGTTTGTTACATACTAGGACTGTATTTCCTACATACAGGTATAATTCAGATCTACGGTATATTTAGTTCCTGTCTAGATGCGATCCAAAAATGGGTAATTGCAGATTGACCTCTGACCGTGCATCCACTGTATCTTCAACATGCCCAGACTGATCATATTCAAATTTCATACATATGCACATCCATTTGTTACAATTAGGATCCATTTTAAGATGGCCAAATGGTGGCCTTATTTGTGATGAGAAATCAGCATTTCTGCCATTCTGCAACTGGATTGGTAGATGCATTGGATGCATGTGCAAATCGGATTTAAATTGCTGCTAAGGTATTTTTTTTAATGAATGCTTTTCCAGGGCCATATCTCTGACATGCCTTGTTCAAACATTATATATCCATCATACAACATATGTTTAAGTATTTGTTTGATGATCAGATTGAAAATGGCTGAATAGAAACCATTTTAATGTTGAAATGCATCAAAATTAATCTTTAGAGTCGATGTGAAGCTACTTGTGCCTGATTGGCTACCCAAGCCTAACAATCGTACCAGCTACAGAGCTGCTTCTTTGTAGTTGTATAACTTGGTTATACTTTGAAGACAATGGGATAACGATATTTTTCAGATCAAATTCATAATGTTTGAATGAGAATCTTGCCTTGACTGATTGCAATCATTACATCTGCACTATACATTATACATCCTTTTCAAGCCCACAGTTCCATCTTTTCATCACAAAATACTACTGTATAATCTGTATTAGAAACCGACGCTTCTATTAAAATGCTACAATGCAATAGAGGGGATGTGGTTTCTATTAGAGCATTTACACATTTGAGAAATGATGAATTTTTGGTTCTCAATTATTCCAAAAGAATGGGTGCGACTTCTATTAGGAATGTGGCTTCTGATACAGATTTTACGGTAGTAGTCCATGTTTATAGTCTGTACTTTCCTTCAGAAGATTGGGACACAAATAGCCAAATTTTTTGAGTAAAAACTGAGAATTTACTCAAATTATGTCTGTTGCCTCCAAAATTAGGTTTTATTTCCAGAAATATTGAAGAATATAAGAAAAAAAGTGGAGAAAAATTTGGGCGAGAAATTTTTGTGGTTAAAAGGTTAACATTTGTTTCAAGTTCTGATTCAAAATGGCGTATTTCAGTTCTGTATACTATCAAAACAACAGGGACTCTGCCCCATGATATATGAATTGTCTCTATTATTTCATCTAGAAAATGATTTTCATCTACGAATTCAGGTAATAAAGAAAATTGACAAAAAATGGGTATGGTCTCAGTACCAACAGTGGTCCATCCATTGATCACACTGGCGAGAGATACCCCACCTACTTGACACACATATGTTTCTATATTACTGGATTAATATTAAATTATTATGAAGGATTTATGCTACAATAGTGGATGTCATATAAAAGCATGGTAGAAAATTTCATTTCATACAGGCCTGAAGTCAGCATATTTATTTCTTGACTTTCAAAATCTATGGGACAATATATCCCTATTTTTTGGACATTTCAGGTTTACCAAACATTTCAGGTGTCTTCAAACACACTGTCAATTATAGTATAGCTGTCATTTACATGACAAATACAAACTGTCAGTAGCGGAGACACAAGGACACAAAACTCGCAGTGTTCTGGTTTATTGGTGTCACCAGAGAGCATCTACTGAATCAATTGAATGCATTCCTGATAGGTAACACCATGCAAGTCATTGGCACCATCATAAAAAATGTCTACATGGACGTAATGTTATGCTCCACTGAATGACCCATTTTTCTGTTCTCTCGTACTGTCAAAAAGATGTGCCTGTATATGATGATCTTGGAGTCTGTTTCAATTTCAAGGTTATTTGATAGGTTCACACATAGTTTTAGTCAATAAATCATGTACATTTGAACACCATTATTCATCAAAAATAATTTTAGCTCCACTGTCAAGAGGAGCTATGGGTAAAAGTGGTTATTTCCACTTATTTTTTTCTTTTTGAAAATGGCGAGCCCAATTGCTTTGATATTTTTTATGTAGACACCTTGGATGGACTTTTAAGACGTTACCTTCAAGTGAACATTTTTGCTTAAAAATCCTATCTTTTGTATTCTTCTTTGAAAAGGCTAGCCCAATTGCCTCGATATTTTATATGTAGCCACCTTGAGTGGGCCAAGTCAAATTTTGCTAAAAATGCTGTCAACATTGTATAAAGTGGAGGTATATCAGCCACTAGGCTGCTTGTCTATAATTTCTGTGTTAATTTTAAACGAAATTGACATAAGTTGTAGATCTTGATCAAAATTTTTGAACAAATCAGGAAAAAGAAATTTTGTGAAACATGCGACATTAGTTGACCTTGGTAATCAAAGTGTTTTAGGAAACGTGTACGAGGATGTGATTCAAAACATACCATGATCGAGTGATTCATTCCTAACAAATAATTGCTATCATTGAAAAAAATATCCCAAACACAAAATCCCATCAAAGATAAATATACAAAGCTCTTTATTGGTACACTAGAGCAGAATTTACAGTGACTAACATTTCATTAAATTTAAGCCAATTTTTTTTATTGAAAAATATCATTGATATATATTAATAAGATACGACAGGCTGCATAAATATTGAAGATAAGATAAAATAGAAGTATTACTAATATTACAATAAATTAATAAAATTCCAAGTGATTTAATCCCTTAATTACTATATCAACCATGCTGCTGAAAATTAAAGTTTACTTTTGAAGAATGTTAATAATTCATTTTGTTGAACTGTAAATTAGCATTTAAGAAACATAACTGAGCTAAGTGGCCCTAACCCCGTGGACATTTATATCAACTTCTGTCACTTTTCTCAAAATTAAACCATAGACCCTTTCTAAGGTCTATGATTAAACACGCAATTTTTTTTCAAAAATGTTGATAAATGTAGGCAAAGTACAATCACAGTAAATTTGGTCTTAAATTAATCAAGAAATTCTAGACAAATAAAAATTAAGGCATTCAAGGGTTAGAATGATGAAATAATGAAAATTTAGGGGTTTGTGTTGAAAAGTTAATTTCCACAGTGGCTGCAACATGTCTGCATTAAAACACAAATGTAAACTAGCCTCAATCACCAGTTAGATTCAATGCTTTGACAGCAGGCTACACTTACTTTTATCGTTATATGATGAATCTTGAGAAGAAAAAAAAACTTACTACAACCAAATAATTTTAGATGCAAGCAAAATCTCGCTTCAGAGTTGTACCCACTTTGACTAGGTCACATGCAATGTGCTGACCAGTGTGCTCTCTAACTGGACTTATTTTGTAGTCAAAATGAAATCAATGTGAGTCAGTAACATTGTATGCGACTCAAGGAACAAATATGTTATCATTTCCTTTGTATTTACTTATTTTGTTTATAATATGTCAACTTCATTTTCTAAAATACAAATTTCATAACTAAGCTCACTATATCATTACATGAATTTCTTTTGCACCAATGACATGCCAGTAAATTATCGAAACTATTTGCATTACACATGCATCTTTATGCATCAGTCACATGCTCTATTGGCTGAGAGGGCACACTAGTGCTGACCTCCAAATTACACATCCTAACATTTGCTGATATGGTTTCTCATTCACACAAAGTACCAGGATGTGTGACTATTTGGGTCATTTTCACAGTCATGTCCTTAACACCTTTCATACACATGATATTTTAAGACATAATTTTAAAAACTTTTCTCAAAACACGTTCCAATTAAATGCAAAAAAAAAAATCACAAAACACTATAAACCATTTAATTTTTGTTACTATCATAAATTTTTGAGATTCCATTAACATGTTCCCTATAATGCTACAAAATATCGACATCATCACTGGCTTGTGCAATTCGCAAACAATTTCCCATCACACAGAGATAATGATGACAGTTATTTACAGAAAAACATACTGCTGAACAGATCAAGATATGAATGAATTACAAAAACATGCAAGCATTTCAACATGGGACAATGTTTAGATTTTTAAAAAAAATTTAAATTTAAAAAAAATATTGCATTACCATATATGAAGGTTGGTGGTTGTCATGACTACCTGCCTTCAGATACATTCAAATTTGGTTTAGGTACTAGTAAATTAGTAACAGCTCATTTGACTCACTTGAATATATTTACTGGGAAATAATTTATTTTCACTGGAAAAAATTTTCCCGGAAAAGACTTTTTAGGTATTTTGTATGGAATTTATTTTCACTGATTCTTGGCAAGTTGAATGTAAAATATACGAAAAAAGGTATACTCGCTGGATTTTATTTTCACTGAATCACTCCTTCAGCGAAAATAAATTCTTTTACAGTATATTCATAATATGAGACCCATACTATGTGAGATATTCAAGATACCTGTGGGTGCATTGCAACAAACCAGAATGCATGTTGAACGATGATCACAAACATTTAACAACCAATGTGCTCCTATGCATACATCCTGGTACCTTAAAACAAGCAGCCTTTCGGCTGAGATAGCTCCGCTGTTAGCAATGCACATTTCAAATAAAGAACTGAAGATATCATTAGAAAATGAACAATATGTATAGTATTAAAGCAATCAGACTTACAGTTTTTAACAAGAAGTCGAAAATATCACTTTCTACCAAAAATGACCAAAATATTCACCAAAATTAGAGAATTGAAGATATCATCACGAAATGAACAAATCTGAGAAAGGTCTACATGTAGTATCTATATATGTAATATCAAAGCAATTGAACTTTTGGTTTTTAACAAGAAGTCGAAAATATCACTTTTTACCAAAAATTACAAAAATATTCACGAAAATTAGAGAATTGAAGACATCATCACAAAATGAACAAATCTGAGAGAGGTCCACATGTAGTACCTATATATGTAATATCAAAGCAATCGGACTTGTGGTTTTTAACAAGAAGTCGAAAATATCACTTTTTACCAAAAATTACAAAAATATTCACCAAAATTAGAGAATTGAAGATATCATCACAAAATGAACAAATCTGAGAGAGGTCCACATGTAGTACCTATATATGTAGTATCATAGCAATTGGACTTGCGGTTTTTAACAAGAAGTCGAAAATATCACTTTTTACCAAAAATGATAAAAATATTCACCAAAATTAGAGAATTAAAGATATCATTACAAAATGAACAATTCTGAGAGAGGTCCACATGTAGTACCTATATATGTAATATCAAAGCAATTGCACTTGCGGTTTTTAACAAGAAGTCGAAAATATCACTTTTTACCAAAAATGACAAAAATATTCACCAAAATTAGAGAATTGAAGATATCATCATGAAATGAACAAATCTGAGAGTGGTCTACCCAAGGTACATATACACCAAGTATCAAAGCATTGAGGCTTGTAGTTTTCAAGAAGAAGTCGAAAAAGTAAAACATTGACACGGACGACGACGACGGACAATCACTCATATGATAAGCTCCGCTCGACAAAGTCGACAGCGGAGCTAAAAATTGATGTGAAGTACAATTTATATTAGTACCCTAAAGTACATGGTACAAGAGAACATTACAAATCATAGAATAACCAATTTTACACCCCCCCCCCAACATCAATCAACATACCGGTAGTGATTAAATAAATAAATACCACTATTACACACCCGCCCATTATAAATTAATTTTTACGTTAAAATTACTGACATGATTATTTTATTTGAAGGGAATACTGTATTTGGTTTTTGTCGCAGCATTTTTAGAACTTTATAATAAGAGGGCAATCAAGAAAACGGTATCACAAGAGTCGAACATCACCAACTGTTAAAAACACAAAATGAAATGTTTGTGTACGCACACTGAGACAAATCCTGGAAGTTTACAGTACTAAGTATTTCCTTTACCAACATACATTGTTCAAATGCCAAAAGATGTTTTTAAATAGCATGTATATAAGATTCAAACAATCATTGCCAACTAGTCAAATGCTTTTTTAATTTAAAAATACAAGTAACACAAAAAACTTGTATGTTAGTTTGTTTTCTTGGAAATAAGAGAAAATTGCACAAAATAATGCACATAAGTGAGTTGAATTAGAAAAGACCACCAAGATGTAATATTGTACTGTTTTTCAATAAGTATTATATATCTTATAGACTGGGTTGCTATGCTGTAACAAATTACTGTAGCTCTATGAAACTGTTTTATTTCAGGTTTGTCTTTTAAAATTTAAGAGAAAATGTCTTTGTTTGATATCTATTTATAGTTTGTTTATTTAATTAAGTACATGTATACATGTAACTTCAATTATCACAGTCATTGTACAGCTCATGTCAGTAAATAAACAATTATATGAATGTCGCATGAGACCCATATCAAACATGATGCTGTGCGATGACTGTGTTGGCGATAACCAATGATTCCAAATCAATGGGATTCAAAGTGGTACGTGTGGTTTGAAAGATGAGATACAAGTTATAGAGTTATGCAAGAAAGAATTTTGTTAAGCCTGCTTTAGAATACTAGTAATCACCAGACAGACTGTACACAACACTGCTTATTATTGTAAGAGTGTATTTGTTCAAGGAATTAGCTTGACCACATAAACTGACATCCATTGGAGTCTACGACCAATTTACAGCTCAACAGAGAACAGAATCAACGAATACTAGTACCCAAAAACATAATTTGAAATATTTGTTTTCATAATTTCCATAAACAATGAGCATCCTGACCTCCACATAAACATGCAGTTATTTGATTTGTTGTTTTAAGATTAATTGGAAGAATACATTCTTCTTAAAATTAGTAAATTTGAAATGTAGCACCGGTATATGCCTTCAAAATCTGTTACGTGATGAATAACAATTGACCAGTTTGATAATTTTGTGAGAGGAATTATCAACTAAGTGCCCAACTTATAAAAAATCGTTTTTTTGAGTTGACATCACTCAGTTAGTGGAATTTAGTAATTTTAAAATTCATTTTTGTACAGAGCAAGAAAATTGGATATAAATAACTGAACCCAATTTAAGAAACTCTGTGAATTCAATTACAGCCACCACTTCAGTCATTCCAAGTCTCAAAAAACCTATCTGTATTTTGAAAATCTTTAAAAATTATTTTTTAAATAAAGAGTAAACGTCTGTGGTTGAACACCGTGAAAGTCGTCGTCGCTATTCTTTCAACAGTTTATTGTTGTCATTTACACGGCGGTATCAAACGATCAGCCAACCATGACTCTTAAACTGTTCCTTTATGTCACAGGGTATGCTGCATCTCAACCAAAATAAGGTGGAAACTAAAAAACCTTTTAAAGATTTCAGTGTGAGTTTCCATGTATAATATCAATTTTCCAACATTGGGTCAGAGGTGCCCAACATATAAAGAAGTTGAGTGTGTACAAGTCGGGTTTGGTTAGCCACCTCAGTACCCAAAATGGTCAGTTTCTTGGACATCAATCAAATTTTACTAAAATACTTGAATTCAATCCAATATATATGCTGTATGTCAACATCCACAGCTCTTATTGTTTATGGTGTCTCTGTCGTTTTTTACTGTAATATGGCCACCATCCCGTCTATCGTCTGTTGTGTTGTTTGCATTGATACTATGAGCCGCAAGAATCTCATCAAGAAGAAATCTAAATGAAAAACAAATAAAGAATATTAAATATTATGATTTCCATGAAAATAGATAATACCTGTAATAATAAATAGATAATGTCATTTAAAATAATATCCTAATATAAATAGGTATGAAATTATAATAAAAATAATGTTGACTCACTTCATTGCATCGTTGACATTGGCACCTTCCTTGACTGACATTTCTGTCCAACCTATAAAATCATTATCTTTGGCCAACTGTTCAATCTCGTCTTCAGACACAGGCCTGTCTGGTAAATCAGACTGAAAGACACAAATAAAATTGACAGAACATACTGAAAAACATGCTTGTTAAAGGGCGATAGTCGTCACGCTACGCATATGTGACATTTGTGTTGATAAACATTGATTATCCCACAATTCAAGGCACTTTTCCAATGGAAATCACAAGTATGAGGTTTGACCTGGGCACGACTTGCACTAATTACTGCCGGTAACTCCTTCTATACCTTCTAATCACCTACACAAATACCTAATTCAAGCTTGGTAATGTCTCAGTTTGTACCGGTACTCATTGATCTGCCCAACAGTCGAAGTCGCCATCTTTGTTTATACAAGACCAATATATCTTGCACGCTTTATGTTAGCTAAACTGTAATTTTGCTAATTCAAAATAACAAGTAAAAACATAGTCAGGATGAACTGCTGCTATTAAGAACAGTCAAATATATTTTACTTTCTGTTTCTAATTGAGCTTACATTGAATTTGAATTGCATATCTACTCGTGAATCCTAGAAAACATGTTTTTAAAGTGTTATTTGCAGAGAATTTTGTGTTTCATTTGGTTACACTAAGTCAATATAATTATGTAAAGGCAAAATGAAATAAAGATTAAATTACAATGTACGGAGTAAAATGTGCTTGGATAAAATAGATTTCTATACAAATATGAATTTTACAAAACGTTATAACCAATCTGATAGTGTATAATAGAGTCATGACCTCAAGATACCATACGTCTCGTATATCTTATTTGTAATAGTATCTGGTCAAAATGAATTTCCTTCTCCTGTATTGATAAACAAACATTTATTTGCATACATGTGTTTATCATGAAAATCGTTATCAATCACAGATGGATTAATGGAAAGAATAATTTCAAAACACAGGGCTTGAACCATGGAAGTTAAAGGACTATATAGGAAAATGTCTGTATTTTTTTTCTAAGGGCATAAAGACAAACATGTTGAGCATCAAGACATTTGTCTTTGTGAAGTGATTATATTTCAATAATGTAATTTTGATTGACTGAATTTAAGAAAATTAGAAAATTAAAATTTACACTGTTTTAAAATCATTTTGGGGCAGGAAGGATTATTGAGGGAATTGAACTTCACAACATTGAAGTAATTATGCTAAATAAAGTTCATTCAAGTAATGGCAACAGGAAACAATTCTCCAGAAATAATACTTAAAATATTGCATGGATTAATCTCTATAATCCTTGAAGTCTTCCTGCATGAAAGCATTTAACAGTCTCAAAAATCAGAACACCCACTTCTCAATGAAAGCAAGAGTTGTCTCAGGTAGTACACTAAGTCAATACACTTAAGTAAACAAAGCATAAATTCGAGATGGTTAAAAAAAAAAAAAGAGTTTGGTGTCAAAGGTCAATAGTTGTCCTACCTTGTTTGCTACGAGCAGACAGGGCACAAGTTGGCCATCTGGAAGACTGACTTTTGTATCCAGATCTTTCTTCCATTTGAGAATATTTTGAAATGTTTTCTTGGCGGTGATGTCAAACATTATTACACATGCTGAGGCATCTTTGTAATAGACTCTGGTCATCGAGGAAAAACGTTCTTGCCCTGTGAATTACCAAGGTTCACAAAGCAGATTATTCCGTTGGTCACACAAAGGGAGAGAGAAATAGGTCATATGTAGGGGCACAGAATTAGCCTGTAACCTATTTTCAAATGTCACGCACATTGTATTATAATTATTGGTAGCCACGAAAGGTGAAAACCAGACATGATATAATGAATTTTGCTCTGTCACATTTCTGCCACATGTAGTAACATGAAAAGCTTCAACTCAACACAAGTATCACATGCAGTTGGTACTGTACACAGTGTGTGGCATGTTTGGGTTGGCTAATTAAATACAGTGCAGTAATTAACTATATCAATTTAAAACTCCAAATTGTGAAACTTAAGATTAATAAATTTCAAAATGATTTGAAACTGACAAAAGTATCTGAAGACAATTATAGTGAACTGAAAAGTGAAAATTTTTCGCAAAGAAACAAATTCTCACACTGAATTTTGAGATCACACATTTGGACATATGTACATGTATGTTCAATTAATAAAACGTGTTATATGTATATGTACCGGTACATGTAGTGGAAGAATTTACTGTAAATCACTTTAGTTGCATGAGAAATAATTTTCGTGAGTTAGGACAAGCATGGAACTATAAACCCTTCCATGGGACAAGTCTGTAAGTCTATTATGACTGTGTAAATAGCACAAAAACAATCCTCTTAACATTTAATTTTCCCAACAAATAATTAATGGTTTAGGTTTTATCAAAGACAATAGAAAATGTCTTTGGCTTTATGTTACATTTAAAAGTCCATATTGTTTGCAAAAACAATCTTAATATAAATTATTTGACCTTGGTCATTGTTTTATTATCAGATTTTGTTCATATGTGTGACATACAAATGCTTACCTGCTATGTCCCATAATTGTAGTCGCACTGTGTCTGTCTCTGATAACTGGATTACTTTTAAGGCGAAATCAACTGTCAATTTTGAAAAAGGAGACAATATTGTTTGAATATAACAGTTTTTACAAACTTGACAAAATTATAAGCCATGAATGCATTTTAGCGGTCATGTAGGTATTTATATAACATTTTTTTTGACAAAACACTGTCAAAAGATTTACAGGTCAACCATCATTGGGGGTGATTGGTTAAAAAAATATTCCAAGCTATACACTTGAAGAGAAAACAAATTGCATGCAAAAAGTTGTAACATTCAAGAAAAAGAAAAATGTACAAGACAGAACAAAAAAAACTAAAAAAACTGTGTACTGGAAACACTCTTCCAGACCCAGAACCCGCCGTCCGTGATTTAGAAAATGCTTGACCCCTGTTAGCAGCAGTCCATTGGGATTTTTTTGTAGCTTAATGGTCAGTCTAGGAAGAAAATAATTCTTAATTTCATGTTGTAAAATGCACATTACTCTACATTTAAACCAATGCGTAATGCTATCAATAAAACGAAAGTGATAATCACTAGTTCGTGGAAAACAGTATTAGATCAGTAGCAAATTTAATTAAGAATGTGAACATGAACGAGGGCCATTCATGAGAAAACATACCTCCAATCGTTGTCTTGTACTCACGTCTGAACGAATCATTAACATAACGCTGCACAAAGGATGTTTTCCCGACAGTGGCATCGCCAATAATTAAAACTTTGAACAGTCTTTCTGTCATCCTGCATTACATACACGCCTCGGTGTACGTCTGTTCCGTAACTTCGGGGAAAGATGTCGCACTTGTCTGCCTTTTCCGATCGTCCGATCACAACAGCGAACAGGCCCCCCGACAGGCGTGTGAGATTCCGTATTCGAACTCTCCCAAAAATCCAAACTAGGCGAACCCTCAAGTAAAACAAGCTATCGCATTCTGTGTGACAAAGGCCATCTTTGTTTCGGTCAAGCGGTGTTTGATTTGAACGTATAAGCAGTGCATACAAAACAACGGTGTTGATCGCAGGTACAGCCACCCCTCTGTTCTATGATGTTTCGTTCTCCGAGAAGACGTCATGTGACTACTTCAGTCACCTGACTTTTTCCCCATCCTCGTTCGACATTCATATTTTTAAAATTATAATTTTCCGTGATTATCTAGTGTTTTCTTTTTTTTAGAGAAATTATTTCTATAATTTAATGCATATATAACTACTTCACACTTTCTTGATTTACTGTATATCATTAATCTCAGCAACAAATTACCATGGTACACAGCTGTATGCAAATTATATCCCTGCTCGCATTTGTCACCTTTCAACATGGCAGGCTTATTTTTCGTGTCGGAACTTGTCCGTGTTGATGTATATTAAATGCCATTTAAAGCCCAACTTTCGCGGCAAAAAAAGGTAAGGACGCTTTGGTGGCAATTTTCAGCTATATTCTGCAAAGTTTTAGTCTGTTCATGTTGCATTTTGTTAGAAAATTATAAACTGTCGTTGGAACTTTCAAATATTTTGAATTCGCATTTGTTTCCCGCCCGTGTATTTCAATTCATTTTCTGATTTTTTGCATGGTCAGAGTGTCTAGCGTGATAACTTGATCTTTGTCTGATTTGGCGTGGTGTAAATGTGATAGGCAGAGATTTATGTAATGATAATGTCGCCGTATATGCAATTTTACTAGTGTACACTGTGGTCAACAGTGTGTAGGTGATTGTAGCACTTCTAATAGCAGTATTATTTGCGGTAAAACTGATCTCGCATGTGTTGGGGGTGTGCGTGTGTTCTTCAATGCTTGCCGTCCATGCTGTTGCTGCATTATCAATTGTTGAGAAAAACAGTGTATATTTATCTAATTTAGGTAAACTCTGTAAATAGATTTGTAGCTATATACTATGCTTTTAGTTTATTTATTTATATGTACATTGAACACAAATCAATGTAACAACATTTTGTGCTGTTTAGGCATAACAATGAAACATTCTTTTTATGGAAGCAGAGAAAATATCCACAAATTTCAATCAAAATAAACCATGATGACCAATTCAGCTTTATCTTGAACAATAAAATAATTCTATGTCAGTACTTGTTGGTCAATAATTATATTTGAGAATCTGTTTTACTATGAACAAAAAAGCAGTATTCCAATATAGCTCACTGTTTTGAAAACAAAATAGTAATATCTTCCCAATTCTTGGATTTTCTTGTCATGACTTTTTCATTTATTTTTGACATGCTTTTGTTTTTCTTGTCGGTGTTTTTGTGCATTGTATCTATCACTATCCATTGCAATGAATGTTAAGTGACTAAGTAAATTATGTACTAGTTATTATATATTGTGACAAGAATATGCCAGATTTCTTTTTAAGTTTTGAAACTATTATGGAAAAGATGCACCAGTATAAGAGGATTAAATTTCTGCTTCTATCTCGTCATAAGATCAATATCAACAATAAATTTACTGGTGTCGGTAGCATTTTTGTGATTTAAACTCATTGTAGAACCATAGACAGTATATAGCTACGGTAGAACCCTGGTGAAGTTGAATCACTACTATAAATAGACCTGGCAGCTGCCCTCCCCTTTGTTATGTATCAATAATCAATACATATTGCCTTTGTACATTTACACATTACCAAGCATGTCAATATTGGCAAGTCCGGGCTTGAAATTTGGAAATTTCATTTCCGTGTATGGATGTACAACACTATAAAAACCAGGGTTGTAGTTTCATGATAAGCATTATAGTCTGTTGCAAGAATGAGAAGAGTTGTGTTTGTGAGATTTTTAAGATTAGAAAATCAATTTAAACAAAATATCTTGTAGAACAAAAGTAACATACATTTATGCATATACATTGTAGCTTGATAAATCGTAACACAAATATAAATCTATGGATGGATGCATATTATCTGAATAAACAGTTGTATATTGGATAAGTTAGTAATAAAACCTGATTACTAGACTCTGATATTCAGGTACAATACCACTGGTGGTGCTTGAACCTCGAGTGTTATTGCTGATGCTGGTACAAAAATGTTTCTCAAATATTTTTAAAATAATACCAATTCTATTTACAAGTAATTAGCTACAATAAACATGATGTGGTAGTCATAGTTGAGAGTTAGACAATAATGAATATATAAATATCTAAATCAAACAAAATGTATCAAATAACTGATTTTTGCTATATCGTAACAGATTTCTCACCTTACTCACTGTTTTTGCATATAGCAGTGTTGAAGAACTGTGTTGTAATGCAATTGTTTTGTTTATTTTGTGGTTTAACGTCAGTTCATATTTAGCATGGTCAGCTTTTGTTGTCTGGCATTATTAAAAATCTCTTGTCAATATTGAAGATTTAAATCCTAATGGATTAAATTTGGATATATCCACATATTTTTTTTGAAAACTTCACCTACAACCTGACATAGATTTGCGCTGTTTTTGAAATTCATGGATATATTCTATTGAAATTCATTTTGAAGCCAGAATGATCTATCAAAATTTCATGTTAAGCAAGTATTTGCATGCAAACAGCATAGACCCTAAGTCTAAATGTTTATATTAATTTCTGGGTAATGCGTCACATAAATATTCATTAGTCCATGAGGATTAAAAGTTTTAAATATGTATTTTTAAAAACGTTCATGGTCAGCTTTAGGTAGATTTAAATTGTAAATAACAATGATTGCAGTTTCTTTTGTACCCCCACTCTAACTACTAAGTATAACCCAACCACTACCCTCCAGCACTCCCAAATTGAATTTGGGGGAGACTTAAGGTTAGACTTATGGTAGGGTTTCAAATTGTCAATATTGACGAGTTAAACCCAAATGGAACAGTCTTCTGTTTTGGTAAAAAACATATCATATGTGTTCTATGTAATATGTACACGATTTAAAGTGGATATATTGGATTCAATACTTTACGCACTATACTCCAATTTTGGGGCTCCTTTCACTGATTTATTTTTTGTGTCTTGTTAACATGCATGTCAGGGGTAGAATTAAGGATTGAAATTAGGGAGCCACTCTTGTGCTACAATTTTGACCATTGCATGCATATCAACTTTTGCATTTTTTTATTACAGCTACAACACTACCACTTTTTTAGTCTCTTCATATAATGGGAACAGATGAAGTGGATTTCACTAGGGTAAGATTTATATTTTGTAAACATATATAAATTTAAATTTTATTTCTTGTTTTAACACCTTTCATGACAATGCCTTCAAAAGTCGCCATATTTGTGTGGACAGCAATTACACTGAAAAATTATCCAAAAACACTCACACAAAAAAAACGCTGGTTTGAGGAAGTGAAAAAGTCAGTTTTGGGTAAAAATGAGTTCATTTTCAGGCAAAAAAGTTGTTTAGGGTAAAATAGATGGCATTTCCAGTGATCTACTTATTTTAAAATTAGACCTGATTTGAGAGTTGCATCTTTTATATTTTTCTTACGTGAATGCTCCCCAAGGCAAAAACAGTTTCTTGGCATGACTGATCAAACATTGATTGCTGAGAATTCAGTACATGATGTATTTTTCTCCAATTTTGAAGTATGATCATTTTGTCATTGAATTTGTTGTAGCAGCAGGTGAGAAGGGTTTTGACTCGTGTTCCTGCTTATTGTTGAAATAAAGCTGAATGCCCTACTATGCAAAATGAAACACTGCTCTTTAGTAATTGTCAATTGCAAAAAAAGAACTTGGATTTAACCTCAGTTTTAAAAATGACTCATTCCATACATTAAACTTTATGGTTTGCGTCAATTTTTTACATTTATTTTTAGAGCAATGGACCCAATGATGAATCTAAAAGCATGAGGGATGAAATACGCAAGGTTTACTCCCCTCTACAGGATAAACAAAATGGCCAACTGGAGCCTATGAGGGGAGAGTGTCGATGTGGAATGTCTCAGAAACGAAGCTCATCACAGTGCATGGAAACTGAATCAAATCAAAGTCATGTAGCTTTGAAAAAATCAAGAACAGGTTTGTTTTGTTTTTGTAGAGTTAGCACTGTAAAAAGAACAATAAATGAAATATGCAACATGCATTTTCTTGTATATATTACGTCAATGGTTTTCCATGGACCATGAAACCTGTAAACTACTCAAATTCTGTGACTGAACAATTCACTTTACCAGTGAAAAGTTCCCTGCTTTCACAAAATGTTGTCCTGACAAATGCTATAAAATCATCCAGTCATTTAAATTAAATGGTTTACAGTACCTACATTTTCAGTGCATGCAGACTGCAAACTAGTAAAACAATAAAATTGATTTTATACAGCGCGTATAATATGGGAATGGTTTGTACGTGGAGTGAACAAACTTGATAGTCCCTATAAACATTACAATACAGCGATCATGAACTGTCTTATTGGCACAATCAAATGATCTAATTTTATGTAAAAGATTTGCTATATGTTATGACATTCTTGTTTCTCCTGGTAATTGTTGTCGAGGTACATACTGCTGCTTAGTTGTCTGTTTTCATATTGCAAAGTTGTTGTGACTATACAGAGGAAATTATAAGTTATTCGTACGAATCTTATTTATGGTCTCTTAATCGTCTGAGGGAAGTTAATGGAATTGAGTTGTGAGTTATTCGTTGGCGTATGAATCTTGTTTGCACCCGCAGTAAATTGTGCCAATTGCCGTTAGCCTCAAAGATATAAGTAATACCAGTATCAGAGGTACATTTCTTGGGGTTTGCAACGCGCATAGTACTGTATGGTGACATCATGTCATTCAAGTCTCATCTCGTAGATAGCGTGACTGATGCTACGACCTTCTGACATGACATAGGCGGTTTGTAATAAAACAATGAAACATGTTTTAATACATATTACCACATTCATAGTGAAAAAATGTAATACATCGAAAATGTACAGAAAATATAGTTATCGTTATCCACCTGGACATCCCAGTATCCTAGTTTTTCTGAGTTGGAACGCTTATGCGAGAGCGAGATTGGAACGGGATCTTGGTATCATGTCATCGTAGTTGCAAACCCCAAGTAATGTACCTCTGGTAATATATATAACAAACTTTAAACCGATATAACCCATGTGTGTGTGTGTGACTTTTACCAACATTGTGTGCAGATGATTTCTCGCATGAAAATATATTCTACCATTTATGTATTCATGTTCATATGGCAAATTATTAAAACTGTCATTTATCCCCCACGCACATAGTGGCTTTCTTGTTTGTAACTAGAATATGGCAAACTACATTAGCCAACAGAACCTCCAAAATTGTTTAGAAACTGTGTATTGAGCTGGGATTTAGATCAGTTGATGGTTAAGTGTTCTGCAAGAGCCTTCTGTGCATGGCTTTCAGAACAGATATTGTTTACAGGATGTTTTTTTCTTTTTTCATTTCTGGTAGAAAGTGAAACTGAAGAACTGTTAAACCAAGCACTTTCAGCTCAGGGTAATTCAAATGACTGCAAGGTAGATGGTAGTAATCATACAGTAGTTATAGCCGGACCAGGCTGCACAATCAATCGTAAGTACTGTGATTCTGTTCTTCAGACGAGTAGTGATAATGCCTACAGTTTATTTCATTGGAATACCATTTCTCATTTCCTGACCGAGTGTTTCAACTTTACACATAAAAATTACAATAGCAATGATAATATTTTGTGTTAAAATCTGTCTACAATTAATTGTCTTACTATTAGTCAACATATGTGAACTTTTTTGGGTCACTGTCAATTTGTTTTTTGAGAAAAATGGTAAAATAGTATGCACATTATGCCACTTAGCAGTGGTTTCCATAAACCATAATAAAAACGGTTCTTAAGTAAAAACACACTGAAATTATTAACAATTTGTTAAAACTTCTAGACATAAAAAAATTATCGCGTAGGATACTATATACTTTTTAGTCTACGTTCGGACAGTCCGAAAACAAGGACTTGAGCTCTTTGCATCTGTGCTTCCTTGCGTGCGTCCGGACCTGTAATGCCTGGACCAATCACAATCAAACTTCACACATACATCATACATGATATTATACATATGCACATCAATTTGTTTCACGGTCTGATTCAAGATGGCCGAATGGCGGCCATTTTTGTTCTAAAAATCATAAAAATTAAGCATTACTCGGCTGTTTACAGATGGATTTTGTTCAAACTTGATATATACGTTAGACATTATATGACCTTGATGCACATCTTTTTGTTTTACAATCTGATTCAAGATGGCCGACTGGTGGCCATTTTGTTTTAATTAATGTGGTTCTTGTGCCATATGTCTGACTTGCTTTCACTGATTATGTTCAAATTTTAAATATTCATTATACATCATGTCATAGATAGACAGATATATTGGTTTGACGATCCTATTCAAAATGGCCGAATGGTCGCCATTTTTGTGCTAAAAAAATCATCAAATATCAAGCATTTCTAGCATTTATAGATGGATTTTGTTCAAACTTCGTACATATATTATACATTACAGGTTTCTGATGCACATCATTTATTTTTCAAATCAGATTCAAAATGGCTGACCATTTTGTTTTAATGATTGGGCTTCTAGAGCTTAAATGCTTAATCTCTTAAATGCTTTGACTGATTATATTCAAATTTTATATATTCATTATTATACATCATGTTATATATTTATAGCACCTGATATTGTACATAAATGCATGTTTTATTTCTTACTTCTAATGCAAAAATTATGATCATTAAAATGTTTGTTTTTATTTCAATTCAGTGAATGCCAATGCAGAACAGAGTTCCTCTATAATGAACTCCTTGCCTGGTGTCGATGCCACTGATTCAGTGGACGGTGCTTTTCCAACTGATGAACCAGACACAGGGCCGTCTTGTTCAACAGCACCGCCACATAGTTCCACAGCTCCTCCGTATACCAGACAGACATCAACAGGTGGGTTTTTGGACTCTAAGCAACTAAATAGAGTTGGGTGGCTACACTTAATAGACCCAACAATTAGCCATTCGAATTTTAATAGTCAGTTTTCAGTGTGATAGTTTTCCATTATATGCAATGTCAAATTCCCTCCCACAATGCATTGCATATATGTGCAGTAACATGCATAGCAGTGCGAAATTAGAAATCAAAGTTTTTGCCTCAAGTTCACAAAAAAATGGTAAAAAATTCATGTTAAATTTAATGAACTGAGACCTGCATGAATCCTGACCCAAGTGTAGTTCATTTCTGTGATTAATAATGATATAATTCACAGGACCAAGCATGAAAAAGATATTTCGCTTTGTGTCGGAAAGGATCCCCCTGCAGTGGAAAAATCTAGCTCGAGAGTTGCCGATCTTGCCAGATGACCTGATAGAAGCAGAGATATTCCAGATTGAAGAAATGCACCGCGGCAACCTCAAGGAACAAGCATACAGGAGCCTAATAGTATGGGAGACGAGTGAGCCTGAGCAATGCACTAAAGAAATGCTAATCACTGCCCTCAAGGACTGCCGACTTAATCTTGTAGTCAAGGAACTAAGTACGCAGCCATGGATCTGAAGTGACAGCAACATCTCTATGGCTGGCCATGACTTTGAGTTTCATTTCACTGAGTTAATAATATGTAGAGGTAGTATAGAAGAAAAGAAAATGAAAAAAAAAACGTACAACAGGTCTTGTGCATTGTATTTTATTTATTGAGGTGATGGTTTATTTATGTCTATTAAACGGTTGTTGTTTTTTTTGGCCATTTTCTGTTTTAAATAGTTTTAGCATTTTTAAGAATCATGTACGTTCCAAGTAGTAGAAAAGGATAAATTGTTACTGTATTTTTCTACTTTTCAGTGTATCCCTTTATTTAAGATTTTTTAAAGCAAAGACGGCCATTACTGTAGAATACTTTATTTTTAACTTGACATTTAATCAGCAAACTAAATCCAGTCCCGTAAAAAATTGTTTTCAACCTGATGGTTTATTCATGAGCAAAAAAGTAATGTGTTGATCAAATTTGCATGTTTCAGGGGAATTTTTTCCAGTTTCAAAAAAAAGGTTTCAACAGTATTTTGTAGGTTGGTATCCTAATCATGTAGTTTCTCAGCTTTCAAGAGAGGAATAATTTTTTGGGGGACCCTAAAATTTGTATATATAGCAAGATAATGAAAAGATACATACCGATAACAATCAAAAAATTAATCTGTCTACAAAAATTGCCATATTAAGTATTTTATTAAAGTTTGTTCTGCCAAAAAAACAAAAATTGTTTTCCTGAGATTTTAAGTGCTTCAAACTGATTGCAAAGCATCATGACACTTCTCCTTTAATTTAAAGAGAAGAAAACAAAATTAAATGATCATTATTATATAAATAGAATGAAAAAGAGACTATACATTTTAATAGTATAGTTTTAAAATAAACCAAAGTTGTAATTTTTAGATATAGAATGTTGTTGAATATTTTCTTACTTCTTGATGTGGGACAATTTTTTAATAAGATTTGTAATCAAAATTAAAGTCCTGGTTGAGTTAGGTGTGTGTGTGTGTGGGGGGGGGGGGGTTAACTTGAAGACTTTTGTATTTTCAATCATATAATTTGTGTACTACCGGTATTATTTGTGGGAGAGAATTTGGGTTCAGTTTATTTTTCATGTAAAAATCATTTGCAGAGGCTTTTCTGTTCAAGGAGAGGAATTATTGTTACTGCCAGGACACTTTTAATACATATCATGTCTGCCATTATTTTGTTAATAGTTTTTATTTGTATGTTAATATTAGATATTTTTGTACCATAGTTACATCAGTAACATAGATGGAAGTGTATGTATGCCATTAAGTTTGACTTTAAAAATGCTGTGACAAATCAAGATATTTTTTAAACAGGAAATCAAATTAAAGATTCTCCTTCACTTCAGTCTGTATTTGTTTTGTTTTGTTATTTGGGGGGGGGGGTGTAGAAGTAGTTCATGAAAATATCTATGATCAAGGTTCTGTGCTGTTATCACTGTAGTGTTTTTTCCAGTATCTATAACTTCGCTCCACAAATGTGATGATTGCAAATATTATGTATATTCTGAATCAAATCTAGCCATTTCTTTTCAAGTCTTGTCTGAACTCCAGTGACCTTAACTGGGATTCAGTTTATATTTGCACTATACTGTGAATTTAATTCAAATTATGAAATCCGTAATTAGATAACAGTGCTTTAAACTGCCCTCGCTTTACCTAGAAATGCATCCCAGTTAGGTAGAATACTAGTTAAATAATTTTCAAAGTGTAGGTGGGTGGTCATGTCCTCTGTATTTGATGGCTCAAGTTATTCATTGACACCAGTTCCTTGTTCTGGGAATGTACGGGGTTTCCAAATTAATATTTTAAAGAAACACTGGGTAATTATTAACCTGCAACTTGGGGGTGATTAAGTTAAATCATTCTTAGTTTGTACACAATGGTTTGTAGTGTTCAAATATTTACCTACAAATACTTATGAATTTAGCAAGTACTGTGAAAGCATTCATTTTCACTGGTATTAAATTTTACTATTTTATTTGGTCAATCAATTGGTTCAATTGCAGTTTTACATAATGTTTATATCAGTGAGTTTGGCAAATAGTTGATGCTTTTACAGTATCACAATAACAGTCAAATGTTGAATAATATTTCTGTAATTTATAGTGTTTGTGCTGTAATTAGTTCAGCTACATAATTTATGTAGTTGCCTGATTTGCAACGAAGGGTTTGTGTCATAAAGCTATTATACATCAGCATTGCTTGGTGAAGCATAGAGGACTGGAAGGTATGGCAGACCCTTGAAAAAAATGTACCATAATAATTAATCATGTAATCTGTATTGGGAGGTAACTAACACGCACATGGAATTCCAATCAGTAATTTGTACATGGTAGCCGTGTGAAGAGTTGCTGATATTGTGGAATTTCTACTAAACTTTGTTCTTCATCAATGCACATTCTCATCTATTGTATTATGGATGTCAAGCACACATTTATCAACAATCATGTCATTGTATCGTTTATTTTTTGAGGAAGTCAATAAAAAAAATCTTTAAATTATTCAAAGTTTCCTGAATGGTTTATGTTGCATGCCTATACTGGGTACAACTGACAAATACTTTATTTTAGCTAGAATTAATTATCGCTGAAAAGAGTTTGTGGGTGTCTTGTATGGAATTTATTTTCACTGATTTTTGATGAGTTGAATGTATCATTCCTTCAGCGAAAATAAAGTATTTTACAGTATAGAGAGAATCTCAATTTCATGACCATGTGATATTGGATTTATTAAACAAGTATCTGTAGTAATTTTCCCATGTTCAAAGTTATTGGCCCAGAATTGTATTAGAATTTAAACATTTCCACTTGTGTTCATACGGAGATTGTAAACATCCACACTTGTACTTGTAATGTGATTGCAAACATCCACACTTGTTTTCATGTGTAGATTTTTAACTTCCACACTTGTGTTCGTATGGAGGTATTAAACTTCCACACTTGTGTTTATATGAGATTGTAAATGTCCACCCTTGTTTTCGTGTGGTGATTGTAAACGTCTACACTTGTGTATGGAGATTGTGAATGTTCACACTTGTATTCATGTTAAGACTTCTAACTTCCACTTGTATGGAGATTGTAAACATCCACACTTTTTATTCATATGGAGATTGTATTCCACACTTGTACTCCTATGGAGATTGTAAACATTCACACGTATTCGTGTAGTGGTTGTTAATGTTAACACTTGCATTCAACTCGAGATTCTAAATAGCCACACTTGTATTAGTGTGGAGATTTGAATAAAAGTGTGTCTGTTTGAAATCTCGAATTGAATACAAGTGTGTCTGTTTACACTCTCGAATTGAATACAAGTATGTCAGTTTACACTCTCGAATTGAATACAAGTGTGTCTGTTTACACTCGAATTGAATACAAGTGTGTCTGTTTACAATTTCAAATTGAATACAAGTATGTCTGTTTACACTCGAATTGTATACAAGTGTGTCTGTTTACACTCTCGAATTGAATACAAGTGTGTCTGTTTACAATTTCGAATTGAATACAAGTGTGTCTGTTTACAATTTCGAATTGAATACAAGTATGTCAGTTTACACTCTCGAATTGAATACAAGTGTCTGTTTACACTCGAATTGAATACAAGTGTGTCTGTTTACAATTTCAAATTGAATACAAGTATGTCTGTTTACACTCGAATTGTATACAAGTGTGTCTGTTTACACTCGAATTAAATACAAGTGTGTCTGTTTACAATTTCGAATTGAATACAAGTATGTCTGTTTACACTCTCGAATTGAATACAAGTGTGTCTGTTTACACTCTCGAATTGAATACAAGTGTATGTTTACATTCTCGAATTGAATACAAGTGTGTCTGTTTATAATTTCGAATTGAATACAAGTGTCTCTGTTTACATTCTCGAATTGAATACAAGTGTGTCTGTTTATAATTTCGAATTGAATACAAGTGTGTCTGTTTACAATCTATAATTGTGACTGTTCTAGATTATAAACAGCAACACTTGTATTCATATCACGATTATAAATGAACACACTTGTTATCATAAGGAGATTTTAAATGCTCACACGTGTGTTCATGTTGAGATTATGAACTTCACACTTGTACTCATATGCAGACTGTAAATAAACTATATTCGAACACTGATTGTAAATCTCATTAATGTTTTGACATTCTATATTTATATTCATGTATATACATTAAAAATATAAAATTGAAGATGAATTACCACACCATCAGGCTACTATGCCCCGTAAGTCAAAGTGATCGATTCTTTATTGGCCTACATAGTCAAGCACAGAATATAATTAACATCTTTCACGTTTGAAATACTAGTAATATTCAATACAATCATTAAGGTATAGCTTTATTAATATCCTACGAGTTACATAGTGTTATCCCCGCCACATTCCACCAACAATGGTATACCGAAAATGATGTTAACATTGAACGAATTGAGATGGCCCATGCCAAGTTTGAATAGTTATGTCAAATATGACGTAGTTTATCAATGATATTCCTGTATAAATACTCATCTTACTTAAATGTACGATACTAGTATATTATAGTGTAGAATGCAATTCAGAAATAATAGTTTAAGAAATTTGTAATTTTCTACTTTTTCACGAAAAAAAAAAATTTATTCACATTATTGGTCTTTCACTTGCTATATCACGTTGTTTCTTTGTAATTATGCAAATTAGGTATTGGTCATCCTAATTGTTTTCAATATTAACATCCTAAAGATAATCTAACAATGTCGGTGTCGTGTCAGAGAGGGGCTTTTGTTCGCTAACACTATGTAGCAAATGGCTATAATTAAGATTTAAAACATTTCATGAAGTCTTGGATATAATAAACAATTAAAACCGGTTGTGGGTAATGTGTTTTCAACTACAAAACAATCTTAGATGGACGCAACTAAAAGCAACAAATTTATTATATTGAACCAATTGTGGAATTATATAAATATTAAAAGATTTGTGTGATCATAATAGGCATCAGTCGGCTAGATTTCATGAGATTACAATACACAGTTAAGTTTTTAATTAATTTAATTAATTTTGTGGTCCAATGTAAGTGAATTGTGTACTGAATATTCATTTTAGTCAGGGAAACCGGCATGGGCATGGGGAGAAAAACAATGACCATCAGTCAGCCATGTTGAGCTTTAAGTATAACGTTTTAGACTTATCATTTTGTGCTAGTATGTCTGTCTGTCTGTTTGTCCAGTGTTTGAACACAATTAGATGTTAGAACGCATTTGACAAAATTGTCTCCAGTACGAATAAATAAAAGCGGCAATAGCCGAAAATATTTTTGTTTAAATATAACCACATAAAAATGAAATACACAACCGACACAAGGCTCATGTCAGAAAAAATGCAATGTGAAAACTCATGGTCGAGTAATCGTCCATTTCCTTGAAATCAGTCACGTTCACGCGAAGGGGGATAAAATCATCAGTGAGACAAATTCACCTTTCAAAATTTATTTGACATATTGTACCGTAAATCGTGGTTTGCTTGACAAAAATGGATTTCAATAGATGGGGCTTAATCCCATGGTCACCTTTTTCATTTGCAAGTGATTAAAATGTATATCGTTGGTATACAGCGTATATGCTATGCTTTCAGAGTTCAGTGTTCGGCGATGGTCATTACAAATTGGCATAGACCAGATGCCATCTATTACCACAGGAATATACAGGAATATACAAAAATGAATTGGTCTGGAGGGGTGTGGGCTGGCCTTACGTACGAGTCAGTCCACGCATATTTATTCCAATAATTATGTACTGAGAAGTCATGGGAGAATTCTGTGCCGTCTAAGTATAGCGATTCACCAGTCCATTCTTGAGCGCACTCGGAAGGACGCTCTGAACGGCTAGATGTCAGGCTAAAATTGGCACTATATGACAAAGGAAATGTTATATTTTAATTATTGTGATGCCTGGGAGGGGGTGAATCTGGGTCACACACTAGCGGAAAGGTGCTGCATTTATGGGGTATATTTTATGTCCTGGGGCAGCAGGACACTCTTGATTATCTAGGTAGTACAAAACTGTCTGAAGCAACTGGCATGTCTAATGTAAAACGCATTTTTTGAAAGAATTCATTTGTGACAACCTAGTATGGACATTCAATAACAGACATATTCGTGTGTCTATTCTGTACTCTGATTCCGCCTTTCATCTTCAAATAAAAAACGAGTCTCTCCGTGTTTAACAGTGAAGAATTCGTCATCGGATAGTTGCCTTTCTTCTAGAGCCTCTCTCAGGTTCTGTGGCGGTTCAAGGTAATGCTGCAAGTGATTAGACATTTAAACAAGGTGTAAGGTGATACATTCCCATATGAATTATTTGCAAACACAAATTGATGGATGACAATAGATCAAAATCCGTAATTCATATACGCCAGAGAAGTGCCCACCCCGCAAATTTACTAGCACAATCTTCTCATATAGCGACACTACTTACCTCGTAAGCCAGGGCAAATGTTCCCCAGTGTATTCCAATTGATTTCCTTGCTCTTAAGTCTTGGTGGATCTGGACAGCTTCCTCGGGATTCACGTGTTGACACTTCATGAACCATCTAGTGTGTACAAGAAATGTAAGCGATTTGAAATTTGAGGGGAACTGGAGGATTTAGGAAAAAAAGGAAAAGGAAAAGAAATTCCACAGTCTAAATAGTAAGGAAAAGAAATTGCTCTCAACTGAATTTAAAAAAAAAAAACTCTTATTGGGGACAAATAATGTTCAGACACATTCCCAGGGATAAAACAATCCTGCCACAGTAGTGTGAAAACAAAATATGCAATTGACCAATTTCCCCCAGCTCCTTTCGCAGAATTCAAGTAGGTCATTCCTAAATACAATACACATAAATGTTCGTAATGTATTGTTGAAAAAACGAAAGAATGGCCGAACAGACTGACAAATAAATAAATAAATAAATAAATAAATAAATAAATAAATAAATAAATAAATAAATAAATAAATAAATAAATAAATAAATAAATAAATAAATAAATAAATAAATAAATAAATAAATAAATGTGCCACATACTGAGGTGTATATGCCCCTATTGATAATGCTGCCAGATCAAATGGTCCGTATCTCTTGCCAATCTGTTGAAACGCCTCGCAATATCCAGTGTCTCCACTGAAAAAGAACTTATAATGAGGTCCAATGACAGCCCAGCTGCCCCACAGAACTTTATTTAAATCAAACGCTGAGCGTCTGCACCAATGCTGGGCTGGAGTGAACACGAATTCAACTTTGGAGTCACTGAGTAAACAGCTCCCCTGCCACCAGTCAAGTTCAACCACATTGTGGCAGCCCACACTCTGCATCCACCCTAAAAGTCCCATTGGTACAAACCAACGCAAACTTTGGCCGAATCGGGAATTTAACTTCTTGACTGAGTTAACGTCTAAATGATCGAAGTGTGTGTGGCTGATGAGAACAGCGTCGATTTTCGGCAACTCGTCAATTGTACACGGTGGGTTACGGAAGCGTTTCGGTCCCATGAATTGCGTTGGTCCGCAACGTTTACTAAAGATGGGGTCGGTTAATATAGATACGCCATCGAACTGCACAAGTACTGTAGCATGTCCAATCCAGGTGACGCGAATACCAGACGGCGGAGCGTGTTTTATTTCATTCATATCTGGTATCAGTATTGGCAATGTTTTGTCCAACTCCTGTGTGGTAATATAAAGTGAAACTAGTCGTCATTATGTAATCTAACCCTTCATAGTTGCCAGCAAGTTTCGGCAAAATATTACAAAAGTTGTCCATGACTGGTACACCCATACTTACACGTTTTGAAGGTATGCCACTATAATTCGTAGAACAACACATCCATTTGCATACACCACGAACGCCGGGAATCTTGAAGGTTGGCCAGGGATTCTGAAATCGACCATTCTTCCTGACAGACTTCTGCAGGACGTCTGACTGTTCATCGTTTCGATCGCCAGATACACCACTGGTAGTTTCTAATGGGATTGGTTGTGGCTGCTCCTGGGGGTGGACGTCTGACATGTTGCACAGCTTCGCGTTGCTGAATGTATAAGAAACTAAGTGATAAAATAGTTATGGCTAAGCCAATCAAATTTCTGAGTGGCATACGTCTTACAAAAACCTAGGAGAGGTTCAAGACAATAATCCAAAACAGTGTTCAAACATTACCTGCCCAATACCTCCAAAACACGTGTACTAAGGACAGTGACAATGTAATGCTACCCAAAAATGCTGTTACCAATCGGCCCGTACAACATTATTGTTGCTGCAATCCATCTGCTGCAGTGTGTTTGTCGCATCATATAATACAAATACGCCCAGGCAAAGTTATGGAATCTACAGACGGTGTATGTTCTTTCTGTGATGGCAACGTAAAATAACGAAGTTGGTTGAGGCACAGTCGTTGAGGTTTAATTAAAAGTTCGCATCTACTATTATAATTTACTTGTGCAGTAGACTTCCGACAGATGATGAAGTTTTTTGAATAAATATAATAAATGAAGAAATTGTTCGACTTTGCGAATCGCAATGCATACAAGACATCGTGGAAATCGACCTTTGAGTTATTTCGGGTCCCCATTGCTCCCCACTGTGTAGCGTCCACAAAATAACATTCAAATGTGAGATTTTTGACTTAAAATGTGGCACACGTGATTGGTGAGCACAAGGGAAAGGCGATACACCGAAGTTGGCGACAATACTTTGAGTTAACTACTATCCACTGCAGATGTTAGAGGGACAATTTCGTTACTGTGCTATAGCCGTCTGCGGAAATCAAAATGGCGTGAGTAGAAGTATCTTGAAAAGCAAAATGCAGTCAAATCAAACAATAGAGTTTTGGAGAAGTGAATTTATTTGATCAATGTGGACTATATAAGTGATAAATTGTCCCAACACGCACCAATACCTCCCAATGGACCGATGTACGTAACACAGACTACTAATACTCGAAAATAAACAATTACACGCAGCCGGTACTTACCGAACATAAACCGGGCATCGTCATAACATGCCATGACCTCGACTGAACTTTCCCCGAGAACGTAATTCATTATGCAAACATATACCTTCACATACAGATACTAATAAATTCTATGACCGGGCAAGATCACGTCATGTTATACTGCTATTCATTAGACAGGGTACTGGGACCCAAGACTTCAGTCGACGAGGGTTGCAAAGGCATTCCCCCTTTATTTCGATATAAAGGTACCAGATTACATAAGAGTTTACAGATGCAGTAGAGGTTTTCAGGAAGTAAAATTCACACTAATTATTTTCATAGAAGAATTGTTTTAAACCTCGTCAAACTATATATTTCAGGTAAGCTAGTTATTCACACATATTAGAAATCGATGTTACATTAGATAAAACCTTCATATGGTCATGTGACTGCTAAGTAAATAAATCCGTTATTGAAGATTAGGTTTGTACTGTGAAGAAAGTGAAAGGGATTATACCACATTTTTTTTATAGAGAAATGGGTAACCTTTTCACATTCAGATAGTGAAATTCTTAGAAAGATATTTTAAAATATATCATACTTACTTGGCAGCTGTGTGATTTATTATTTATTTTAAATACATAAAAATGTGAAAATTTAGTCATCACAAACAATGCCTTATTATTTTTTACTATTTATGACAGAGCTCTCAAATTTCCATAGATCAATTAGATATAGGTTCTATAAAAAAAATCGTTTTGATTAACATGTGTCAAAACAAACTCAGCAGCCCCATTAAATATATTTAGTACTTAGTTTTAATGGACCGATACAAACGAATAAAAAATGAAAATCAATACAAAACATAAAATAGACGATATGCAATTATTACAACAATTATTTGTACATTAAGAGTGGGATTTATACTATTTTCTTTGTGTGTAGCAATACGCATAAAACCCCGGCCCGTTATTTTGAGTAAGTTAACGTATACATTTTACAAATTATTATAAAGCACATGCTAATACCTGAAGTATCTCCGCGTTCATGTACAATTCTAGACAACTGAAAGCAAAAGTAAATAAGCCTCCAGAATCTGTTTGAATTAGCAATTTCAAAATATTCACTAATAACAACTTTTCGATTTCATCGCGTGATTAGCTAATTATTCGATAGGACCACTTCACATAAGTTATAATCTTTTTTTTTTTTCATTATATCCAAAATCGTCCGGATGTAGTACTTATAAAACTGAAATAATTCAACTATACTGTTTACTTACTGACTAATATTATATCTTGTTGGGGGAATCGCTGAAATCGGGGGAACGAGTTGCTCCATGTTTCAACAGGTGGTTAAATGTATCGTAGCATTGCCAGAGCAGTTCACGCCAAATGTGCAAGAAGACAGATGAAGGCCTAATACAAATAATTTAAGTGCAAATTGTTACATACCTCTTTAGTCATGTGTACATTTGAATTGTCGACTGGTTGGCCAATTAGTGGAATCTTCTAATTATTATATCTCCACAAATGCGTTTTACTTATTATTTTATAAAGCTTCGACATCGGAGAAAACAGATCAATATATTACGTATGTTTTGTGTGTAATAGATTTTATGCGACAAAGTATTTCGTGAATAGTGGTCAAGTACAAAATCAGCATTGGCAATTGTGCGAGTAGATTTAAAATACTAGAATTCACTGCAGAGCCACCCCAAAACGCGAGAAACTGTCAACTGCAAATTAAACCGCGGATAATGCAATATATTCGAATTGTAAAAAATAATCATTCTCTGTGTGTGTTTTCATATGAATGCTGCTTCGATCTATATTAATATGTAAATTATTGATTCACAGATTGATACATTGATATTCAAATCAGTAAACCACTTGGTTTTAATCGTGTGTGAATTTATTTAAGTCTATTCGTAATGCTGTTGGGTTACTAATTTGAATACGAAAGTAACCGTGAAATTTTCCCAGTTTTCACACGAACATTAATAGATGAACGCTTAGAACAATGGTGCAGGTGACCTTGAGTGGCATAACCTCGTTAGTTGTATGCCTTCACACAGTATATGCATTCACTATGTTACGTGGTCATGATTACAGTGGTTCGCAAGAACAAATGAATTGTGACTTTGGACTACTAGTTTATCTGTTTATAACTTATTTTTATTTTTCACAAAAAAACACCATAAATGGTGAAGGATAAATGCCAAGAAGAATTCCTTTTAAAACAAATTACTTTTACCGGATTTAAGATAAGATGGATACAAGACTATATTGCGCCAAGTCAATTCGATGACACGTTGTACAGGGGCACTCTTGGATAACAATGTCAATGTTCGGAGACGAGTTTTCTTTTTAACGCGTTACAGATATAGAATCCCATCACCTCTCAATCTGTTTACAAACAGTTACTTGCTTTATCGGTATGTACATGGGACATTGAGAATACTTTGAAAGGGGGTTAAAATATATTTTATTATATTCACAAAGAATTGCTAGAGGCCAAATTTCAATAATTTATTGAAAACAGGAACAAAAAAGTGGGATGGTAACTAATACCAGTTACATGTATTCCATGCTAGTTTTGAAGTGATATATTCTTAGTATTGTTTCTCAAATGGAAACACAACATGTAATGTTTGACAGTAAACATAAATAAAACAGAATATTACCGTCTAAAGAAACAGGATTTATTTCGGCAAGATCAGAGATCTTCCTTGTAGATTAATATTCAGTGACTAGGACAGTTATCGACAGGAAGTCGTACATAGTATCCTTGCTACTATCAGGGGGAAAATCTTCTCTCTGGGGTTCTCCACACGTGCCAGGGGGGAATCTCGTCTCGTCTCTATAACTCGTCCCCTTGAGGTGCGGGATCGGGAAAGTCACTTATACTTTACAGTCAAATAAGACACACACAACGAAATACGTTTCAACTCTCGTCTTAGTCGGTCTTTCGAGCACTCTATAAGACACAGCGCCCTGGGGAAAAATCCCCAAGACTATCGCAAGGCTGACCCAAGACTCTTTTAGACTGCGTCAAGGCTCGCCCCAAGTCTCTCCAGGACTGGACTCTCGACTGCGTCTATCGTGGAGTACTCCCCAAGACCAACTCAAAACTCTCTTTATTCATTTTCAAAACCTTAACCAATTACAATACAGTAAAAAGACTCTAGGGCGTAACCTTCAAAAATCACTGAATACGTCATATCTTTTGATTAATCGTTCACTACATTAATAACTACGAATACCAACTGTCAGAAATAGTCTGAATAGCTACGGTTATCTGGTAATTAGTTCCAAATCACTGAGCCAAGTTCCGTCCAAAACTTCAAATTGGCCTAAACGATGACAGACATAACACAGCAATTCGCTAATAATCAACTAATTATGTCGGTCAACAGATACGCAAAGACAAATTCATGACACTACCAACAAGAACTATCAATAAAGCTTACAAACGTGTAAAGTTTATTACACAAATTAGACACGGTTTCAATCTCTTGCTGATGTGCTACTGTAATAACAAGTACCTTTGAGGGTAATATACCAGTGACGATGACCAGCAACATAAATATTATTCTGTAATGAGGTCAGAATATATGGTCATGTACAATTGTTGTCTTAGAGGTTTGACATGCCTTTGGTTTTCAAGTCCCTTCTGGCATCTCAACATATGGAATGTATTCTTTGAAATGATTAATTCATGACACATCACTATATACCGCGTACATTCAATTACATACATCTTCTTTGATGTCATTTCCTGTTTTCACTTTCAACCTTAAAATAAAAGACGAGTCTCTCCGTGTTTTGCGGTGAAGAACTCGTCATTAGACAGTTGTATTTCTTCTAGGGCCTCTCTCAAAAGCTGCTGTGGCTCCATATATTGCTGGAATCAAGTAAAGTTATCAATTAAGTAGGTATATGCAGATTATATGTAATGTACATTATAATTGTTAAGAGCCAATGTCATTAAGATAAATATAAACAAATTGGGGTAATCACACAGTCTTTAGACAGATAACAATTCGAAATATCATGGGATATAGTAAAATGTTCATTTTTGTATTGATTTTTATGGTGAAAGTATTCGTTATATCATGTTGCTCGGTGACATCAGCTGAAAAAACAAAAGATTGGTATTTTATTTAGGGAGTGCCAATGTGATAACATGTTTACAGTTAGTGAAAAAGTTATCTCGTCATGTGGCCAAAATGTAAATGCGGCTCAAACTACAAGTAATTTGATACATTTCAAAAGTTTTTTTTTTAATAGACCATTTTTCGTTCTGCAAAATTCCGCGTTATGCGTGAAATCGAACGTAAAACAGGACAAACAAAGGTCATAGCGTCGCAACGTAAGTATTTTTGCAATACGCGTGCTCACAGTTATCGGAAAAACGTAGATTGCTTGCACGATTTTGTGTTATTCTAAAAACATGTCAATTAAAAAGACTATATGAGTAGGTATAAGAAGATTACATATTACGTCAGACAACTAATAAAATTAGTATATAAAAATAAACATAGTTGAACTCTGGTGACCTTGCCCTTTGTTATATAATATAATTCCCTTTATCATAGTTTGTTTCAATATAAATATGCATTGTCATAATTAATTTTGAATACAAACAAGTTTTGGGGTTGAAACAACAGTGGGGAATCAGTCTACCGAATGTCCTTAAAAGATGTAAATATCTTACAAAAACATTGGTGCCTTATTTGTTTAATTATTTTAAGGGACATAATTTCCAGCTTTATTCAAAGTAATTCAGATATTTTAGTGTAAAAACAAATGTCTCATTGCAAAAAAAAGTGCTGCATTTAGATGTGAATAGATTCATAAAACATGCAAGATAACAGAAAATTTTAGCTGGCTTTAGTCCAAGTATTTTGTACAGGTGTCTGTCAAAAATTAATGATTCACTGAGACAAATATGAACTGTCTCATTGTGTGACTACTGTATTATATGAAAAGTAAAAAAAAAACACCCTTTATGAATAGCTATCATGTTGCAAGCTCTGCTTTGTATGCAAATCAACTTAAATAGTTAGTTGGTGTCCAGTGGAGGGAGAAGTCAACAGTACTGTTGCCTCCTGAGAATCTACATCTTCAAACACTGCAATCTTTGAAGTGCGTTTTTAAACTAGTATTATAAAAACTCTATCATTCTGTTCTAATAGCTGAAACATTCCTGTGAGTTTTCATTTGTCGAATGAACTGTTTGTCAAATACAGAATACATATATTTTAGAGTAATTTTCTTTTTAAAATGTGAATGAAATGTTTTGCTTTTAATGTATTTTTTATGTATTGTTTTTGATTTGATAACTTTGAACTAAACAGATTTTCTATTAGCTTCAGATCTTGATCAAAGTTAGGCACCCAGTTCATACGAGTGCTTATATTGATTTTCTGACATCTTGTTTTCTGTAAAGATTTTATTGGTAGGTTTGCAAATCAGACTGTATCAGACTGTGCAATCTCTCCATGAGTTGGTTTTGAAACCCAGTATGGGATTCTGAGATACATTATCAAGGATATTATTACAAGATAAATCATTTGCTTCATTGAACACATACAACAATGCATATTTCCACTGAGATCAGTGACCTTTGATGTGTATCACCAGTGATCAGTCAAGTAGAAACAGTCAAAATATTTTATCAGATTTTCTCAATTTGTTCATGATATTTTCATACAGGACATCTGTTGTTCAAACTCAGGGAAGACTTTATACTGATGAATAAGGTGACCAAGTTTGATAAAGTTTGGAATAGAATTAGTAAAGTTATTATGCACACAATAACAATTATTAACGACGACGACGGCAACGACAATGACAACAACAACAACAATGCCGGACAAAATTTTTCCCTTAATATACCTTTCCCTTCTATCTTTGATGGTACGGGCAAAGTAATAAAAGTAGTTGTCTGAGATATTACATATTATATTACAGATTAGATAGATCTGTATTATCAGCATAGCTATACATGCATGTTGTATTATGAACTAACCGTTCCACAACACCTATTCTCTCTTATTTGTGTTGCAGACCAACTATACCTACCTCGTCCGCCATGGTAAAGGTGCCCCAGTGTATTGCAATTGACTTCCTTGCTTTTATGTCTTGGTGGATCTGGACAGCTTCAGTGGGGTTGACGTGGGTCCATTTCATGAACCATCTAAAGCATGTGAAAGTTAAAAACACCAATGTTATAATAAACCCTAAATGAAATACTATAATGTTCAGTATTTAAATATATCATCAACACCTACTCAGGCTGCTAATGGCTAATACAATTAAGTAATTATGTTAAATATTATACCACAACATCAAACGAGTCAAAAATCATAAACTTCAATTTGGTATATCTTACAAAAATGTATGTAAAATGACGTAATTGATGTAATTGCAGTATGGGAGAGGTATGATAAAACAACATACTGGGGTGCGTATGATCCTATTGGTAGTGCTGCCAGATCAAATGGGCCGTATCTCTTGCCAATCTGTTTAAACGCTTCGCAATATGCAGTGTCGCCGCCGAAGAAGAATTTATAACGAGGTCCGATGACCGTCCAACTGCCCCATAGAATTGTGTCTACGTCTGTAATGCCACGTTGGCAGCTATGCTGGGTGGGAGTGAATACGAAGGTCATTTCGGAATGTTCAGGTAGACAGCTCTCCTGCCACCAGTCAAGTTCAACCACGTTGTGACAGCCTACATTCTGCATCCACTGTAAAAGTCCCAATGGTACAAACCAGCGTAAACTTTGGCCAAATCGAGAGTTTAACTTTTTGACCGAGTTAAGATCTAAATGGTCGTAGTGTGAGTGGCTTATAACGACGGCATCGATCTGTGGCAACTCGTCAATTGTACACGGTGGGTCACGGAAGCGTTTGAGTCCCATGAATTGCGTTGGTCCGCAACGTTTACTAAATATAGGGTCGGTTAATATAGATATGCCGTCGAACTGCACAAGTACTGTAGCGTGTCCAATCCAGGTGACGCGAATACCAGACGGCGGTGGGCGTTTTATTTCATCAGCATCTGGTATCAATATTGGTAATGTTTGGTCCAATTCCTGTGTAGCAATGTAAAGCGGAATTTGAAATCATAAAAACACCTTTAAGGGTTGTAAAATAAAAACACCAATTTTACGTACAATGCCACTACCGGTATGTCATATGAATACTCACTCGTTTTGAAGGTATACCGCTATAATTCTTAGAGCAGAACATGTATTTGCATGTATCTGAAAGACCAGGGAGCTTGTTGAAGGTTGGCCAGGGATTCTGAAATCTGCCATTCTTCCTGACTGACTTCTGTACATCGTCTTGTTGCTCGTTTTGATCGTCCATTCCAGCATTGATAGATTCTAGCATTGGTGTGGGGTCAGACTGCTCCTGAATGATCTAGTGTTGTTAGAGGTATTGTCTATGTATCAGTTGTCCATCCCTGCAGAGAATCATTACCCCAAAGTCAATGACCATTATTATTATTAATTATAGTTCACTAGAATTAGCGACAGGGATAATACGTGTTGAACATTGAACTGTAATTCAGTTACTAAACATGCTACTATGAAAACCTATTCATCATCTGAAAGCTTGAATATAACCATGGTAACTAAAGAAGATCTAGGCGAATACGGTATTGCAAATTGGGGTATGCCGTACCAAAGTTTGTCCAAGGGTTTATCTGACACAAATATTTGCTATATTGTGCCTGTTCGACTATTACAACTATTGAAAACACAATTGTTAACGTTCAAGCACAAAACTGACCGTTAGGTAACCTCTTAGACAAACATTGGTACGTCATGTGCACTATCGTATTCGCATATATCTAAGCTGTCAGATGATGTATATAGTAGCATGCTTAGTAAATCTTATAGAATGTCGGAATAACAGTTCATTTTTAACCCATTTCCCCATGTTGATACCTTAAAATAATAGTGGATTTAATAGTTTTAACTGCAAAAATTGTCTTCTATATACACGCACATATATCGTAGTGTCGGAAACAAGATGGCGCTAACCACATATGTCAAAGTTACTGTTTATACTGCTCGTATAAAATATCCCGGAAAGCTGTAATTACATGAATTTTCCCGATTAGTGTAAACGGCTCTCATTACAAGTAATATACGTAACACAGAATATCGATACACGTTTTAAACGTCGCCAGTTAAACAGCTACAGCCTATACTTACAGATAAGGATTCGGATATCGTTGTTGCAAGAAATAGATTACCGTGACCTCTGCTGAACTTAACCGTGACCCCATTAAGCATAATTTATCTTCACTCATGCACCAGGCCCGATGTTGATCTGGGATTAAGATTTACAGTGACTGCTGCATAATGTTAGCGTTTGGGTGAATTTCTAAATAAGAAAACAGATTAAAAAGATCAAAATATTGTTTTAATTTGTTGAACCGCATGTAAAACACATGTTGGCCAGCTAAAACTCCTACGAAATGGATGTGAAAGAAAAACACAGATTTGTCAGTCGTTCTACCTTCAATATTCTCAGAAACGCAGCCAGTTTGGAAGTTGTGCAGATTCACAGGTCATCGGTACTTGTCTATAAACAAAGCTACACACAAAATCTAACAGATGACGTAATTGAAGTACGCCCTCATACATCGCGTTTCAGATAAAATGCGGTGAAAGAAACTCCAATAAGGAACTATAATCAACTGTACGCAGTCTCTATGAGCAAGTGGGGGGGGGGGGGGTAACTACTGGTATCTAGTGTAAGAAATATACAGATCAATATAAATAGACAGATCCTTCTCAACACAATTAGACAGTTTTCTGAGGGCAACACTGATACAAGCTTTATCAACATACTAGGCACAGAGAATACTGTCAAGCTAAAATGTCTAGCAAAATACATATACGAATGTTTCAACCTAAGAGAAAGCAAATTTAAAAAACAGCTGCCTCACAGATATCTAAATAAGTAATCCTTACATTTACTTTATTAATTTGCATTTCTAACCCACTTTCGGGCAAGTTTGTTGTTGTTTTTGTTTTGTTTAGTTTAGTTTTTTCTACTAGTGTATCTTCTTTCTTTTTTATCTGAATGTTTCTAACATGGAATGACAACCATGCTTTATTGTACTTAGATCTATGTCCATTTTAAGGATACGACTTCAATAAAGACTATTATTATTAGAAGCATTATTAACGTTCTATGCACAATGAATACAGTCATGCTAAAATGTCTAGCAAAATACATGTATGAATGTTTCAACCTAAGAGAAAGCAAATTAAAAAAAACTGCCTCACAGATATTTGAATAACTAATCTTTACATTAACTTTATAAATATGCATTTCACTAAATAAATTGTCCAATCACAGAATGTGTACCCACAGTCACTCGGGGGCTTAAAATCAATAAATACTATTTTTTTTAAAAAGTCATCCGCTATACGCATATAAATTCATTTATATGCGTATAGCGGACTTTTTAAAAACAAATCAACTGTGTGCGTACCACAAGATCTTCAACACTTTCTGATCATTTGCAAAATCTAGTCGGCATGGAGCTTGTGATTGACTAGGAATAACAGATTAACAGGGCGACGCCTCCAACATTGTTTTCATAGTGAAGCTCGGCTGAGTCAGTTTTGTAGAAGCTACAAAGATGTATGGGGTTAAGCTCTTTCAATGAGAAAACATTAATGATCATCCCTGTAAAGTCCAGTATATACATTTGTAATCGTGTATATTATTTATGTAGTGGCCGACTTGTTCATGTAGTGAATAAACGGAGCTAAAGTTTGTGTTCCTACCATTGTATTAATTTCTCTCTCACGATCTCACAATCCCCTCACCACAGTCTGGAAACTCTCTTTAAAGTTCAACAACAAATGATTCAAGATCATCACTGGATAAATCACAATAAAACAAGCTTATTATAGAATGAACTCCCATGTGCTGAGAGTATTTGAGACACATTAAAAATTAAGCTTTAAGATATCAATGAAAGTTGGAAATTGGTTAATTATATTAATTGGATGATTAATAAGCATAAATATTTAACCAAAACTAATTGGGTCTCTGCATGGTCAATAGGTTCATTGAAATGTGATGATTAGTACTCTTGATATCAGTGGAAAGCTGAAAATTAACTAATTATGCAAATTAGGTGATTAATATGAACAAATATTAACCTCAAAACAATCGATCTCTGCAAAGTCCTTGAGGATCTATGTAATAAGTTTAATTGAAATATGATTACTACTCGAAAAATCAAAAGCTTAAAATTAATTAATTATGCAAATTAGGTAATTATTATGTACTGACATTACCCTAAAACTATCAGATCTGTGCAGTGTCCTATGACATCTATGTACCAAGTTTTATTGAAATGTGATGATTAGTACTTGAGATGTCAGTGGAAAAGCCAACAATTGACTAATCATTATGCAAATTAGGTAATTAATATGCACGGATTTTTACCCAAAACAGAGCATCTATTTGCCAAGTTTCATCAAAATCCAGTGAGTGGTTCTTTAGATATCAGTGGAACAGTCTTGGAACAGCAAAAAATTAGCTAATTATTATGCAAATTAGGTAATTAATATGCATGGATTTTTTACCAAAACCTAATCAAATCTGCGCATTGGCCCAGAGCATCTATGCACAAAATTTCATCAAAAACTGATGTATATATGGTTCTTGAGATACCAGTGGAACAGATGGACACACACACATACATGTGCTTTGAACAGTCAAAAATCCACTCAATCCATATTTCTGCATTCTATAGAATAGTGTAAACAGAAATACCCAACATTTACATCAAGGTGGTTTTCCCCAAGATATCCCTAGGAATGATAAACTCTTGATGTTTTGGTGGTGCCTGAGAATCTACATCACATAACAATATATCTACATCATATTACAAAGAATGAACATCACATGAAGATGTGTTTACATTGTACAATTTTGCCTAAATTTGCATTGTGTAAAGTTGTATTCACATCCAATAGTGATAACTGCACAACATATTACAGATGTATTCACATCATATAAAGACTAATGTGCATCATATAAAAACAAGTCATTGAGAATGACACAGTCACCGTTAATTTTTTAAAAGTTCTCTTTGTGCTCGTCATATTAAAGCGGAAGGGTTGTTGCGAGCATGTCCTTGAAACTTGAGTTCCAAGTGGCGTATACAACAGATTGTTTATTTACATCAAAACACGTGTTCCGTGTAGTAGTAATATGGCCAAAAATAAAAACAGTCGTTATTCGGCCATCTTTGATCTGGTTATGAAACACACTGATATGTATGATGTATGTGCCAAATACAAATGAAAATGGTACTTAAATTGTGGAAATATAGTAGTAAGGCCAAAAAGTCAGATGGCTGTCAATCGGCCATCCTTGACAAGATTTTGAAACAAATTGTCATGGACATGCATTCTAACATGTATAAAGTACATGTATGTGCCAAATTTGAATGAAAACTGACAGAGCACGTCCAAGATACCGCATAAAAAAATCAAAGAAAGCTTAGAAAGAACTCCTGTGTGCTGAGAGTATTGAAGACACATTAAAAATTAATTCAAAATTACATGTACAAGAGATATTGATGGAAAAGCTGAAAACTAATTATGTAAATCAGGTAACTAATATGAACAGAACAGAACAGAACAAAAAAATTATGAATTATTATGCTAACTAGAGAATTAATATGAACAAATTTTAACCCAAAATTAATCAGGCCTGTCTATTGTACTAGAGCATTTATGTACCAAATTTTATTCAAATGTGATGATCAGTAACTGAGATATCAGTGTTAATTAGGCGATTAATAAGCATAAATATTTACCAAAAACTAATTGGGTCTCTGCATAGTTCTCTTTAAAAGTTTCATTAAAATCTTAAGTACCAAGTGTCATTGAAATGTGATGATTACTACTTAAAATATAAAAAGCTGAAATTAAATTAATTATGCAAATTAGGTAATTAATATCAACTGATATTACCCTAAAAACTACCAGGTCTGTGCAGTGTCCTATGATATCTATGTACCAAGCTTTATTGAAATGTGATGATTAGTACTTGAAATTTCAGTGGAAAAGCAGAAAATTGATTAATCATTATACAAATTAGGTAATTAATATTGCACAGATTTTTACCCAAAACTAATCAAATCTGTGCATTAGTTTGGAGCATCTATGTGCCAAGTTTCATCAAAATCCAATGAGTGGTTCTTTAGATATCAGTGGAACAGTCATGGAACAGCTAAAAATCAGCTAATTATCATGCAAATTAGGTAATTAATATCTATGCACCAAGTTTCATCAAAAATCAATGTATGGTTCTTGAGATATCAGTGGAACAGACACACACACACACAGACACACAGACAGACACACTAACTGCAAAAACTCCCTTTTTGTGCTTCGCACATGCGAGTCAAAAACAAGTTGCCTGCCAGTCGACCATCTTTGATCCAATTGCGAAATAAATCATCATGGACATGTATCCTAACATGTATAATCTATGTACCAAGTTTGAATGACAACTGACAAAGCATGTCCAAAATACAACATTTTCAAAAAACAAGATGGCTGCCAGTCGGCCATTTTGAATCGAATCGCTAAACCACTGCATGTGCATATGTCCCACATAAGGTACTAGGCACATGCAAAAAATGAACGAAATCGGTCCACAGGATTCAGAAATATGACTCTGGACAGACTGACGCACGGACGAACGAACACACGGATGGACAGACTCAGGAACTCACGGACGGTCGGGACATGTATCCTAACATGTATGATCTATGTACCAAGTTTGAATGAAAACTGACAAAGCATGTCCAAAATACAACATTTTCAAAAAACAAGATGGCTGCCAGTCGGCCATTTTGAATCAAATCGCGAAACCATGCATGTGCGTATGTCCCACATAAAGTACTAGACACATGCAAAGAATGAATGGAATCGGTCCATGGGATTCTGAGATACGACTCCGGACAGACGCACAGACACACGAACGGAGACCGAATTATAAGTCCCCGTTTTCGGACTTCGTCCGAACGGGGACTAATAAATGCATGTGTAACGGTGTGTTCACATCAGAGGCATTTTATATTGTATAAAGGTGCATTCACATCAAATAAATGTGAAGGAAATTTTGCATGATACAATAGTATACTCTCAGCATATAAAAGGAACAGTATATTGTCAGCTATACACTAAAGACAGCCATGGCTTTTCATATGGGTTGCAGCAACAAAACTGAGGATTATTCCAGAGCATATGTGGTTCTTGAGATATCAGTAGAATTGAGACACATATACACACACACAAAGTAGATAACTGAAAATCTTCCATTGTGTGATTCGCACTGAGGAGTCAAATACTCACTAAATGACTTCCCACACTGAATCAAATGAAAAAAGATACTTTCTCACATCTACAACTATTTTGTAACTTGCCTAAATAAACAGTTTAGTATGTTGAGAATGACAAAATAAATAAAAACTATTGTACAATTCTGAATGTGTTGCTTGCATATGCAATAAAAGACGCTATTGTTGTATGTAAATGTTGTATTTAAGTAGCATTTATTAAAGTTGACATTGCTTTACCATTTACAATCAATTTTAGTACATTATTGAATATACTTTGTTACTCCATCATTGCATCAAATGCTCAAAAGCACTTGTGCCTGCTTCGTCAAGTGTTTTTCTACTTTGTTTCTTTTGTATGCTATACAATTATTCTTCAGCATATTGTACACAGTCTTGAAAGTTTTCAAACTTTGTTTTTCTGATCACATCTATCTGAATGGACAAAGACGACACTTTTGACTCAGCAGGGTCCCCAGAGCATTATAGAGTTCCCAACTGTTTAATTTTGGATAAACAATACCAGTAGTACAAATTTAGCATAACAATCAATACAATAAACGTGATTAACACATTCTATAGCAAATACTCTAAGCTATTTTTTATGGGAGAACACTACCCAATTATCTTTCAGATACATTTTGTATATCACGCTTACCATATTTGATCTATTATCTATCTATTTATCTTTAATACAAGCGTAAATAAACCAATAATTTTAGTTAGTGTACATTAACATCTTGCTTATTTTGACCCCAAAATAATATGGTGCATTGATTACTTAATACTTATGATACTATATAGGACACAATACAAATCTACCTATTCGTTTGATTTAACACCCATTCTGGACTAAGCACCCAAACCCCACTTTCGGGGAATTTTTGATTTTGGGGTCACATTCGACTAAACTCTTACCCCTTCTAAATCGTCCCAAATTAAGCCATCAAGCTATGAATCTTGGTCGTTGAACAATGTTTTACTTTTCCGAATAATTATAGTGTTCATTCTGAAATACGTTTTTCTCACTGAAGAATTTAAAAAAAACAAAAAAAACAATTTGTCAGCTGCTAAATTACAGAACATAAAAATTCCTGAAAAGTTTCAAAATTTGGCACTTATGTAATCGATAATAAACATTATAAAAAGTATCAATTTTTAATTAACTACATATATCATATCAGGGCTGCTGAAATTTCTGCTAAAGTCAACATTACATGATTTTTGATTACATATGTGATTCTCAGGATATTTTATACATTTTGTCTGCAGTTTGGGAGGCAGCCATTTTGGCTCATAGGTGATTAAAGGCAGCTATATTAAATACAATCATGATATGATAGCTTTTGGGATAAAAATGTTTGAATACATAACTTAAGAAATATGTGTGAATATTATGAATAAATTCATTTTTGCATATTAGTATATTGCCATGGCAACTAAATAAATGACAATTCTGATACATCAATGAAACGTTTCTCAATTCGCACAAAATCAACTGTGAAGTCATAATATGGCTGCCTTTACCAAAACTAATTCAAAATGGCTTCCATCCATATATACACATGTAACTTGCCTAAATAAACAGCTTATTATCTTGAGAACCAGAAATGACATCAACAAGCTGTAAGAAGTATATTTTTATCTCTTTGCACTGTTATATTAAGAATTACAAATTCAGTCAAATTGACTTCTACTTTGAAGCATTTTGTCAGCTGCTAAAATACAGAACGTGTGCAAAAAATTTAAAAATTTGGCACTTATGCAATTTACTAATAATCAGGGATGAGAATGAGAATTTAAATTACCCCTTCATCACGGTCAAAGTTGCTTCCTTGTCAAGCAATGCCCAATGAAATTTGTTCCTAATGTCTTTATCGATCTCTTGCACGGCTGACTCATTGTCTTTTGTAACCAATTTCACAATTATCGCAGCATGAAACTTGTAAACAACGATCCAGCACCACTAACAATTGAAACAATGAAATGGCGCCATTGGTGTATGGGCTTCGACCATACACTGATACAGACCCCTTAACAAATTTTCCTTGAATTTAGACGTTTTAGAAAATTCTCATCCCTGAATAATGTAATCACCAGTAAATTATGATTTTTTACTCAAAAAGCTGATATCACAAATGTATAATTTTGATGTAAAGCTCTTTTCTCTTTGTTACGCTACGATCTGAAAACTATTAAAACAAGTCATTGTCAATGACACGTCCCCGTTCTGTTCATATTTGAGTGATATATACATTCAAAGCAGATCATGACCGAAATGCACCTGCATATGTACAACACATTGTGCTAAATCTGAACAAAATCCATCCATGCATGACTGAGATCCGGTTCTGGAATTGTGAAAATACGTGATTTTGATGCATTTTCGGCCTTAAAATGGCCATCATTCCGCTATTGTTAAGCAGATCATGAAACAAATGCACATATCTATTTGTGACATGATGTACCATGTGTGTGTGAAGTTTGAACTTGATCAATCCAGACATGTCTTGGATACGGATCCAGAACTGAATTCTTTAACAAAATGGCCGCCAGTCGGCCATTTCGAACTTGATCCGAAAAAAAAAGACGTGCATCAAGGTCCTATTATGTTTAATGTATGTACCAAATTTGAACAAAATCCATCCATGCATAACTGAGATACGGGTCCGGAATGGTGAAAATGTGCGATTTCAATGCATTTTCGGCCTTAAAGCGGCCCCATTTGGCTATCGTTAATGAGATCATGAAACAAATGCACATACATATTTGTGACATGATGTACCTTGTGTGTGTGAAGTTTGAACTTGATCAATCCAGACATGTCTCGGATACGGATCCAGAACTGAATTCTTTAAAACAAAATGGCCGCCAGTCGGCTATTTCGAACTTGATCCGAAAAAAAAAATGACATGCATCAAGGTCCTATTATGTTTAATGTATGTACCAAATTTGAATGAAATCCGTCCATGCATAACTGAGATCTGGGTCCGGAATGGTGAAAATGTGCGATTTCAATGCATTTTCGGCCTTAAAGCGACCCCCATTTGGCTATCGTTAATGAGATCATGAAACAAATGCACATACATATTTGTGACATGATATACGTTGTGTGTGTGAAGTTTGAACTTGATCAATCCAGACATGTCTCAGATACGGATCCAGAACTGAATTCTTTAAAACAAAATGGCCGCCAGTCGGCTATTTCGAACTTGATCCGAAAAAAAAAATGACGTGCATCAAGGTCCTATTATGTTTAATGTATGTACCAAATTTGAATGAAATCCGTCCATGCATAACTGAGATCCGGGTCCGGAATGGTGAAAATGTGCGATTTCAATGCATTTTCGGCCTTAAAGTGGCCGCCATTTGGCTATCGTTAATGAGATCATGAAAAAAATGCACATACATATTTGTGACATGATGTACCTTGTGTGTGTGAAGTTTGAACTCGATCAATCCAAGCATGTCTCAGATACGGATCCAGAACTGAATTCTTTAAAACAAAATGGCCGCCAGTCGGCCATTTCGAACCCGATTCAAAAAAAAAAAATGACGTGCATCAAGGTCCTATTATGTTTAATGTATGTACCAAATTTGAACAAAATCCGTTCATGCATAACTGAGATCCGGGTCCGGAATGGTGAAAATGTGCGATTTTGATGCATTTTCGGCCTTAAAATGGCCGCTATTCGGCTATCGTTAATCGGATCATGAAAAAAATGCATGTGCATATGTCCCATATAATGTGTGATGTATGAGTGAAGTTTGAACTTAATCAGTCCATGCATGTTCGAGATACAGGTGATCACGGACGCACGGACGCACACAGGGCAAAACATAAGTCCCCGTTTTTGGACTGCGTCCGAACGGGGACTAATTAGCTGTAATTTTGAATATTACAAGTTTACATAGATGGAAATTCATTTTACAATGAAACTGTACTAGCAAGCAAAGAAAGGTGGGCACCTTCTCTAGAGTAGAATGACTTCATATAACTGCACTGACGGTCATTTTTGGAAAGTCACTATAAGCTTGTTGGAAAGTTTTGACAGGATTTCGATGAAACATTTTTCGCAGTAGCTGTGGCTGGAACTTATAATTGTGAATCTAACTTTCACTGATGTGATCGATTGTTTTCAGTCCATATTGTTCATGCCATCATCAAACAACAGCCGAGTTTCACCGTGCTTCAAAACAAAGAATTCTTCTGGGGTCAGCTGCTTAGATTCCAGAGCTTCTTTCACCTTCAGTGGTGGTTCTAAATAAAACTAAAATATAACAACAATTGTGACAATTAATCACATGTAACCAAAGAGATTTATCATCGATTGAGAAAACCAAAATTTCTGTTCAGTGGATTTAAGTACATTTCCTTTTAACTTCTCAATGTTTGGTTTTTATTGTCTTTCTAATTTGTTTTTCATTGGAATATTTTTAGAAGTTCTAGAAGTATTTTAGTTAATATAGCTACAGGCTAAGTAATACAGGCAAAAGACCCCCCAGACCAGTGAAAAAAATTTGTTTTCGAAAAATTACAAAATACTAAACTGAATCAGTGAACATGAATCAAGTGAATCAAGTTGAATACATTCAACTCACTAAAAATCAATGAAAACACCAAAAAAGTCTTTTCAGAGAAATTAATTTCAGCTTCAATAAAGTATTTTACAGTATACATAGTATTGGGCTCATTTCATAAATTAACCAATCTTATTGGCTTGCATATTCTTGTACTGTATTTTCCCAAACTCAAAAGATTGTACTTTCTGCAAACTACAAACTGCATATGACACCATTAGTGATCTTCTGAGATATAACTCCAGTTTTTCAGCAACATTGTGAATGAAAAAAAAAGCATTCTTACCTCGCTGGCCATAGTAAAAGTCCCCCAGTGAATGCCAAGTGACCGTTTAGCCTTCAAGTCTTGATGTATTTGGACTGCTTGCATCGGGTCAATATGTTGAGATTTCATGAACCACCTGGTGTGATAGGACATAAACTACAGTTAGTACTTGTAAAAATAACTTTCATATTCCACAAACATCAGGGCGAGACCATTGCATTCTGTTATTATCACATATGTTTCAAGACTTTATGAAAATCGTCAGATAAGTCATAACCTCTTCATCCAAGATGTTCGTATGAATGCGCACAAGAGCAGTGATCTTGGTTAGTTCAGCATGCCATTTTGTTCATATGCAAATGAAGGCAGATGTGCACACGTGGCAGTGTTTGTCACTGCATTAGTGGTGAAAATGTCAACCACCAAATGAAGCAGAACAATTCAATATATCCCATGTTCATTTATTGTGACACAGACCTTCTTTATACATATTTTTGACATCGATATAGCTGTCTATTTAGAATTGCAGAAATGATTGATTCTGATGCATTTTTATTATTAATATGTCCGTCGATTGGCCATCTTGAATGATGTCATGAAATAAATGAATGTGTAAATGTAATAATGATTACCGGTAGTACCAATACAATGCAGAACCAAACACACTCACTCACATCATGGCTAATCTGTCTCACATCTGTTTTTTTTTTGCTGCCAGATGTGCAATATTTATGGTTAATACAATTAAAGATGGCAGACAGGAGTGAAGATTAAAATAGTTTGCAATGCATTTTTTGAATGTTTGCCATTTTTAGTTTGCTGTTGCTTTATATGCCTGATAAATATATTCCTCGTGTGACTGCTTATTTTATCAAATTAACTAAAAGTGTTGGGATCCGTATTTATGTATTTGATCTATACTCAAAACTCTCATAAATTAAAAATTACATTTATTGTATGCTGTATTATTAAACTTTACATAAGTACATTTGTTACTACTAGAACAATTATGGTATACACGTTTTGTAGCAAATCTGAATGCAAATGAGCGAAGATTTTAAGAACTGTAATTCACCTACCTTGGTTCATAGGATCCTATAGGTAGCGCAGCAAGATCAAACGGCCCAAATCTCCTGCCAATTTGCTCAAAGACAGTGCAATATCCAGTGTCTCCGCCAAAGAAGAATTTATAATTAGGTCCGATGACAGTCCAGCTTCCCCACAGAACTTTATTTTCATCTGCGACGCCACGTCTGCACCAATGCTGGGCTGGGGTGAACACAAATGTTACTTCGGGATGTTCAGGAATGCAGTTCTCTTCCCACCAGTCAAGTTCAATGGTGTTATCACATCCCATGCTATTCATCCATCCCAATAGTCCTATTGGTACAAACCACCGCAGACTATTCCCAAACCGGGCATTCAATAGCCGGACTGTGCCGACATCTAAGTGATCGTAGTGCGTGTGGCTGATAACAACAGCATGGATATGCGGCAACTCGTGAATTGTACACGGTGGATCACGGTAGCGTTTTGAACCCATTAATTGTGTCGGTGAACAGCGTTGACTAAAGATAGGGTCGGTCAATATAGTTATCCCATCAAACTGCACCAGTACTGTAGCGTGCCCAATCCAGGTGATGCGAATACCAGACGGCGGTGGGCGTTCTATTTCTGTCTTATTGGGTCTCAGTATTGGCAATGTTTGATCTAGTTTCTGGGTATGAACAAAAACAAGCATTTTTTGATTAGAAAAGTAAAGTATACACAAGGACCCTCAAGCTCACACACACAAATTACATATAAACTGCATCATATTGTGGCACAGTTATATATGATATGCAAAGAGTGCCTTAATTCAACTTCCAAGATCACTTGATTTGAAGATCACATTTGTAGTTAAATCAGATGATACATGCTAATTAATGTGCACTTGTTTGCAAGACTTGATAATTATGCAGAATTTATAACAAAATAAACCTATCAAGTACTGACTTGTTTTGATGGAACATTACTGTTATCTGGTGTTAATGTCATCCAGCGCATTATATCAAGCTTTGATGGAAACTTGAAAGTCTTCCATGGATTCACATATCGACCATTCTTCTGCACAGACTTCTGTACATCTTCCAATTGCCTGTAATCTAAACTCCTGGACAATCGCTTGGTAGTTTCTCGTAAAAGGGGAGATTCCCCCTCGTGCCCATCCTGATCATTGTTGTTTTTTTGCGAAGTAGACAATTTTGGTGACCGCAGTTCATCTGGTATGGATTCATATATCGGTATATGTGATGTAGTGGACTGAGACGAAGCCTCGGCACCTGTCGGTTCATCACTATTATCTCCACTCATGGTTCTGTAATGCAATATTATATATTTTACATAAACAGTGAGTACTTGTACATGTAGTACAATTTTTTTTCAAAGTATTTCATATAGTTACATCAAGTCTCAGAAGTATTGGGGCAGCCAATTTGCAAACTCGCTAGCGAATTGTCTAACTGCTTTGGTTTAAACAGTTGGCTTTTGAATCTCGCTGGCGCCAACTTGTGATCGCGTCCACTATGGGCGAGTCTATATTGCATTAGGGGACATAGAATGTTTTTACGTAGCCTCGTAGATTGGCTAACTGCTTTGGTTTTGACTAAACTGTTTTGACTAGGCTTTTGAATATCGCTTGCGCTGTCTGTTGGTCAGACCCACTTTGGGAGAATCTATATAACAGTAGGGGACGATCTTACAGTTGGATAGCAATTTCGCATTCAAATATACCAGGGAAAGTGTTCTATGTTCTTCGTGTAATGAGGTGTTTGGATACAAGGAATTGCCCACACAAAAAATGACGAATGAGGTCGATTTTTTTAGCCGCTGGGTTAGTGTTACCCTGATTTTCTCCCTAATTTGTAGGAAACTGTTTTTTAACTTGTCTCTTTATTTAGTTCTATAAAGCAGTGTTCATGATGGCTATCCCATATAGTAAATATGGGTAGATCAGCCTTAATCGCATTCACACATTACCGCTTGTACAGCTGACTGTGGCCATTCTCAGGCTGACCAGGAATACTACTTTTTACATTATCACGCCTCGCGTAATAAAATCAGGGGAATCCCGAAATCTATGAGGCTACGTAAAAACATTCTATGTCCCCTAATGCAATATAGACTCGCCCATAGTGGACGCGATCACAAGTTGGCGCCAGCGAGATTCAAAAGCCAACTGTTTAAACCAAAGCAGTTAGACAATTCGCTAGCGAGTTTGCAAATTGGCTGCCCCAATACTTGCTGTAAATTTAAAGCATCCCCTAACTGAGAAAAATCCCTGTAAAATATCATCATAAATTCATGGACAAACATATTACAGTACTGTCACCATCATATTATTTCGAACACAAAACAGCAACATTGCCAGGTGAGTTGCTGACTTGTTTGTTATGTGTGTCTCGAAATCATTAAATGAATAGAACTGGTCAGGTCAAACCACTTTTACAAAGGTATGCCATTCGGCCATATGTGCTCATTTATTATTTATTATTGTTATGATATGCACCACACACACCATCGACCGTGTCCTGACATTTTATACTGTGTCGCATACTACTTGTTTACCACTTCCGTGTGACTGAGAATGTTCTAGAACCGTACTGTGTCTGGGTGGAATTTTTAGAAGTTGGTTGAATAGGTAATAGGACACTGTAGAAGGCAATAGAAGGTAATGGAACATTCTAGAAATTTGTAGTAAGTTCCAGACTCATTATGTATGCTGATGTAATGGTCTATTTATAGACATTGTGGGTATATATAGGGGAGTTGTTCAGCACTGAGATCAGATCGGAGATCTCGTTGAATTGTATTGGAGTTTAAGTATCTAGTTATTGGAGTAGTGGAGTTTTACCGCGTTATTGTACTTGATGTTTGCAGAGTATAATAATACCAGTACCAGTTGAAACCTCATCTGTTGGCCCCGTGTTTGTATTTTATCATCGCCGCCAGGGAAGTCTTTCTGTTACTGTTGCCATTTTGGTATTTGAACCATCACACCTGTACTATACCAATTACGGTAATATTACGTTGCGTGTGACATACTGAGTCAGTACATATATTTTGTACACAAATTGAATGAAATTATTTGAAAGGCAATCACATTGTATCTTTGATTTATATTTAACATGTTGATTCCCCCAACTATTATCAACTTTTTGTTTAGCATTTTAAGGTAAGAAATCAACATTTGAAACCGACATGGTGGCGATTTCACTAGGTGTCATGTTTCATAACTTATAGAATGACTTTAAAAAAAAAAATAGTTTTATTGATTTTTAGCCCCCAAGTGACTGTGTACAAGCCGGACCACTAATGCATTTGCAGTGTAAGCCGACAGATAAAGCTTAGAACCTTCTATGAACCCTAACGCCGCGGTACCATGACTAAATAAGTTATAATCTAAAGAAGAAATTATGTAAAGAAGCCTTACAATAGAAACGTCACTGGTGAAAATAAAAAAATGCCAGAATCAATGCCGATTTACAACTTCTAGTCACGTATTATGAGGTCGGATTTTGAAAATGAAAACTGATTTTGAAAACGAAAATGGATTTTAAAAACGAAAATAGCTTATGAAAATGGACTTTAAAAACGAAAATGGATTTTGAAAATGAAAATGGTTTTTAAAAACAAAAATGGGTTTTTAAAACGAAAATGGATTTAAACAATTGTTTTTTAAAATAAAAACACATCTTAAAAACGAAAGTGGGTTTTAAAAATCGACTTCAGAACCGAAAATGGTTATTAAAAAAATCATACCTGTAACTATGACAACATAGTGTAGCAAGAGTTTTTCGACCGATGATTCTAGCAAAATACAAGCACTGTGAGCGGCAGATGTGAGATAAAATTGACATAACACGTGTAGCAAAATTAGGATGTTCAAGACAAGCAATGCGGTAACGAAACAGGAAGTAATTGCATCACTGCCATGCAAACTTGAAAGAACTCAAGTTTTCAGAAGATAAACTAGTCCACTGTTTACTTTACAATGACTTCTCAAGTGAATAACGTTCACAATATTGAGATACCACCTGCACACCCGTCAATATGAGAAAAACAGCACAAATTATTTGAGATCAAAGTTTTAACAACACGTACCTAAATGACGTTCAACAACATGACCTCATTTGACCCTATTTGTACTCAAAACGAGGCAAAGATAGACATGTATTTTTTTTAGTTTCTCAATCTAATTATTCATGCACTGCTTGATCTGCAAACATTGTGGTTTATTTTTTTATCTGACAAATCGGTGATAAATTTTATATAAGTATCTTTAAATTGTAGTTACTGAAAACCAATTGTCTTTTTGGCATAAATGGAAACATTATAATGAGATACACAACGAAACAAATGTAAAGCTTTGAGTGTCCACGTTTAGGGGCATGCGCAGTTGATAACCGGCTTCAAAATGGCGACCAGGCTGGTAAGAGCGGCTACTTTGCTGTGCAAAAACTCGCCACGACAACCTCTTGTGAGTAAAAACTTCTATATTTTAAGTCTGAACATTTTCGAAATTGCATTTATACTTACTGGAGGAACTGTGAAAATGAAGTATGCCATGATGATGTCATATACCTCTGTTAACTACCCGGCACATTTTACTCGACCTCGGTCACGTCTGCACGAACGCCACTCGTAAAATGTGTGTTGCTTTTCAACAATGCGAATCCAATGACACTGACCGACTTGCTTGGACCTAGGTAGATTTTGACCAATTTCACTTATAATAGTAATAATAACTCTTTGTAAAGAAGAATTGCACTGGATAAATAGCAAAACGTTGTATATTTTTTTAATCTTCGAAGTTCAAATTTCAATAAATTCAACAAAAAATTTATCATTTGTAACTTTTTGATATCGAGGATTTATAAGATTGGGGTATGCAAGGGTGTGATATGCGCTGAAAGTCTCACTTGAAATGAAGCAGTCATAAAATCACAAGAGAAACAAAAAATTATTAAAATCCAATTCAATGAGTCTGGAAAAGTATTGATTTGAGTTAACCTCAGACTGTTTTGTGTGCATTTTCCATTTTTTGAATGTGCCATAATCTCTCTTATTTCTGTTTTTGCAATCGAATATTTCCAAGCAGCCAGTGTATTTTGTGACCTTATTAATTAGAACTACAATTGACTTATGTGCAAGGAAATGCATCACTTTCGACAGTAGGTTCCTTGTATTAAGTTGTAAGATCGTCATTGTACTGACATATTGTTTTGGTACATAGTTATCACACTTGCTTACCATTATCTTATAAATCCTTGTTGGTATATAATGTGGAATTAATATATGCCCCCTCCCCTCTTGAGTTTTAAAAATCACTGAAATAAACACAACAACAATTCCCAAGACTATTGGGTTACCAAAATGTGGATTATGCACAAGTTGAAAGATGTTCATAGAATAAATTTATGAAACCTATTATTTTGTCTTGAGTAATGATTACATTAATCCCAACAGTACCGGTATTCTTAGTGCAATTAAATGAATAGTGTAATACATCACATTTTCAGATTCTAAAATCATGTGGTGTTTTAGACCTAGTTCATTCTGTAGTTGGTGAGCAGAAATTTGTAATTAGTAACTGCATTTCTGTATTTGGGGTTTTTAATCTGGAAAAGGTAGTTTTCTGATTTGAAAGACTTTTTATTTGCATAATATACATTAAATTTACCATTGGATTCAATTAATCAGATTAATAAAAAACATTACAAACAAAACAAATAAAGGGACTGTTATGGAAAATTCCTTCTTGTTATTAGGCGCAGACATCTTCAATCGGTACACAGAAATGGCACAAGAGACAAGTTGCAACGTATCCAGAAACACTTCTAAATGTTCCAGAGACAAAAATTACTACATTAGATAATGGATTACGAGTGGCATCAGAAGACTCGGGAATCCCTACATGTACAGTAAGTGTATTCTTCAATGTCTTAGGTACATCATGCCAAGAATTTAGAAATTAAAATGTATTCAGGATATCTCCAACCTTGTCTTTTCTTTGATTTGTTGTATAGATACTCCAGAACACAAATAATGATAATGTTCATTAATTGATTGAATAGAACCCAATGAATCATATCATGTTTTAATAAAAAAAAGTGTTTGCACATTTGTTAGCCTGTTTGTTTCATCAGATAACAAAAAAAAAATTGCAGGTATTTACTGAATGCAAGGTTTGACATCATTATTTGTTATCCCAGGTTGGTTTATGGATTGATGCTGGTAGCCGATATGAGAATGCGGGTAATAATGGTGTGGCACATTTCTTAGAACATATGATTTTTAAGGTAAGGCAAAAACAATGCTATTGTTGTCAGTCCTTGATGTATAATAATGTAATATTCATTTATACCTTGTATAATATATTTTCTGATGAATTTACTTTATCCGTAACTCTGTGTTTGCAGGGTACAAAACACCGATCACAGATGGAACTTGAATTAGAAATTGAAAATATGGGTGCTCATCTTAACGCCTATACCTCACGTGAGCAGACCGTCTATTACGCAAAATCCTTTTCCAAAGATTTACCTAAAGGTTAGTGACCTGTTTATTTCACAAGTTCATTTTTATAGAATCAATCATCTGTTTTCTCTGGTTTGCCAGTGATGATAAAATCAAACAGAAATATATTCTTCTATTGTTCATTGTTATATTTTTCTTCAAGGAAGTTTTAGGTGTTTGGAATAACAGTACCTATTTGCTGGTGATATGCGTTTGAATGGACAAAAATCTGATATAAGTACTTATTCTATATTTCTATTATCGTTTCTCTACAGCTGTTGAAATCTTGGCCGATATTGTTCAAAACAGCACTCTAGGAGAAACAGAAATTAACAGAGAAAGGGGTGTGATTCTCCGGGAAATGGAGGTGAGAATTTGTTATGATTGAACTTGAGTTTTGTGTTCATGCAAGTTAACCCTAAATCAGAGAAATGAATGAAAAAAATATTTACCTACCGCAAAAACTCAAAATTTCGACCAGTTTTAAATAATTAGTTTTCTTGAAAGACGAATTTTTAGAGTCACAAAACACCCAAAAATTTCAAAGTGGACGAAATTTTGGAGGAAATATTAGTCGTTTTGGAATAACATGGGAAGCTTTTTGGGTTTCTTAAAAAGTGGAATAAACACTGATAGTACGGACAAATTTGTTTGCAATAACGCGCGGTACGTGCTCAGCTAGTGGTCACAACCTACATGACCTAATTTACACAAGAGTGAAATAAAAACAAGCGCGTTCGATAATGTGGACAAATTTGTTTCAAATGACGCGCTGTAAGTGTTCAGCTAGGGGTCACGACCTACATGACCTAATTTACACTAGAGTGAAAAAAAACAAGCACGTAACGACGTATAAATAAAATTTACTAAAATAGACCTTAGAAAAGATTACATTTTGGGCGATCAATGAAATTTGTAAATGTCCTTTTTTACAGTAGTCTTACAGTTATTGATAGAGTGCCACTGTCATTACAGTATCTGCAGTTATTGTGCTAATAAATAAATAAATAAACTTTTATTGTTGGTTTGAATTCATCATGATGTAAATCATTGAAAAAAAAAAATGCAACTTTATTTTATTCAAAACAATAAACTTTGATTGTAACGGTATCTTTTTTTGGAGGATGTGGTGGCCCTGAAAAGGGCCGCTTGATTTGTGCAGCAAAATATATTGCGGGAAGTCATTACTGGATGTCGGTGAACCCCTTGAACCACAGTCCCTCCACAAACAGCCTGTTCGTTGTGTGTGAGGCTATTCTCACTGCCATTTAGGCATTTGATATGCGGATTAGCGGGTGGATGTGTACCACTCCATTCCAAATGTGAGACTGGTATAATATCGGACGCTGTCTTTTGGAAAATCACTGCGGTGAAATTGTGATTTTGGCGGTGTCTACATGGGGGAAAAATAAACTGCGAATAGGCCCATGTCACTTCAAAATACGCAGACCGGGAAGTCAAATAATTGTTAAAGTTGGAAGCTTGCGAGCTTAGTTTCTGATTTATTTACTTACTCAATTTTTTTGTTTAAAATGCATGGGAGCTTGGCCGATGTAAAACGTACTCCAGGAAACAGAGACCCCGCTCATTACAGCTCCCTGCGGAGATATTCTGCTTACATTCGAGAAATGTCTGTACTCTTCTAGTAATAATCATACTGTACTCTTCGGTCGCCCACGTCTGTAAATTTTGACTTGTTTTATTTTATTGTCGGCCTACTTGTCACACAGACGCGTTTATTGTAAACACCTCACTTGGGCCCCACAGTGACACAAGTCAAGCGTCTAAGCAATCACAGAACCAGATTCACGCAATGGGGGCTGTCCTTTGCTTTAAAGGCAAATTGTTTTTTTCAACGACTGGCAAAAGCGTTGCGTCCGGTTTTATTCTGGATCGACCTTTTTAAGAGCAAATACAGACTGTAATGGTTATTCGAATCGACGTTTTTTCAAAAGCAAATACAAACTGATGTTTTTTTATTAAATTATAAATTTCATAGAGATAACAATAAATACATGTGACTTAAATGTTATTTTAGTTCATGCAAATTACGTGGAAGCAAACCTGACCTCGCTCACACTCGACGAGTACAGGAGTACAGAAACCCGTAATCTGACAGGGTTGGTGCGAATTACCAAGAGCTCCGGCATATGAAAGTTTGGTCGAATTTTCAGAGTCGCAAAAAAAAGGCATTTCCGGGCAGGGTTGAAATTTTCGAGGTCGCAAAATTACGGAAACTTGCCAAAAACGTAGGTGCCGAAATTTTAGAGTTTTTACGGTACTTCCTATTGTACTGGTAATCAGTTAGCTTATTACAATAAAAATTATTCTGACAGTTGCTTCAATATGAAAATTGTGATTCTAATTATTTTCTTGTCTATGAAAGATGATGTGACATTGTTTATTTCTTACAGGAAGTTGAAACCAACTTACAAGAGGTGATTTTTGACCATTTGCATACAACGGCCTACCAAGGCACTGCATTGGGTAGAACTATTCTAGGGCCAACAGAAAACATCAAGTAAGCACAATCATTTGCCTTTGTACAATAAAATATTAATGAAAACCACAGGAAGTCATTATGTTCGAAGTTTGCCCTCAAAATTCAATGGGAATGACCTAATAGTTATACAGGTAACAACTCAAGATTCTGGTGTGCATCTCAGACTAATCTTTCATTCAATAATAATTTTATTATATCGACCATCTTTGATTGTTGAAGAGTGAATCCCGCTTGCAATTTGGCTGCTTGATGACAAACTAAGTTAATAAAAAAGCTCAATCACACCAGAAGCTATGGAACTGTTTGATGGTGTTCGGCTTCTGGAAAATCAAATATCTTGCTAACACTATAGCTAATGTTTTACAATACACAATATTGATGACAATACAACTTTATGTAACAAAACACCAGACATGGCATTAAACTGTTCGCAGTTTGGAAGTAAATTTCAGCAAAAACAGAAAATGTTACTAATTTAAAATATACTCGTCTTCACATGTAATTTTTAAATGATGAAACTAAATGCCTGTGACAATAAATGATTTTTCGGTATCGCAGGTTAGGATTTATCACTATTATATTTTTAGGTTGGTGATTTGAATCCTTTTTTTATCGGTAATTTCAGGTCACTTGTACGAGATGATCTTTTGACCTATATCTCTACACACTATAAAGGACCCAGAATAGTGTTATCTGGCGCTGGAGGAATTGATCATAATGAACTTGTTGCATTAGCCAATAAACATCTTGGTAAGATTGGATCAGAATATGAGAATGAGATCCCAGTCCTGCCACCATGTAGATTCACAGGCAGCGAGGTGAGTATACTTTGGGAGTTATGTTTGTTTCATTCATACAATAATTTGATTTATCTTCTTGAATGTGTCCTGATAAATAGAATGAATAGATGGATGTCTTATTTTTTGTTTCAGATTCGTGTTCGTGATGATAGCATGCCATTAGCTCATATAGCTATTGCTGTTGAGAGTGTTGGATGGTCTCATCCTGATACAATCCCACTGATGATTGCAAACACAGTAAGTAACCATTCTCTTTGTACATGCATGTAACTTTGAATTGTTTACTACTGTGAAAGTTTTTTATGAAGTACTGTATGTCATGCAATTTACACCTGTAAACAAATAAATATTCTGATGACTAGGGTCATGTATTTAGGTTGCATTATATCCAAACTTGGTACATAAATCTCTCAAAGTTAATTTGTTGTCAAAATAAATATGGTTGACTCAAATGCACAAAAAGAATTGATACACACAATTCTGTTATTGCTTACAGTACATATTTCATACTGTAGAATCAAGACATACTTGGAGCAGCTTTGATAAAGCTTTCCACTTAAACATTATGGATATACGCATTAAGTTGTCCAAGCTAGACATTTACCTGAAACCTGAAACATGCACTTTGATAGCTAACGCCTTTCTTTTGTTTCATGTTTAGTTGATTGGTACCTGGGATCGCTCTCATGGAGGTGGTACGGTAAGTCATAGACTTCTTTTTCATTCAAAACTTAGCTGATAATAAATACTTTCCTGTACTTATGATGCACTCATGATGTCACTCTTTAATTTGGTATTTTCTCTTGATTTCAGAATGTTGCCAGTAAACTTGCATCAGTTTGTGGAGGTTCTAATCTCTGTCATTCCTTCCAATCATTCAATACATGTTACACAGACACTGGTTTGTGGTAAGTCTTGTAATTTGTATCATAGAAAATAACCAACCCTGATTTGTTTCTGACTGAATCGCAGCAGCTGAGGAATTCCAGTCAAAAACATCGTACACAAAACAGGCTCCTGTTTTTGCTTTATTAGAATCACATCTCTAGTAGAAGCACATTTAAAACAATAATCACAATTGCTGTATGCTGAATCATTAAAATATTACTTACTTTGACAATAGAAACACCTCTGTGATGTATGTATGTAAGTGCATACACTACTTATAGAGCAAATATGGTACTTATTTGACATTTAGTCCTTATTCTGAACACTCCAATTGACATTTTGCATTTGCTTTGATAGGAGCACATTTCCAATAGAAGGTCACATAAAATCAAATTTATAGTATGCTAGATCATCAAAATATGATTTATTCTGATCATAGTAGACACAAATTTGTCAAGTACAGTATATTGTTATATGTAGAATATATTCATAATTGGTAATAATTGACATTGTATTTTTTACAGGGGAATGTACTTTGTTACTGATAATATGAATATTGATGATATGCTGTTCTATGTACAAAATGAATGGATGAGACTCTGTACCAGTGTCACAGAGTCTGAAGTAACCAGAGCCAAGAATCTACTCAAAACTAACATGCTCCTGCAACTAGATGGTGAGATGAGTCTTTCTTTATTTCTAAGACCATAGCAGGGCACTAAAGAACTCTGGTTGTGTTTCCAAGGCAATTGCTGTCCTTGAGTTCAAGGTCTACTCATACTACTTTATACAAGATATTTGAAATTACCTGCACTGAACCTTTCATTGCAGTTTGGTATTGATAGAAGTTTAAATTATATTCACTAGGGTGAGGTGAACTGATAATGATGGATTGAAAGACGACTCCAATCATCATTCCCTGTAACTGTGTATTAATCCCTTTGCCTAATAATTGTTTATTTAATTCTCTATGTCCGTCAAAGTTTTGATTGGGGAAGTTTGTTAATTTAATTTGACAAAGGGCTTATTGCTATTATTAGGGTCCACACCAATCTGTGAGGATATTGGTAGACAGATGCTATGCTATGGTCGTCGTATGTCTCTCCCCGAATTAGATGCCCGCATTGAAGCAGTGACAGCTAAGACTGTGAGAGATGCATGTACTAGATACATATATGATAAATGTCCAGCTGTGGCTGGAGTAGGTAAGTATTGCTCTGTACTGCTAGGCCATAATCTATGCTCTGTGATAGGTTTGATTATAATGTACAGTAGTGAATCTGAGAATTTTTTTTCCTGCATTAAAATTGATCTTGAATTTTACTTTGGCGCAGGGTCTAGCTGTGTGAAAGTGACCGAATTCTTGCTTATTTCCATGTTTCACAATAAAAAATATTCTTGTACAATGTTAATCCTGTTCAACTATCAGTTATTTAGTAATTAATAGACTACAGGTTAACTAATTCATGTTGGCTTAAATTTGTTTTCACAAAAAATTAATTGGAAGTAATTTTGCATGAAAGAATAAATGAGTGAACTAAACTATTCTACATAATTGTGGAACGCAATTATATCAAATTGTCTGCTCAGAAAGAATGGTAGTCAAACATAACAGACCTGGATACTATGTGCATTTTTGACAGTATTTCCCATAAAATAAAACGAGTAACCAGCCTTTATTTCAAGCTTTCTAAAGTTGTTAACATCATGAGAATGTATTTAGAAAAACTATAATTTTTGTTTACCTGAAAACTAGTCTTGATATCCTTTCTATTTTTCCCTGGAAGGAAAATTTTCCAATAAGTAATCTTGTGTTTTTGTTTAGTACCACCATCTTATCCTGTAATGGCTGAAAACTAATTTCATTCCATCTGTCTTTTCTCCACCACAGGTCCTATTGAACAGTTGCCTGAATACAACAGAATTCGTGGTGGCATGTACTGGGTTCGACATTAATGATTGAATGGACGTTTAAGTATTGTTAGTTTCATTTCAGAGTGCCTGTGATTTATGTATATTCCAAAGTATTTCTCTCCTGTCATTGTAACAAAATTCACCACAAAACTGGACGACAAATGATTAAACAAACTTGTATCTATTGGATTTGTGGTCTTGTCAACTGCTACAGAAGAAAACCATGTCAAATATCCAAATTTCAATTTTGTAAAATGTTGCTCACTTTTGTGCGTCGCCAAAATAAACTGTTAACATATTACAATGTGTTTCATGTGTCATTTTTGTTTTGTTTTGTCATTTATAAAAATCATGCGAAATTTACTCGTTTTATCCATAATACTCTTAAGCATAAACCACTTTAATTTCAAGACATATTTTGCGTTAAGGACAACCATAACATTTTGAAGGACAGAGATTTGCAAATACAGTAAAGTCAGAAATAGAAATAGCAATTTCATTTAAATTCCTGCCAATCAAAGATATTTATAATTATATTCCCAAAGCGATATACTGTACATTACTATCAGTTTTCAGAATTTAATATTTTGAAGGAATTTGTGATAACAAATGTTTGATCTGTTAGAAGGGCTTTCACTTGGGTAAATATACATTGTATTAACAAAGTTAAATGTATTAATTTAAGTTGTATTATTGAATATATTTTGTTGGTAATGTATGAAATAGTCTGTGCCATACACCAAAGCCTTCCTTCTACTAAATTATATGACTATTCTTGACATTTGTTGCCAACTCATGGTTTTAAAATATTTAAATGCCAAAAATAAACTACCACTGGCTTTCCGTTTACTAAGATTCTTGAACTTGGTGTTCTCCTGAGAACTTCATCATCCCCAAATTATTCATAAAGCTAGCTAGTTGGTTTTTCACCTTACTCTTTTGACAGAATTTGTGAAGTAATTGTTTCCATGAAAACAAGCTCTGGTACTCTATCTTAAGGAAGTTTGAGTTGAATATGTCATGTTTGTTCCACTGGCATTGTGGGATCATACCGTCGGGGAAAAGCAATTGGGTCACCGAATGACTATTTTGATATTGCCATTTTTACAAGGTGGCAACTTTTATTTATCTCGCAAAATTATTGATATGAATCCTAACATTGCAAGTTATTTCAAAAAATTTACCAAATCAAGTTTCCAGGGTGATAATATGAGGTTATTACGATTACGAAGATACCTCAAAGTAAGCACGAAGACAGTACAGCGGCAGTATCGACCGACGCGCAGTGGAGGTCGATTCAACAGCGTACTGTCTGAGTGCATACTTTGAGGTATCTTCGTAAAAACCTTATTATTATACATTCTTTTCCTACCATGGATACATCATGGGAATGCCGAAATCTAAAAAGTTTAGAACAGAATCAGCCAACTTCTTTGTATGGAGTCTGGTTAAATTTTGGTGGCAGCCATGTTTGTTTTTATTATTAGAGGACGCTTGCGCGCCTAATAATTCCATATTTGGAATTCGCATTTCCTAATATGGTAGGATGAAAATACCCCGTAAAATACTGCAAAATTACGGCACGCTGTAACCTATGGCGTTACGGTGACAGATGTATAATAATAGTTTTTATTGTATGCAATTAAAAGTTCTTTCTATAATGCGTTGCATATATACAAGCACATGTGTGAACAGTGAACACGGCCAATTTCGTGCTCTTGAGATTTTCACGGGAAAACTACCTCAAATTCGTTATACTATATCATTATCCACTAAAGAATGAAGTGCGACGACTGTAATATAAAACGGGGAGTGCATTTGTGCCAAGGAGATTTGCAATTGTGTGAAAAATGCAAAAAGAAGCGTTTCCAGCACGATGGTCACTCGGCAATGACAGGCACGGTGGTGAATGCCACTGCAACAGATGATGGTAACAACAGTGAAGCCAATATACTAACAATTCTACAGGAAATACGTGGAATTAATGAAAAGTTGGAGAAAATGGGTGCATTGGAGGCAAAACTTGAAAAGGTAGAAACATCTATGCAATTTATTAACGCTTTGTTTGAAGAAAACAGAAAGAAATTAGAGGAGGTGCAGGCTGCTAACCAATTACTTGTGGAAGAGAACAGAGTCCTGAAATACAGAGTCTCGGATTTAGAATGTAATCATAACGAATTAGATCAGTATATAAGAAGAGAAAACCTTGTCATTAGTGGTGTGCCACAAACAGAAAGTGAAAATACAGATGCAATAGCTCTGAAAATCGCTCAGATCGCGGACAAAAACATCACCATGTCGGACATAGATGTCTCGCATCGTATCGGAAAACGAAAGCCGTCGGTTGGTCAGCGTTACAATCCCCCCTCTCAAATTATTGTCAGGTTCACAAGTAGAAGAGCTCGCGATGCTGTGTACAAGGCCCGCAAAAACCTGTCAACTGTTAAAACATCGAGTCTCGGTTACGAAGTTACAAATGATATATATATAAATGAGAACTTAACGCCTATTGGGAAAGCTTTATTTACTAAGGTAAACATCAAAAGGAAACAGTGTGGCTGGAAATTTCTATGGACACATTATGGCAAAATTTTAACAAAGAAAGACGAGAATTCACCAGTTGTCTACATTCCAAACGAAGACAGTCTTTGCAAAATATGTTAATGTGACTGTTTGCAGCGTGAAAAGCTGAATTATTCATGGATCCTGACGTAACAGACTCATTGCTATCCAGTAATTACAACTGTGAATCTTATTCAATCGAGCAATTTAACAACAGTGAGTCATTGTCAGTAAATTCCTTTTCTGCCTTACATTTGAATGTTAGATCCATTAGCATCCATTAGTGCACATTTTGACGACCTTTCAACTCTTTTACACCTTCTGAAAATGAAATTTTCAGTCATTGGTCTCAGTGAGACGTGGTTGCACAGTAATTCTGACACCTCAATTTATAATCTGCCATCTTACAATTTTATTTCAAATTGCCGCACATCTACTTCAGGAGGTGGTGTTGGTCTCTATATACACGAATCATTGCCTTATACTGTTATTGACTCAGTTATTCTAAGTCATTGTGAGTGTTTATTTGTTGAAACTACATTGGACAACAAACAAGTTATAATAGGTGTAATTTACCGTAAGCCCAATACCTCTGTGCAAGATTTCCTTGATAGTTTTGAGCATTGTCTTGAAACTTTTTGTGCCAATAAAAAATGTATTTTTCTTGGCGATGTCAACATTGATGTTGCTAGCAGCAATAATGCGCATGCTGCCTATGACACAGTTCTCAATGCCAATAATTTTCAACAAATTATACACTCTCCAACTAGAGTAACCGAATCAACATCTACAACAATAGATCACTGTCTTATGAATTTTTTTGATTATTTTATTGAAGCCGGTACCCTAGAGGCGGATCTTAGTGATCATTTTCCAATTTTTGCTGTTTTTAAACATTTACGTCATATATTTAACACAAATCCAACAAATAGTTACAAACATGACTTTTCTTTGTTTAATCCTGAATCATTCAAAGCGGATGTTGCAAAAACGTCATGGATACCAATTTATGAAATATCAGATCCAAATTTGGCCTACGACGCCTTTTACAAACTGTTTAACAACGTTGTCGCTAAACATGTCCCAAGGATTAAAACTCGTTTTTCGTCCAAATCACTCAAAAAGCCCTGGATTACTAAGGGACTGCTTGTCTCTATTAAAAATAAACACAAACTATTTTCTAAAACAAAACGACATTCTGTCAGCTCAACAGTACATAATCAGTATAAAATGTACCGTAATATTCTCTGTAAACTGTTGAAAGCTGCCAAAAAGTCGTATTTTCGTGACAGATTTTGCACCTCCGCTGGCAATAATAATAAAACATGGCAGGCCATTAATGAAATAATGAATGGAAACATGTGCAAAGCTGGAACCCCTCAAAAATTAAAATCAACCACCAAACCAGATGAATTTGTTACAAACAGTAAGGATATTGCACATTTGTTCAATTCTTACTTTGTTAACATTGGCCCAAAGCTTGTTTCGGAGATTACCTGTAACACCAATTTTAATGACTACCTTGGCAACAGACAATCAGAGTCATTTTTCTTTCGCCCTGTCTGTGCACACGATGTCTTAAATGAAATTGACAAATTTGACATTCGTAAATCCGTTGGTTATGACGGTATTCACCCAAAACTTGTGAAAGTGGCTGCTGAATATATTGCCGAACCAATCGCCTATATTATAAATTGTTCCTTGTCGAAAGGTGTATTCCCTGACAAACTGAAAAAAGCACGGGTGACTCCCATTTTCAAGAAAGGGTGTGCTTATGAAGTTGGAAACTACAGGCCGATTTCCGTTTTACCTGTCTTCAGCAAACTATTCGAATCATTCGCCAATAAACAGTTGTGTGCCTTTATGGACAAATTTAAAATTCTTTCAGAAAATCAGTACGGGTTCCGAAAGCAATATAGCACTAAACTCGCCTTAGCTGATCTCACAGCTGAAATCTCAAAAAGAATAGATGAAGGTTTTGTCACACTTGGTGCTTTTATAGATTTGAGAAAAGCTTTCGATACCATTGATCACAGTATTTTGCTAGCTAAACTACAACAATATGGGATTAGAGGGTCAACTTTGAACTGGTTTAAAACTTTTTTGGACGGTCGGCAACAATATGTCAGTACTAAAAACAATGATTCTGACTGTGAAACTATTTCCACAGGGGTACCACAAGGGTCAATCCTAGGCCCTCTTCTTTTTTTAGTTTATATTAATGACATTTCTCGATCATCCCCCCTTTTTTCATTCAGACTATTTGCTGATGACACCAGTCTATTTTATTCCGTAAAAGACCGTTCTGTAAACCTTCACACACTTAATATTGAATTAAATAAAGTTGCTACCTGGTGTAAATCAAATAAATTAACTATAAACATTGACAAAACAAATTTCATGATTTTTCAGACAGCTCAAAGAAAAACAACTATTGAGGGCGTATTATCAATTGATGATTTGTCATTAAGAATGGTGTCGTCAGCTCTTTATTTAGGTGTCACGCTTGACTCAACACTTTGTTGGAGACCCCATATCGATAACATTGTTAAAAAAATCAGTAAAACAATTGGGATAATCTCATACTTGAGGCATTATTTACCAAAATCCATTATGATATTACTTTACAACTCGTTGATTTTCCCACACATTGCTTATTGTATAGAAATATGAGGACACACTTTTAGCACATATATTGATCCAATTTTTAAATTACAAAAAAAGTTTGTCAGATTAATTTCTTTCTCTCATTTTCGAGCAAGTACCACACCACTTTTCCTGCAACTTGGCATTCTTGATGTGTATAAATTATGTAAGTACAATACATGTTTATTTGCATACGATTTGAAAAATGGCCGCCATGCACACTCTCTGGATCATTACGCCTTATCAATATCACATCCATACCATACACGATCAGTAACCTCTGAGAAACTTGCCACACCACAAATTAATTTAAGTTCAACTAAGAAAAGTCTGACATTTTCTCTTGTAAAACATTGGAATGAGCTCCCAACTTCGTTAAAAATATTAACTTTACGAAACTCGTTCAAAACGGCATTAAAAAAAATATCTTTTAACTAATGTATAAATACTTGCATTATTGTAGTATATGTATTAGTATTGTCTATTTTTGTTTTCTTCATTATTATTGATTATGAGAGTTTGTAGTCTCTTTACTTACTTAATTATGTATTTATTTATTTATTTTTAACTTAACAAAAGAATTTTTTTTGTGTATCACTATTCACAACAACGTATATTTTAACAGTTGAGTATGGTTTTGGGGCCAGGGACTAGATTAGTTCTGCTAGAACTACCTCTCTGGTCCCCACCAGGAATAATATATATATTATTATTATTCATTCAGATAAAGTTCCCTGTACAATTGTCTCTTTTTTCTGGTGGAATAAATCTATTCTATTCTATTCTATTCTATGTGCAGTAACATGCACAGTTGGGCAAACATTTATTTCATTCAACCTATTGTTTACTCAGTTTTTGAATAATTGAAAGATTCAGTATCAGCTTCTTTGTTCTGTAATAATTCAATGCATACTATGTATATGAAGCACTAATTAAGTTTTCTGCATATTTGCCTGTTCAGTTTACTGGTTCAAGTTGTGCAAAGGCCCACATTGAGTGAAGAGATTTTTGTGGCCCAGAACAAAAAATGATAAACAAAAATCCATTTAATGACTATTTCAGAATAAAAATAAAAAAGCTGTCCATGCGTGTTGATTTTAGAAAACAATTTACCAGTAAGAGTTTTCCCCCTTGACCTTATCAGGCCTAGTAAATTTCTGTTAACTAAGGCTTCAGATCACAAATATCCATATTAAAATGTTGTGAATAGATATTGAAACAGTTTATCAAGCATATCCACTGAAACCAGAATGATCTACGTTAGTATGAATTATCTACCATGTACTTATTGCAACTTAGTTTATTATAATCTATCTAAAACTATATTCACACTGGCTCTGTTGAGCGCACTGAATATTGTATGCAGTTGATTTAATGCAGCCATCTACCAATATAGCATAGGCATCCCAATTGTGTGGGCAATAATACCGCGATGTTGGGGCTATAACGATATTCTCAAAAATTAAATAAATGTCATTATGAACAAGAGAATAAATGATCACCATCATCTAAAACATGACAGACAGTGAGTTCCAATTAATACATGTGTAATAAAATGTCTTTCTTTATTCACCTCCTTTGGTAAACATCAGTTTGGATCAACATCAAAACATTTGTATTCCGATGTAGGGTGCCCTCATTGAATATGAAAACCTTGTAACTACAGTAGTACTGGTTCAAGACTGAATTGAGGTTTTTTCAGCCAAACAATTGTTTGTGAAACTTATTTTCAGCATTATTTTGTATAAAAAAAATCCAATCTCGCTTCACATGCTATAATAAATGCAGTCTCAATCTAATCTTGACTTCTGACTGTGAGGGCGTCATACTAATTTCGTCCGTGACATAGGTGTGGGTAAAGGTGTTTGATTGTTTGGTATAAGATTGTTTTATGAATTCAATTATGTTTGTTTTATACTAATACTGCCTCTCCCCGTTGTAACTATAAATTGCCGGCGATCTAGTCATGGTATGTTTGTTAAAAAATATAATCCTTAAATGGTGACATTTGTTGAACCGTAGACAGATGGTCTAAACTTAGAGCTCAGACAACTTGAATCAAACCTTATCTAAGGTTAGAGGTACTGGTGTGTAATTTAGGTTACTGATCCACGATTTTATAATTTATGTTGTTTTAAACCTCCAAGATGATAAACATTTATATCATAGTTATCACACTTATACCACCATTATCTTTGTCAAATTTGTAATTTAGTTAACTATGGTTAAACACACATGTAGCGTCGAGTCGCCATGGTGATAAGCAAACTAGAAAAACTCAATCGGACTCAGTCAAAAAGCAATGTAAAGTGCAAAGAGCAATGGATGTTGGTGTATTGATTCCCGAAACTGTAAAAAAGGAACCTCTTGACCATTGGAAATGTTAAAAATGGATCCTATTTGCCCATTTTATAACATAATCCACCCGTTGGTAAGTTTCTACTAGTAATCACCCAGTAATCACTCTGTGAAGAATTACGCAATCTGGTCGGATGAGTAAGTAATCAATTCATTTGATAGGCTATGTGAGACAATACATCTTAATATAAGATATTATCAATTTGTCAAACAGTTCAATAAATTAAAAAAATACTGTTTTTGCTTTGCCAACCTTGGATGCAACACATCATGTCATGTGGGTTTTATAATAAACTATCTGGATGAGCATATTTTTAAAAAATATTAAAAATTCACAAATATATACCGATATATGTGGAGTTAGTTAGTTGCCGTGTCTATTATTTGTCTGTTTTGAAAGGGTAAGTGATTTTATATTATTTATTTTTAGCACTTTCTTATCTTGCGCAATCAGCGCTATTCAAGTTTATACCCAGGGCCACTTCTATTTTTAGCATCAAGTAGTAAGTTTATAAATGGTTGTCAGTGGGCGCGGTATATTCAGTCTTGGTCCGATCACTTGGGCGAAAAGTTCAGTACTAATCCCGACGCTACTACGATAACAGACTATTTGAAAATTTATGTGTTCGTGTTTTCGTCGAACAAGGTGAGTTTATTGGTGGCCTCGATTTTTTTTTATTTCTTACTAGTATTACTGCGAGTTTTAACGCAGTCGTTAAAGTATACATTCAGCGCTTTTTCTTCGAGGCGGAAGTGAAATACACGCTTGAGCAGACAATCTCATAATATACGGGAGTTATTTTTAGAACAGTGACGTTTCCAACATTTAGCCAATCAATTCGCTTGTAAACCGTAATTTACATACCGGGGAAAATAGATTCCCCACAATGCATTTTGAATGACGTCATGAACGGGGGTCTTGTTATTGAACAATTCCAACGACCCCTCTAAGGCTGGATTGAGGTGTGGTTTCAAACGGAATTTTTTTAGCTGAATTGAAGGATTTGGATCAGTTTATTACAATCGGACTACACTGATTTTACAGGTAATGTCGATACTCATTTTGTGTTATAGTTTCGGGGGAATGTTTGTGAAGTATTTAGCTTCTTTACGAAGTTGTTTCAGACTACTCAGTCTTGTTATCACAAACTTTTCCTTTATAAATCGTCGTTGACCGGTTCTTTGGCCGGAGCGTTGATATTGAAATGGTTCCTGTTTCCGTGTTTGTGATTTAATCGCCGCTAAACGCACGTAATTTCTAGAACCGATTGAAGACACGGTCTGTATGCCGCAAGCGCTGACGATTTGATCTTTCGGGAAGCCTAGAAGTTTCCCCTGATGACAGTCAATGAACGTGTACCATATAATGTCGGCCATTTTGTCTGCAGGAGGTAACCAGGACATCGAATCTGGCATTCGAGTTGCCACTACATATCGTCTCCTTCATGCAGCTAAAATAATATCAAACATGATGTCTTTCATAGAATGCCTCTCGGTATTTGTTGGCCAACAGCTTGCCCCTATAAACAAAGCATTAAATTGTGAACATTGTATGACAATGCATCATCGTCGGCATGTTGTTATTGGTCACGCCATTACGATTGGTGATCCGCCGTAGCTTTTGAATGGCCATATATATCTGAGAATGCCAGCTTTTGTCAAGAAACATATAATTACTACTCCAGGAACGTGTCACCGCCAGCTTACGTTTTCCACGCATATTCCCATCTCCTTGTGTACTAGATTTCTCGGGTAGCGTATAAGAAAAAAAAGGAAGTATGAAAAAACTAGAGCAATATAGGACTCCACCCAGTTTGACCTAGAGACGGATCATTTCGCTCAATGTACACTTCTGTATTCGAGTGTCATTTGTAACAACGTATCGCTTTATATGATTTCATACGCATATGTTTGTGTTTCACTATAATCATATTTTTTGCATGTACATTCAATTGTTTTGTTCTCAATTTCGAATCACTTCAATCCTCTTCTATCATGTTCTTACAGAAATCATGTTAATCATGTATAAACTATCTTATTGAAATTATTTTGCATGGGAGAAGAAAGTATTGGTGATTTAGACCCACTTCTGGTTGTTAGTGTTTAAGACTATATTGTGTATGGGTGTGTCCCGTTTAACAGAGTTAATTGCAACTAACAGCTTTTGTTTATTGTTCAGTGGGTGGACTTAGTTTCCTTGTGTCTGCTTTTGAGTAGACGTCAGTCTACAAACTGCAGTAGTTGCTGTCGTGCTGAAAATTGAGAATGAGGTAGTTCAGTTGTTTTTTTGTCAAAACCCCTCTCATCTCCACCAAATATTAACAATGACAATATATGTTGACTGTTCTTTTTTTTCTTGCAGAGATTTGAGCTGGGAGATGGCAGCTATACGAAAAAAATTGGTGATTGTAGGAGATGGAGCTTGTGGTAAAACGTGTTTATTAATTGTATTTAGCAAAGACCAGTTTCCAGAAGTTTATGTACCAACAGTATTTGAGAACTATGTTGCAGACATAGAAGTTGATGGAAAACAGGTAAGTTGGGAGTGGTGTTTATCTATCGATGTATAGTCTTGTGTTATGGTGTGTGTTTTTGCTTGTCACTCTAGTGATTTCAAATAAGATGGAAGTTGAGAAACTTGTTCTTTTGTTCTCCATATGCATGAACCATAAAATAGATTTTACTATTAATGTAGATTTTATCTTCATGTTTGGACCTAGTTACACTTGTGTGAATCGTTGACAGTATTGTTATTCATGAACTTGTTAGCAAGTGTAGTTTCACATTCAAGTCCATCCAATCTTCTGTTAATGTTGCTCATTGTCATTGTATGTCTATTAATAGCTTTGGTATCTGTTAAAATGACTTAAGTTGGTCATTGTTTTCCTGAAAATTGAGTGGGTGACCTGCATTTTGGTGCTAGAACTTGCTGCCTGGGGGGTCTCTCACATAAAGTTCTTGTGAGTCACCCTGTTGTTAAGGGTTAGATGTAGCTCACTAACACCCAACAAGTGTACTGTATCATGTTTTTCCCTGTGTACCTGCTAATAATAGTGTTTTGGTTTTCAAGATTGAAACCCATAATGACATTAGGGGGAAATAAATTAGTTTTCATCTGTAACACAACGCCTACATCTTTTCATCCATCCATGGCGACTTTCAGCAGAAGATGCATTAAAGTTGAAGACTGTCATGTGAACTGGTGTTTCAAAATAAAACTAAAATAAACCACATTGTCCACACATCATTTGCAATTAGTCTTATTTATTGTAATAATATAACAAATGTATTTTTAGGGCTTGTCTTATTAGTTCATTTTTTGCATCTTCAATCTTGCTATTAAGAGGCATTCATCTATAAGCTATGTGTAGTTCTGTTGAAATAACTTTTCATAGGCCAGTATTCACAATCACGATAAGAACATATGTGGTTTAATTCAATTAGACATTATCAACTAATTGGTGACAATTATTGTATACCGATACTCTTAAATATGATTTTTGTATTTACTATGTTAGCTTGTAGCTCTTTTGAAAATACTTACCCCTATTTGTACTATGTTGCAGGTTGAATTAGCTCTTTGGGATACAGCGGGGCAGGAAGATTATGACAGACTTAGGCCTCTTTCATATCCAGACACAGATGTAATATTGATGTGTTTCTCAATCGACAGTCCAGATAGTTTAGAAAATATTCCAGAAAAATGGACGCCAGAAGTAAGTCAATTGTTCTCATGATTATATATCTTGTACTTTATAGTCTGTCAGTAATTGATATTAATACCATGTGATCTGAATTACGAACAGTTGGTTTTTATCTTAACCTGATTTGTTCATTTTACTTCCTTGTTTTACAATAGGGTTACCTGTCATAACCCACATTTGTGTAAATTGTAAAACCTGTCTAAATGGAACACCATTTTTCAGTCTCTTCCTCGTATACACAAGTTTTTGTTTTGTTCATGAATGTTTTTTCAATAAGCTGTTATGATTGTTGCTATTTGTGGATATGTCGCTGTGTTATGCTATGTTATCACTGTGCATATTATTTCTTTCCAGGTCAAACATTTTTGTCCTAATGTACCTATTATTCTAGTTGGTAATAAGAAAGACTTAAGAAATGATGAAAGCACAAGGAGAGAACTTGCAAAGATGAAGCAAGAACCAGTCAAAACAGAAGAAGGCCGTGGCATGGCAGACAAAATAGGTGCCTTCGGTTATTTGGAGTGCTCCGCTAAAACCAAAGAAGGCGTCAGAGAAGTATTTGAAATGGCCACTAGAGCCGCACTACAAGTAAAAAAGAAGCGCAAAGGCAAATGTTTGATATTATAAATCTCGTTGTTTAGTTAAAAATAGTGTCTCACTCGAGTTTGGCACCTAAACATGTACTATAGAGAACACTTGCTGTCTAGCTAGCACATGTATAATTGAGATGTCGCTCTAGCTGTCAGTTTATTCTTATGTAAAAAATAAATAAATCCAATTTGTGTGTACATGTTGATCCCAGCGACTCAGAAAGTAACAGAAAAAATTCTAAACTCATAGTTGCTGTCGACATAGGAAGTAAAGTAAGCAAATAACACCGAATAAACGACAAGGTAAAGACTATGTCTAATTATAGTAAACACGTACTGCGTGCGACACCTACGTGTTTACTATAATTAGACATAGTCTTTACCTTGCCGTTTATTCGGTGTTATTTGCTTACTCAAAATAACAGGCTGTCTTGTGTTCAGTACATCACTTTGATTCACAGCTGTTGGGTTAAACAATGCAAATGCTGATAGAGCATTGTCAAAATACTTCCACCAAAAAAAAGGGACATTATTTTATTTTTTACTTCAATGTTTCTGCTTGTTTTACTATTTGGATTTAGCTTTTAGTTGTAACTGAAATAAAATGTGATCCACTGTCCTACAATATAGCAAGCAAAACATATAACTAATTATACTCGGAGACAATAACATTTATCAGGATGAGTGCATTTATGGCAGTTTTGTTGTTGCCATTTTAGTTGTATACAACAGTGTATCGTTAGTGATGTATCTTTGCTGTTTCGATGGACACTGACAGTTGGATTTCAGTGTATGTTGGTAACTAAATAGTGTCAGAAATTAGTCATTAGTCAGTAAATAATGTGCCTAGTTAGACTGTGGTTTTTCAGGCTTGTCACAAGAAACTTAAGTTATTAATTCTGTATTTTCAAATCTTTGTTCTCATTATGGAGAACATAGCGTTAAAAAAAATACTGGAATTCTTCTGAAGATATGGAATTCCTAATGTATAAAAACAAAAGAACTGCCCATTAACATGAATTGTGAAAAACTATACAAGAAAAAAAAATAAGAAATTTTGTTTATTAGTGTATTGAGTTTTAGTGCTTTTGTACTTTTGTTGACCAATGGAAAACCTAATATTATGATTATGTATGATAGCGAGGATTTTTTTCCTGGTTGCTTTTCTCCCCTTTCCCCATCTTTCTTTCTTCCATCCCCTCTTCAAAATGCTTTTTTTTTTTAAAAAAACTGTTCAATGCTGTAATCAAGATAGTTTCCATCAATGTACAAGTTTCGTCTTGCAACTCCCAGAATTATTGCTCTTCATATCTTGTAGATTGGTCACCAACATCTTGCTTTTTTTTCAAAATAAAAACGAAGAAAATGATCTTTTAACAGAACTGTACAAATATGCGTACTGTGTCAATTTGTTCACCTTGTGTAATCTCATGGTAAGATGCAGGTGTAGCATGTGGTGTATTGTTTTTCAAATTGCTAGTAAAACATTTTTGCTTTCGATTATTAAATATATCCGTAATCGGCAATATTCCGTTGTTGAACAGGGAGATGGTGGTTTTCAAGACCCATGATGTATACTTTCACACTTGTTCCATTTTGGGCTATAAATTTTCTTTTAGCTTTTCTTTTCTTGTATATATTTTCAGCTATGCTTGGTCATCTCTCTTGCCAAACAAGTGAACAGTATTCAGAATTATCAATTTCCTATAAATATTACCTAGTTTGTTTCTTGTACGGCCTACTCATCTTTTTGAATTGTCATGTAGCACTCCACCTCGTGCTTCTCTACCAATCAGAATGCTCAGTTGCAGAACTTTAGTCTTTAAATGTCTGTCTGGTTTGGTTAAGTCAAATTTTTGTTCTCATAAATTCTGGGAATTTTACACAATCGCACGTCAAAGATGGAACATGGTTTTAATGTGCTACAAAGAAACCACAGTGCGAAGCTACATGCAAGATTGTCATTTGATTGGCTTACCCAGTCCTAACTACCTTGTTTGTAAACTGTTTTTTTTTTCAACCTTTCAAATGACTTAACTATAACCTAAGCTCACACAACTCTGAATGTCACTCTGCTCATTGAGATACCTGGAATTCTGTCATTCACCTTTGGCCTACTGGTATTTCATTTATGAGAATATATATATATTCATAGATGGTTTGAGGCAGAGGGTTTTGAAGTTAGATAAAATCCTTCCAATGATTCAGGGATATAGCCCCCCCTCCCCCTAAAGTGTCTCTGGATCAGACTTTATATCTCCAATGAGTCTTCATAATTTGACCACTGTCTTGTCAAATTTTGAACATGACACCCTAGTTTAGTCCTCTATTGTGAGCACTTGAAGCAGAATTTAAAACTGCAGCCAATGACAGCCCGACAACAAAAATCATCTTAATGTAGTATTCCTACAGGTATGAGCTGCAAAATTTCCCCTTATAAGCATTACAAAGTCCTTGGATAGTTCACAAAAAATATCCAACAGAATCCTGAAATCAAGCCACTCCTCATTCAGGGCTCAAATATTTCATATACCTGGGTATTTGGTGTCATACCAACTGATTTTATCATTTTTTATGGTGATCACAATCTGTTGGAGATGTTCTACTTATAATTCAAGGTGGGAATGCTACTTCAGTGTACTGGACATTGAAAACAAGAACTGACTGTAAAATATATGTTGAAACATATCAACTGACTGATTACACTCTCTCATAACAAACTTGGCCACTTCCCTGAAAAAAAAAACAAGACAAAGTGTGGTCTATAAACCAAATTTATTTGTACCCATAAACTTATAGTCAAGATTGAATAAATATTTATTTACTTGTATTTTGCAAGATATAAAGACAGTGACTTCAGATATGCATATTAGATTCATTTACATACAAGAAATGAGTTCTACCAACAAAATAAGTTACAATATAGGTTTCTATTGGTGAAAAGAAATCAAGTAACTATCTGGTAATCTGTTCACACCAATTTAAAAATCGGTTTAATCTTGAAAAATTACTTATCAGATTTGTTATGTTTGTCACTCAAAAATATTGGCATTAACAATCATAATAGATATATACAGGTTTGTATCAATACTTCTCCACTATTTGAAAAATTGTACTTCCATGGAAAGAAAAAAAATGCACTGGATATCCAAAGATTAGTGAGGCAACTGTGACATAAACTACCAGAATTAACAAATGCTTATTTTGCTACCCGCTCCCTACAATGGGTGTGAAGTGGGTTGCATGCATGGGCTGTAGTGACAACAGTACACGATTCTGTACCTACAAGCTGTTACAACTTCTATAAACGGGCAATCACTGAACATGTCGTTCAGTGCAGGCACCCAGGTTAAATGTGACTGGCAGGTATGATAACAATATTTAGGCAGCTGGGTTTACATTCACAGAATACAACACTGGTTGGCATGAGAGTTGTCAGTATACCTCCGCCCCCAAAGCGAATAGTAGGATTTCTTGCAATTCTCAGTAAAACCACTTGCTTGAAAGTGGATTCTATCACCAGCTGGGTTAACTCACTGAGTGCTAAGAGAGGAGCTGTGGTAAGTGATATACAGTTGTACCTAAACTGGCCCAGTTGTGGTAATTTTATATGATAATTTAGAACAAGTTTTTTTTTCATTTTTTTTTTTATATTTTTTGTGCCAGATGACAGTTACGGACATTGAGTGCCACTGTTGTCTCTCCTGACACATAGTGCTTTTTGCCACAGAAGTCATATTCATGTTTGGGACTACATGACAGGGCTGTGTGGCCATCTGTCTGTCAAATGGCAATTAGTAATGCGCTATCCTGGCGTTAACCAGGCCCGGTCAATCACAAGCACCTGCGGACCTTAACCAAGAATCCCCCAAAGTCGTATTCGTTAGTGAATGAATCTCAGCCAGTGGAATTGGCCTTCCCATTGAGTCTGTGGCACACTCACCCAGGGTAGGGGTCGGCCCTTTGATGTTCAGCCTTAGGTAGGATTTGAACTTGGGTCTACCGATCATGAGTCTGATGCGACAACCACTATGCTACCAGTGACCGGTGAACAAGTTTGTTCTGCCACGCCCTCTATATTTGTCACTACGTTTCTGTGGTAATAAATATGCTAATGAGTTGCATGACTTATGAGCTGACAACCAATAAGAAAGGCAGCTTTTGGTCCGTTTTGTTCTACGCAACTAAACCGCACAGCACAGGTGGCCTGACGTTTAGAATCTTTTGCGCAAGCGCACGCCTACTTTCCTCGTTTTGTAGTGTTCCACTCCCAGGTTCATCACAGCATATCATGAATAAGTAATAGCAATAGATATGCTGCAGAATCGACCAATCATATTTTGTGTTGGACCACAATTTAGGTAAAAAAATATGAAATTACCACGGTTGGGTTAGTCTAAGTTATACCCTCTCTCCCCTTCTTCTGGACTGATAATTCTGGCGTACACTGAACAATCTCTACCATCAGTCTTCAGAAAAGTGCACCCACAATTTTTACTTTAAGTTCCTTATATTGCATATACATTTACATGAAATCTTATAAATAGTGTTGACAACACACATTATAGCGATATAATACCATTAAAGTTATTGTTCCACAAAAAAAGCATGCAATATTACATCAAGCAGTGTGGTGTTTTCAGGTGTTGTATACGATCCCAGAGTGCAAACAGTGCATATGTTAGAAGAACATACAGTCTTGACTCAAAAAAACGATTAATTAATTAATTAATAAAATATGTTATTCTTATAAACATTAATTGTATTTATATATTTCATTCGTTCGGCTCTAAATGGAATTAATGACAATGCTAGAATTCATTCTAAATAAATTAAAACTTAATTTAAACTACAAATTCAATAAATAAATATTGGCTTCAGCCTTAACACTACTCCCAATTATTTTGACTCCATGTGATATGTACAAGCGGCAGTTATATTCCTAACTTGCAAAACCCTGCAGGCAGAGGAGTTGTAATAGTGCAGCTACACAGTGCTGTGATATCCTGCCTATTTAATCACAACATACTTTAAAACACCGATTTCTTTCACCAAACTTTTCTAACTAGTCACCCGATGTACCAAATTAAAACTTTCTCTCACACAGACCATTGTGCACTGTGAAATATTGCTTCTGTATTAGATGAACCAAATGCCCATGAAGGGTACACATACTTTTAGTGCTACTAGCACTTGAATACAGGAAATAAATGAAAGCTTTACTGGATTTAGTATTTCTACTGGAAGTCTAATTGTAATCAAGGAAGCTTAACATTGCTTTGAGTTCATGTTTATTTTGTAAGCTTGACTATATGGGTCATGAGTCACTGGTTTCGACACTAACTTTGATGTTGAGGTCTTTAATAAATGATCATTCACCAACATGGAAAATGAGCTGGGTTTAGACCACTGTGTTAAAACAATCCTGTTGATAATTTACATATTATTGCAAACAAGAAAGATTCTTAACCCTTTGACTGCCATAATTTGTCTTGACTAAATTTTGCTGCAACATTTTTTATATATATTTTACTACAATGTTGATTTGAATAAATTGTACATAATTTCTAAACAGCTACAGATTAAATATACAAGTCCGGCGCTCAATGGGTGAAATAGATAAATATACTGATATATATATATAACATGTAATTATCTGGTCTGGTGGTCAGATTACTGCAAGGCAGAGGTACAAGATCTTCTGGATATTCCCGCAGATGGACTGAGAGAGAAAGACTTGTCTATCACCTGATTACATTATGTCACAGTTGTCGTAATTTCACATTGTTGAGTTGTGTATGGCAGTGGATGGTATTGCTAGTAGATCGTAGTAGTGGTGCAGAACCTCCTTCAGTGCCTTGCACACCTGGGATGACGTACACGTCGTGCAGTCAACGAGGTACGGATATAACCCGATTACTTGTTTCCAAGTATCACTGTCAACTGCAAAACGAAAACAATCATGAATAATTACCATGAAGGGGATTTTCTACTGATGAATTTAGTTTATTTAGACTGCCATGTTTTTATAGACGCCGTCATATCACAGGATTTGTTTATGTATTCCTAGTTTGTTTCACTTAGTTGTGTCTGCCTGCACCGTGTGTTGTTTACTTTCTAGTCAACTATCTCATACTATTAATGATCGCAATACATAAATAACAGCTACCTACAATTGAGCAGTGTTACGCTGTGTTTTCATATGACAACTAGGTGGCGCTATACTCTAACTTGGCACCAAGTGAGAAATCACACAAAAATAGTAGACACAATGTTTATCAAATTATGATTGTATGCCACTAGTTAAAAAATAATATCTTCACTCCATTTATTGTCCAAGAGCTGCTTGTTGTCTGTCTCTCAACTTTAATCATGACAATCATGGTCCAGAGTCTGACTGTTTATATTAGAATAACCATTAACAACTGCTATATTGATGTCATCAAATTATACTTGTTAGAGTCTTCATTCAAACAGTATAGCGCCATCTAGTGTTCATTCTACTCCCCAGACTTTATTCAGTTATTTGAACAGTTCAAAACTTACCATTGCCAGGTTTGGCTTTCTTCAGTGAATCAAGCAACGTTCCAACAGCCTTCAGTACAAACGCCATCTCTGACATACGAGGCCTACAAGACAATACGAGAGAATAACATAATGATACCCTGTGATCAAGGGCAATGAGACCATGTAACACAAATCCATTCACCTATCTAGTGTTCAGGTAATTTTTCATGCATATTTAATGAGCTATTTTGCATACATTCAACTGATTTTTCAATTCACACAAATCAATTTACAAAACAAAGTGTGCTTGAAAGTCACACTGGCTTCAGATTCATTAGATGACACATCTAGCTTGTTTGTTTTCCTTCTACAAATACCAATCATAACTAATTACAAATCAATTAATTAGTCCCTGTTCGGACGTAGTCCGAAAACGGGGACTTATGTTTTGCCCTGTGTGTGTCCGTGCGTGCGTGCGTGCGTGCATGCGTGCGTGATCACCTGTATCTCGAACATGCATGGACCGATTAAGTTCAAACTTCACTCATACATCACACATTATGTGGGAAATATGCACATGCATTTTTTTCATGATCCGATTCACAATAGTCGAACAGCGGCCATTTTAAGGCCGAAAATGCATCAAAATCGCACATTTTCACCATTCCGGACCCGGATCTCAGTTATGCATGAACAGATTTTGTTCAAATTCGGTACATACATTAAACATAATAGGACCTTGATGCAGGTCATTTTTTTTTAATCGGGTTTGAAATGGCCGACTGGCGGCCATTTTGTTTTAAAGAATTCAGTTCTGGATCCGTATCTGAGACATGCTTGGATTGATCGAGTTCAAACTTCACACACACAAGGTACATCATGTCACAAATATGTATGTGCATTTGTTTCATGATTTCATTAACGATAACCAAATGGAGCGCTTTAAGGCCGAAAATGCATTGAAATCGCACATTTTCACCATTCCGGACCCGGATCTCAGTTATGCATGGACGGATTTCGTTCAAATTTGGTACATACATTAAACATAATAGGACCTTGATGCACGTCTTTTTTTTTCGGATCAAGTTCGAAATGGCCGACTGGCGGCCATTTTGTTAAAAAATTACGTTCTGGATCCGTATCCAAGACATGTCTGGATTGATCAAGTTCAAACTTCACACACACACGGTACATCATGTCACAAATAGATATGTGCATTTGTTTCATGATCCGCTTAACAATAGCTGAATGATGGCCATTTTAAGACCGAAAATGCATCAAAATCACGTATTTTCACAATTCCGGAACCGGATCTCAGTCATGCATGGATGGATTTTGTTCAGATTTAGTACAATGTGTTGTACATATGCAGGTGAATTTTGGTCATGATCTGCTTTGAATGTATATGTCACTCAAATATGAACGAACGGGGACGTGTCATTGACAATGACTTGTTAACTATTGTTTTACATACCTAGGGAGAGGGCACTTGCCACTGAGCTTCTCATCTTCAACATATTTCTTGAGAACTTCCTGGCACCTTGTCAACAATGCCGACAATGCCATTTTGGTTATACTGCCCTCATTTGTAATAACGCTTTTAGTGATGTAAGAGAACTGCAACAATGTCTCAAAACAAGCTTTGGCAAATTCCTCTCTCAACTGTCGACTAGAGTCTGTGTCTGTGAAATAGAAGAAAAGGATTTCTTTCATTGGTAGATAAATGAGGAAAATAAAAGTCATTGATGAATGTGTAAGTTTATTCACCAAGTACTGATCACAGGTGGTAACTATTGGCAGGTGACTTTTATATTAAGGAGTTCAATAACACAGGTTGATCTGATTACAAACAACATTAGAGATTCCATGTATACTAGTACCTAGTAGAATTTATTGATGAATGTGTAAGTTTATTCACCAAGTACTGATCACAGGTGGTAACTATTGGCAGGTGCCCTTTTATATTGAGGTGTTAAATAACACAGGTTGATCTGATTACAAACAACATTAGAGATTCCATGTATACTAGTACCTAGTAGAATTTATTGATGAATGTGTAAGTTTATTCACCAAGTACTGATCACAGGTGGTAACTATTGGCAGGTGCCCTTTTATATTAAGGAGTTCAATAACACAGGTTGATCTGATTCCATGTATACTAGTAATTGAATTTGAGGTTAACCGTTGACCAGCAATGACAACTTTTCTCCCCTTTCACAAAATAAAACTTTGTGCAACAACTGCAGTCAATAGCAAATTATCTCCATTTGGTTCAAACTTATCCAAAATATTGGATAGAAAACCACATAAAAACAGGCAAAATGTTGCATTTGAAGTGAAAAATTATGGCATTCAAAGGGGTAATAATTGAGAGCAGAATTCTCCACTTTACTGGTTTATTTATTGAGATATAATGCGAAACAAAAGATTTGTTTTGGGTATGCTTTCTGCCAAAATATTGTCAAAATGAAAACAACATGACGCTCATCACCCCATGTTTTTCAACATTTTAAGAAAAAATACAATTTTGTTTTAGCCTAAGTACTGGTCTTATTACCTGTAAATGATGTAGTTTTACTTGAGTGTATGGATCCTCTGTTTAGCATTGATAGTATCATTGCCATAAATGGTTTAGGTATGTAACTAGGATACGGCAACACCTCATCACGTAATAACTGTACTACTTGAATATCAATTGATTCATGCTCTTGGAATTCATCTATTGAGAGGTTTGGCGGAGTGCAGCTGAAGAATAAAAAAATCACAGAGAGTGAGTATTAAAGTATTGTTATGAACACAGCTGTGTGATGCTTCACTGGATAATGTAACCTATATGGACCTGAATGTCCCTAAGGTTTTTCATTTATAGGTGATGGGACTTGTATAATCATTTCTGTGCTGACGTGATTGATAGGAATAGAGATAGGTAGAAACTGACATCCTGCAACCATATTGTCAGCCAGCTATCATTCATTTGAAGTACTCAATAGACCATTTTCCGTACACTGCGAGAACCACGTGTTATGTGTGAAATCGAACGTAAAAACAGGACAAACAAAGGTCATAGCGTCGTAGTCGCGTCAAACATCGCGTGGGATTCGACAAACGCGAAAGTATTTCGGGGACATTTCCATGCTTAATAATGTGCTGTCCACATTTGATGATAGGCAATTTCAATTAAGTAAGGGTATTCGGAAGCAATATTCCTCTGTCGAAGATTGGCCGGTCAATGTAAGCTGCGAAATAAAGAAATTCTAGTTCAAAATCAAATCGTTCGATTTTTGCGGCAGACGTTCGATGCGCGTCTTTCATGCATCTCGCGAGATCTCGCAATTGTTCGGAAAATCACCTATTATTTAACAAAGATGGCAAAAAAATGTTTTGTATACCAGTAATTGAGAGCTTTAGGGTTAAAAGGCAATACACTTCATTGATTCTCACAATGGTGAGTGGAAGTAGATTATTTTTCCTGGATTCAAGACAAAGACTGACAGACAAATCACAAGTCCATGGAGTTAATATAGATTAAGTCTGAAAACAAATATCGGTCATTCATGACTTACTGTGGTGAGAAAAGGAAATGATCCAACCCTGTGGATAATTCTGACCACATGCCAGTGAAGTAAGAATCACTGTGGTGCTGTCTGGCTACAGGTAATGCAATATACAGCATCTCAAGCTGAGCACGTATGGCCAGTTTCCATGTGGTCTGAGATGGGCAACCGTATTTCATGCCAAGTGGTAACTGCAACGTCTGAAATCATTGAAAATTAGTGTTAATTATTAAAGGTCAATCATACAACGTATACTTTGATTCTGAACTCGAGGATGCAGCTGTAAAACAAAATATTATATTTGATTTTTTGTAAAAGGAGAATTATACTATACCAGCATTTCAATTGACTGAAAACTGTAAAATACTTTATTTTAGCTGGAATTAATTTTCGCTGAAAAAACTTTTTTTGTGGGATTTATTGAGTTGAATGTAAAATATAGGAGAAAGGTATATTTGCTGAATTTTATTTTCACTGGATCATCCCTTAGCGAAAATAGCGAAAGTAAGTTCCAAGCAAAAATAATATATTTTACAGTACGTTTTTCTGATTGTTTCTGATTCTGAATAAATAAATATATATATTTATATATATATGTGATGTAGCATCTAAAAAGTTGCATTCGTTAGTAAATAAATCTTGGCCAGTAGAATTGGCAAACTCACTGAGTTTGTGGCACACTCAACCAAGGCAGTGGTCGACCACATTTGGTGTATAGCCCTAAGGTAGGATTTGAATATTCTTATTTGGGACTACATATCAGGGCTGTGTGGCCATCTCTATCAAAGGGTAATTCAATGTGCTATTCTGACGTCAATAGGGTCTGGTCGATTACAAGCACCTGCAGACCTTAATAAAGGTTCAACTCAAAGTCACATTTGTTAGTAAATGAATCTCTGCTAGTGGAATTGGCTGACCCATTATGTCTGTGGCACACTTACCCAAGGCAGAAGTCGTCAATTTTTGGTGTTTAGCCTAAGGTAGGATTTGAAATAATCACAATTAAGTCAGATGCAACAAGCACTATGCTACCAATGACTTGTCAAAATCCAGTGATATTACCTTAATGATATTCTGCAAAACGTGTTCTTCTATGACTGATTGGTGGGTTGCTGTATGTCTGTATAACTCAACAACCATCTGAAGTGATTTCTCAGCAAACGGCACATAATTCATAGCAATCCATTCAGGCTGTACAAACAATATAATTGGTTAGATAGCTAACAACACACATAGATGAACCAAACAAACTATCGAGTAAAATAAATAATTCAACATAGAGCACATATTCATATTCCATAAAACATATCATATATAAACAATTTGGGAAAATAATAACCAGTTTAATATCAGTATTGTATTTTATCTTAAGTTACATACAAGATAACTTACACCACAAAAACATAAAATAAAATATAACATACTGTAAAATTTATTACCGAAGATAAAAAGAATAAATATATTACCTCCAAAAAACAAAATAAAAAATCCACACAATTAGGGAATCACATGACTACTAACATAACAACACATGACTACTGACGATATCATGACAGTCACATGATTACAGGACCAGCAAGCGTGTGTTGGGAAATCACTAATTAAACTAAAATAACCAGGTTATTATACCTTGGTACAAATGGGAAAGAAGGAACACAATAAAGGTATATAATATAAATACATATTGAAAATATATTTAAGCTACGTTGCTATAGCAGTTCATATACATTATACAACAAACTCCAATCTATACACAGGTCAAGTATGATGCAAGGGTACAGTGCAGTACTAGTGCATCATTTACAATCTTGCGAGAATCAAATCGCTACACTACACTGCGACTTTAAACAATATGGCAGCTAAGCCAGATTGTCAGATGCAAGTGCATAAGGTATATGAACCAATCTATTGCTGCTATACTAAACGTACCTGTGAACTATCACTAAACCTAAAATTAGCCCACCTCTCCTATAAACATGAGGTAATATAAAACAGTGTTATACAGATATGAGGAAATATTGTACATGCAAGATACAATCTGTGTGTGTCCAGATACTGGCCACTGGTGTGTGGGGTGGGTGTGTGTGTGTCATTTGTCTTATCAACGTTGTGACGACTTCCATTTAACTTTACACCTACCAAGTGATAACAAACCTACCAAGTAATGACCCTCACTATTATTTATATTAATATTTAATCAAATTTAAGTCAAGCATAGCTTAGGGTTAGTAAAGGGGGAGGTATGGTTCAATTTATATTAATAATGATATAACTATACCATACCTACTTCCTTTACTAACCCTAAGCTTCCCAAACTTTCTATGTTAAGTCACAAAATGTATGAGGTTATTTCTACTTTGTTGCATTTTTATTTAATTAAACTTGAATTAAATTCTATATTGAATTGCAATATAATTAAATCGCAATCCTATATAGAGTTGTGTTGTAATCCAAACATAACGCAACTATATTACAAGTTAATCCAATGCGTGTCGTTACAACGATGGTAAGACATGTATGTGTATGCGTCCAGATGCTGGCCACTGCTGCATGTGTGTATGCGTCACAATACTGGCTACTGGTGTGTGTGTGTGTGTGTGTGTGTGTGTATAAGTCACGATACTAGCCACAGATGTGTGTGTATATGTTCATGTACTGGCTACTGGTCTGGGTGTGTGTGTGTGTGTGTGTGTGTGTATGTCTGGATACTGGTTACTGGTCTCTGTGTGTATGAATGAAGAGGTGTCACACAATGCTTTGTATGGGTAATGTGCTAACATGCTAATAGGACATCAAGCATACATATGAATTAATATAACAAGGCACAATCAACATGATACATTATGTATATTATAACAGGGCTGTTCTGATATCCATATCATGATTGGCAGAGTTCAGGCATTAAGAGTTCATCGGGCAGCATTATATTTGAATTGGCAATCTGAATACCATGCAGATACCAGGCAACATAACATAATAGATTAGTTTGGTATGGAACCAGTAATATGTACCAGTGACAATTTGTGTAAGCAAGAAACAATGTGACACAACAAACAAACATACATTCAAGCAATCCCGGGATCAATGATTTGTACCCTTGTTTTTTAATTTAAATTTTACTTTCTTTACACATTTGCATGTCTATGCAAAAAAAAAAATACTGTTTATCACTAAACAATATTTTGAACAATTAGTTTCAGTTTGTAGATCCCATTTAATTTTTGTATTTTGGAATTATTTTATTGTATCCCATATGACGTACACATTGCATGCAAAATACATTTGTTGATGTGAAGTTTGAATGTGTGTGCCGTGCTGACTGTGATGACTTTAAGCTGAAAATAATAATTATGCCTGGAGAATATACTGTGGGATTGCCATTTCTAAAACCTCTTTGACAGGTATTTGATTTTGTTTTAACCAATACCATCCTCAACGACAACAGTGTTAATAAAGATTATGTTAATATTATGCACTTCATAAAGAACTTACCTGTTTAGAAGTCTCTGCAGGGTTGATTGTTTTCGTCTCTAGTTTACCATAGTTTGGTGGTTGGCAAGCAAAACTTACAAAGGTTAGTAACTGATTGAATATAGCTGGATACATAGACTTCATATTTTCTGGTCCATCTTTAATTGCCTAAAAAAAAAACAGAAGCTATATATTAATTTTAATGCATCACTTACTCAGCCAATAATATTTCAATCTAGAGATTGTGTCATTAACATTCACTAATCTCTAGTTCAAAATCATATTCTCTAAAAGGGATGTTTGACTCATCCATGTCAAATATGGTTTTTAAGCAGAACTTGGAGGATGTCTGGTGTGGATAACAAAGTAAGAAGTGAACGATGAGACAAATGAAAACCGAGACCTCGTTGAGAGCGAGAGAGCCGTAAGATTGCTTTTCACCCTTAAAATAGTGTTTCATTATCTCCTATCATAATTTCCACTGTTCTTTTGACTGATGGAACACGATACAATGATGAAAGAGAATAAAACATTATTTAAGGTTCAAAACCAGAATCTTGGCAGCCATTTTCATTAAGGTATAATCACCTAGACGTTTCATTATGATAACTTTATACCAGTGCAGTCAATCAATTAATAGTATGCATACAAGCACAGTTTCTATTTTTATCAAACCTTTGAACGCCATAAGTAAATTTTTGTCACAATTCACAAAATAAAAACACACAATTTTTTTTTTATATATTTTTGTAGAGATTTAGATCAGCAATGGAAAATTGTTCATTTTGCTGAAAATTTACCAAGAAATCACAAAAGTGGGAAAAATTATGACATTCGTAAGGTTAAAAAATACAATTTGTATTTAATGTTAAAAAGGTAATAATTTGGGTCATGCTAAAATTGGGTTATCTAGACACACAATTTAGCTGACATCATTAAAAGCAGCTAAATATAATTCTACAGTTATACAAAAAAGCACCCTTCTCTCTGCATAAATTAATTCACACATTTATATACCAGCACTGAGTGACACCATAGAAAATGTTTAAATAAGATAACAAGTATCGAACAAACATGAACCGCACTTTCAAATTGATACAATACCAGAAATTAGATTATCAGTACTGGCCACACAAGTGACAAAATTTTAACAATCCTTTACCTTTTGCACTACATCAATGGCCTGCAATGTAGACTCTTGCAAAGATGTGATTTCACACTCAAAATAAGAAGGTATAATGAAAGGTGAGGTCTCTGAACTGACGGGAGCAGACACTGCACACCGCAACACCATACACAGCTTGTAAAGGTCAGCCGAAACAAAACGCTGTTTGATATGTTCGAACAATGGTGGAAAGATCTCCACCAAGGCAGTCAGGAATGGCTGAGAAGGTAAGAACTGCACAGTGTTTGATTCCGGAGGAGTAGTACAATGGATACCAATGCTGTGCCAGACACGCCAGGCATTGGACCATAGCGAGATGTCATCCGGATCGATTTCATCTTCAGATTGCACAATGCATTCAGATTTGGCACCATTTGGTCTTCCCATTGCATTATCACTGGGAAAGACTTTTACCACAGCAGAGGAATCCTTCTGGTCTTTTTTCAATGCACTTTTAATTTGTAAGATTTCTTGGAAGCTTTGTAACGCAGCTAAGGACACTTCAGAACTAGTACTTAATGCTGCCGATTCAATATGTTCCAGTAGTAAAGCCCATGCACGTGGGTAGTCACCTGTAATCAAATCAGAATTATTATTTTACAACCCTCATTTTATGTGCCACAACCTAGTTAATTAAATGTACTCAAGGATACTGAAAATAGAAAATAAAAAAATGTTGCATGTAAGTAAGTAAGTAAGTAAATAACTTTATTGATTTTGTATCCTTATTGAGATCTTGAAAATAATACAATAAAGACTGTTGTTTAAATAAACAACAGCTAGCTAAAAAAGTAACAAAATAAAGTAAACAATTAGAAAATTAGATCAATAAGTAAAACAAAACAAAAGTAAAAAAAATAAAAGAAATGTAAAATTGAGTGATTATTTTGGGGCAGCCGGTAGTTTTTTCAGTGTAATATCTCTGTGGATAAAGCAGTTAAAATGTATTTTGCGTAGTCAGTGATTTCTTTGTTGTCAGTAGAGGTGAGAATTGTTATCATAATTTTTTCCTCAGCTACACCAGCTGAAGATAAGTTATGTTCAGTGAACAGTTTAATCCTCTCCTCTTGGTGTAGTTTGCATTTTAGCAGAAAGTGTTTCTTTTCTTCTACTTCATCAAGATCACAGACTTTGCATTTTATATGGTCAAGGTCAATATTTTTGTACCGCCCCATTTCTATCTGTAAGGTGTGGGCACTTATACGTAGTTTTGTTAGGGATGACCGATGGTTGAGATTTTTAAATACTGTTACTTACAACACAAACACAAGAGCATGTACATGAACCAATAATTTATTTGGCAAATAGGGGGGCACACCACAAGACAATCGTACACAAAAGTGAGACAATGCATAACAGACTGATAAGATGGTCCCTGGTGCCGCCCCCAAAATGTAGAACAAAGCAGGTGTAAACTAGCTGGCTTACAGTTTCTAAACTAAAATACAAACTAGACTAAGACTGAAAACATGTTGGTTGGTTGCATGATGTTAGTATAGAATGGCAGATTGCAGCATGACTGGAACTGGAAAGTATAGGCAGCGAGTGCTGCGGCTACACCATGGTTATGCAGCGGGGGCTGCATGAAGTTAAGAGATTATGGGTAGAGGCAGCGAGGGCTGCAACTACTGAGTTTAGACATTGATGCAGCGAGGGCTGCCTGGGAAGTCGGTAATGAGGTATTAGTAATTACAATAATAAAATTAACAATAATAAAACCCACGCAAAATATACCTAAGAAAAATATGAATGATCTTGGGGGGATATGAGCTAATCCCATAAGCGAAGTCCCCCAAATTGGTGTTAATGCCAGCCTAATGGGGGAGAATGGGGATGGTGGCGGGTGAATAAAACAAGAATAGCTGAAGCTCCGTAACACTTTCTGGCTACTTCCAATATGGCGCCAGAAACAAACTTATTGTGATGTTGAGCCACGCAAGAAAGTGCGAGATCTATGTAAATATCACGCTAGAGAGCATGAGATTTGCGTCATAAACATGGTTTAATATTACACATTAAACCTGTATTTATGACACAAACACAAGAGCATGTACATGAACCAATAATTTATTTGGAAAATAGGGGGGCACACCACAAGACCATCGTACACAAAAGTGAGACAATGCATAACAGACTGATAAGATGGTCCCTGGTGCCGCCCCCAAAATGTAGAACAAAGCAGGTGTAAACTAGCTGGCTTACAGTTTCTAAACTAAAATACAAACTAGACTAAGACTGAAAACATGTTGGTTGGTGCAGCATAGCTGCATGATGTTAGTATGGAATGGCAGATTGCAGCATGACTGCAACTGGAAAGTATAGGCAGCGAGTGCTGCGGCTACACCATGGTTATGCAGCGGGGGCTGCATGAAGTTAAGATCATAGGTGTAATCCTTTTTCAGTAATCTGTAGGTTCTAAGTTTGTTTTTATGATTTTTAGATTTATTGTCATCATACATGCTGTTTTCAGCGACTGTTTTAAAATGTTTAATGAGTTTATCTAAAATTGGATGAAGTAGACTGTAATCACATTGTGTCCATGCGTCATCAAGGTCTAGAAAGTTCAGGATGGTTTTTATTCCTGTTACCCAATTTTGTATGCCTGCATCATTTAGCTGTATGCCCAGCTTCATGAACTAATGTATTATGATCCATGTCGTTTAATCGCATCCAATATTTCAGCATTTGCCTTATACTTGAGATGGCAAGTGGAAGCCTACCAAGCTCAAGCAATGGAGGAATGGCACGGTTCAAGCCGAATGGTGGTTTGTAGTTTATTGATTGTTGTGGACCTATGATAGGTTCCAAGTTCAATTAGTTGATTTTCCATTCAACTGCGAGATCTCACGAGTTGCCTGCAAGATGTCTGCCACAAAAATTAAACAATTTGATTTTGAGCTTACCTAAAGTGATCACCTGGCAATTAATTTGAAGAAAAAAAGCCATGCATGGCACAATCCACGTTAGTTATCAAATTTAAGATATATATGATTGATTGATTGATTAATATAGTGTATCTGATAGTCAAAAAAGTACTTGTCTATATTGAGAAATATTGCTCTGGAACAGCATTAACAAGCCATGCATGGCACAGTCCCAGTTAGTTATCAAATTTAAGATATATAGTTTCGTTTATAGTAATATAGCTGGAATATAAACATGTCAGGAATATGATTATGATGATTGACATTTGTATCTGATCAACAAACGAGTATTGAGAGATGTTGCTCTGGAACAGCATTAATTAAAACAAAATCAGCCATTTTGAATATATGTATAATGAATATATAAAATTCAGTCTAAACATGTCAGAGATAAGGCTCTAGAAGCCCATTCATTACACGCACACACAGGTGTACAAGGGTCAAAACATAAGTCCCTGTTAAAAAAATGTGTAATTTTGTTTTGTCTCACCTAATGGTTTGAGGGCATATCTCCAGGTATTGAAGACTCTAGCAACCCCAGCTAGCGAAAGTACTCTGGTTTCGGCCCACTGTTTCTCTGCAGTATCTCTAGAGTGGTGAATGAGGATATTACCAGCAGACATCTCACTTTTATCTGTCGATGCAGCCCCTGAAAATTTGTGTACTCTATCCAGTAAAGGAAATAACACCTGAAATAAAATATTAAATGTATAATCTTTTATTCTCAGTGAAATACTTTTTCAGATAGCAATTGTGTTGGTAAATATTAAGGCAACAAGCCATTGTCAATTACAAGTCCCAGTCTAGTTTTTTTTAGATTTGTGCAATATCTTAATCTTAATGCACAAAAATGACAATCAGACATCATGATTCAGATTCTGAAACAGATTCATGTGCATAAAATTAATTAAATAATATAGTTTGAATGAAATATGTCCATGCACGACTGAAATCCAGTTTTGGAATGGCAGAAATGCTTGATTTTGATCACGCTTAGATTTTTACCACTAAAATGGAGGCCATTCGGCCATCTTTATTTGGATCACTAAACAAATGCATGCGCAAATGTATGATATGATGTGTGATTGTGAAATTTCAACGAAATTGTGCCAGGCATGTCTGAGATTTATTCAGGTACAAATAGTCCACACGAATGATGGATGCACACACAGAGGAATAACTATAAGTCCCCTATTTTGGACTACATACGAACGAAGACAGAATTACAAATACATTAGTTTATTGATTGTCAGGTTATGAATGGAGTCCACAAAGTGTATCTACACATTGTCAACACAGTTAATATTTGTACGCTGCTTGTGAGTCTAACAAATGAGATCGCCTTACCTGCCATAGTACAGTCTGCCAGGTCAGTTGATCCAACAAACTACCATGTGCACTGATAGTTGAAAATAAAGTCTGACCAGCTGATTTCCTGACTGCCGGTCTAGGATCCACGCACATGTCAGCAAGTTTGGAATACAGACACAGCCACAGTGTATCAGATGGCGGTAGACGACCAAGTTTACTGTCTTCTTCCACATCACCAGATGTCTTCCTATTTTCAGCTTCTTTCTCTAAGACCACTTTAATCTTGTTCCTGTTCTGGTACAAATAATCTGCAATATTCCACTGAAAGATGAAAACAAAATTATCAAACTTGGACTTAATCCTATAAAATAAATTGATGGTGTATCAACAGTTTTACGATCCCTATTACCAATTCTATTTGTATTGTATGCTAGATTATAATGTTTGAATAAATTTGCATGGCTTATTAGATAAACTGACCATTGTGACTGTGTTGGAGGAAAGGTTTTAATACCCTACCCCTGAATTGCAGGTTAGATAATGAGTGAATCTCTAAATTGAATTTAGCAATTGAATTTGGCATGGTATAAAATATGAATCAAAAAAAGACATCGCAAACACCATTCCCTATTAAAACACCTTAGTTTCAAAATGATGCCTTGGCATAAAACAAACTAAAAATAATTCCTTTTCATGCAGTTCTCTAGTACACTTATCCAACTCAAAATCTTGAACATAACATAAGCACATGGCCCCAACGCTATTCTGAATTGTGAGTGACACTTACCAACAAACCAATTGATGTCAGACTAATATTGAGTTCTTGGGTTTGAAGTCCAAACTTGGACGCTACTTCCACGCACACTTGTAAATACTGGGAAGGCATCATGGGTAGGAAGTCATTGACGACTAACTGAAGACTTTGAAAAGCTATGCGAATTAAATTCTCTCTGAAATATAAGAAAAGAAGACTGGATTGTCAATAGTTAAATCAACAATGGCTGCAACTATAAAGTTATTGTGAAGAAGCACTTCCTGTGTTATTTGTGCCAATTTGTAACAGCCACCGCCGAAATGTGAACATTGAAAGCATAGCATATATGTATTGGTACTAAATGTCCAACTCTTAGTTTTCAAGTCGCATTTTACGTGACATTAGCCTAGTGCAACTGTGTCAAAAACAATATTTCAGTAAGATTTGGTAATCTTTATGTGGTTATAATGTTCAAAATCACTTTAAAGAATTAGATATCCATATTCTTACTGCCAGACATATTTAGGATGTCTGATTCATATATTATAGGGCCATACATACAACTTTGCAGAGAAATGTTTTTTTTTTTTAAATCCTCTCATAATTGAAGGAGTTGTTTTTGGATGCAACAGGACAGTATGATTACCACTAGTTTCATTTGTACTTGTACAATGTAGGTTTCAAGATCCTTTTTCTAGTCTTTAACCCTTGAGTGCCGAGGTCAACATTATAGTCACCAATCATAAATAATAATTAAATCCACATCATTTTTTATAATTTTTCCATAATGTTGATCAGAACATGTAGCTTATATAAAATTATGACCATTCGATCTCAAATTATCAAAAAAAACAAAAAAAACAATGGGAAAATACATAAAAAACGGCAACATTTTTCACTAAAATTTTGTTAGGGAAAAGATGGTGCCCAGATGGTTATGGATCTATGTAGGCAGGCATCAGTATATGATGATACAAGCATGCCACTAAAATCTGGGTTACATTCCACTAAACTAAACACTTCGTTTTTTTGTTATACCATAATCTAATTCAACAAGTTACAGTGATAGGGTGTTTTCTGTTGCGGTTTCTGCTTATGGAACAAATTAAATTTTATGCATATATTAATTCTGATTAATAATATTTTTCTTTTAAATTTAAAATTTTTTTTTTAAGCATGTCTATATCAATGATCATACCGGAACTGTAGTCAAATGAAACACTTTACTGCCTTAACTAAACCACTTAGACTTACCCTTGATCAACTGTTACATCCCCAATGACACCTAGTATCAGTGGCCAACCATGTTCCAAAGTCTCACCGTTGTCTTGAATAACTTGAAGCACACACTCTAACTGTTTTTGTCTGATATCAGGATGAGATACGTTAGACAACTCTTGCAGCGGTGACAGAAGCATACCCTGGAGTTTCTGTTGAAATGTCAAATATTTACATGTGTCAATGGTTGGGAAATTAGGCACTCATAAATATATATACATTTATATATGGATTTACCCAGCAGTAATGAAGTATGACTGTATTCAAATATAAAGTTTATACTGTCTGTGGAGTGTGGGTACCATTCACACTGCAAAGCCAGCTATTAGTTTGTGTGAGCTCAAGAGAGTATTATATCATATGGTGTTGTCCACCGAATTTAATTGCATTGTATTGCATTGTGTGTCTAATATGGGTTCTATGTGACATATACCAAACGTATAAAATTCAACAGTTGTTTAATGAAATTAAAAATTTATAAAAGATATAAATGTGTTGGTTATGTGCCGGTATACTGCACTTAATAATTATTCATATCAGAAATGTTCATGATCTCTCTCAGCGGTTTCCCTATTATACAATTTTTTTGTTATGGTAGTATTAAATGCAGAAATAAACAATTTGAAAATGATATTTGAACTGCCATGATGAGAGGTTTCTTTAAAAAAATCTGCCATCATATAACAGCAAGTGTGAAAACAGCAGTAAAATACACCCTGTAAAATACACTTTATAAGTACAGCAATGAGTTTAACCTACACAGACCACACCTTCACCTGTTGCCAGTGGAGTTAAAAATACATCGCAATTTTACAAACAATTTGGTCAAAGATTAAGAGATTATAAACATCATGGTAACATAAATAATAACATGATCTGCCCGATACTCACAACCAAATACTGCCAAAATGATCTGACATCATATATGGGCATAGCAGCAATTTAAAAAAAAAATAAAATCATGCCAACATCATCGTAAATTGTACTTGCTGGTAAGCTGAATGAGTGACATGTGGCTACAACTGTCAGATTTGTGCATACATTAATAATTATATTAAATGAGTGCATACAAGTGTGTAACATCTGTGACGGGACATTCACATGGAATGACAAGAAATGCAACCAATGGAACTCTGTTTGTGAAAATTTTTAAATGAAAAGAAATGTAACCAAAGCAACCCTATTTGTGAATATTTTTAAATTAACAATTTCAAAACTGTGTATGGTGTACTGCGTATTGTTAACCTACATTGTTTTAATTACATGTACCTCCCCACTTCCCCGGCTTATAATACTACATTTCAAATTAAAGTAATATATTCAATACTTTATTAATTAAAACAAATATCAACTACACGTATAACACCATAATACAAATGACATATTTTACAAGTTAACATTTATAAAGAATGTTTGTTTTTTGAATAATTACAAATGTAAGTCTTACATCATGAACTGATGTAACACATGTTACCAAAAACAGACGTACCACTAGTCTTTACTTCAACACACTCAACTCATCATTTGTAAAATGCAGTAATCCACTTGTGAATATCAAAAACAATGTCATTTACATGTGTTGTATTAATGGGTTGAATTTTTAACTGCAAAGATTATTACAAAGTTGTGCATACACTGATTGCAGGTTTATATCTTTAAAACATGCACGTTTCCACAATCCAAAAGAGTTGAGTAGAATCATATCCGAAATGCAGAATTTGATATGTTGAAAAAACCTGTCACCAAACAAGCTCCTCTATGATGGGTCTGACCGTTAGGTGTAAGGGTTGGCTAGCCAAACAGGGACAATCTAATAAGCAGCTTTGCATTGATCTTAAAAGTGTAGCGGTTGAGGTGTTAAAAGTGGAACTATGAATGCCTAAGTACAGTATGAGTTGATGTGACAATGTTCTATTTCTCATGAATGCTTTACATACGCTGTGTGCCAATTTTGCTCATATGTGATATTTCGCTGCTTGGATTTTATGAGCAACTGAATCATAATTCTGAAAATAAAGACAAAAGCTTGCGTCCATAGTTATTGGACTGTATATATAATCCCTAAAAAAATGTAATATACATTTGTGATCTCTTTTGTATTACATAACACTATGAAGATACACATGTTATGCCTGTGTTAAAAGCAATTTAACTAATTTCTGAACATATTTTGATAATTTTGACATACTGTAAAGGTGGAAGAAACTGGCCATTGCACAGCAACAATACAAAACTGTATACAAATTCTGGTCTATTGTAGCTCTGAGATACGACACAAAATAATGATTAATTCTTGTGAAAGGGATCAGCCAGTATAAATGCAAACTTACCAAGTTTTGATGCAAAGGTGGCTCATACTTGAATGCCATGGCTGCTTTGACAAGCGCTGTCACAGCTTCAGCTCCCCATTCTCTCATGCGCTGATGAGGATGCTGACAGACGTCCAATAGATGGCCAGTGACCGGTGTCCACAGTATATCGATACGGGGCAGATTAACCAATCCAGTCTCCAATAATTTGGCAACAGCAAACAATGAAGGCTCCTGAAATATAAATTAGAATTTCCATAAACTGTAAAATATCAATTTTCCTGATTCAATAACTTGAGGGTATCATAGAAGGTTATTCAGATTCTGATGAAATGTTAATTTGAGGATTTACCAGACTTGCAAGAATACAAATTTCAAGCAGCTTACAGCACAACACAATAGAGACTAGAGTCAATTTCATAAAATAAAACTGTTGGGAATGATGTCTAAAAATAACTCAAGTAGGCAAAATTAGTTTACTGAGTTAAGAATGTTAAAATAAATATTCCTAATATACACATTGCCATGCTGCAAAACCAAAAATGTATATTATGCTCTTGCATATTCATTTAGTTCATTTTTTAATGCAATAGATTATAACTTCACTGTTTCTGGGACTTAATTAATAATAGTAATTAGCTTTACATTATTTATTCTAATATAACTGAACGTAAAATTATACTTTCATCGCTATGGTTACACCTAGGACACATGAGTAATTCCAGTATGTAAATGAATAAACAATGTAAGCACATGCACACACTTCAAAGATATGTGTTGTTGGTAAATAATTAACTAGAAAAATGGAAAAAAAGTTAATTTTAATGTACTCTGGTGATTGGTGTAATAAACGAGTCTACCATGATATGAACTAATGAAAAGAAATTAGGTAAATAGATATGAATTTAATCTATCTACTCCCCCAAAGAGCAAATTATACAACAAATCTGACTTACCCTATTAGCATATGCCAACTCCATGGACTCGCACGACAGCTTACACAGAGCATCAATGAGATGGTGAAGAGCAACATCATCCAAGTACTGTGAACTCTCAAATAACCGTGACAACATAGCAGAGAGAATAGGCAACTCGGCCATTACCGCTGTAGTTATGACAGCATTGGGACCATCCGTGGCACTTCCAACTTTCAGACTGCCACCAGAAGCAGGTTTTAGTCCCAGGATCCAAGTTAGATGTTGTAGGGTAGATAGTACAAGATGCCATGCTGTGCCAAGTATTGCACCATGACAGTGAGCAACACTCAGTATAGTTCTCATACATTGAAGGTTCTTTGCTGTCAACTAGATAACATTATGATCTTAAGCCATTAATATATTCACAGACACACATAATAAGAAACGCACACAAACATGTGATTTGGAAATATATCTGTTCAATTCAATTCAATCATCATTATTATAATTTTTCATTAATAAATAATGCATGCTCGAATGTTTTATTATAAATCATGTGAAAATTAATTTAATATATAAATACATAATAAATAAATAATTATTTCAAAAATAATATTAGGTGTGATGTCTCTTTCATTTCAATTTAAAGAGGGTAGCAGTGTCCTTTTGTAGGTTAAGTTACAGTTATCTCGAAATATCGGCTATACCGTAGTTGTATGGAAAACATTCAACAAACAAATGAAACACTACATGCAAATAATTGATACATAATAATATTGCCCAGAATTAAAGAATATTCACAATCTTACTTGACACAGCATAACATAATAGAATATGCTAAAAGTCAAAATGCTTTAATTTCCAAAAATGTATAGTAAATGATAATTACTAGATGAATTGAACACAGTAATAAGAAGACCACCATGACTGCGCCAAACCACTCCTAGATTCTGGATTACCACTTGATTGTTAGGTACACCTGAATCGAGCAGTGGTTCAGTGCTTGAATATGAAATATCCAGAGAAGTTATAATAAAGATAAATTTTAAGTCATGTTGAAGAAAAAATAACCAGACCAGTGACAGTATATTTTATAAACCATGCTTAGAAGTGCTAATAAGGAGATAAACAAGATTTCAAAAATAGAATGGAAATAGGGACTCAATGCGTACCTTCTTGTTAAATCTAGATTATATGCCTAACTATATCTATCTAAATACAACACATTAAGAGATTAACATAGCATTTATACTACATTGTTATTTCTGTGCTTTACTTTATATGTTAGCAGCAGCTATGAGTTTACAATTAATTTTGCTAGTGGACACAAAACACAGTTTTTCTAACAGTAGCACAATGGCTGACAGGAATCACACAAAATGCATGATCAGATGTGATCAGGCATGATTACAACAATAATCAAACTACATGTAATTACTGTCACTTGGTAAATTGATAATTAGTGAAAAGAAAGTTAGTATGAAAATCACTGTGAATGACAAACATTTAGTCCCCCATCCAGTTTTTAGATGTAAATGTTGAATAAGTTCAGCATGTTAATATCTTATTTCAAATAGTCATTGGAATCAAATCACAAAACTAAATAATGTACATCAGTAACCCACCATGCTTGATGTCAATGCCAAGTATGAATGAAATGCCAGGAAAATTGTTGATAATTATACATTTCAAATGTTGATTTTTGCTAGGTTTTCTCAAACAAAAATGCCAGTCAACTGTCAACAAATCGAATAACAAAACTATGTGCATACATTTATGAATCCAATTATAACTTGTCTTTGTACCAACTTTAAAAAAAATCAGTTTATGCATGTTCAAGACATGATGTTGTAAGGACGGACAGATGAACAAACGCACATAACCCAAAACATAAGTCTATGTTTTTGTCCAACTGGGACTGAAAATGACAATGACAACCAATATAGACAGATAACAGGGTTTGAAGTTAAGTATTCTAATGCATCCAATTTCAATACCAAAACTTATGAAAATGCCTGAATCTTATAGAAATTATGAAAGAAATTGGCAGCTTTAAATATTGGATATCAAAACTATTTCATAAACAAATAAAATCGAAACTATCTATAATCAAACTTGTGAGAGAATTGCACTGCAGTGAATAATAGATAAAATATATTTAAATACTGCAAATAAATTATGCATACAGCTAAATGGGGAAATATTAAGCATTAGAATTTGATGAACTGTACACCATTCTCAGGCCATGTAAACTAAGGAAGTTCTACACCACAAAAATCCAATGTTTTATCTTTTTACATTTAATGCCCAGTTATTTTTTTAAAATATTAATTAAACCGTACCTTAAACAACTCGCCACAACTTAACTGTATCCCTTACCCAAAACCTCCATACCAACACCAATTATAAAGTCCCAGTATTAGTCTAGCAGTCCTACTCTTTGCGTTTATCACTATCTCATCTACTCACCATGACAGGTCCTTGTTGAGTCCCTAGTACTGTAGATAATGGAGTGCCTACTGCTACTACCTGATTACGGCTGTCTCCTGTATCCGCTGCTCCAGCATCTGCTGCAGTATATGATGACATGTTCAGGAGGTTATCCTTGCTTGAGGTTCTCTTATGACCTACAAATTAGGAATGGGATCAATTATGCTATATACATGGAAATCAGCTCAGCATAGTCTTGTCTTGATGGTACAGAATATGTAATGCAAGTACATTGCACAGACGGAAAATGACAGTGCTCAAGAATTAGCATAAGATTGCAATGGACCAAGTGTTCCATGATAACGCAAAATCTTTTTGATTTGTTTTGATTTTTTAAATAATACCAATGTTTGTTTTTCAAATAGAATTTTACACAGATACAACTTATTATGTAATAAGAAGACACATGCTCCTCTAATAAAGATATCATGGTAAGTTAACATTTACTCATAACATCATAACTAGGTACATTGAGTGAATGAATTGGAACAGAATGGGACTGAATAACCAGGCATGAGTGCCATGTAGCAGTACTAGCACCTGTATACCAGACCAGTAACTGGGGGCCTTGTATGTTTGAACAGCAGGAATTTTTTAAACAAGGGAACAGGGGCACAGCGCCCTGATGTCATGGCCATGTGCCCCTTACCCTGGGGAGCAGATCCTCTGGCAACCATAAAATTCTGATTGACCAGGGATCACATTTAGCCACAGTCTTCAACTGTGACCTGTCTAATAGTAATTTTGGCACAAAAGAAGCCATAAAATGCTCCATTTTAACTTAAAATTATCAAAAACTCCACACCCTGCTAGGGAGAACCCTATCTCTCTGCTGAATTGCAGTACTTCCTCTTGCAGTTTTTTTCTAGAAAAAACCTGGAACAGTACATTATTTTCTTTTTTTGGATAGCCTTGTCATTTTCCATATGGCAATTCATACAAATGAATGAAAAAAACTGAATAGTTTGAAAACCAGTTCCAATAACATAATGATCTTGTCAGTCAGCAATTTAACTGGCAGTGCTGCTGTTTTGGTGTTTGAAACAATATACCGTAACGATATGACTGTACACCCATAAATGCTAAAAGACTCCCAAAACACACAAAAACCCCCACCACGATTCCAATAAATAAACCAGGTTCATAATTCATGAATATTCATGAGATACTAACACCTACCATCAAGTTCCCACCACAACGCTTTGTCGAAAAAAAATATTATGCAAATTAGAAAAATAAATAGAGAAATAAAAATATTAATAAAATATTTTAAATGATAGAATACACATTAGCATGCATACAAAATTGGGACAAGAACACCAATGTCTGATTTTCCAGTTAACCTTATAGCGAGGTATGTAAATGTGTCGAAATGGGCGTAGTGCGAGTGGTTAGTGCTAGTAGCACTAATCCGAAATAGTACTAGATCTAGTGCTAAAATGGCACTAGATCTAGCGCTAAAATGGCACTAGATCTAGTGCTAAAATGGCACTAGATCTAGTGCTAAAATGTACATAGTGCGAGTGGCATTGATATCGCATTGTCAACGACGTCGAGACATCCCGTAATTGTCCGAAAATGAATTAATATTTATGTAAATTGTTGTATCTTTCATTCATTGGGAAATGTGCTGCAGTGGGAAAATTGAGAATGTACATGAATGTCATTGTCCACGTTTGTCGTAATCACGGTTACTAAAAGAGACTTTTGAAACAACGCGATCGGCCGGGAAACTAGCTCCACGGACAGTGAAACTGCAGGTCAAACTTCGCAATTTTTACAAATTGTGAATAGATACACTGTATGAAATCGTATTGTGTGGAAGTTTGTGTTTTCAGCTTCGGTGGATATAAACTTGTAACTTATATGTAAATGGTGGAATTCAGCTTTGATTTTTTTTAAATCGCTGACGTGCCGTTTTATTTCTAGTCGGCGCCACATTTAATGAAAATAGATCTTCGAAAATGAAATTATGATGCCATATGTGAACTAAATAAAAAATGTGTATACTCCTAGTCTAAGTCCCGGGTCCCTGTAAAGCTCGGTGGATTTTGTGTGTACGGCGACCTGTGAATGGGCATGTCGCTCAGTACCGCTGGGAACCAGACAGAAAATGAACCGTTGTCTGGTTGTCATGACATTGACCTTTGCGGACATAATCAACCAATTATAAAAGTGGATTCACGCAATCCTGTTGTTACATTGTACCAAGGAGCATAGATCTTAGAATGTCTATGCAAGGAGGTACTAACGGAAGCAGCAACAACCCCTCTCAAGTGGCCATTTAAGCCTCTTAACTGGCTTATTTCCTTTCGTTTCAACCCAAGTTAATCCTGATAAGGACACTGTCTAGCTCATCTTTGATGCCAATGATAGTTTGCGATTGCTTACACAAGTAACCAGTTAGCGGAATATGATATAACCTCGCTGATTTTTTAACATGACCATATAATATATGTCTAGACACTTTCTCAGCAATAGTATTTTTTAAGAGTCCTATTATTTGTTCTAGACTCTCGAAATTTTGTTCTTGTTACAGTTGCTAATAATTAAAACATGCGAAATCTGTGAAGTTACAAGTTAGTCTGTTGAATTTCCGGTTGTGAAATGCGTATTTTAACCCTTCACAGCTAAACAAACCCAGTGCGCATACGTGATGACCGTAGTTTCGTAATGCGGCGATTTTTCGGCAGTTTTTAAATATTTTGGCGTAATTTTTTAGACATTTCAATCTTTCCGGACGCCTAAAATAGTCTACCGTCCCTCAACACGGACGGTGATTTAAATTTTTATTCAAGAGCGTGTTTATTGTTACAAGCATGAATGGGTAAGCTTCGTTTGGACAAAGAGCTGCTATCACTGTAAACAATATTAAATTATTCTTCTGATGCTCAGTTCATCTTTTGAAAACAACTATTTTTTGACTTGAAAAAAAAAATCATGCCATTTTCCCATCAAAATCCAAGCCAAAATATCGTACTACAACATCGGCAAATCTCTTCCGCGTTGCGTTCAACCTATTTAAATGAGCTATGGTGATTTGAACACATGGGCATCCTTCAGCATTTTGATTGGTTAATTAGCGATTTGACCTATTAGCTCAACTCATGCAAAAGAAACATGGCGGATACCCATACAGCATCGAACGTTTATATGCGATCGGAATCATTTGCTTACGATGAAACTAAGTGAATTTTATTTGAATTTCATAACAATTCAACGAATTTATTTTTTGTGCATTATTATAATCACTACTGAATAATATTCAACAATTGTGAGACGCAGCATGACCGGATTGCGCAACCATAATCATTTGCTACTACGCAATGCAGTTGTGTTCGTTTTTATTTGAAACTTCGTTGAGAATATACTTTCGTTACCAATAAAATAAAAACAAATGTATTTGAAAAATGACACTGGGCGATATTGTAATGAAATTGCAGGCGGTCTACTTTTTAATTCAACAAGAATTATTAATTATTATTGTTAACTCTGCAATAGTTTCTTTCGTCTTAGGTGGCCCAACTGACGGTGTTGAAAGTCTGCGTAGTTAGATACTTCAATGATGAAAATGGAAGTCCCCAAAAAATATTTGATGATTATTTTTTGAAATTCTGAGCCCAAAATAAGTGCCCACCAGCCGTGAAATCCCCAGGGAGATTTTCGGATGGCTAATTTACGACGGCATATAAAGAAAGTATTATTATGGACATCTCGCGTATATTGCCGATGTTTTATACTGTTTGTAGTTTGAATATGAAAGTGGTTGTTGATGCCCCTCCTATTATTCGACGTCGTTGACAATGTGATAACAATGCCACTCGCACTGTGCACATTTTAGCACTAGATCTAGTGCCATTTTAACACTAGATCTAGTGCCATTTTAGCACTAGATCTAGTACTTTTTCGGATTAGTGCTACTAGCACTAACCACTCGCACTACGCCCATTTTGACACATTTACATACATGTTATAGCCAGAAAAGACAGATTTAGACAGAGATTTACCCAACAATACAAGATATTGATATTTATTATATTAATCCAGCGAGTACCACTACCAAAACATTTTCTAACCAAATCAAGAGTTACAGATCTACATTTCAATGTTTATTTATCCTACTCAATGCAGTGACAGTGTTAGTGTAAAGATCAATAAGAGATGCAACATTTGAAACATGAGGGAGGACGCTACCTCTCCAAGTTTCTTATGGTCTATCCTTAACAGAGAATTTGGTAACAAAAAAAGCAATTTCAGTGACTATTTTAATAGCATGTATTGATGGAATGTCAAATAGTTCAGCAATATTAAAAGATTTTTCTGGGCCCAACTGGTTAGCAAAGCAATTACTGAGAAGCAAAATTCTACATATCTATACACTAAAATACTTAGGACAGAGAGGAATAAACACCGTCAACATCTACATTTGTATCTAGTGGTCAAAGTACACATGCTGAATTGGTCTGAATTTCTAAGCAGTTAAAGGGTATATATGTGCAATCTCACCTTTAGCAGGGGCACCTTGTTGAGACGAGGATGAAGACGAAGACTGCGATGACATCAATGACTGTTGTATGTTGAGTACAGTGAGGGCATAATGTGGAGGTAGAGAAGATTTACACAGTGACGTGATGAATGCATCTCTTGGTACGTTCAAATTCAGTTTACCGCATAGACTGGCATAAACTTGCATGGATTTCAGTATGGATTCTGTTGCTGTCTCATCGGTACTGACAAAATAAAGCACAACTCATAGTACAAATTCATACACACATAATATACAGCAACAAAATGTGATTAGTTTTTACTTACATCATACAAATTTTCTATCCCGAGAACACAATGTTTAGTCACACTTTATATTGCATGCTCACATTTTGCCACTGAGGGTGCTGTTTCTAGGTGTACTGTAAAATACTTTATTTTCGCTTGGAATTAATTTTCGATATTTTCACTGAAGGAATAATTCAGTGTAAATAAAATCTAGCGAATATACCTTATTTTCTATATTTTACATTCAACTCGTGCAAAATCAGTGAAAATAAATTCCATACGAAACACCCCAAAAGTCTTTTCAGTGAAAATTGATTCCAGCTAAACTAAAGTATTTTACAGTAATTAGTTTTTACTTATTATATCACACATATGCTCTTACGAAAACAACGATTAGTCACACTTTTTGCCAGGCTGTTCAAAAACTTTACATCATCGATCAACAAGGTTATGTAACAGTTGAAAAGTTTCCTATCAAACATGATCTACCAGTAATCAAAAACAGAGTGCCCTCGGTGTTGAACTCATAGTTTAATGCTCTCATAATATAATTTAATGCTACACTAAACTGAAGCAACAAACAAGATTCAGACTTTCAATGTCATTAAAAGTGAAGACTGGGCAAACAACATAATGCTCCCAAAGCTCCACAAATATAGGAGAATGCACTTTGTTGAATATCTAGATAATGAAAAACGATAAAAAACGTAAATTGCATTTTCCTACATTTGTCGATCTTTTTATCTGAGAGCGTTATTCTGTTTGCCTAGTCTTCTTCTTCAAAGCTAATCACAATGACTTATATTTACCTGGCATCTAGTAGTAATGACAATGATGCTAAGATACCACACCAAGAGGAGTTGACTAGACACTCCCATAAATTCCGTAGTTCTGTAAGGCAAACACATCATAAGTATGGGTTATGTTTATACACTTGATATTGCATGTGTATAAACTTGCAACTTTGGTGAAACTTTTTTTTACTAATCTGACTAAAATAAGAACCGTTTTTTTTTTTTTTTTTTTTTTTTTACTTTTTTCTTCTTTTAATTTTTTTTTGTATGTTTATTTCAATTTTATTTTATTTTATTTAGATCTATTTTTCATTTTTCAAAGTTTTGCTAATCGCGAAGGCCAATAGTTGAAAGAAATATCAAATAATAAGTATGTAACAAAAACATAAAAAATAATAAAAAATTTAATAAAAATAAAATAAAAAAAACACGCCGTACAAAACATTTTTTAGATTTCAATCAGACTGGTTCTTTTCCTGGTGGATTTTATCAACTAAAAGACAGACACCTTTAATTATAAAATGGCAAACCTTTTTTATGGAATAAACAGAGATAAGAGAGTGGAACCTACAGCTCTGGTTCCAACCACGACATTTCTGGTGACTGGGTCTAAGTAACATTCCACAACTTACCTGGAGCAATGTCTTCCCCAATAATGGCATCAACTGTCTTACTATTGCCATTTGGTGTCGGCATTTCTTCTTTTTCTTGTTCTATTTCCAGTTCAGTCGTAATAACAGTAGAGACACCTTTTACAATATCTAACAGAGTGTTGAATGCGACGGACATAGCATAGCCATCCTGTATCGTACATGTCAGTGGATCTGTCTTTTCTAACATTTCTAAACTACAAGTGACAGAAAACATATACTGTTGTTTTAATTTAGCGTATTCATCAAAATGTTGACTATATTGTTCAATAGTGAACAAATTTAGTAAAATTAACTAGTGGTACATAAACCCTTCAACATATACCGTAGGCACAACTCATGCTTGAAGGCACCATACATGTATAAGGATGGTACTTACTACATAGGTTTGGTAGAAGATGATGGTGAAACCTGTACCAATGGTATCCATATACCGCGATATACAAAAGCAGGTTGTGGTGTTACGCCTCCACCCACTGGTAAATTACCAACCATTGCTGGGGCTGTACTACCAGGATGTTGGGTCTGTCCAGCTAATAAGATTGAAATTAACATTACAGCAGACTGACTTTATAAACATGGTGGGTGTAGTATATATATTGAGACAGGCTACGATGGACTAAGACCCTTGGCAAATATTTATTCCTAACCCTTTCAAGTATGTCACATTTTTTTCTTCTTTTTTTTAAAATTGTAACTGATAATAAATTTTTTTCAATGGATTCAATAATTAATGCAGAAATGAAATACATAAAAATGTTGAAATCAAGAGTGCCAAAGTCGAAACAAATACTGCAGGAAATGTTCTGAAGAAAACTGATAGAGAAGTAGTTTTCTTGATCAGTTAATTAATTAGTGCCCGATGTAAGATGTCCATGGTTCACTGATAGTAGTAATACATACATGTACACTGTATCACTTTTATTAAATGTGAATCAATATTTCACATGTTTTGACATACAAGGACTGAGTTACTGTAATTTGAACACAATACAGTTTTTTGATTCATGTGTACCGGTACTTCTATTAGATGATCACAGCAGTCTTCAAGCACATGTCATCTTGCTCAAAGGTTTACTTCTAACATAAGATCTATGCTATAATAAAGTAGGACTTCAATGAATCCAGCAGGGCAGGTTTAGTTGTACTTACTGCTTGTACTAGTAGCCCTTTCTGGCATGGGTGTTACAAATAAAGACTGTATAAAGGATCCTAAACCATTGACAATATCACGGAATACTTTGGAAGAATGTTCCTTCATATCATAATTCTCACAGAATGATCTGGAAACAAATACAATTTTACTCATTTATAGCGAAGTTAGTTAGTTATCAAATTTAAGATATATGTCAAAAGTACGGATCCAGAGAATGATGCTTAATTATGATGATTTTTTAACATTAAACTGATTGTCATCTTGTATCTGATCTTCAAATGAGTACTTGTCCATATTGAGAAATATTGCTCTGAAACAGCATTAATTAAAACAAAATGGCACACCAGTCAGCCATTTTAATTACATCTATATCTATAAAATAATGTAAAATGAATATATAAAATTTGATCATAATCAGTCAAAGCATGGCAGAGATATGGCATTTTGAATTTTATCTGAAAACAAAATGATGTGCATCAATGTCCTATAATGTCCAACGTATATACCAAGTTTGAACAAAATCAATCTGTAAACAGCCGAGAAATGCTTGATTTTGATGATTTTTAGAACAAAAATGGCTGCCATTTGGCCATTTTGAATCAGATCGTGAAACAAATTGATGTGCATATGTATAATATCATGTATGATGTATGTGTTATGTTTGATTGTGATTGGTCCAGGCATTTTTAAGATACAGGTCCGGACGCACGCACGCACTGACACACGGACGCACAGAGGTCAAAACATAAGTCCCCGTTTTCGGAGTGCGTCCGAGCGGGGACTAACAAACATGGCAGGCCTCAGAGTTGAATCGGACTCCACACGAATAAGTTTGCTAAATTTGTTCTCAACGTTTTGGATTTCTGCATTCCCATGATGTATCATCTGGAGGAAAAGATGTATAATAATAAGGTTATACTAGGACACCTAAAGTATGCATGAAGACAGTACGCCGTCGCATCAACCTCTAGCTGCTGCGCATTGGTTGATACTCCTGCTGTACTGTCTTCATGCATTTTTTTCGATATCCTTATAATAACCCCATAGTATTTAACACCAACCTCAGCAGTTGTGGATGCACACATAACCTATGTAAGACTTCCATTGCCAAAGCTCTCTGCCACATGGGCTTATCACCATCCAGAAATTTTACCAGCAACGACAGAAAAATCTCACACTCAGTAGTCTGAAAAAAACAAAACACCAAATCTTGTACATTGGTTGTAATACGATTGAGCATAATAACAACAAAATCCCATTACATAACAGTAGCTAAAATAATGTGCAACATGTGACCAGCAAGCATTTGAGACACAACAGTGGCATCCTATACTGATTTATCTACACACTACAGTACAAGCCAATGTGTCAAGTAAGCATTGCTTAGTACTCAGGTAACTTTATGGTTGGGCTTTGCATGTCATTTTAAAAGAAACCAAGATCATGGGCAATTATGGATTATGCAGTAGGAATGATTCAATATTCAATAGCCAACAGCTTTTAGTTAGCACCCCTCTTAAAAAAAACAATAAAACATATACTGCACTTCTTACAGAATTAAATACTAATTTTTAAAGAAGTTAATTTTTTTTTTGCATTTTTTCACATAAATACTGACATAAAGTTCATTTCATTACAAACAATCTAAATATACATCTTGGTACCTTGAAATGACTAGCTACAAAACCCATATAAAGTTACAGCAGCTTGCATTTGAGTAACTATAGTAAAGATCTGCTTGCATATAATACAGTGAAGACAGCTTACATCAAACGAAACAAACAAAGCACATTCACATTGAACAATATCCCAATGAACACATTAACTACATACCAACTCCTTTGTCTATATCCATCCAGCAGTTTCAGAAAAGCCAAAAACGTGTTCATCATTAGTAACTACTCAATTTGAATATGTTAATGAGGCTTACATCACAGTCTTAGTGCACCTAAGTTATTTGTCAGTAGTTTAATTAAACACAAGTGAGTGTATGATTACTTAATTCTAAAATTGCCATAATATGTAAATACTACACAATGTTTTTGTTTTTGTTGGCATGCAAATGAGTGGAGAAAGCATTGATGACAACACATCTGATATTAACTTTAGAAAAACCTAAGTAAAACATCTTGATTTGATTACCCACCTTAACAAAAGTCTAGTGCTACTTTACTTTATATGCCCCTCCATAAAAATAAATGGCAGTTTACATAGTAAAGATGTACCTACCTATTAGGGATATAATATGGACTCAGACCTGCCTGTATAATTTTTTAAAGATATATAATGTATATCTGCACCCCTTCGCCAGTGGGCCAACCCACCAACCAAAATTCTCTTTTGCACACAACCATGAAAATACCACATGGCATGGATATGAATTTAATACTATGTAAACAACCATTTTACTTTCAACAGAGGTAATTTTACTAAAAACATAGGCATACTTATATTGGTGCACTTAAGTCAATGGTCCTACCAGATCAAGGTAGAGTCTGGGAGACCTTTTTCAATTTCTCCCTAATATGGTAGAAGTATGTCTATACATACACATGTATAGTAAACACTAACACACATGGATAGCACGACAGCAACTACAACATTATCTGCACATCAAAGATTGTGGGCTTAAGCATAATCTACAAGCAATGTGAGTAAAAAAAGAATGTGCCACATGGCACGAATTCGATAGTACTTTTAATCACAGGGAATAATTTACTGGTATACAAACAAGAAACATTGATGTGCTGTGATAATTAACTAGTAATTGCAGCTAGACACGTAAAACTATAACATCATGTTATCAGACTTACCAGAATGTTATAGTACTTCTGTAACAACACGCTGACAACTCGTAGCAATCTCATTGATATTGGGAAGTATGGTTTCTCAACTGGACTTGGAGATGTCGGTGCAGCTATACCATGTTTATATTTAATACTTGGAGAGAATAATTTGATTACCAATGGACAAACCCTTTCCTTCAATAAGAAGCTGAACTCTGTGTGCTGGTAGAGACAAAAAAATTACACAAAGCAATGATTTAGTTATTCATCTTTCTCTAGAACCAATACCCATAAATTATAAGTTTCAGAAAACACTGCAACCAATTATATCAACTTAAATCACAACCAAGCTGGGCCTCTACTAAGCATAAAATAGGTACAGCAGTGTAGGATAATACTACCGTGGTTCTTTATTATAAAGTTGTTTTATAGCCACTTTGCAAATATAAGAGGATAACATACACAAAACTTTTCCAGATTTATGTAACAAATTGAACTATTCTACTGTACCATAAGCTTTCTATTAAAGGATGCTGTACACGTTTTTGGTATTGATTTTCTAAACTGATATTTTCATATAAAATATTTACTGAACAACACAAAGCTATATATTGATGGAAAGCTTATTTCACACTGGATATGAAATCGACAAGATAGTGTGTGTATGGACGTGTATAGTCACGTGATCTCTGTGTAAACACAGAAAGCCATTTTTGGTAAAAAATAATTGAACCAATGAATAAACAAATTTAGTGGAACATTGGCAACAAAACAGTTTTTCAGACGACGCTCACCACCATTCCCTGTTAATTGAGATATATATCTACATGATAGTTGGAGAAGAAATAATAATTTAGCTATCTTGAAAAAACAATGCGATCTGGTTCTTTCCGGTATTCAGAAATTAGAATGTAATTTCCAAACAAATAGGAAAATAGAAAAATCCCAGCGCGGCTTGAGAGGGAACATATCGAAGAGTGTCTGTGCGAAAAATTAGTATAATGCGTCCACTAAAACTCAAGATCAAAGGCCTGCAGTTGCCGTGAATCGCTGTTTTGTTTAAACGAGAAAATGGCAAAAACAACTTAGCAGCAACGTATCATCAGCTAACTCATAATCCGTTTGTCCCATGGATCAAAACAAACTCATAATGAATAGTCATGGTATCTGTCTGTCATAATCATGCAGATGTGTGGATATGTGTGGTCGCAATTGGTTATAAAGTACGAAATTATGCTCCCGAATCCAATAGGAAACACTGTTTCACGGCGTGACAAAGCTGCGCCAAAATGACGTCATGATTTACATATTCATTAATACGTTGTGGGAGGAGACACTCCTTTTCTGGAAGACTCATTACCATACATTGCCCTCCATGGAAGGTCATTCTCTTGCTCAGCTGCTGAACCAATAACCGTGGCTGAACGCACCACCAGAGTCAACTACATGTAGTTTTCTTTCCAATTTTTACTGTGCGAGATGTCTCGACGAAGATCTGTATTATCTGATTTGAATGGCAATGAGGGGGAGAGAAGTCACAGCGAGCGCTGAACTGAATCCGGAGATGCGATCGCTTAGGTTTAAAGTTGTCTGTCGATCAGGCGGTGAATTTTCAGTTTGTTTGCTCCGTTATTATTTTGTTGATTTGTAAAATAACCTGTTCGCCATAAATCGTGTTTCCCGTTTTTTAGTTCCCAAAACTGTTGTGACAAAATTAGTGTGATGATTCTTTTTCCATCTTTAATGCGTAATACATAGTACCGGAACAACTGCTGGCGGGGACTACTGCCGGTATCTTACATTCAGTTCACTTTTCATATCATGTATAACAAATCTAACTTGATTGAATCCGTCAAATTATTTATTGAGAATGTGAAGATTAAGAAAAATAAAACAGGTAAAACAAGGATGCTCACACACACGCTTTTACAGCTGCTTGACTCATGCTTTACGTGTAGCCATGGTGTAGCCAAGTCCGGGCCCAAGTGTTTCACTTCCGACTCATTGTGGTCGGAGTCCATGACACGTAATTTGGTCACGAAAACTAAGTCTGCCATGTGCTCAGATTTTCTACCTTCTGTTTATACCTCCATGGTCTGATCAATTAAATCGTGGAAGGTACCTTCCATGATTAAATTTTCATAATAATCGCTTTACATACTGTCGACGTTCTTCTCCAAATTTCCTTGCATTCGTTTTCTTTCGTCACTGTCATAGTCGACCCCAAGACGGTTTGATAGTCAACTGCTTGAAGAGCGAGAAATTCAACGAAATTAAATTTGTGGACGATCGTAAATGGAATGCGTGTAACTTGTACCTCGGACTACTAATACTTGTATTACAGTCTGAGCTTGTACTGAATGCACGAGACTGTTTATATTTGCTATGGGTGGTGACTATTATGCAAATTATCTGTCTATTATGTCTTTGGCTGATTAATTAAAACATGGCTTTCAAAACAATGACATGTGCTTTTGTTTTTAATTAACAAAAATTGATTTTTACACCCTATAAAAACATCCAATTCACTTGTTTTCCTACTGAGTGTTTGCTCCTTGTAGTCCAGCATTGAAAAATACAAAAAAGTAGAATTTTGGATTTCAAAGCAAAAAAAGGTGTACAGCATCCTTAAAGGTACTTGGCTTCCATTAAAACATATCGCCAGTTTTCTTTTACTTTTACATTATGGCTTCATTTTATACTGTTGCTTAGCCAACTACTTTTCATTCAAAAATTTGTCAAACATCCATGAAAATAGAGATTTCTCAGACGAAATTTTAATCACATCTCAAAATGCATTTTCAGTTATATATAAATGTTATTTAATGTTTTATAAAATAATGGATTCTTATGAGAATACATGATTTATTTAGTTTGAAAACGGCCTGTTTTCCCAATTTTTAGACATTTTGCTTCACAACAAATATATCGAACTGGGTAAAAAAGCAACAATAATGTTTTTTTAAAGTTTAATTTAATTTGGGTGGTGACATGTTATGGTTTTCAATTTGTCACAATCTAAAAGTAATTTGCGATTGAAGATGTGTGCCATGCACTACCGTGCACTAGTGGTAACCAGCTAGGTACATGTATGAGTGTGTAGGTTATGCACTTTGGAAAACAGCAATGATATACAGATATGAAAATCAAGTGAACAGAATATGTTGTCAATGTTAACCCAAATTATGAGGACACTGCATGATACTCACATTCAAGAAGACTGGGGGAAACCTGTTCAATATAGACTCCAGTAATTCAAGGCCAAATGTTCGCGTCATCTCCGTCATTCCAACCAACCAGTATGGTTGGTCAGCATTCACAAGGTAACACAAATCCTGAAATAAACAAGGTTACAGTTCCAGATGCTCAATATCCTAGTGTACAGTGTGTTTTGTACAGAAACCATATCCATGATTTGGCAGTACATGACAGGGCTGTGAGGTCATCAATTTAATGCACTATTCCTATGACAACCAGGCCCAGTCAAAGAAACTGCATCTACAAGTGAATAATTTAACATGCAAAAAGCCAGTCATACCTGGAACAGAAGGTAGGCATCCCTTGCACATGGATACAAGGACACTGGTGCATCTTTAGAACCACTTTTCTGACTTTCCATATCAGCCTCAACTCTCTCAACATCTGTAGAGAATGTTTGAGAAAAAACACTTATCTATTTGAAGCATGTCTCTAATACAAGTGTACACAAAGTGAAAATTGTATTTGATACAGGATAATTAAAATATAGTTTATTTCAACCTTATCCAGTCAAACATTATTCAAGGTTATCATCAACCCAGCATCACAAAGTACAAACCTGTGTTGCTTTCATCTCCAGCTACAACTCTTTCAAACACAATGGACACGACTTGTCTGACAGTTGCAGACGCAGTGTTACTTGTAGTGCTGTCTTTGAAGAAATGAAGTCGAAAACAGATCACTATCGCCTGGCAAAAAAAGAAATGAAATGAAATCACTCAAACGAATTCAGTTAAGTGATTTTGCTGCATTTGGTACTTGATTGCAAGGATATGGACGTAATGTAAGTGTAAATTGAATGATAATATACAGACCCGCCAGAAAGTATTTACGCACCTGTCATTTGATCGTTTTCGTGACTAAAAATAACAATTCCGGGTAACATGATGTGTTGACTTTAAAATATACTAAATTTAAGAAGAACTAGTGCATTTTAGTCAAAATAAAATGTTTGATTTGTGTTTAGTTTTTTTGTATGTACACGTTTTTTCAGTGAGCGAAAATCGCCATGGTTAACTCTATGGGAGCGCGCTCATTTGCATATCATTTGCATCTTATTAAAACTTCGCGCCATAAAACGTGCGATAGTCGTGTCCTTTCTCATGCAAAATTGAACCTGAAATTTTTTCAACACGCGCTTCTGGGCGGGAATACCTGTCAGTTGTAGTTCATGAATATTCCTATCGAGGTCATAGTGTCAGATACGTAATTTTTATTTACAAACATTGAGCCATGCCGAAAGTTAGGGAATTGTCAGAATTTACTAAAGGGAACATTGAAGCACTGTATACAGAAGGAGTTTCTAATAGGGAAATTGCAAGAAGACTGGGAATTTCTGAAGGCTCCATACGTTTCAACCTGCGAAAACTTCGTCTGCGAGGTAGTATAGGCAATCGTCGTCGATCAGGTCGACCAAGGCGTACAACACAACGCGAAGACCGGCTACTCATCAGGTCTAGTTTAGCGAATCGGTTTCACACCGCCCGTGATTTGCGTGCCAATTTTAATCAACTCACTAGGAAAAGATTGAGTTTGAGCACCATAAAATCAAGACTATATAAGGATGGTAATCTTCGCGGCTGTGTTGCAAAAAAGAAACCAAAACTACAACCTCGACACATCGCAGCGCGGTTGCAATTTGCCAGACAACACATCGACTGGACTCCGGCGCAGTGGGCTCAAGTTATCTGGTCGGACGAATCAAAGTTTACGGTGTTTCGTAGCCGTGGAAGATTATTTGTACGTCAGAGACCAGGTGAAGAGTACGAGCTGAAATGCATTAAACCTACAATAAAATTTGGTGGTGGTATCGTCATGGTGTGGGGATGTTTTTTGGCTACCAGCTTAGGGTCGCTGGTCTGTGTACCGACGACCATGAGCCGATGGAAATATTTGGATATCCTGCAAAACGAAATGATACCGTCGGCACTAAGACTCGTTGGACCCAATTTTCATTTCCAACAGGATAATGCCCCCGTTCACACAGCATTGGCAGTGAGGGATTTTCTAAATAATCCACAAGAGTACGGATATTTTTTACTTTACCACTTTGAATTGGCCTGCACAGTCTCCAGATTTGAACTCCATTGAGAACCTTTGGGAGTTGATCGATTTAAAGGTGCATTCCCGACCAGTTGCTAACATCGAGGATTTATACGTGAGTATAATGGAAGCTTGGGGACAGTTCCAGGTTAACATGTGTCGGAAACTCGTCGATACCATGCCAAAACGGCTCAGAGAAGTCATCCAGCGAAGAGGTGGACACACGCATTATTGACAATCGCCGCGTTCTATGTCTTCATGAATATTCATGAGCTTGCGTTTACACAGTGTTCTCCATAGAGAATTCAAACGTTTTTTTCACTGTTTCATTCAGACTGCCGTTTTTATTCAATCCTGCATGACAATGACAATTTTGTTGTTTTTATTGTGTGTAAAAACGCATATTTTATTAGATATATAAATATATTTATTCAAACCGTTATTGAGTTTATTTTATTGTATGATATCGTAGGTAGTAGCTGCCTGTAGTGTGGTGCGTAAATACTTTCTGGCGGGTCTGTATTGAATTCAACAGTTTAATATGGGACAGCCGAGAATATTACAATGTTCTACTCCCCAAACCCCCTAGGGCAACAATGTTGATATGGTTGGTGAAGATTTGTTGTCTTCTATGAGGAAGTCTGATTAGCAACTGTTTATATCAAGTCCAGCATACTAACTGAATATTTATAGACATTGCTTTAATTGAGGTGAACCTGTTCATTCTGTTTCGTTATTTTTGTTCTTGAATGAGGAAGCTGGTTGTACATGTATATAGCTAGACGTCAGTCTGTGACCTCGCTGCCAATGTTCACAGCAAGTGAACACCATCACATGCGTAAGCCTTGTAAATTCCTTTTGCAATTTCACATGCCTGTGAAGTGAGCCATCTACGATAACATAAGGAGATTTGTGTTTTTCTGTTTCAGAGAATGTTTTGTAGCTCTGAATGAACATTTAATGCATGTATTCGAAACAGTATTTATTAAATGTTCAAAGCATGATCTGATTTCAGAACAAACTTAGAACCTGTATTCACACAATGAATGTGGAGTTTTTTTTTTAGCGGTAGTATTTTTTCTCCCTTGAATAACCAGAACATGTATACAAGTAGAACATATACATGTTAAATGTTTGTGTAATTTAATTTAATTTTTTGTAGGTTTCAGTTTCTGTGGAAAGGTGTGGTAATAAACATGTTCATCATCTTAGTCAATAAATACATGCTTTACCTTTGATAGGACATCTCCTTTTACAATGGTATTGGTCGTGAGTAACACCAGTAGTGTCTGTAAGACTTTCACCTCCTCTATACCATGGTCCATCAGACTCCATAACATGTTAACAACATTTCTAGCAGCAATCTGAATTCAAACAAATGTACTTGTTGTGATGATATAACTACTCTAGAACTGTATATCGGCTGCCAAAGATCATTCTAGGGTGGCCATCACTACAATATTAAACTAGATTTTCCTCACTCAAGCAAGAAAATAATTCTACAGATTCAGGCAAAAACAGGTTTTAGATAATAAAATCTGTCAAAATTCTATGTTCACATATAATTCTCAAAAATAACTAGAAGGCACTGTTCAATTCTTAATTTTTTTTTTTTTTATTCTGACTTGAAAACAGCTGTCTTAGAAGAGACATAAACTTTTGGCAGACATGTTAGCTGTCTGAAAGGGTGCAAGAGTCTGGAGGTACTAGGCTCTCCCAAACCTATCAAATGTCTTTTACCACGAGTAGAAAAATGAGTAGCCATGCTTTCATTTTAAAACAAACACTTAATGGTTATTTTTGCTCACGAATATTCAAAACATAACTTTTGAAATATGTTCCTGGCTATTTTTATCATTATTAAATATAAAGTTCAAAAACCCAAATTACTCTGGCCAATTAAATCCTTCGTTTCACCCTGAAAAGTCTACAACTTGACCATGTCCAGGATTGAATTGGTGAGAGACTGGTATATCCAGAGACTTGTGGTTGATCTGGAATTTCACTCAAGTGTTCATCACGTGTGCTTGAAGGTGGTTGGTATGATTGGAAACACAGTGGATAGAAATACCGGTACTATGAATGGGAATGATGTGTTGCAGGTGAACAAGGTATTGTAGTATGTACTGGGTACCATGGAGAGGTATATGGTTGTGCAAAATGAGGTACAATTAGTGAAAGATGCGGCATCATCAACAAGTATACAACCTGTGTTTCATGTTCCATTTAAGCCTAATTTTCACAACCTTTCCCCTATCATATCATTTGTTAACACAAACAAAATTAATATTTAACTAAACTTTTCTGGATAAAAAAGCAAAATTAGTGAATACCTATAAAGTTGCTTTGTCTACAAACCCATCCATGTGGCCATATCTTGCTCATGTACCGGTATATAGGTAACATCAGCAAACTTGTACAGTCAGTTGTTAAAAAGTTTATGATTCGGTTATTTTATTGTTGTTACGGTATATCCAATCCAATGCACAAAGTATACACAAATATTCATAATCAGTAAAATCATTCTTACGTGCAGGACAATGAGGAAGTATGGAATATCTAAGATTTATAATGAACAACTTGTGTATAATCTGGTGTCGCAAGAATGATTGGACAGATGCCAATTCAGTGAATAGTGGTGTCTAAATACAGACTATACGTACATTACTCTGCGACTTTGATGTACTTTTCGTACACTTAAGAACAATACCAACGGCATTAGAAAACTTCTTTTTCAAAGACGGCTGTGGATTCTTTCAAAATGAAATCCCAATAGATAAATACAGTTTATATTTCTCAATGTACAAACCAATCTTAATGTACAATGAGTGATTCTCCCAGCATATTGAAAATTGTATGTTGGGAGAATTGAAAACTGTGTTTATGTTGGGAGAATTGGAAACTTGTGTGTTGGGAGAATTGAAAACTGTGTATGTTGAGAGAATTGGAAACTGTGTGTTGGGAGAATTGAAAACTGTGTGTATGTTGGGAGAATTGAAAATTGTGTGTATGTTGGGAGAATTAAAAACTGTGTGTATGTTGGGAGAATTGGAAACTGTGTGTTGGGAGAATTGAAAACTGTATTTCGAGAGAATTGAAAACTGTGTGTATGTCGGGAGAATTGAAAACTGTGTGTATGTTTGGAGAATTGAAAACTGTGTGTATGTTTGGAGAATTGGAAACAAGTGTACACCGTTCATGTTGAGAGAATTGAAAACTGAACCAAGTCTCATTCATTTAGCTGCTAAATACTATATCAGTACATAAAACTCACCTCTGACAGTGCTTCATGGATAATCAATTTCTGAACAGAAACTAGACATATCTGAACTATCTTGATATTTTTGGTATCACAACCAAGTAAAAAAGGCTGCAATATTTCACCACTGCAGGCAACCAGAGCTACAACACAATCAAAATAGTGTTGATGAGAATTTTTGAAGAGTTGAATGTAAAATATAGGAAAAAAGGTACCGGTATATTCGCTGGATTTTATATTTACTGAATCATTCCTTAAGCAAAAATAGCGAAAATTAGTTACAAGAAAAAATATTTTACAGTAATTGTTAATGAGCCTCAGGGTACTTCCTCTTCGCGTATTTAGGCACATAAAAAACAGAAAAGTCTCCAGTAAAGTTTAAATTGTCTTTTAAAGTTGTGCTTTTTCTTTTCATTTTCATGACCAAAGACAGATAAAAAAGCTGTGACTTTGATGTGTATTACCGGTATGACCAAAAAATATGATATGTTTCTTGACGTTAAACTTCATTAAAATAAATTGTGACGATTGCTTTTGAGAATGCTTAATCAATAGAGGTATAGAGGGAAACATTATATTCAGTCTTACAGCTTTCTTGACTTGTCACGATTACTATAAATGCATTCAATAATGGGTTTGGTTCAACATACGTAACATGTCAAGTGAAGCAGGGAACAGCATTGTTACATATATACATTGGATTTGATCACAATCTTTAGAAGCCCATCTCTAATAGAAGCACACGTAAACCAAAAATCTAATAGAAGCCCACATATTATATATCTTTATAAAAACAAAGCTGTATGCAGTCCATAAAAATAATATAATATTACATAATTTAAGTAAATTGCTAAAACAATGATTGACAGGGCTCACATTTCACAGAGGCCATGAAGGCAATTACCCCACTTGAATGCATTGATATCTTACAATATTTCCTACACAATTTCAATCAACTGAAGTTCAAACTCTGGATTGACCATATTATCACTTTGTTAAGTGTTTGCTGTATAAGAAACACACACTCATAATGGGCGACATGCATTCTATTTACTTTGGTGTTCAACCCTAAATATGATTTATATATAAGAGTGGTTTTGATATCACAATTTGAGCCTGTTTCACACTCAGCCATGCTCTAATGTACTTTGGCATTCAATCCTAAATATGATTTTACATGACCACAACCAAGAAGAGTGAGAACTTCACCACATATCAATAGATCATAGCCTATTTATAGCACTATGCAGTGTGCTTGTACAATCTCCTTCATCATCAATAATTAAGCACATACCAGCAATTTTTATGGAATGCAAATTTATTCCTTTGTTGATAAATCCAGTAATTGTGGTCAATTAGAGTAATCACTCTTTGCCATTGTACAATGCATAGCATTTCTATTTAAAAAAATATATATAACAATAGTAAAATGAAGTAAACCAATGATTCAAACAACCAGGCATGGTGCTACATGTATATTACCGGTAAACACATTGTACGTCCGGATAAAAGATGAAACAAATAAAAACAACTGGTGATTCAAACCACAACAGAACACCCAGCACTATGAAAGCACCATGTTTCACATAAATGTATCTGATACAATGTATTATGGGTGTTTTCATCAAATATTAGATTCACAAATGTTGCCGTTTTTTACATTTTTACAAGATTTTATCGGGTGAGGGCAACAAAAATAGACAAACAAAGTAAATTTACAGACATGATTATTTAACTCAAAATTCACTCTATATGATGAGTAAGTTAATTACACATGTCATTTTATCTACAGGGAGCCAATCTCTCATGAAAGCTGCATGTTGTTTTACACTGTAAAACAGAACTCATTTACAAAGCTGGTAGGGTTCAACAATTTACACTATTAGAAGCATGTATACTTTACACTATTTATTGAATTGTAATAGATACAGTACAGCATAATATTTTTTTTTTAGCATTGAAATTCATGTAATAATTTATTACAATGACTGAAGTTTGCAACACCAATATAGTAATTAGACAAATCAAATCATTTATTGAGAACGGAGTACTCCGAAACATACAATTGTTTTCAAGCAAGTAGATGTAGTTTGGATTTGCGATTTGGGTATTTAGCCTTATATAGACAAATAATTTATTTTAATCATAGCTATTAAGAAAACAAAAATTTGCACTAATCTTAGCATGTATATTATTATACCAGAAACACATTCGCATACACAAACATGTAATTGCTCCATTCTTTATTTAATCCTCTTGGAGGCAGATGTTATTTAAAGTAATGTACACTGAACTGTACATAACATGACAGCTATAATTCCATACTGCATGTAATATTTACATTTTAATACACTCATGGTTGTCATGGAAGCTTGTGACACATAAATGTCAAACAACCTTTCATAATTAATATTTCATATAACCGACACAACGATAAATATTCAAAATAACTGTGACTATTCAAATATTGCAGAGAGGTTGGGGGGTGAGGTGGGGTGGTGGGCAATATCACATGGGCCAGGGTAACTGTAATTGTTGTACAATAGCTGCTAATTTCCTCTAGCAATTCAACGCCTGGGCATGAAATGCCCACATTCAGATGCTACAAACAATTAATCCATCTTGATATTTATTCTAAACAACAACAACAACAACAACAACAATCTATCAATTTTATTTTCATATTTCAATTTTTGTTTGTTTGAACCTTACTTCATAGACATTATCAATTCTAATCCTCCAATAACTCAATAATAATTTTATAGTATAATTTTCTTCTATTATTTCAGTAATCTCCAAATCACGATTAGATTAATCAAAGAATTATGTCATGTGATAAAATTCAGATGAATGCTGTTTTATTTTGGAATTTTGTTTAGATATGAAAGATAATCTGCAGGATTTCCATTACCAGTCACAACGTGGGATACATGAATGCTTCAATGTCTATCAAAGGTTAAAATGAAAATAGAAGTACCTGGTATGATATCTCTGTTCTTTGCCATCAATGTTTTGATCTTCAGTATACCAGCTTCCGCTGCCTATAAAAAGTTTAAAATAGATACACGTAATCAGTATTATTATGCATCTGTCACCGTAACGCCATAAGTTACAGTGTGCCGTAATTTTGCGGTATTTTATGGGGTATTTTCATGCTACCATATAAGGAAATTCGAATTCCAAATATGGAATGATTACGCGTGTAAGCGTTCTCTGATAATAACAACAAACATAGTTGCCACCAGGGTTTGATGGGATTCCACACAAAGTAGTTTGCTGATTCTGCTCTGAACTATTTTGATTTCGACTTTTCCATGATGTATCCTTGAAAGGAAAAGATGTATAATAATAAGGTTATTACGAGGATATCTCAAAGTAAGCACTCAGACAGTACGCTGTCGCATTGACCTCCGCTGAGCGTCGGTCGATATTTCTGCTGTACTGTCTTTGTGCATACTTTAGGGTATCCTCGTAATAACCTCAAATTCACATGATTCATAAAAGTTATATTAGATATAATTTTTTTGTAAAAGCTTTGCAATCTTGCATCCATGTACCAGTAATAGTATAGGGGTAATATTCCCAGGGTTATTTACATCTGTATAGATTACAGTACATACACATACAAACGTCTATAGAAACAACTGCTATTTATGAAACTGCATTTGAAATTTTGAATTTTTAGTGGAGATATATACATAAGAATCTGACTTTCATTTACCCTTCATGCAATGGAGTTTAAAAATATTAATATAAAAACATTGTGAAAAAAAGTATATAAAATTCACCCCCAAAATAACATTTATATACGAATACATGACATAAATTAAACTGTAGTGTTTATACTAACTAAAGAGTAAAAATATAATACAAGTAACATATGAGTGAACCAGCTGGGTCTGAATAACGAGACATTACATATAGAGTATGTAGATTTAATTAACACATCTACTACCGGTAACATATAGTAACAAGAACAGAGCTTGATTTCCCTGTATTGACACATGGCCTGCTGCCACCATTATTTACCATTCATATTGGCTATCTGTGGAAGCATTCAGCAGGAGATGTGGTAATTATGATAACCTTTGTGTTACAGATACTTTTGAATGAAAAAAGATGTACACTACTTTAATTTCATTTTTCATGAATTTTTATGAATCAGTGACATTCATTAAATTTATTACCTGTGAAAATAGGGGTGCTAAAGATGAGGAGTCAGTGATTTCAACTAAATCGTTTTAGTGGGGTTAAGTGGATTTGATGTTGCAGTGATATTCATTGGGTTTTGAATTTACTGGTTTGTGATGGAAATAATATATTCTATGGTCTCTCTGTCATAGGTAAATGTAAGAAATTGAGATTTATTTTTTCAAAATTTACTATAAAAAATCAAGATGAATTAGAAAAATTACATTTTGATGTATATGGGAAATGTTTGCCATTCCTTGTTTTCCGTTCTCAGTTATCACATTTATTAATACTCAAAACAATTCAGAGAGAGCACCCAGATATTCTATGTTTAACATTGTGATGAATATAGGCTTGGCAATATTCTGCCAATACCCTCATATACCATTACATATTATAATATAATTTACCAGTATTGTCTCCGTAATTGTCTAGTGTACTTTGCATGGCATACAAAATATTCATGTTTATTAGTTGAGTTGAAATAAAAAATAAAGTTGCCTGTCTATTGAACAGGTTCGGGAATAAATGTGTATGTTCCAATCAATGATGTGCTTTTCCCAATCAAGATAAATAGAAATCATTGGAAACCAAATAGTCATTTTTGGTTCATCATATTTAGATAATGGGTACACCACTACTATATTCGGTCTCCCATATTTGCCCAGATTGTAAAAACTTGATATCTTTATTTACCTGTCCACATGATGAACCAGAGTGAGTAATAAGACCAGAATATAGCAGAATTTACCAGCTATCAAAATCAAGTCTAGTCTAGGTAGGGGCAAGTGACTGAACAATATTTGTCAGTAAATTTCAGTACTGATTGCAGTAAATCATGGCATTGAAACCCCCCCCCCCCACCTCCTTTTTTCAGCTCAATTGATAAATTTACAAATTGACAGCCACAATAAAAGCGCATGTGGTATGGACCTCAAAACTATGGAGGACACCAGGGTACAGAGCCTCAAAACAAACAAGTTACAGGACATGCCAGCCTAACAGGCCTACTCCTTTTCAGTTATATTCTATTCAAGGATAAAAACATTTATAGGGACAAATTTCTTTTTGGGTCATCAAAACTATATATCATTATATTAAAAGTCGGCATCAGTCTCTGCTCATTTTTTATTTTGGATTCAAATTATATGTTCATTTTGGGCCAACAAGTGTCAAGTTGGGCTAATTTGGTTTTGCAGCTCTTTGCCAAATTACTGAAATACTGGTAGTAGTGAAAATGGGTAGATATAAAATAAAATTAATTAACAAATATATTACAAAATAAATTTCAATGAGAAATACGAAAAAAAATTGTTGATTATATTTATATGTTGTTGTCAGTGAGTACTAGTAGAACTTTCGTGGTTCTAGCAGTTACCCTTAAAAAGCAGCAAACATGGTTCATACAACAGTGGCTGGTAGGTGTCATCCAGCTAACGTACTATAAATAGAATCTTGCCCCATCACACACTATAGTATACACGTAGAGAAACACTTCATGTCAATGCAACCACTCCCATTTAAAATATAATTACAAGTGTTTACCTCTTTCACTGGTGGATATTTCCGTTTAGCCTCATTTGACAGAGCTCTGAGATCAGTCTGCAAGCTGTCCAACAGTTTAGTCGACGGTCCTTGCGTGGCAGTCATTTTCGTTTATATTGATCGAGTCGGTCGATTGAAAGAAGAGCAACAAGGCAAGGGTCGTCTGCAATGATACACGGTTTCGACGATAAATGTTCCTTCAAATTTCCGATACCAGCGCTGATAAATAGTGGGACACCTTACCGGTGTGCGTTGCTTTGATTGGATTGCATGTCGCGGAGGATAAATGAGAGAACCTAATACATAGCTGGGACATCAACATTAAATCCTACGCTTCGTGCACTTCCGCCATTTTGCTTGAAATCGTTCTACCCATAATACACTTGACTCGCCCGCATGTAAGCAGCGCCACCATAACCAACAATAAAGAATTATAGGTTCTTTTTGTTTTATGTTGATCGAATCGTTAGGGAGTGATCATGGTAAATAAAAGTGTCCTTTCACGAATAACACAATTCACAGTTCACAGAAATAAATCGTACTTAATTATTTCAGGAATAAACCAAAATGTGTGAATTCTACATGTATATAATCTTCAATCAATCAATCAATCAATGAAATTTATATAGCGCCAGTATCTAATACAACGTATTGTTCAGAGGCGCTGTACAATTAGTTGTTGTCAAAGGCTCTGGTAAATATGAGAGTTTTAAGATTCTTTCTAAAGGTATCTATTGTGGGTTTCTGACTCAATTTTATTGATAAAGTGTCCCATAAGCGTGGAGCTGCTCGAGAAAATGCTCGCCCACCAGATGATGCTAGTCTGAAGTTGGGAGTATGCAAAAAGCATTTGGCTGAAGAGCGGAGTGTGCGGGGAGTTGATTTGAAGTAAAGAATGTCAGATATATACTTCTGTGAAAGGCTATTCAGAGCTTTGTGGGTAGTGCACATAATTTAGAAAACAATTGTGTGCTGTACTGGAAGATTTGGTTCGAGCCCAGCAAAACTGTGTGGTAATAATGTGCACATTAAAAAAAAGAACTAATAAGTACTCAAATCTACACAGAGACCGCATACTATGTGATTTACATAAATTAAAACACAGCCAAAGCAGTCCCGTATTCATACCGTGGAGCCCGGGACCATACTTGTATACGACAAATACACGACGGCTAGTGCAATGTACTGACTGAGTGGCAGAGTGTAACGTGTATAGCCATATACTTTAGAAAACAGAGTCAGTGGTGTTAATCGTTAAGTTTTCTGTACATGTTGATAACATAGAAAATATGATGAGTCCAACGGCGGTCCAACATTTGCAATATTATAATTGCTCTGTAGAGGGCGCTTTATAACCTAGGATGGCCAAAACAAAACGGTGGATCGTGTTGAATATGTTTCAATAAAACACGCTTATACCTCTATGAAAATCCCCATATTTCATCGGAAAAATATTTTCCGCCAAAATAAAGATTTATCAAAAAAAGAAATATATAAACAAGTTCAAAAATACTCATTATCCGTATAACCTATATATAAAATGCGTTTGAAATGTTTTTAATAGCTTTCTTTGCCAACATTACCACCGATTTTTTTTTTCATTTCTGAAGCGATTCACCTTTCAAACGGAATATACTAAATTCTTTATAAGAATAACTCTTTATAATTCAATGATGGACCGATATAAAAGTGGTCTTCCTTTTCCAGCGACCTGTGTAGCAATATTATGTCAATGTACGTAATTAACCAACACACTCACGATCAGTTCAATATACATGAGGGGAGGTGATTGTGGACTCAATTTCAGAAGACTGGAAAACAGTGTTTTCGAGGCGGTAGCTGTCATTTTGTTATGACACTCCCTATGTTGCATTATGATTTTATTTGTGTAATGCTTTTTGTGTCTGACTTTGAAAACGTGTAAACGATCATTCATTGTCACCCTGGTCAATTACTGTACCATATAAAATAAGGTTCTTGGAAGAAATTATAAGTATTCATGCATAATAACGCGCATTGTCCATGTTGACCACTATTTCTGTTAGACTCAAAGAAAAATAATTATCTCTAAATTATGTCCGACTTTAAAATTCCCGGATTCCTTAGCATTGTGTTTCAGTAATCAAAAAACAATCTATGTGTTTTCCAAATTATATAAATATATCGGACAATATATTACATGCTCAGTATTTGACGATGATTGTGTTTGTGTGAGTATGCACGTTGAGCAAAAGCAACAATTTGTATTCACCGTTACGAGAATTTTCGCGAAACGGTCCTTTCTGTTCAATTCAGTCCCATTAATACAGTAAAACAAATTGACTCGGAGAGGTGTGTGCATGTCGCAATATTATTTTATACAGCCTGAGTTTGTTTCATTGTAAAGAAGGACGCCGTTAGCACGAGGACCCCGAGACACCCCGGCCTGGATGCCAGTGCTTGCATATTATTTGCTTTTTGAGCCCTGTTTTTACTGTGATTTTTCGAATTTAGCAACAAATACTTAACGACATTTCACAAATTCAGCTCTCCCGCGGGTACCAACTTACACTTTCTTTTCTTGTCCTCACACAAGTCACAAAGCAACGCCCTCATCGGTATGATACCCGGGACTTGGACTACGCTTTGTTGCGTATGGTATGTATGCTAAAGTGTTTTTTTCCATGTAGATTGTTAACAGAGACTCTCGTAAATCTTTCCACATTATGTGGCATTTGCACTGTGTGGAATCATAAAATGTGGTTTGAGAACCAAACACTCTAACTGGTGTAATTTATTACACGTGCGAATGAATATACGGGACTTTCACATTTCCTATACTGTAGATGTACATGTATTAAGTATTACAATGTATTATTCATTGGGTTTTAATTTCGCTATTTTCGCTGATAAGTAAAATCTAGTACGTTCATGGTGAAATTCGCTAAATTAAATCTATGTGAACATGTGAAACAACAATAAAACTCATTGTTTCCTTGATAAATTTGTGAAATTAAAAGACAGTGAATATGCTTAAAACACAAACAGTGAAATTAAATGTCAGTGAAAATAAATGGTTTTACAGTATATTTTGATAAATTTATGTGAGTTTGTTAAGCGTGTTTTCCAGATTGGTATTTATCCAATACGATATGACAACATACAACCGGGGTGATGTCCCAAGAGCTGGGGCAATTGAACAAATTAAACGTCAAGGAATTAAACTTTCCGGCCCGAAGCAACTAGTCCAGAATTAGAGAAAAATAAGACGCTTCTCCTGTATAATTACTGACAACCAGTCTAGAATTATTTTTTCAATCAATAAAGTTTTTTTGCATATATATATGCACAATTGTGATTGTTTTGTCAAATTTATGAAACAGAGTATGTTACAACTTTGATGGCCTGAAACTATGGAAATTCCATGATCCAAGGTTCATGGGACCGACGAACTTGCTGTTTAACCATGCTTATTCCAGTTTCTATAAGCAAACTTTTCCATGTGTATGCTGCAATTCTGAAAAATAAATGCAATTACATGTAAATCTGACCATTGTTGCAGCATATCTTTAAAGCGCGGTAGTCGTCGCGTTGCGCATGTGCAAGATATATGGGTCTCATATAAACAAAGATGGCGACTTTGACTGTTGTGCAGATCAATGAGTGCGAACTGACACGTTTCCAAGCTTTAATTGGGTAATTTTCATGTGATTGGAAGATATAGGAGTCACCGGCGATAATTAGTGCAATTTGCGCCCAGGTCAAACCTCATACTTGTGATTTCCATTTGAAGAGCGCATTGGATTGTGGGAAAATCAATGTTTATCAACACAAATGTCGACAACTACCGCGCTTTAAGTATTGTGTAAACACACATGGCGCTGCAGCTGTGGCACAAATGCACTGAATAATTGTAGAATGAGATCTTCATAGCAGCTTTACTCTATTTGTAGAGTATCTAACATCAAAAGATGTTTTTCATGATATGGTATGCAATAAATTCAATTTATGGTTTATACGTGCTTCCAATGAAACAGTGCATTCATATCATAAATTGCACCTCATAAATTTAATACTAATCAATTAAATACCACAATAAGAGTTTATTGACAAAAAGGAAACAGAAAAAATATATGCTAATGCTGAGAAATTACAACAATATTAAACTGTTCAGCCTTAATGAGACATGCAAAATAGCTGTGAAACGTATCCAAAAAGAAAATATTAAATTTGAAATTGCATCCATTCCTTCCCAAGATAAACTGGGACTATACCAAGGTGGCCCAAGCAACTTGCATTGCTATGGACCGACCATTTTAACATTAAGTCTTAATATCTCCTTATATCACCTGCCATCTCCAGAAATCTAGTCATACATTTCAGTCTGAACTGGAGCTTATTCCACCTCTTCTAAATATTTCTACTTATTTTACACCTTTCCTGCATTTGTCTAAATAAATGATCTGTTACAATTAAACTTGCATCAGTACCATTCAAGAGTGACAAGTTGTTTTTTTGTTAAATTTTTTAAATCATTGCAATACTGAAAAAAAATGGCCAAAAATGACCTTTTAATCAAAAATCATATTAAACGGTGTTACTTCCAATCTCATGAACGTCCCACATAGGCAAAGGTTCAAATTTTGTTAAAGGTGGGGTTATTGCCATTTTTAATTTGGTTAATTTTTTTCTTTATCAACTGTTTTCTGTTTATTTGCCATTCTTTGTTTATCTCAGCAAAACTAAACAACTATTAAAATTTAACATATGCTTACAATAATCAGGTTTGGAAATACATATATCCAACAATTATTAAAATGTAAAAATGATCCATAACATAATATGTGTGTATATTAGTTAAATAATCACAAAAGGTAGTATATGATGACAATTCAAATTCCCCCAGTATAAACAAAGCCAATATCACCATCACGTTGCATGTAGAAAGCTTATGAAATGATTATTACAAATGTATTCAACAAAATTTTAATTATTGCTCCACCAAATGCTAATTCAACTTATTGGATTCAATAATGTACAGAATTTCTATTTTTTTAATTGACTTTTCAAACAATTTCTGTGGAATGCTTAAAAATATCTATTGGTCTAACAGACAGCATTATTTAATTAACAAGTGCACAACGTCCAATCAGTGGAGAATACCTCAATATAGAATACATGAAGTTTGCAAGAGTACAGTTTGATATGTGTAATGTTTAGCTACAACACTTTTGGCACAACAGTAACGCATATACATTATTCAATTTTTAATAGAAAGTGAAGAAATTGTTGTATATACAATAACTATAATATACAAGGTTAGTTTTTTTTTATATAATTACATAAATTAAAAAAAAAAATTAATCACTTCTAGTATGTCCAGCTCTTGCATTTAGCTGTATTGAACTTGGAAGAAAGTTATCATTTTATCCGCAAAATTATAGTTTTATTTTTACTTTAGTGTCATAAAAAAATTAATAGTTGGGTTTTATGACAGCTTTTTTCAACACCTCAGACATACAGGACAATTTTTATTTGACTGATGATGTGGTTAAATAAACAACCCATCAACAAAAATAAAATATACCACAAAAAAGAAGGCAGTTACAATATCGTATTATGGAAAGCAGAGCACAAATTATTAAATATTTCACCATGGATAATGTGTACAGATAAATCTGCTATATTTTTATTTATTATCCATGACAAATAGGCAATTCACTGGCTTGTGTCATTTGCACCTCTGCATTAATCACGTCAGACAATCCAATTTGGTGCCATTGCTCAGTTGTATGCATTATATTATGCAATTACAAATCATAACAGGTTTTACATATCTACGAGTTATTATTTTTCTGTTTTTAGTATTAGTGCAAAAACCAATTTTAAAATGATGTGCTCTTATTAGTATTACAATGGTTTTGAAGTTGTTTCATCATCACCATAGAAGTTTAATTGGGTCACATGAGCAATGCAACCAACGTGGCATTGCTCTAAAATATATGGCTAAGATTAGATAAGTCTAGAAGTCATTGGTGCAAGCATATAACTAAGTAGGTCTACTTTCAATACCCCTTGCTACCAAACAATTCTGCCCACCTCCAATCTTGTACAAAATTTCTTGTACAATGTCAATTTTAGGTTTTTTACACGTGTACTCACTGGTTTTTATAACTACAGTGACGATCAATACATAGGTTCGCTTTGGGAAAAGAAAGCAATTGCAGAAACAATATCAATATGTACATGCAAAAAAATATTTTATTTCAAATTTTTAATAATTAAAATTATTACTATACTGAGGGGAATTGGAAGAAAAAAAAAATGTATCTTTTTAGTGGTGCTTGTTTGGAATGAGAACATAAGTATTATATCAATCTTTAATAAAAGGTTGGTAACTTCGTGGCAGGGCATGGTATCTGATAGACAATTTTGAGAAATTTCAAACACTGCCATTGGAACACCCTATTAGCATGAAGCAAATGATGAAATGTAATTATTTTGACCATTTAACAAACATGCATTCTTCCTGACATACCAAGGATATTTAAGTGTTGTTGATTACCTATTCAGTAAACAGTTCACTGGTTTTTGAACCTATTAACATCTCCAATGTAATTTCACATACAAGTACAAGTGTGATGTTTACACGTCTAGAAAACTGTAGACAAATTACAAATATGTTTTTCTTTTTTGTATCTACAAAGTATTAACGGGACACCTGGCAACAATTCACTGAGGTATTAGAAAGCATAAATAATATTAAACTGTATATAGAGTACCGGTATGTACAGTCAACCCAAAATGGCACACACTCTGTTTATGAAAAATCTTTCAAACACAAGTAAGAATAATAACCTCTTAGACTTTTATAAAACCGAATTTGGGATCACGACCCCCCCCCCCCCCCCGATTAGTGTCCTGTGTGGCATTCTTGAATCTAAGATTCTGTAAGTATCGCTGAATATCAGTAGTGTAGAGTACAGAAACAAAATGCCCAACTGGGACTTGACATTAAAGGTAATTCTGTAGCCCGGGACAAGCAAAATTGCCATTCATGATAGCATCTCATTGGCTAGAATAGACTACTAGTTATACTATAAAATCTGTATTAGAAGCCACATCCATTCTTTATCAATAATTGAGAACCAAACATTCACATGATGCTGTATTACCGTAAAAGCAACACCCGGTCTGTTCCATTTCCAATTTTATTAGAAGCAGTGGTTTCTAATACAAATTTTACAGTAGTAAATATATAGACAATATACATTTCAAACAAGCGAGTTTAAAAGTTAACATTAAACACAATAACTTCTCCAGCAATAACCAGAAGTGGGAATAACATTGTATGGTCAGGTAAATGCTTCTATGCAGAACTAGAGTACCATAAATGTTTTTTTTTAATTTGTAGTTAATTCACAGATTTTTTTATTGAAGTTATATAACTGAAATGGTTACATGTTCATATCCATTTACTTTAGCAGATTTCAGTTATCAGCAAAAACCCAGTTCATAGTAAGATAATACTGAAAGGTGGGGATGGGAATGGAGGTGGGTTATCCTAATATGAACTGTATTTATAAGTTATAAGCAAGAGTATAGGTCTGGGTTAAAATCAAAGATGCGACCTATAATTTAGCCTTTTTGCTGCAGTATAAGAAAACATAATTTCAAGACTGCCACCTTCCTGTTGCTATAAAAGCCAGTCGTTGATATTATGATAATGTTTTAGTTTATTGATTGTATACATGACTTTCTTAACAAATTGGTCTCTCATGACTGAACAGTATTTTCAGCAGTAATGTGAATGTAATAACGATGACCTCATAACAAAATTAGCCACACCAGGCTACCTAATACTGGCTACAATTGGAAGAGACCACCTATCAAAAATACTCATCCACATAACTACTCTTACAGTGCCACATTGTTATTTTACGTTATATCACCACACTGCAAAACCAGTCAACCAAGAGGAGAGCCAAGAAAATAAGGGTTAAATCATCAGCTACTTTGAACCTAAATTGTATTATCTGGGGTCTCAATATCTTGTTTCTCAGGTGTCATAGGATTTGCAGGCCGTTGCTTTGATGCCTCGTACTTATCGAACCAGGGAGTCTCTTTATATACAAACCATACATTTCCAGCCCATACAAACATATTTAAGAACCCGAAAACCTGTAAGAAAATAGTAATAATACAGTTACTAGTATTAGAGAGAATCTTGTCTATTGAGATATTTTGTAAATGGTCCAATACTTGATTTGGTAACTTGCATTTATTAACGACTGTTTTCACTAAAAACTTTAGTGAGATAGAATGGTAGTGAACAAATGCAGATTTATTAACAATAACTTTTGAAAGCCAAAGTCAACTTTTAAATTTTTTTATCAAGACCTGCAAAAGGAAAATATGCCTATTTGGTCAAAAAATAACAAAGAATTTTTAGAGGAAAATACATATAAATGTGCAAAATGTTGCATGAAAATTTTGGCGGTTAAAATTATTGTACTCAAAGGGTTATGGTTTGTAAAGTCAATAACCAATTATGGGCTCAACACTAGTTCATTAACATTCTTAGTCATCAGCAAAACAGCCAAAAATTTGTTTCCTCTCCTCAATGATTACAATAGATAAATTAAATATGAAAAATTAAAGGTTGTTATCACGAGAATACCAGAAAGCATGGTAATTGTATCGAACAAAGTGTAGTGAAGGTCAATGTGATGTCATACTGACAGAGTGCATAATTTACGGTATTCTCATGATAAACCTTATTATTATACATCTGTCAGACAGTATACAGCCTCATTGACCTCCACTGTGCGTTGGCCGATACTCCCGCTGTACTGTCTTTCAGAATACTTTTCTGTATTCTCGTAATAACCTCATATTATTATACATTTTTTCACGCTTGTAATAATATTTTAATGACAGATAACGACCCAAGATGGCATCGAAAATCATCTTGCAGTGTGTGTTCAGTGGCAGAATTTGATTTCAGTCACACGTTATAGAACCTCTGTGTTCAATGGAAACAAAGTAGTGTTCAAATGTGACGTCAATAATCTTGAATGCGTCAATGTTGGTGACATGGTTTACCACAAAACAAGTGATAATTTGAAATTTTGTGTAAATATGTTAAGGAATGAATGCATATATGGGTTTTCACAGAATGGTAAAATGCCAGATGTATTATAATGTATTATATAGCATAACACTGCTAGTGAAGATCTAAACCCTTGATGTTGCACACACAAAATGTTTGGTCTTAATAAATTAATGTCACTCCATTGACAGTTGTATGCTACTAGATCAAATCAAAGACAATGTATGTGTTAATTCCAACACCACCTGTGTCACTAATGTTAATGAGCTGAAGTTGAAAAAGTTGTTGACCCAAAATAAAAATATAGTATTTTTGATTTATTGATAATAACCATTTGTCATCTGAACTATTTCATTTTACAATCATCAAAATCAGAGCGCAGTCAGGTTGGCATGTTCCGAAATTTGACAGTAGGGCTAAGAGTTGGGCTTAGTATTGAACACTGCATTTATGGGCTTCTAATGTTAATACATTTGTATAATGTTATCAACATTCACAGGATGGTATTGAAGTGAATGTAAGGCATGTACTCACTATTGAAACATTCAGAGTAGCATAGCTTGGGCTCTTTACAAGAGTACAAGTGACAGACTCTAATGAACATTCTGGCAGGAGACTTTGAACAGTATCAAAATCAGTTGCATACTTCACATCTGTCACGCCTTTGGCCCACGCCGATGAACCGGTCAACCACAACAGGACAAAAATGCAGGTCATCACGAAATCCTAAAAGCAAGAAAACTTATTAAAAAGGATGTACATATACATGAATATATTCAATATGTACGCCATTTTACAGAAAATAGATATTCAAAATTCAAATTGTTTGAAGTCATTTTATAAACTTACTATGTCCAATGTATTTGAATAATACTGCAGGTCTTAGTCTAGTGGGATGGGCAGAATGATGGACAAGCAAAAGTACTCGACTAAAAACATTCTAGTTTCTGCTCAAAGGAGACTTTTGAAAAACCTAATACAAAACATGCTCTATAGTCACAAGTTATAGTTTAGTAGTCCTATATAAAAAGAAATTTTGATCATACAACGATGTATGTTCTTCTAAAATAAAAGCAAATACAGTAGACATAATACTAAATTAGAAAAAAATTAAGTAAAATATTAAATAAAAAAATTTCATAATTAAAATATATTTGAATTCAAATTACTTACTGCTAGCTAAAAAAATATGTTTATTTCAATTAAGTTGCTTAAAAATCCATACTTGGGCTACCAGCCCTGACAGTATCAAATGATAAGATAAAAGATAAACTTACTCCAAGTGGAAGTAGGTCCTTATCACGATGGTTCTTCTCAAAGAATACATACCAAACAAGTGCGACTATGCAATAAAGAAAGGCTAACACACCAACAGCCACAAAGTACTCGGCTGAACTTGAAGGGTCCAATTTAAGATTAATTTCATTTGGTGCCATTGTTGATGATGGCGTGGTATGCACACAAAGGGGATAGGAGATTGTGGTTTGGGTCATGCTAAAACAATAAAAAAATATGATTATTTATAACGAGTTGTTTATGAATATGAGTTATCACAAGAATACTGCAAAGTATGCATACAGGGTCATGGACTGTCGCCGAGCATGCTATGCAGTATTGTTGTAATAATCTTATATTATCACATTATTTTTAACCACTTGGTGTAGGATGAGCTGTAAAAAAAAAAATGGATTCAGAATTCACATTTACAAAAAGTATGATGCATAAATGTCACTAAATTACAACACATAGTAACATATGGTAAGATCGCCAAAATATCAATCAGATGAAAGATGATATTAACAACAAAATATATATATAAATACTTTATTCACAAGACACCGATTATTATATGTACATTAGTCATACTCTGGGTTTTATCTTTGAAGTTCATGGTTTTATTTTTGCTAATGTCAGGATAGCTAAATGTACCGGTACTGAATTAAAAACCCAGCAAATATTTTTAAATTGGGCAATAATAAACCAGTGATTAAGAACCTAATATATATATATTAATGAAACATCAAATCCACTAAATTAAATCATAACCAGTGAATATTTTTTCTTTTATAGTACCGTACTATGCATCGTCTTTGAATCATCCACCCAGATCATTTTTTTGCTTTTCACAAATGTAACATTTTGCCAATTTTTAGAACACTTTCATTCACTTTTCATGTATTTGTCCCCCAATTTTAATGTAAGCTTTGAACAGACAGGATTGAATAAATCTAACTGGTTTTGACGACAACTTGGGAAGATTCACCACAATAATTTAGTGATAACTTAACGAACGCTTAAAATAAAAACTTACTCAAACGGATAGCAGTAATCAACTCTCTCAGCAGGGTAATCATCATCATTACAACTTAATTTGAAAGTGAAATAACCACAATGGCCTGCTGTTGTTGCAAAGGCAAATATGGCTAGAATCTGAAAAAAAGAATAAATCTGCATTACAAACATCTGATTGGCTAATATTATGAATTCTATATAACTGTAATTTAAAATAAGAAAATCTCCAGTGGAACAAGGTACAACTGACCAATAGGAAATAATAGTGTGCAATAAATTGAAAAATTTATTATCTTTCAAAAAATATAAAGACTTTGTGGAGGCCATGAAAGCCATTGCCCTGATGCCAGGGATTGAAATAGAAAGTTTTCCGAAGATATAGTGTGCATGATGGTTTTGAGAATTACCTTCACCAAATGTTATTTATGAACATTGTTGAGGAAATTTGTGTATTTATTGTAGCAATCATCAGTTTTTGGTTATGTTGTTTTAGGACCATATAGTCTTGTATGTGGGTATGGCAATATAAACGATGAGAAATAAACATACAATGTTCACTGGATGAACTCTAAATAGTAACTAAACTTTTTATTCTGCAACAGCTATAACTAATATTAAAACGACAAACAAGTATTGAAACACAGAACAATAGAATACAGAATATTAGAATATACTCGTGTGATTGTGTCCCGATAGGGGGTCATCCAAACACAAACCGGTGAAACTACATTAACTATGTTATCTGGGCTGTATGTGCAGTCGTGGAAAAGTGATTTGACTTCTAAATTTTTATTTCAAAACATCAAATCTATGCATATTTACCAATAACATTGGCTTATTATTCTTTTAATTTTCTACATACATGGCATGCACATCATGTTTTAGTCTACAGGCACACTGACAGGATGATAAAAACAACATGCACAGTGCAGTGCAGTGCAGTGCACCCATGTATTTCAAACCCTACTCAATGCCCTACCTAACTGCCTTGGAAACCTACCCTCATGCCTCCAATTTTGTATAAACATACATAGAAATGCCCCAATGTTATGTATACAAACACATGCCTTGGTTGACATCTCACAACACAGTTTCAATGTAACCAAGGTATTTTCATGATATTTTTGCCTTAAAAATGAGTTCAACCCTGAACTGTAATATTTAACTTTGAATGCTGTAGTTTTTCCCTTTGAAATACAGGTGCAACATTTTATATTTTTATACTTAATTTTCTATAAATTCTTTGTTAATTTTAATGGACATAATACAAGGATAGAACAACACTTTTGAATAAAAGATGCAAAAAGTGGCAAAATTTTACTTTGGCATTCAAAAGGTTTAAAGGTTTTAAATAGATAAACAGTAAAACAGCTGAGTGCAAGACAATGGGCCTTTAAATGCACATGAATCTCATCCACATGCCTAATCTGGGATGCCTTCAGTGGCCACAGGCGCAAAACATTTTCGAACCATTCCATCATTTTTTTTAAGCTGATGAGTAGTGTTTTACCTAATGCTTATGAAAAGCAAATTATTAAGCAAAGGCTTGCAAAATTTGTCTCTAGGTGAACGCACCCCTGTATAATAAATGTTGACATTAAAGCGGGAGTGTTGTCACACGTGCACGCGTGGGAATTGAGTCCTAAGCGAAGATAACACATGCTAAAAATGCAAAGACTCATGGGTAAACGCTTGTTTGTAACCAATGACACGCTATGGCCATCTCACGCATGCGCAGGTGATGACTCACTCACTACCACAATATTGTGGGATTTGCGGATGTATACAGGAGTGTACGATACTGTATTGTTTCTGCTATAAACCAGGCAACATTCCTGGACTAGAGGGGGGAAGGTTGCAAGTGAATGGCACATTCTCAAAAATGAAGCTACGTCATGATTCCTCAAACGTTGCCGGGACCAATCACAAACAAGAAAAGACAAGCAATTTTTGGATTAACACCTCTATTTTACCCCACGCTAACTAACTTTCCCTCAGAGTCATTTGTCTTCTACTGACTTCCTGTTCCATGTTCGTCTTTGAGAATTACATTACACAAGATCACAGCTTGCATTTCAAAGGAGTCAAAATAGCTCTACTTTTGTTTCTAAAATTTGACATGGTCTCATCTGGTTACATGTATTATGTAACTGTAAACCACAGTGCTATATTTCTGAATCAAGGTTGTTATAATCTAGCATTGCATGCATACAGGTGTCAACAATTTTACTGTCTACATTTTTCTGGAGAATAAAATTTAAAAGCACTATAAATACCAAACAACACCGTCCTGTCACAATAAAATCGGCGCTGGCCTTTGCTACCCCCCAGCAGTGACGACTAACTGAGATAGTGGGAGTCGCTCACTTCGAATAAAGTAAAATGTTCAAAATCAGTCTATACTTTGCACCATGTTGCACCATACAATAAATTCAACTATTGCAGGATATTGTGATAACAAATGCTGAATAATATTAGAGTACACGACTGCAAAATATGAACGTTTTATTACTTACAAATTCGAGAAATTTAATGAACCCCCTCGGCTCCTTCAACACTCTTAAAGAGTAGTTCTTTGTGATCTACAAACAAATAATAAAACATAGATAGTTGATAAGTGTTCACACTCTCAAGTCGTTTCCACTCAAAAAAGAATTTTATTTTTTTACTAGATTTAATTTAACTAGCTAAAACAATAATACTTACCATCTGCTGAGCTGCCTCCATGTTGAATTTTCCGAGCGACTGTATATCTTGTGACGAGACTATTGTACACCTGTAAAGCGATCAATGATTGGTTCAAAAGAAGATTGTCGTTTTTATTACACCAATCAACATTGCTGTTCAAAAGGAAAATGGGAAGGGCAAATCAGACGATGATCTCATACTCACCCGGTACCAGGTCATATTTATTTTTGTTTTATTACCGAGTCTGTTATCAATGTGAAAAATGGTATTGTAATATATATTCTGGGTAGCATAAATTGAAATACAGAAACTGCCGCCGGTACTACAAAAATACTAATAATGAAGTAGCATCCTCCCATGAGCCTTTGCGCCGACCGCCATTTTAAAAGCAGAAGCCCGGCGTGTAGGTAGGTTTTGTATTTGAAGTAAATTAAAAAAAGTATGCTTCGTTTAAGATGTTACAATTTAAATACGTTTTCCAGTGCACATAAAACTGCATGTTAATCCTCGCTTCAGATGTGCAGTACAGCACATTTGTGCATAACGTTATCAGTTAGTTAGCGCAAATACAGCTCAAGCGACTGTCGACTACAAATGTGAAATTGCGTTGTCATAATGATTGATAATCAACAGAGTAGATGAATGATATTTCGACCAGATTCACAACTTCGTGCTCATCTTTGCAATTATATTCGCTCTCAGAGTAGCCAGCTAAAACAAAGAGTTCAGAAGGTACCCGCCCCTCTAACGGTATATGAAAACATAGATTTATTGTCAATGATCTTTTATATAAAAACACACCATGAATGAGAAAAGTAAAGCGGGATCTGGGCTAATAACCCGAATCTGCAATTATGTAATTTGTAACGCTATGCTAAATATAAATTTTAAATTATATTTTTGAGTTTGAATCAATCAACGTATCTGGAAACACGTACATGTAGTCACAGTTTAGTAACCGTGATGTAGCAGACAGTGTTGTCTATTATTGTGGACAGCATATCACCATTACCAGTTTCCAATTGATCCGAAGTAAGATATGATTTTGACAATTTTTTTTTTGCTTTCTCTAGCTATAAAGTGTTTTTTGATATCAATATCCAGGATTCAGGATGTTTCTCACTCGTTCGGAATATGACAGGTACGTATATATATATTTGTATCTTATTCTGGTTATATAATGTGTATATATATTCTCGATCACTGGGTATCGTGCAACGAACAACTAAAACATTGAAATGTTAGCAAATATGTTCCCAAATCATGTTATTTTTCAGGCAGCAACATTCCTAAACAATGTATACAAATATCAATGTTGTTTACTGTAAATGCATTAATTATTCACTGGGTTTTAATTCTGCCATTTTTCCTGATTCTAGTAAGTAAAATCCCCTAAATTGAATCTATGAGAACATTTAAAATAATAATAAAAGTCATTATTTTCCTTGACAAATTTTTAAAATTAAAACTGTGAATATGCTGAAATCATCAAAATAGTGAAATTAAATGTCAGTGAAAATAAATGGTTTTATAATATCCTAAAATTTGATTGCACTACATTACCATAAGGTAAAGTTGAAAAATGGGATGTCAGTCTAAGGTCAAGAATAAAGTCTTACAAATCATACAAAGTAACAATTGAATTTGTGGTCGTATATGCTATACCCATTTACTATTAAAATCAATTTATTCATATATATACATGTATGTTGACTCCAATTAATTATTTTATTTTAGGGGTGTCAACACTTTTTCTCCTGAAGGACGTCTCTTCCAAGTTGAGTATGCAATAGAAGCAATTAAGGTATGCAGTGATTAATTGTGATCGCTTTCATTTTGGCATTTTGATGGTCTTAAAAGATTAGGGGTCTGAAGGTACATTTTTTGTTTTTTAAATACTCCCCTGGACTAACCTTTTTGAAATTGGAGCCCACTGTTTAATTGCAGATAACATTCTTTATAACAGACTAGTTTGTGTTGCAGATGCTCGGGGGAAAAATAGATTTTCATATTTATAACCATTCAGTCATATTGTATAGTTTTATGACTTTCTGTAATTTACATGAATATTTTTTTTAATTTGATATCGAAACTGACAATTTTAAAGGTTAAGCACTACAAGCAACACCTCCTTCTCATGTTGGCCATACTGGTTCCTTTGATGATCCATACTTGTTAATTTTGTAGCAACAACACTATTGGATCTTATTTAAAGTGTAAGTCCGTTCTAGCAACATAACACTCCCAGATGCAAGAGAATGCAATTTTCATTTCTTATTATATCAATTTCATTCTTGAGACATTTAGTTTTTCATCAAAATTCATGCATATTTAGTTCACCATCTTGATTCTACAGCAAAGGATTATGGGTAAATGATGACATCTGTTGTGAAAAATTGAAGAAATGATTTCATCTATAATTTCTAAAGTAGGATCTCAAACTGTTAACATGTTAGCATACTAGTGCCAACCATATACAGTGATTTGTATGGCAACACATCTGAAACTATTCATTTTTCTACCAAATGCTCAATTTTTCATATATTTTATACAATATATCAATGAGTCGCTTATACAGTTTATATCATGTGACACTAAAAACAAAATTACTTGAACAACTCAACTGTCAATTTTATTCAATACTGGAGAAATATGGAGCCTGTGCACTGAAGTATATGAAACAAAACTAGTTCAGATAAGTACCACTTAGTAAATGTTAATAGCACTACTAGTTACACAGCTTAGTTCAGGATGGATACAGGCAGACTTCCACTGTTATGTACCATACCATACAAAGCTCTCTTGTACTATAAACAAGCAATAGAATAGAATAGTACTTTATTGACACATAAAGAAAACGTTACATTTCTTTTTTGGTTATGGACATCAATGAAGCATTAGTAATGTATTAAGTAAAAATATATAATATAGCATACTATGCAGAATGGAAGTCTGAAAAACTGCTGGTTATCTAAACTACATGATCTAAAGAAAACGTATAGTAAACAAGTTAATATACAACCAACGAAACGCTTCCAAGAACTATGTAAAGTATATTATATCAATACATGGGTAAAATGTTATTCAAAAATCACAGATGACAGGAAAGCAGTCAGGTTATTTTACATGTTTTTGAATGAGTTGCCACAAATTAAATATTGAAACAGGTCGACATCAAAGACCTAAAATTCCACTACAGAATAGAACCCGTGAAAAATGTAACAGAATTGAAGACAAACATTTTACAACTGACCTATGATATTAGCAACCATGAAAAATTTATACAAATAATAAACAACCAACACATTACATTAATCCATAAAAACATAATGTAGATTAAAAAGGAACTTGTTATAAAATACATGCTCATTCAGTTTTATGTAATTTGCGGTCTATACAATTATGTAAAACATAACACCAAAAACGAAATGTCATATTATCTTTACGATGTTAATAAAGAGTTCTATTCTATAGATATATATTACACATGTATAAATTGTTGACCGTGAACAGGGTACAAACAAGTGTTATGCTATTTTCAATGACCAAAAATAACGAATTTTATTTTCACTTGTGTCTTTGCCACATTTTTAATTTCTTTTATTATAATTTTATACATGATTAATATTCACACTGAAATATTAAACTAATTCATATCAGTATTTCGCAAGTATATGAACAAATTTATTTTCTTAATTTATTTCAACAGATGTGATGTCATATTTTACCCACAATTCAATATTTATAGAACGAAAAGTGATATAGAAAATGCACTTCCTTTCTAAATATTTTCGTTTTGTTACAATTAGTTTGAATTATCAACTTATAACTGCGAGTGTGATGTGCATTGTTTTTATAACACAGCAGGACAACTTGTTCTAATTAAGTGTTTGAATCCGTTTGCAGCTTGGTTCCACTGCCATTGGTATCAAAACATCAGAAGGTGTTGTCATTGCTGTAGAAAAGCGAATTACTTCTTCATTAATGGAACCTACAAGTATTGAAAAAATAGTAGAAGTAGATACACATATAGGTAAAGGTTTTTTCATCACTTCAAATCAACATCCATTACCTGGTAGTAATGTGTAAAAACCCCTCCCTCTTCGCCAACCATGGGTTGAAATAAGCCTGATGTTCCTGGAACATTCTTATCTTTGTCAGTGAGCCCACTATGCTCCCCACATACTTCAACCAGGCCTAGTCAAACACAATCACCTGCATACCTTAACAAAGGTTCCCCCACAATTGCATCTATTGCTAGTTGTTAAGAAAGCTCTGCCAGGAGATTTGCTCTTCCTATTGAGTCAGTGGCACACTCGCCCTCGGTGTTCCACCCAAGAAGAATTTGAACTTGATCTACTGACCACGAATCTGTTGCAATTTAACAGCCACTTTATTACTACACATCTTCATGCTAAGATGTTTCCCCATCAATAGACAATTTTAAGTTCTGATGTCACCTTAGAAACTTGCACGCTCTGGTTTAAAAACAGAATAGCAGGAACTAGAAAAACCAGCAAAAAAATGCACGAACTAGAATTCAGCCCTCCCATTCTTGCACAGAAACTGAGTACTATAACTTGACAATTGTCTATTTTAACTCTCACTTCTATCCTCTACTTAGGCCACACTGATTTAATTTTATGGATGACATCCTCTGAAGACCCCAAAACTAATGCGAGAGGGCGAAAAAAAAAAAATTCGGCCCCCCCAAAAAAATGCTGCTAAAACCACAGGACTACGGAGCTATTATTACGAATTTAACCACAGTGTATCAAAAAAACAACAAGTCTTTATTTGTAGGAGGCACATGTTGATGTACATATTTCGTACTGTATTACTGTCACAGGTATCATCACCTTTGATTTTGAAAAGGCAATAGGGTAAGGCAGATGTTAGCTTTGCCAAAGGCATATACATCAACTCAATAATAAAGAAAAACTTACTGTGTTGTATTGAAAAAAAAATAATTAAAAATGAACAATAAGTTTGTCAACAGCAACCTGGAAATTAACTTCTTTGACATTCAAACTACAGCTTTTAAAGTGACACTTCAGATAGACTAAGTGTAGACACAAATGCTCAAGAACTACTTCAACTCTGTAACAAATTATAAGAGGCTCGATATTGAAAAAAAACACCAACAGAGAGTCAACAAAAATTTGGATGCAGAAAATTATATACATGTATCTTGATGAAAATGCGTCATATGATCAAAATATTACTGAATGTGTGTGCAAGCAAATTATCCGAATCAGAAAATGAAAAAAAAATAAGAAGAAAATTGTCTTCACCCCATAAGGGGACTTTGGCCAAGGAGTTTCTGCTGCTTTCGTTGCAGTTTTGTCGACTTCAATGCGGACAAAGCAACCGAACTGATTTGTCGCCTGACCGACTTTTAGGCCACCATACACCTCCACTCCTCTCCCATTTCTCTCGACATTGCAGAAGAAACGCGGGACAGCCACTCTGGACAATATGTTCTCAAAGTTGTCTGGGCGAAACTCGCTTGCCGCTACCGACCTCTCGTATAGCTGTAAAAACGTCTCCCTGGCCAATGTCAATTGCGTACCAGTCTACAACAATCCCTCCGTTTCACCTCTGAACTTTTATGCTCGCGTATTTTGGTGGTGTGGTCGCCATGTTGGATCATTTATGGCAAAATTTGCATGTTTTGAGGCAATCTCTTTCCCATAGGTCTTTGCGCTTTACGTAACGCGCATCTAACTGTGCGGAGTTTGGTTTTGAGGTTGGCTGGTTCCCGCCTCAAGTGCCATGGCGTACCAAGCCTCAAGTGGCTGGTAACTAGTAATGAATCCGGCATTCTGATTGATCCGTCACTTTCTCGTTGCTTGTTCTATTTCCCTTGGTTACCTGACGGCAGCGCTTACGCTCGTGGCCATTCAGGGGTTTCCTTTTACTTTCGAAAGTTGGGTGAATAAAAAACTGTTTCTTTTGTTATAAATTTTCACAGAAACAGCGAGGAATGTCAGAAACATCTCAAATGTGTAAATCTAAGCAGGCAGTATGTTTGAGCATGGCTTTATTGTAGTATTATAGACATGTTTACTCAGAACGGAACTTGGAATGTTTTCAAATTACGTCACTCAGTCACGTGCCTTCCGGCCGGAAAACCGGCCCAAATGGAACAATATGGCGATTACTAGTTACCTGCGTCCTACCTACCATTCGCAAAGGACGCCGGGAACCAGCAAAGTTTTGAGGTAGTCCAAAACGAGTTTTACGACAAGTCGGCGCTTTGCGACAATATGAGTCGGCAAGTTCTGGACAGAAAAACGATCTGTGGAGACTCGTCGTAGATTTTTTTTTTTTTTTTTTTTTGAGAACAGGCGAAAACTAATGCGCACGCGGATGTCATCCATAAAATTAAATCGGTGTAGCCTTAATTCCATTCTCTGTCTCCCATTGTAATGTAATACAGCCTTTTTATGCGCTTCACTCAAATTTTGTACGTGTCTGGAGTTCCATGTTTATTTGAAAGGCTATTTTTTGTTTCTGAAAGCACAACATATTCCCACATAAATCATTTCTACAGGTTTTTACTTTAATTTGTTATTTGTTTACAGCCTGTGCAATGAGTGGCTTGATAGCAGATTCAAGAATCATGGTTGACAAAGCCAGAGTGGAAGCACAGGTTAGTGTTTATATTGCTGTTTTTGCTTTTTTTTGGTATTGTACTGTGTTGCATGGTCAAATGAGCTTTTCCAATTGATTAAACTTATGAAATAGAGCATGAATGTCACTCAATCCGTGATCGAGAAATAAAGGTTGTGTTGAGACTATAGAGTATTGTATGATAAAGGGTGGGGATTGTGATTGGAGGGTTAAGTGTGTTTAGGTCCAAATAATCAACATGATGTAATATTATTTATTTATTTATTTAAGCATCATTGTCAGAACAAATTTCATCATGTGTACTACAATCCTGTTGAGACAATCAGTTACCAAAAAGTTTTCATCATATTACATGTAGAATCATTGGTTCACTTATAATGAGAAGATGACAGTGGAAAGTGTAACACAGGCAGTATCTAATCTAGCACTTCAGTTTGGTGATGATGATGCAGACGTAGGAGCTATGGTAAGTTGTGTTATTCTTGGGGCAGAGTTACATCACAGAACCTTCCATGTTGCTTGAATATGCACCACTGTACAATTATTTCTATGGACTATGCATGAGCTGCTGAATTGATTTCTGTGTGTTTCCAACTGTAGCTCACATATGCCAGTACATCATACATCTTGGAATACATATGCATGCCCATTTTCATGATTCAACTTGGCTGAATCTCTGTTGAATATAGGTGAAATTTTTTTGAGAATGGATTAAAAATGGCAGACTAAAGGCAATTTTGTTTGAATGAATGTGGCTCCAGATGTGCCATGACTGATCCTGTGCAAACTTTATATATATATACATCATGTCAGGTGTGCATTTGTTTGATGAGCAGATTTAAGATGACCAAATGGTGACCATTTTAATGGAACTGGATCTTGATCAAATATGAATGCATTTTGTTCAGAATGGTACATACATTGGACGTTATAGGACCTTCTGAACACTTTTAGTCAAACTGACGAGCATTTTGTTGAATTCTGGTTTAGAACATATCTCTGACATGCCATGATTGTTTATGTTCTATTCTATATATTCCTTAAATTTGATAACTCACAGGGACTATGCAATTACTAGTTTGATAAGATAATTAACTATGACTTTCTGAGATGCTTAAAATGTTAAGGACTTCTTTTCTTATTGGCTTTCATGTTTACATTTTAGAGTCGGCCATTTGGTGTAGCGCTGCTTTTTGGAGGAATAGACGACAAAGTACCACAGTTGTGAGTATAGATCTGTAAATTTTACAATAATGAATTTTACTGCTTTGAACAGCAATAGAATCACATACTTTTTCTACTCAAGTGAAGCACTCCACAGATCATGGGGAAGACACTAGTGATTTTTAAATATGCTGTATGCCAAGGAGTGTTCATAATTGCAGACTTTTGGTTTGTGAATACCAAATTTGTGCCTAATTTTTTGGATCCAAATGGGGTACTACACATGTGTAAATACATTGTTTACACAAAATTTTGCTCTATGACGACTGTTGTGCTATTAAAAAAAATTGCAACAAGGTTTGCATTATCAACACACAACAATTATGCAGTAAAATATTGAAATCTGGGATCAGTAGATATAGGACTAAGATGAATTTTGGTTATCTGCTTTCCATTTATTTTTAGTCTTTTTTTATGAGGTCATCAGTAGTGGATTTTATGCACACAATATGTTCTTATGGGAAAAAATCCCTACCAAATTACCAAGGTGAATCACAAAACAAAACAGTGATTTACAATTTCAAATCATTTCATTGACCTAAACTCATCTCTTAAAAATCAAAATAATTTAATCTGTCTATGATTTATATTTCCCTGAACTGTTTTTGAGGATGGTTTGTGGTCTTGTTCCAAGTAGGTAATATCTTTACAAAAGAGCTTACAACTTTTATATTGACAGATACCATTTAGATCCGTCAGGTACCTTTATTGAGTATGATGCAAAGGCAATTGGCTCAGGGTCTGAAGGTGCACAGTCAGCTCTTCAAGAAGTTTATCATAAGGTATAGTAACATTTTAAAGCAATACTACTTTGAGGCTGTGGGTCATCCAATACATTTTCCTGGGGCCATCTTGCTGGAAACAAAATGCAACAATTTCTGCATTGTCATCTGTTACTGACGTAGGCTTGTGCATCTTATTTGCAAATTCAGGAAACTGTTCTAATACTGTTGACAGTTCTTTCACGTTCAATCATTAGTTAATAACATGTTATTTGTATTACAGTCTATGACGTTAAAAGAGGCCAGTAAATCTTCACTAAGTATCTTAAAACAAGTGATGGAAGAGAAGCTTAATTCCACAAATGTAGAGGTAATGCATCCTCTGATTTGTCATTTATGTTTGCCCTCTTGTTTCATTACTGATTATTAAAAGTATGGAGTGAGTAAAACTACATGGAGCCTGGGAGCACAGTAGAGTATTGTTTGAGACTAGATACAGGAAGCTCAACCATTTCTCAAATTCTACCAAGACAGAGTGGTGTTAGACTGTCGACAGTCCCTCTGGCCTTACGTGTGTGTGTTTTTTTTATTAATATTAATATTAATCAAACGCCGTAGGCGTTTGCGAAATGCCGAAGGCATTTCAAGCGAGGGCCGTAAGGCCCGAGAGACTGTTATAGCCTGCTGCGCCACCACTCGCCACTGTAGAGAAATTCTCCTGTAGCGTACCATCATGATTGACAGGCAGAGTGATGTCATAAAAATGCTAACCAATCACAAGTCACGCAGTCCCAGGTCAACAGGAAGTAAAAAAAATTGAGCCACCAGACGACGCAATAGTTTATAAACTTCGTTCAGTGCACTGCTTTGAAGATGGCTTGTGGCGATGCAGTTTCGCTGGCGTTGAAGAAACTTGGGTATGAAAGTATTCGACCAATCCAGCGACAAGTCATTGATGGCTATTTGCAGAAGAAAGATGTTTTTCTCACAGCGCCGACTGGCAGTGGCAAGTCGCTGACTTATGAAATGGCGCCATTCCTGCTGGACAGTATCGGTGACTTTGCCGACGAACCATCATCCATTATTTTGATTGTATCGCCACTGGTCGCCCTGATGCAAGAACAGGTAGCCCGACTCACGAAAATCGGGGTAAAAGCAGCATCTTTATGTTCGAGCGATAGTTTAGTGAAACAGGGTCTTCTAGACGGGAAATTCAACTTGGTGTTTTTCATTAAAACCCATTGATATACATTGCCTGGACCATTTCAAGTAGTGCACCATTCATTCATTATTATCGACAAATTTACATTTTTGTTTTTTAATGAATAAACAGAAAATTGTTGTTTATAGCAGTGATTCATTTAATAGTTGAAAAGAAAAAAAGAGGGGGGTATCTGCTATGCACACATAAATTAACAGGAAACAAATATAATACAAAAATGACTGAATATATATTTAACATTAAATTAATAATTTAAATAATGGATATCAATTACATAATCGCTTAACTCACCGTGACATCGTAATTTGGTAGGATGTTGCTAAACTGAGAAGATGTTACACGCGGGTTGTCACCATTTGAAACTTCGGCTAGGACGGCTGTATCATCAATCATCACCAGAGAGCGTTTTGACGACTTTAGTTGTTCCTGGTTGCGTAATCGTTTCGTCACTTCGACTCTAGACCTGGACAACAGTTTATTTTTCGTCGATGTGTACAACTTCCGCCATTCTGTCAATTTATTGACGACAGTCTGCACCTTATCAGCACAAGATCGGCAAGAAACATCAGTGTTCAGATGTCGGTCAATTTCCTCTCCTATCACCACCTCAATGTTGTTACATACGACGGTTTTCGACGAGCCTTTAAATAACTTTCGCCGACATTCTGCATCCTTTTTACCAGAGAATTCTCTTCCGCATAGAATACAAATTAGCTCCTTGGATCGGGGGGAAATGCACAATTTACTCACTACTTTCGTCGGAGTTTTACTGGGCGAAATGTTGTCGTACATCATGAGACACCAACGCACTCTTCCTTTGTTTAAAATTAGATAACTCGCGTTCGCAACTTGTAGTTCTGGATAATACTTGGCAGAAAACGATCTATACTCGGCGAGACGATCAAAGTCATGCGTGACATAAAAAAAAACCGCGATTTGACCTTTGCATAACAGTTTAACTCCGCCCATATGCAAATTATTACTATGTCATCGAGATGCATGCATAATTAATAGCAAGGCCAGTCCTGCAGGCTATAACAGTCTCTCGGGCCTTACGGCCCGCGCTTGAAATGCCTTCGGCATTTCGCAAACGCCTACGGCGTTTGATTAATATTAATAATAAAAAAAAAACACACACACACGTAAGGCCAGAGGGACTGTCGACAGTCTAAGTGGTGTGTCTGTTGCATGTTGTATAATGAATCTCGAGATGTGTGTAATACAGATTCATTTCTTTGTGTTTTGTTAACTTCAGTCGTGAATTTGATTAATTCCATCTATGGTAAACACTTCAAATTTATTTTTGGTCTGAGACCCACAAATTGAACAAAATAAAAAAAAAATGCCACTGCAACAGAAAATTCATAGCAGTTTGGGTTACTAGTGAACTCCATAATGCCTCATGCTTGAACTTATAATGGCATGTTTGCAGTGTTGATACTAGCACTCGTTTGAATTCCCATCTTGGTTTGTTTGTAGCCATTTTGGGCTGTCACATAGTGTTGTCTATGGTGATTTTTAATTAATAAATTAGCATAAATTAATGCTTGATTACATCACCATTCAAATGCAGAACACACACGACAATGACATCACATTTACAAATTGTGTAATATTACTCTTCTGTTTGCATTGCAGATGGCAACTGTCACACCAGAGAATTACTTTCATATGCTATCAAAAGAAGAAATTGAAGAAGTGATTGCACAGTTATAAGTTTATACAGAACTGTTTCAAATTGCTCACTCTCTACATCATCATCATCATCATCACAGTGACATACTATTCTTTTAGCATACCTCTTTCATAACAAGACACTTTGAAATTGGAGCCACCATAATATCTATATTGCATGTCTTCAGCGTTGCATTATTAACGGACAAGTGCCAGATATTCTGCTTGCAAAACTATATGTGGTTTCTGTTCTTGAATTTTGTTATTGATAGTTAATATTTGAGGATTCTGTCATAATTCAATGTATATTATTATCTTTGCTGTCCATGTATGCATACATCATATAAACTTGTATAAAATACAAAAATACTATCATGTGTTTGATTCAGTGTCCCATTTTTATGCGAAATTTCAAATTTGGGACTATAAATTTAGGGTTCATTTATCTGTGCATTCTTGTGTGCACTCAGAGTTATTTCCCAGACATGCTTGGAACATGACACATGGACTAAGTAAAAGGGTTTTGTATCAGGATAATACATACCGGGTTGTGTGTATGTTTCATATTTTTTTAAGATGAAAAAAAAAATGGGCTGGCAATCATTTTTTTTATCATGGCTAGTTTCTGTGTGTGATTATAAATCACCACATTTGGCAGTCTATGCACTTCCAGCCATAGTGCATAAAAATCTACAAACATGATACATGGAGCCCTTCAGTAGATGTGCATGTCTACATATGATTTTTTACACAGAGATAGACTACCGATAAAAACAACACATGCTAAATTTTTAGCACAGAATGTATTGTTTTCTTCACATCAATTAAATCTGGAGAATATTTCTTTTGGCAGTATAAGGACAGGTAGGTAGTCATTTCCAATAGAGGCAGCATTTATTCAATCACCAAAGCATGAAGCATATTGTCACAAGAGTTCCAGACCACAAAGCACCTAAATTTTCAAACTGACATCAAATAAACTAGTTTTCCGCAGTTATGGCAACCGTCAAATAATTCTGTGCCTTTATACAAAAGCAACGAATCGCGGTCAAAAAATTGGTCTTGTGTGCTTGGGCAATTGAAATTTGAAGATGCAAAAGAGGGCTAATTGAATTTCATTTTTTAACCAAAAAATACTATATCTTTATAACCAACAATTTAACCAAAACATGCGTGACCATGACAAGAAACCAAAATGGCTGCCAGTTGATTGTTTTGTAATCCCTTTATAAAAATGACCAATGTGCATTAGTAACGTGGTGTTCATACCATGTTGGAATAAAAATTGCCAAAGAATGCTGTAGAAACAGTTGTGATTTTGTGTTTTTTTTTCCAGTGCCCTGAGCCAAATTTTAAAATATGGAAACATGGCCATGAGACTGCCATTTTGGAACCAAAATACAACTTTTGAGTAAAATTTTGGGTTTTAAGACTAACTACCACCAGTCTGTTGTTGAACCTTTAAAACAGCGATCAAAGAGCATGTTCAAATTAGTTAAGAAAATTTGAATCAAATCTGTGGACATCAATAACGTACCAAGTGTGATGTACATTTGCAAGAGTGTCTTAACCCATTTGTTCAAGTCAATGTAAAAGTACACGAGGCTGGCAAAATAATGGTTAAACATTCTTGAAACAAGTTGTATAGCTATTCCAACCACCTATGTTGAGTTTGGCAGTTCTCTTGCCTACCCTATCGCCCTGAACCCAAACTTGCCTATAAATATTGAATGTGACATTAATATATTTGAATGTTGCAGTTCACTCTTATCAATGCAATCAAAGTGTTCCAATGTTGTATAAACTTGAATACAACTAGGTAGTGTTGTTTTTTTAAAACAAAATTTAATGACATTCCTCAGTTGAAAATAATTCAAATTACAGACTACTCCGATTTCCCAATGTACATCTGTCCCATCTCAGTAACCAAAAACTAACTGCTACACAAATTCCGAGGTACATTGATGACATTCATTTGAATAGAGCACATTCTCAATCTGTTTATAATACATGCAATTACAGCCACAGAGCTCATTTACCAGATATTTGCAAAAAAATAATACAAATACACTATTGCTGGAGTATTTGTGATGCAAAAATATTTTGTAATTTAGTCAAAAAGTGAGACTAGTCTTACTTCTAGAACAATATTTAATTTTAACATTAAAATATTTTTCGATGTGCTTTGAAAAAATTTTAATGTACAGATCCAAATACAACATTTAGAAAAAATGGAAGTAAAGTGCCTATAGACAGTGTATAGTAGTGGATTGCAAGGGCAAAAATTCTTCTCTGGCTGTAAACTACAAAACAATTGCATACATTCATGATTACAACTTAGTGATGGCAGTCATCTTGAACTGTGTGATGCATAGCAACAGTCTGTACTTGCATGGCAACGGTCAATACAAGCCTCATTGGACCACAAAATATGCTGGATACGTTTTTTTTTCTGGAAAAACACAATTCTATCTTCAATTCGAGTATTTGCTTAGTGTGTAAATGGTTGGGGTGCCTCCATAGCCAAAAAGAAGTAATTTATTTTCAATTTATGGTCTTTTGTTTATTAGAAAGTTTAGTCCAGGCAATAGGTGCGAAAATTGCTCACATGATGATAAAAGCATAAAAATTAGCACACATGTATGTCACATCATTCTAAACATTTTGAGAGGTGGAGCCAATGCAAACTGTAAATAACATAGCAATGGTTGCTAAGCAACATATTTTCCATAGCAACCAACATGTAAGATACCTGCAGACCATTTTCCGAACAATTTTAATGTATTTTTATATCTGCTTTAGCTTTAGTATTCATCATATCTTCACTCTGGAGCAAAAGTAAACTGCACATTGTTTTATAATGGTTGCTAGGTAATCCATTTACCTGATTATAACACCATGTTGGCTTTTCTAACCCATCAATTATTGTTGGCCTATTTTTATAGAACAATAATATAAATAGGTAAAGATTATCGTGTGAGGAAGTGTGCACAAGAGATACCAGACAAAGCTCTTCTGGCGAAATTAAGTGCAGTAGATCTCCCTTATCTCCCTTGAGGCAAAATACCATGTAAGATGCCTCACCAATTTGTACAACAGATTTGGTCAGATTCTAGTAATTTGTGTCGATCTGTTCGCAAAACTGGAACAACTACAATGGTCCATGGACAGCCAGTATGAAGAGGACAAGTTTGTAATCCTTCTTGGTGGACTCCACACGTTGCAACAAAGTCCTGGGTCATTGGCAGGAAGGGAGAAGATTGGTTTAAGCCTTTCAAGAGGCAGAACTTGCCACTCGTGGAATTGCAGAATCTTTCCTCAATGCATCCCATGTCACTCGGACCTGGCATGCCCATCAAGTAGCTGCATGCACACTGTATATTCTCCTGAAGAATGCATATGATGTGTATGCCACCAACATAGAAGGCCCTGCAGAAAGTTTCATCATGTGGTGCACACGTCGGAAGACTGACAGTCCACAATTCCTGTACTGGTACAGAAACCTTGAATTGGAACTGCTTGCCTTGGCATTTGTACGTCCATTGCGTACTGGTGACTTTGATTTGTACAAAGATACACTGACTAAATTGACACCTTGGTCTCAACCACACCTATTACGCCCATTGGATGTTCACATTCACAAAAAAGACAAGTGTAGCCTGGAAGGCATCCGTTCTCATGTTGCTTGAGAATTTCGGCACGCCAAGTTTGCATGGCCAAATCTTTGAGAAAATTCCCTCTCATCGCCATTGATCATGGCCATGAGCAAAATAATGGTGTGATGAAGGGTGAAGGGGAAGTCATTGGACTGACACAGGATGCCGAAGCATCAATGCATCATTGATGAGCAGTAGCAGTGCTAGAACTTGTCCGTGTCATATCTGAATTGGAGTCATCCATGGTAGGGAAACGAGAGAGTCCCAGCCAGAGAAACCACCATGAGCAAACTGATGGTACCCAGAAGCAATTTTCTACACAGGTCGATATGCTGGTCAGAGTAATCAAGGGCATAGGGAGTCCATTTGAAAAAGAAAGCCAAGATCTTCTGAGACTGCATTCAAAGGACATCATGGACAAGCAGTCAATCGAGTGCCTCACTACACTACAATCAAAAGGTCAAGAACAGTATGGAACATTTTTGGACGAGTGACTCCGGCCAACAAAGTAGTATTGTTCAAGCACACAAAGAAAGCAGGGACACATGTCAATCTTCTCAAAAGCGAATCATCTCTCTTTGCAAGACTGTATGTTGCATCCCAGACAAGAGATGGTGATTTGGACAATTTCTTCAGCTCAATTTTCACCATCCCTTTCTTCATATAAACAATTACATCAGGAAAAAAAATCAGATCTCATTGGCTGTCTTGAACAACATGTCCAGTCTCCATGTCATTCAAGGCCAGAGCAGATGTGAGCATCATGGATGGTGCTGTCCTCATGAACATTCTTAGACCTGGAGGATGAAAAAAATTTGGCGACTACGCTGCAAATGTGTTTGTCCCACACATCACTAGAGAACAGAATAAAGCTCAATGAGTAGATATTGTGTGGGATCAATACTTTTACAACAGCCTAAAAAAAGCGTGCTATGGTCCTAGCCAACGAGGCATGTTGAGGTGTCCAGCTCCATACCAAAGAACTGGCAGTAGTTTCTTTGAGTGAATAGCAGCAGTCGGACAGGGGCTTCCACAAGATCCTTGTTCGGACAGTAGACACCAATGTAGTTGTGTTAGCAGTAGTGACTGTCCAGCAGCTAGGAAGGATAGACCTCTGGATTCCATTCGGAAGTGCCAAGAACTTTCACTACATCCTGGCCCATGAGATAAGTGCCTCCCTTGGCCCACAAAAATCTTTGGTACTTCCGGTGACCCATACTTTCACCGCTGTGACACTGTGTTCCAATTTGCCCAAGTTGGAAAGAAGACTGCATGGAAAGTGTGGGAGACAAATGATGAACTCACTGGAGCCTTCTATGAACTGCACAGTGCACCAGAACAAATATTTGAAGAGACTGAGTCTTCCCTAGAGTACTTCACCTTCTCTATGACAGACAGCAACAAGTACCTCCATCACGGACCATCAACAAAGCTAGAAAGCTTCTTTTCACATGAAAAGGGCTTCAGATGTCAGCCCTTCCTCCTACCAAGGCGGCCTTACAGCAACATATCAGGAATGCAGCATTGCAAGGTCCGGCACTATTGGGGAAATACTACTATACCATATCGCCAGTTGCCTTCCCCTTCTGAGTGGGGATGGACTTGCCTAGAACAGTGGAGGCCCTTGTAGACAAACTTACTAGAAGCAAGTGCATCCTGCTCAGAGTTGCTGAAGTGTCAATGTAGGAGCAGATGTAGAGACTGCAAATGTGTACGAGCACACTTAAAATGCATCGTTTATTGCACATGCACAGGACATTGTGACAATGCCTGAAACTATGATGAATGACTTGAGAATGTTCATGGTGAGATTACATATTGTTGAGACAATGCATCTGAATAAACATAGATGGATTGAATGTATTGCCTAACATTGTTTCAATTTGATGTACATGCGATAAAATATCATAGTTTTCTGATTTTGGTAAATAGGCCTTTGGTAAATAGAACATCGTTTGAGTTAAATGGACCCTTTATCCATAAACTGTTTTCCATGTGTACATAACTTGTTGCTATAGTAAACAGGTCACTTAGCAACTAAATATGTTGTTATCTGTCAATTAACATAAATGAGAATCTGTAAAGATTATAATATATCCAAATATTTCTCTTCCGTAAGCTCTAGGCAGTATTAAGTAGAAACATAATTAAGACATAGACATTTGGTATGGTTCATCTGTTGCCTAGCAACAAGCAAATTCTGTTTTTGTTTAATTTTGATACTTGTAGTCGCTTTAGAACATATCTTTAGATAGTTTTGATGCTGAAACACATAGAATTATCCTTTTGGAATATATTAGATATGCTTAAACGGCTCGTTGCTGGGGTAAAAAAACATGATGTATCTATGGGCTCCACCTTTGAAAATATTCAGTATAGGCTCAAGTATAATTGTGCCAAGTTTCATGCTTTTATCATTTACTAAGTAATTCAAGCTGTATTTTGCACCTATCGCCTAGACTAGTTGTCTAATAAAGAAAATGTGGTGCCGGTATACATGAAGCTTTGCAAATACATAAAGACGGCTAGACAGAAGGTATATTAAAACTATATCTGTTCGTGATGCTGATAATATATAGAGATTTTGTTTGATGAGAAAACTCAACACTAACTACTGTAGCACATGGGGGAACACTGTTACTATGCATGTAGACATCAAAACGGGAAACTTGATGCACAATGCAATTTCCAATATAGCTGCATCATTGCTTGCATGGCTGTGTTGTCATCAAGAGAAATAATGAAACAATTTATTGGAATTATCCTCTAATACAAACCAGGAAGAGTTACCCATTTACAATCCAGAAAAAAGGGTGGAAGATATTTTTCCCCTCTTTTCCCCTCTAATCAATTCTTTTAAATTGTGTATTTATTTCCTCTTGTGACAAGATTTGATTTTAAAAATCGTCCAGCCCACCCTTGGTTTACAAATAGGGAACCCCTACACAATTAATAAAATGACTTCCCCCATTACAAAATATTACAACACATTTTATTTCCTTTTCAATTAATTTTCTTCTTATTCATTAGTGAAAAGTTTTCTTGCTGCATAATAATTATCTCTTTAGGACACATACATGGCAACTTCAAGGGAACACTTATTGCAAACATTTCGTGGAAAATGTTCAGACCCTCTGTATGCGTTTTAGCAGATTTCAATTTATAGAATACAATTTATACACATTTCCAGTTTACATGTGGACCAATTCAGACAGGTTTCCAATTACTATATGGTTTACTTTTATGTTGACTTTAGACAGCTTCCCAGATTACACAGGGTTTGCCCTTAACTGTTTACATGATTTTTGGGAAGGTAGGTAACAATTTGCCTAAAATAACTGATATGTACAAAAGAATTTTGATAACATCCCACCATAAAAATTAAATCAAAATTAAGTATAATTTTATGTATGAAATGCTAATCAACATAGTAATTTACCATATTTGCCCTCCAAGAAGTTTTGGTTACTCCAAGTATGTAACAGAAGATATAAGTGTGTACTGTATTTGCATTACAAGTACATTTAAGCCAAAAATAAAGTTTTATTTGTCACTGTTATAAGCAGACACACAGGCATCATGGTCTCTGTTGATCACCGGACACAACACTACAAAAAGTGAAATGTTTAGTTATGGCGTTTTTAATAACCATTTATGCAAGCAATGCTAAATATATATAAAATAACTTCTGAAATAGTTGTTATACAGTACAATAAACCAAACCAAATTTTCAGATGACAGAGCAAATATGGTATACCTGTGTTTTTTGTTATACAAATGTACAAAATATTATTGAAATTCAGTATGCAAATTAGCAAAGTATGATACCTATATATTGGACCAAAATATGTCATTTATGTTAACTCATACTGTTTCCTAATTTACTGTAGAAACGACCAGGATAAAATAACATCACTTACTGAATATAAAAAATAAAATTTCAACCATACAACTATATGTTAAGTAGGTAAATAAATATACAAGACATTCGATTCACATCCTAAAATTACAAATTTTTCCATTTCATACGATCTGTAATTGCATTTTTGGCTTCAAAAGCCTAAATAGATAGAATGATTAATTCCTTCATCTGCTATATAAAATCATCACATCTCAAACAAGTGAAATTAAACTAAATCTGGTATCTAATGATAAAAATTAATCGTTAAAACTAGCAATGATCCTACTGGTTTCCCTAACTTCCCTAAATTAACAACCCTTTTATATTACCCGATAAAAAAAAAATTAGTAATAGAATTATATTTAAACTAGTGACAGATGCATTTCTTACAATAGGCTTTGCATTACATTAATAAAAATGTCTTGTATCCAATTGCAACAATATACATGTTACATATATATACATATAGTAGTGAAGATCTACTTAGGGAAGCTTGATAAAAATAGCACACAAGACTCCCTAAGTTAATCATCAGGAAAATTCCTCTGGAATGTTCCAGGCTGTGTTCTGAAAGTACCTGACGTGTACGTACATTGCATATTCAAAACCAATCCAAGAAATGTAAAAAACAGCAATTTTAATTGCACTAAATATACATAAATTGGACTGAGAGCAGCCGACCACATTTTTATTTTACATGATATTTTTACTCACACTGAAAAAATAAACATTTTTTTATTTCTGGATGGCAATTGTCAAGTTGAATAGAATAACAATTGAAGCCTTTTTGTATGTGGTATCGACCGTGATCACTTATCATTATTTGACTTCTTAAGTAAAGGTATTTCAGCTCGTTCACGAATCTCAGCAAAAGTGTATTCCTTCACTAGTTTTCCATTTTTAAAAACTGTAGTTAAAAGATCCTGGAGGAGCAAAAGAGTGAGAAGCATCTCATTATACATACTTCTTGATATCACGAATATGGAATGTGTGCTACTTAAAATTATTTTTACTGTGTTTTGTGTGATGCATCATGAGAAATGATCAACAGAACAATTAGTATTCAATAGAAAAGGGAAAATAAAATTCCAAAATATAATTCGAGCCAAAAACAAAACAAAAACAATGATATACAATTTTTGTATTATGCCTGATTATTATTTTCCTTGTTTTTTCGCAAAACAAGGTGCATTTCATTTTGTAAAGCATCATTAAGCCAACCCCAATGGTATCATATCTCCATCAAATTAACATTAACATACGAAATATCACAAATCGAGAGCCCATTCCATCAGCTCCTAACCTAAAGTATATATTCTCACAATGTGCCCACAGCCTACTTACCTTTTTTGGATCTCCTTTGCCTTCTTGTACAGTTGTAAATTTACCATCCTCATATTCTAATGCCAGTTTTCCTTTCTTTGATTTTTTACCAAGATCTGTCACTGGTTGTTTGAAAACATTCACCTGCAACAAAATACAGAATTTCAAAAAATTTAATTCTAAATCAACTGAAGTACATTCTCCAACAAAATCACTAATAAGATCATCATTAGTATGTATAGGGCGTTTGTCATTCTATAACTCATGTATGCTAATTTGCAAGGATGTACCCTCCAAGTTAGCTGCAAATTTAGCGAAAAAAATCCTCTGTTAAAAAAGCAAGGAACACAACAATACTGAAAGATGTTAAATAATACCAAAGCCAATCAGGCCATACAAATTCACATCCACAAAATAAATGTGTCGGTAACACTGCTCACCCAGGATACAGTGGCTCTGGCCTCCCAACTGAGTGAGTGGCATACTCGCAAAAGGCACAACGACATTAGCCAACCCATTTAGTTTGGAGCATACTCGTCAAGCATACAGTGGATTCGCCTCCCCATTCAGGATGGCACTGGCCTCCTTATTCACCCCAGCATACAGTGGCTTATGTCGCTATCAAATCTGTGGCACACTCACCCATGGTACAGTGGCTTTGAACTCCCATTGAGTCTGTGGCACACTCACCCTAGTGTACAGTAACTTTGGCCTCCCCATCGAGTCTGTGGCACACTCACCCATGGTACAGTGACTTTGGCCTCCCTATTTAGTCTATAGCACACTAACCCGGGTACAGTGACTTTGGCCTCCCTATTTAGTCTATAGCACACTCACCCCGGTACAGTGGCTTTAGACTCCCCATGTAGTCTTTGGCAAACTCACAAATGGTACAGTGGCTTTGGCCTCCCTATTGAGTCTATGGGACACTCACCCGGGTACAGTAACTTTGGCCTTCCTATTTAGTCTATGGCACACTCACCCGGGTACATTGGCTTTGGCCTCCCTATTGAGTCTATGGGACACTCACCCGGGTACAGTGGCTTTGGCCTCCCTATTGAGTCTATGGCACACTCACCCGGGTACAGTGGCTTTGGCCTCCCTATTGAGTCTATGGACACTCACCCGGGTACAGTGGTTTTGGCCTCCCTATTGAGTCTATGGGACACTCACCCGGGTACAGTGGCTTTGGCCTCCCTATTGAGTCTATGGGACACTCACCCGGGTACAGTGGTTTTGGCCTCCCTATTTAGTCTTTGGCAAACTCACCCTAGCGTACAGTAACTTTGGCCTCCTTATTGAGTCTATGGAACACTCACCCGGGTAGTGTGGCTTTGGCCTCCTTATTTAGTCTTTGGCAAACTCACCCTAGCGTACAGTAACTTTGGCCTCCCTATTGAGTCTATGGAACACTCACCCGGGTACAGTGGCTTTGGCCTCCCTATTTAGTCTTTGGCAAACTCACCCTAGCATACAGTAACTTTGGCCTCCCTATTGAGTCTATGGCACACTCACCCTAGCGTACAGTAACTTTGGCCTCCCTATTGAGTCTATGGAACACTCACCCGGGTACAGTGGCTTTGGCCTCCCTATTTAGTCTTTGGCAAACTCACCCTAGCGTACAGTAACTTTGGCCTCCCTATTGATTCTATGGAACACTCACCCAGGTACAGTGGCTTTGGCCTCCCTATTGAGTCTATGGAACACTCACCCGGGTACAGTAACTTTGGCCTCCCTATGGAACACTCACAAATGGTACAGTGGTTTTGGTTGAGACCGTGGTTAAGAATACATCCCTTTTTAATGTTTAATTTAAACTAGACCTAGCAATGGGTTTGACAAAGCAACTACATTGATTCAGACAATGTCAAACTTACCTCTTTATCATTGATAATAGCATAGCTGCATTTAAAGGCACATTTCTGGGTGTCTCTGTCCAACCTCTGTAGAAGAGCCCCACCGCTACCAAACGCAATGTTATCAGCACTCCATTTTGCTTTCTTCATTCTTTCCAAGATTGAACCAAGCGTCTCATAGCTGATACCGTCACCTTGAATCACACGCAGATACGATGGAAGCATAGAATAACCTTTGCTGTTTTTGGTACTACCAAATGCTTTTCCAAGTATTGTAAGCACCTAAGGAAGTATGGCAAGTTAAAGGTGAGGTCACCATGCATTTTAGCATTGCATTTAAAATGTTGAATGGATATTCATGATTTAGGCTATTGTCAGATTGGGTTACCTTCCACAAAATATCAATCGTTTTTTGAAATCAGTGGCCGTTTTCAAACATTTGAGCATGCTACATTGTATATCAACTTTTGTTAAATGATAATTTAACAGCATTTATGAAGATGAAATTTTGTGAAAGTCAGTTACTCCATAGGATCCCGGTGAAAGGAACAGTTACCGCAATAAAATGTCATGTTTTTTTTCATTTATTTTGCAAAAATTTGCAGTTTGTGTATACACACCTCTGTCATTTACCAGAGAAAACAGAGGAAATACCAATACTTTATTTTGATTTTAGAACATGTTCATTAATGAAGCAGATTAAGCAATATTCTGGCTAGTGTGCATTTTAATATTACGTGCTATTGACACACAATTGCTTTGATTCAACTAGTTTTGCTAATTCACTGGCGCATCATTGATGCAACAAAAACTCTTATGTTGCTATAGTAACATTCAAAACAAATCTTATTATAGTTATGGAATTTGTGACTTGGTAAAATAAAGTTCACATTTTATAAACAAAAAGTGTTAAAACGAAAGAGAACACAACTTTTTTATTCGTATCTCAGGTCACTTATACAATCACATACTTTTATTTTTTCTTGAGTAATTTTTATTATGATATTTTGAATTGGTTTTTGTATGATTCCTTACAAAATGGTGAATGTTACCTTGATAACTACTTCAGGAGGATCTCCAGAATCTGGCCGAATTACCAGCGTGTTACCCCCTTTGCCACGCTTTATGACCAAATCTTTAAGTTCTTTTCCCCAAACATTTTGACACGCATTCCATATATCGTAGCTGTCGGACACTACCGCCACAAGACCTGTTGGAAACTGTTGCAGCATATTCCTGAAGGCATTCACCTCGCCTTTCTTTCCCCAGCTGGTTATCGTACTAGAAACGTGAAAAAACATATACATAAGATGACATAGGTAATGCATTTCCAATAGAGGATATACTGTATATTTTATTTTCACTTATGACAAATTGGTGACAATACATGTGTCAACATGAACAGTGGGAGTGGGTGTATTGCTTTCCCACTGACACATGAATGGTGTCCCCAGGATCAAGACTAATTTGCATATCAAATAGTGTTAATTGGTGTGTTTTTCTCATTAATTTATTTTTTTTGTCTTCAAAAAATCAAAATACTTGAAGGGCTCTGGGGGGAGAAGTGTAATCTGTAAAGGTACGGCGCCATAGTAACTAAAAGAATTTCGTTAAGTTTTAGATACCCATTATGAATTCAAATTGTTGACTAGGCTTTCAGCTGTTGAACATCGTTACACATAAATAACTAGATTAAAAACTGTTTGTAATCTGTACTGTATCCATATTCAGATACATCTGATTTCAATTTCAATAGGGCATTTCTTCCAGAGAAGCTTCTGACTAGAACTAGCAAAATATAAAAGTGGAACCATGTCGAGGAGTAACATTTCCAACCACTCACCTGTGTTCTGCCGCTGGGATGGAAAATCCAGCCATTTCACAACCATAGTATTTCCTAGCACAAACGATTCCAGCTAAAGTATCTGTACCCATAAAATTAACTAAATGCGAGGCGCCACCAATGGATGCACTCTAATACAAACAGACAATAGAAAAGTCAGTCGCAACAAAAAATAAATTGTGATAGGCATTCATACTGACATTACAATGTCAAGTCTACGTTTCCTGCATTATTCTTCATATCTTGACAGCAATCACAGCTGTGAATTGAATTTCTAATAGTTATGAAATTATGTACACCGTACACGTATTAAATATGTTATTATTATTTCAATTCTTATAGTTGGTATACATACAGTCAGAGAGGCCATTAAAATGCTAAAAAAAATCCTCTTTAATGTTCTTGACTATAATAACAACTTCACAGAGAAGAATCAGTCTCACCTCTACTGAAGAGGCACCACGGAAACCAAAATCGTGGAGCTTGAATGGTAATCCATCAAGGTTTTCTGCAGTCTCTGAAAGATACCTTGCTATGATTTCTTTTTGCGCTCTTGAATTGGTTGCCACAGTGAGGGGATACCACACTTCAACTAGAACTGTCTGTGGTGGGAAAAAGAACAGATGTTGTGTTCTATACATTAATAATTTCAAATAAATCAATGCTATGGTCATCATATTGTTAACTATTTGAGTTTCATATTTCTCCTGTCAAAAAATGGTTCAACATATTTTTACATTTCTGTGTAGCTTTCTATAATTCTTATATTATATTTTTATTATTTTCTTGCCAATTTTTGATAATAAATGTTGAAATTAATGCAGGTTTATTTGTGGTATTTGACAAAAGTTGACCTTGGCTTTAAGAGGGCAATTAGAAGCTTACTAACTTGTTAATGAAAGTATCCAGAATTTGTCCATTACGTTTACCACTGTGATATTAGCATGGACAAAGTTGTGGGAGAGGGGGGGGGGGGGGGGTCATAAAACTATATTCTTTGAGAAAAAAGTTAAATACAGCATTGTGCCATATTGGAATCTTTTGTTCCCATGATGAGGAAAATTCCTCATATCTCAAATTTAAGTGTGGTGATAGACATGTATGTGGGGAAATTTGAGTATTGTGACTGACAACAGTACTTATTGTGTGTTAAATAAAACCAAAATAACTTGTTTTGGATAATAAATGGCATATTTTTTTTAAACATAGTTCTGTACAATATATTTGAACATTAAACTTTTTGTGAAAAATTCTTCTTACCAAAAAAATAAATGTTGCAACATATTGCAAATTTTAACATAATTTTCTATAATATTGAATCAGATGAACATAATTTCCCTGTAGGCATTGATCACACTTTTTTGGAAAGGCATAATCGTATGCACCCATATCGCACACACCGTTGTGCAATGAATGTGGTTAGGGCACAAATGGGTTAGGGCATCTAAACAAATAAAAACGGCATTCATGCGAAATGCAATTACACTCAATTATGCTCACCTCAAACCAGTTTGTGATCCACGGCACTTTGGGATCTGTATTCTCAACGCTAAATAAAACATTTTTAACTGGAACCAGGGTTCCTTCTGGAACTGCTCTGATTATGATTGGTATCCGACCTCCATGTTCCTAAGCAAGCCAAAGCATAGAGACTGATGATTCAGTAATTAAAATTCAATTATGGCTATACTTTGAAAAGAGAAAATACTAAAAGGTTGGGGTTCTGGAAAAGAAAGCAGGGAAAGGGAAGAGAAGCAAGGAAGAAAATGAAGCTAAGACAAGTAAGGAATTAGAAGATGAATGAGCAAAAGGAAGACAAAGGAACAGATGTACAGAAATTTTAAATAAGTGTTTTTAAATCAAAATCACAGTATGCATTCAAAAGTTAAAGTGCACGCTCACCTAAAAATGCATGATTTTAACCCAAAATTCACACTACTTAATACAATATCATGGTACATTATTGTAAACCATAGAACTGGAAAGTTTAAATAAAACTCTTTCAAATGATATATAACTTGATGGGTAAAAGTTACAGAAATTAAAAATAATGTCTCCCAACCTGCATCTCTACCTTAAGATAAGAAGATGACAGAATTTGGAAAATAGATATTTATGACAAAATAAAATAAACCTTTGAAAAGTGACACAAAGATGATCCCAGAATCGTATGATTAATGTATATTTCTAGATGTACTCATGCAAATGAGTGAATCAGTGAAAGAAATGTTTAGTGTTCATCTTAGACTTTTGTTGGTGTCCTTAGTAAGTAAGTACTGAGCGTTTTTTGACTAGAGCTAAAATCTCGCACATTTATGCACTGCATTCTATGATGCAAGTGGATAGATACATGTTTGATTTTCGCAAGAGATCATGCAGAATGGAATATTTATCGCATATAAACATACATGACTGCTTTTACCTTAAGTATGTAATTCCAGCCTTCTTCATGAAACAAATTGTCTTGACCAAAATGTAATTTGTAGAATTCCTTGGCTTCTTCAATTTTCTCTTTAGTCACCACCTGACCAATTAGCCACTTTTTGATAACATATTGTAAGCCGAAAAACACAATTTCAGGAAATTTCCCACCTCTGCATTCAAAGTAAGAGTAGACAGTGGTCGTGCCAGGTGGATATTGACGATAGTGTGTTACCTGTTGAAAGAACAAATGGATCAGTGTATGTTAGCATAACTTAAAATAACATAGAAACAATTGCTTCTGATGACAGCTTTTCGGTATAACTGTATAAATTCTTAAAGTTAGTGCAATAATTTATGTAACGTACTTTGATTTGCAATTGCTAATTAACATGAATTCAGAATACAATTCAAAAGTGTTAGCAAGCGAAATTCAGACAAACAATCCAACAGAAAGCCGAAATTATCGCATGTTCCTGCAGTTTTCACAAATTCAGTCCAGGGCTCGAACTTCTTGGAGATATGAATGCCAAATTAGTTTGCCATGGTGCCCCTTGGTATTATATATATTATTCATGGTGCATATCCCTACAACATCAAATAAAATAAAATTGAAACTAATGAATAATCCTCATTTTATTATACATTGGATACCTCTAAATTTAAATATATATCTATATTTTGCTGCTATTAATTTTGCGATTTAATAGTTTGAAGGCATTTGCTAGGACAACAATTCATGAATGTTATGATGACTCCCTAGGACCCCCGTGAAAATCATAGTGACTCTATTGGACCAACAGTGACTCCCTAGTACCCAAGTGAAAGTTACAGTGACACCTAGACTGTCAACAGTGTTCAGGCCTAATTTGTTAGTATACTAAATTGGTCTGAGTACTGTTAACGCTGTAAATGCCCTCATGTGACATAACATGGTTTTCTACTGGTACTGAACAGAGAATGATTGACAGCTCATGCAACGTCACGAAGCAACCAGCCAATCACAGATTCAATGGCAAGTCATTGCATACTGTACACAGGAATTACCAGTAGTGAACCGAGCCATGCTCCGCCTTCTATTAAAACCATGTGACATACATCTGCCTGCGGCGTTTCTTGTTGGCATCTTAACAAATTAGCCCTGAGTACTGTCGACAGTCTAAATGACACCACTTCTCAAGAAAAAGTCACAGTGACTCCATATGGATGCCAGTGACTCCCTAGTACCCAAATGAAAAGCCACAGTGATTCCATATGAACACCAGTGACTCCATATGAACACCAGTGACTCCCTAGTAACCAAATGAAAAATCACAGTGACTCCATATGATCCCAGTGACTCCCTAGTACCCAAGTGAAAAGCCACAGTGACTCCATAGGACCCCAGTAACTCAATAGTACCCAAGTAAAGTCACAGTGACTCCATAGGACCCCAGTTACTCCCTCGTACCCAAGTGAAAAATCACAGTGACTCCATATAAACACCAGTGACTCCCTAGTACCCAAGTGAAAAATCACAGTGACTCCATATGAACACCAGTGACTCCAGTACCCCCAGCAACTCCCTAGTACCACCAGTGAAAATCCACAGTGACTCCATAGAAACCCCAGTGACTCCCTAGTACCCAAGTGAAAAGTTACAGTGACTCCATAGGACCCCAGTGATGACTCCTGTAAATAAGATAATAATGAACCACTCACTGGTGAGTCACTGTGCCATTACAGTACTTAGTTAATCCACATATAACCTACATCCACAACGATTTATAAGAAGGTATGCAAAATATACAAAAATGTACGTCTTGCGTTTTTTAAATACGATAATAAGTTCACTTAATTCTGTTAACACAATCAGACCTTTACAAATGTCCACTGTATTTGATGGTTACATGTAGAGTGACACAAATGTAGAATAGAATATTGATCGCATATCACATTACAAAGATATCAATATTAAGGTAGCATACCCTAGTAAATCTTTGGCTTAGGCTGGCTAATAACATAAACCTCTAAAACCAATTAAATTTGACAGTATTTGGCAGGGTTAAAATACCAGCATATATTATAATAAAGTAAGTAAACTGCAAAGTTTTTTTTATCAGATCTTTGAAATAAGATACTGCATATAAACATGGAAGTATTCTCTGGCTGATTTAATATTACTAGTAGTTATAATCACAGTAATTTGATGGAACTACTACAATTTTAGTTACTATTTATGGTTCAATTATTTACTATAGCCACTGGTTACGTAAATTATGAAAGAGACAACCGATCTCAAGATGACCTTTCACTTTCACCGGACACTTAAAACAATTCTAGTGGTGTGAGTGGTAAATTGGAGGAACTGTATCGCACTCAAGCACTTGACAAAACCAGGTTTTCGTGACTTCGGTGGACAGCTGGTAAACCAGTGCATAATGTAAACGAAATAGTATGGTCGACAAGATCGACAACAGCGGCTTCGTTTCGCTAATTTATGGTCTAATTGTTATAGTATTTGCTTCCTTGCTATTTGGTGTCTGCTTTCTCCTGTCAATAGTGAAGTGTGGAGAAATTTTGGACTTCGAATATCGACGAAGTCCGATCTATTAGTATGGACTACGGTCGCCCTGGAGATCTGTTACACACGGTTGCAATCAAAGGTTATAGTGAAAGTGTCACTATGTTAATTTCACATTTGGTTGTTGGCCTAATGTTCCTGCCATGTTGTTCCCGGTAAACCATTATTATGTTAGACATTCTGTGTGTTTAATTAATATAACACCCCACCTTGTACGAGTCTGTTAGAAGCAGCGCGTTGTCCATACACACCGGTACTGCAGCCATGTTTGCACGGTTTTATCGGATTCTAATCGTGGCGTTCCTGGAAGATACATACACAGTCAGTTCACGAGTATCCACACGCACAGTCCACAGTGACTCAACCTATAAACCAGTTAGATATGCAAAACACTATGTGACGTTTCGCCGCTTTGAATGATGTCATGTGACATAAATAGCGCCACTGAATGAACGTGTTGGGTCTTGTAAATGCCGCGCGATTGATTCATCAGCAGATTCATTGTCAAAATCGCTGAAATGCTTGCCTTGCTGTTTTATTTCAAGCTGGGTTGATTTGCGTGACACATTCATTTTAAATAAATGAATAAACAAGTGAATAAATAAATAAATAAATAAATAAATAAATAAATAAATAAATAAATAAATAAATAAATAAATAAATAAATAAATAAATAAATAAATAAATAAATATTTACTACAGACTATAGGCTGAGCATGTTACCGAGCAATGAATTATGGGAGAATGTCTTTGGAAAATATTATTTTGTGAATGTACTATAAATTAAATTAAATAAATTAAAATGGCCAATCCTTAATCTGTTCCAAGAAGACAATGCATATCGTGCATATCGATTTAGTGCCCACCGCATATCCAACCACACCCGCTAAACCAGATAAAAGAAACCTGTGTTCTCAAGTGTTGTTTGAAGTGCTGGGGGGGGGGGGGTTTAGAATGAATATTTTATGTATACATTGCATATCTATTTTGTTCACGCTTTCTATTTGTGTAAGGAAAAAATGAACTATTGACTTATAAATCGACCTCGAATTACGAGAAAATGTTTGTTGCTGAATTGCCAAACATTGAATAAAATGCACTTTTATTATCATGTCTATATGTATTGTGTGTTTTTTTTTGTGTGTGTGTGTGGGGGGGGGGGCTCTGGTGGGTTATTTAACAGCAAGTATCATTGAATGCCCAACTCAAGGCAGAGCGAGTAAAATTAATATAATTTGTTTTATAATATACATATGTGACGTGATGTTACAACGACGAAGAAAATATGGCGTATTACTTAATGAGAAAATTTATATACAAAATGTGCGTACTGTGTATTACAAGGTAATATGATATTAAAAACAATTGCATTATTGTTAGGCTTTTAGTGATGAAACGTGCTTTAATTGTGATTTTAAAATGCTGTAAAATTGAATATGGTATTTCAGTTTGGTCCTTCAGGGAACTGTGGAGTTCTATGAGTATGTAAGACTTGCAACTAAGTTTATATGCAACAGTTATTACATCGATGTACTTACGCCGTTGTCAGTTATATCACTACGAACAGAAATGATTGATGTTATATTTTGAATCTTGACTTTTTTGAAATTATATCATGTTTTGTAACAGCAGATCCTAGGGCATGGCTACCAGGTACCTAGATGAATAGTAAATTACAATCGATACCAACTCGCACTAAATCCAGTAGACACTGCTACAATATACGTAACAAAATACCCAATTCGATAAGACAATTCATTCGGTAAAAAGAAGTAAAATTTGATTGCGATTCAGGTCTGGTCAAATGTCGTGAAAGCTTGCAACATACATTAGACATAGATATCAACATTTAGAGAAAAAAACAAACAAAATTAAATATTAAATCGTTTCTAGATCTGAATGACTACGTATTACGCTATTACATTACATATTTTATTTGTTAGTTCTCATAGTTGTTTTTACATGATTTATATAGTTTACAAGACTTTTTATTGATTAATAGTGCATTACATGTATTAGTGTAGTGCAAAATGTATTGGCGACAAAACACAACACTACTCTCATTTCACGACATCAAATACATACTTTCAATATTACCAAATGTTATATGACAACCCGTATTGCTATGTCCCATTTGACGGAACTTGTCAAGATTCGGTTGCATCCATTCTATACAGGGCCACAAACAATGCAATTATAACGAATTCAATAGCTGTACTGTATCATTTCGCTATTTTAAAAAAACATCGAATACTCAATTTACAACAAGAACAGAAAGGACCACAGAAGATAATGAACATTCTTTTCACTCCAGGTCATTATGCACAAGAGATATATTTTCTCTTTAATCCATAAATATTTATCACATTGGCTTTGATAATCACATACATCTATAACGACTTAACTATCACTCTCCAGCTCTGCACTGTAGAGGCTCTGCAATCATCCATTTTCTCCTGATACGTCAATCATTGAATTACTCAATTATTTATCCACAAGGAACAGCGAGTGGTTCCTATTTATATGAGATATAATTGTCAAAAAGCTGATAAATGTTACACACTCCACTGATTGGTAATACATTGTCTGCTGAAAGACTCTATTGACGTACCAAAACATGTAAGAAACAATTCAGTAGGCAATGTGTTATTGCATCTTCACTAACTAGGTGATGCAAATTCAATGAGCAATATTTTGTTAAAGCGAGGGAGTCGTCATCTGCGCATGACCATACCAACTTGTATGCTGTTCTCTAGAATTATATGACTACATTGCGCCGTCACGACAGAAACAGACTCTCTGCGAAGCTGTTTGAGACGACCTGAATATCATTCACCTGAATAACCATGGAAGTTTATAAAGCTAAACACGTGTTTGGAATGACCAAACACACCGTGTCATCATTGTCTCGACAATGTTATCAAGCACGTCTATACATCTTTAGTGAAACCACATCTTGAATACTGCAATCAGGTATGGAGTCCGTATTTGATTAAGGATATTTCTCTTCTGAGACGTGTCCAGTGTTGTGAACATTTGTTTTTCATCACAGACATAACAAGTGTATCTTATTAAAAAAGGCGTATAATTCTCTGATATTAACTTTAATAACCGAGGATTCTCCAATTCAGATTTACCACATTTAACCTAGTATTGACAGGCTGAAACCCTATATGTTTATCAACCTATATTTGAAAATGGTAGAACTTTCAAAAGATAGTTATAAATATGGTGAAAAAATAAAAAAATATAAAAGCACTGATCAGTAGTACAACACGGCACACAGATGAAAGGACTGTGCAAAGTGCAAGATCTATTTAATTGTTTTTCGTAATCACTTGAGGATTATGGCTATGGTAGTTCCTGTTGGTGCATAGACAAGTTATAGCGCCACCAGTCGGTTTCGGTACGAGAATGGGGGGTTGATTTCTAGCTCTCGCAATTTATTCACTGGTTTCCCTGCTTCCCGCGCGTTCAGATGGGCTATCGAATGTTCGCATGGCAAAATCAACCTCCAATACGCAGACGAAAATAGAAGCTTCTAAGGTAATCGCTGAGCTCGAAAATTGTCCATTCATCAAGTTAGCTGACAATGGAAAAACAAAGTAGGTCAAAGACTGACTGGACATGATGAGCCCAGAACGATTTAGTTATCAGTGAGTTGCAAAGGGTGTGTGTTGACGAACAACATATTTGAACCACTGATCGACATTTTTAAACCATGAAGCAAGCAACTGGATGTTTTGACAACCGATATTGTTAGCCGATGAAACTGGCCTTTATTACATCTTAATTGACTGCAAACAATCGAGTTGGTTTACACAAAGACACAAGGAAATTGTATTTTATGATGTCTTTGGTTTACTCATGCGTCCGTAGTTAATACTACTAGTTAAAATTGCATACTCAACTGGGTAGTTCGTTATTTTATCGATGAATGCTACTTTGTGTACACACAACAGGGCAACATAATATCATATCAATGCATCAACATGTGAAGTGACGTTGAACCAATGCTTCGCTGGACTAATACAGAACCAATGCACTGACATACGAATGGAGCGATGAAACCGGTGAGGGGGGGGGGGTTACTAGTGAAAACAAACCAACCAGTAATCAAAGGTATCGTATTTTTACTGTGCGTCAATACAGTAACGTGATGTTAACCAACATTTCACTTGACTGATGAGGGTCCAATGCACCGACAGAGAAATGCACTTATGCACTAGCCGAGTAACGTAATGTTAGATCAATGCACAGACAGAGTAACGTGACTATATTCAAATCGAGACGATGCGTAAACACCAAAAAATAAATACTTTCTCCGCCATGCACCAGCAACACATGTACTAAATATTTTACTTCACTGTTATCTACACTTATCGTGAAACCTTGTGATAAAACACTCTGTTGCTTAGTGGTTCTGGGAGGAACCACAAGACAAAATGTTTGCATCATGCTTTGAACATCATACTGCGAAAACACTCAATGATGGTAACATAAGCCTCAATCCTCTATACCATTATATCAACACTAATATGCAATGTGAACTGACACTTCTGCCAATGTTTGAAAACTTGGGTTGGTGCATATTATTGCCACAGTTGCGCAGCAAAGAATATCCCACACGTGTTAAGATTCAATAATTTCTGAACATAATGCAGATATTCAATACCCCAAATCGACTATGCACTCGTGATGTAAGATTAGATTCTTAACTATGAAATACATCGCAAATATTGTTAATAGACGTCCAAATACTGGCAAAGACTTTCTCACTACAAGATGTCACAAAAGTATGTCGTTAGAAAACTATGACTCGAGAGATAATATGCGGCAGAAATGAACTAGTTCTAAAAATAACAAATCTCTGCTAAAATAAACGTTATTTAAAATCAACACAGGTACATGAATTCAGGTTTATAGTATTTTATATGTTTCAAGTTCACAAACCTCCTCTCCCGGGGAAAGGGCACTTGACTGGTCGAGGGATATACATATATATTCGGCCGAACATGCCCATCTGAACACATTTGATGTCTAAATACGCAAAATTGAACTCTGATTGGGTGTAGTTTTAGAGGCGCCCCCAATCTGATCTATGCATTTAACGGAGGTCAAATACGCGACCTCTCGGGAGACTAGCACACGGACTCGCGAGGGAGTATATTTAACTCCCATTATTACGTGTTCGCCCTCTCGAGGTAGGTCTATATATTCGACAGTGTAGTCAAGTCTACTTTAACGTGAGACAATTAAATAAGTATACCAGTAACTGTAACCATAACAACAACATAGCAAATAACAATTCAATGCAATGACAATTGAAGTAACGAGTTATTCACACCTTTACAACCACGATACGGGCGGTTAAAGTAAATACATTAAGCCCTAATTATAAGATTGCTTTGGTTAATATTGTTGTTCATTCATACTTATCGAGATTGCATTGTTGGTGTATATATATACTTAGCTTAGCAAAGGAGAATGCATTGAATCTTCTACAATCAAAATGATATCGTAGAGTAAGGATCTAATACTATTTGAACAGTAATTTGAAATATAATAATTCAGCGTATGATAAATATGATAGATAGTGTCAAAAGAAAATTTACTGTTATAGTGCGGTATAAATTTATTAATATGGCTAGTATGACTTGGGGTAGACCAGAACCCAGTTAGCCAGCATTACCTGTGTCCAGCTCCCATGACGAGGACACAGGGTTTAAGAACCTTTAATTGTTTGTAATTAATTTGTTTTCATTATGTTTAATAGTTTCAGTAAGTCATGTGCAGGCTTCTAACTAAAATTTAAATGTGCCTACATAAATGTAGGAAAAGAAAATATTTGAAAGTTTGTAATATTCGCAAGCTTCGAGGTTTATATTGGCTGAATTTCATTTACGACATTCAAATTAATCGTTTGTTTATATACATACACTGAGGCAAATCATATCCCAGGAGTCATCATCTCAAGGCATCGTCAGACATCGTTTTTCCGCCCCATAATTTGCTAATCGCCAGTTTCACTGCTAACCAAAATCGTGAAATCTCATGGAGTATATGTCTTCATCCTGGGACGTACACACTCCCTAAAAAGCACCTGCCTGGGAACAGCTTTATTGCATATCGCAAACTAGTATGCAAGAAAAAAGTTCCTTTATATCCTTAAGTAGTGGTCAGAGTATTATCTAACGTGTAACTGCGCCCCCAAACGCATGACGATTCATGTCATCTGGATTACGCATAGCTTCTCTGCGATTTTCGTTCCGTAATGTTAATCGAAACTTGCCCCCCAGTACAATTTGCAGGATCCGCCACTGGCAACAACAACGAACTTCAACCAAGCCCCACACATTTTCAAATAAGTGACAAAGCTCATTTGCCAGTTGCCAGTGTATAGACTTATACACTATTAAAATCACGTCTAACACGTTCTACTGTATATTGTGTGAACGCATATTTCAGAGTGACAATTTTACGTTAATACCTACTTTCATGCCTGACGATGTGGTAACTATTTTAGACCCCGACGACCATTTTTGCCTAAGTGTGACTGCAGGAAACGCGAACATTATACATAACTTAAATATAGATACGACTTGTATTTGCTTCAGAATACGACAGAAAAGATGACTGTGCTAAAACATTCTATTCATACATTCCATTAATACATTTGTCTGAATCAGTCACTTATTAATTTTTTTAGAACAAATTCTGATTACAGTTCCGTAAAAAGTATAGACAAATGGTCAATACGTTCAGTTCAGTTGTTCCAAATAAACACCGTTGTCAGGTTTTACCAGTATATAATATAATATAATATAATATATACATTTTATATAAAGGTGTCTATGCTGCCATGTAGTCAGAGGAAATTCATAATATGTTGACTTAGTCATATGAATACAGTGCGCGTTGGCAATGCCGGGGAAACATATCCAGATCGACTTAAATTTTACATTCAAATGTCTGATGCGGTCATCGCATTTCTGTCTGTCAATTCAAATGATGGGGGTAGTGTCACCGTTCAAATTTCAGACGGTATTTCACGTGATGTTTACTTACGTCGCATTGAAACACACGGGTGAATAGATTGATATGAAACTCAATAATAACTCCCCTTGTACAATCATACCTGAGACAGTTTAGACGAGTAGTTATGCAATGAATGAAATCAGTTCAACAGCGACTGCGCACAAAACACCTGCAAGTGTATGTGGATGTTGATCAACATTATTTGACTGGGTCATACACGTATCTGATTAGCGATCATTTATCAAAGACAAATATGACGGAGATTTCTCGTCCTCTTCAATACATGGCCGTCATTGATTAGTTATTGTCACGTGATGAGTAGCTTATCATTGGACTCGAAAAAGACGTACTGTAAGAGTGAAATAGTCCTGCCATTTCAACCTATTGAAAGTTATTTCAAGGAACGTTCCATGTTGCTTGGACCCGCACATGGGTTCTGTGCAAACGGATATGGAACACCGGTCCTAGAGCTGCCAAAGATAGAACAAATTGGCACCTTATTGCGAACGTACAATGATAGTGATTGGATGATAAAAATTGCGAACTTGAACGAGAGTCTCTCTATTAGAATTGGTCATATACATGTGGACTTTTTCAAGTTAAAAAAGTAAAGAAAAGTAAGATTGATGAGAAATTCACAGACTAAGATTGGAAAAATCTTGTCGGACTGGAAGTTATCAGCCAAGACACTGAAATGTTATGCTTTTCTGAGCATGTGAGTTGCGGGAGGTGAATATGAGTCCTGGTAGTACAGATCAGCAGCGCTCCGCTTATTGGCTGATACCAACATAGTTAACTATAAGTCAACTTTTGAACTAACAATGTTATTTATTATATTTTGCCGGCACTATTGCTCATGTTTTGTACTGATCTTCAACATATAAACTATGATCTGGCAATCATGCAAGTCAAGAAACGCGTTGTAGCCGACTACCTGTTTTCGACAAAAATATAGATGAAAAACCCAACAAAGGGACAATTTTGTTTACAATTGAGAACTGACTTTAGTTATACATAGTACAACGCGTGTAAAACACGATTTGTTCACGAAATCCAAACGCTTACTGTGAGACGATCATCACAACTGGGTCATTATAGTATATTCCGGCTTATAGTCCAGCGAGATTCTTCAAAGTATGTTTTAAAACGAAAGATTACCAGAAAAATTCGTGAGTTTATTCCCGGGGGGCCGATTTAGCTGTGGCATGATGTATTGAAGTGTATCTTACAAATCATTGTAATAGTGCTACTATACAATGTTTACGAGGCCAAAGTACACCGATTTACGCAGTCATGTGTGTTGTTACACGTCACTGCAATTGTTGATTCACTAAAATCGGGCAGTGTACTGCTATCAGTAAGCAAAGTGTGGAAGACAGTCCAAACCCAGCCGCCATTGTCTAGGTTGTCGTCGTTGTCACATTGTACCCTGCGAGGTTTACTGAAGATTCAATGTGTTAAGGTAGGCATACACAACTGTTTTCATATTCCCAAATAGTATGTGTTTAAGGTCAGACACTACTGTTTGTAAGTTCATATTATTATAGTCGGTGAACGACCTATCTATGGTCTATTTCCTCGTCTCCGTAATACGGCAAAGAAAGACACTAAATCGTGTTCATTCTCTGTTACATGTTTTTTTGGTAGCATCACATATGACATATAAACATATATAAAATGGTATTTGTATGACGACCTCAATGCTGATATGCTGAATTATTTCAGGACTGTCAGTGAGCTACACTAATATTTAATACCGCTCAATACTGGATTTATTTGGGCAGAATGCCAGATTGTTATCTTTTTGGAATTTGCACTATAACTTCCGCATATGTGTTGTATTGCGTCTTTGTATGAAGAAACGCATGTACGATGATATTTAGTAATCGCACCAGTGCCTGTGATCACAAGGTCATGCAATGCAAACTTCCCTATTATAATTTAAAGTGTGTATATGTAGACAGTTGTACGCCACTAACTGAACTTCCACCCAGCAATTAATGTAATTATTCCCTATATTTAATACTATTTTTACAATTAATAAATAAAACAATTCCGTTGGGTCATATCAGTAATATTTATAACATTTTATTGGTAATATGTATCAATAAGTGTGTTTCGTCGACAAAAGACCACTAACATGAAACTGCTAGAAGAGACAAACCTGATTCAAATATAAGCTACCGTTTATGGCGTTTACCGACAATGGTAAATGCATTTATAAATAGTTTGTCGTACTAGTGTCAGAACAATTGTGGTCGAGCCTATTTAGCTATATAGTATAATAACACACTCTATAAACCATTACAACATTACAAAAACATTCTTACTGTCTTCAGTTTAAGGAAACGATAGTATTGTACGATAGATTACAAAAATACTTCTATGTTTTTTTCAAATTAATTGCTAAGGAGATTCTTAATTAGTTTAATAATTCGGACCACTTTTCACACTATTTATTAGTGTCGTATTGGGATCGGTCGAGTCGATAACACTAAATGCTTACAGTGAGTGCGGCTATCTGCTTGACATATGGATGTTAAACAAATATTCACCCGCCATACTGTTTTGCATCTATTTATCTATTTATTTTACATGTGACTCATATTTGAATGTTTATATTGTTTCTTTCACCTAGGATTCAAACTGTTCAACTATCAATATAAAAAGATGTCCAAAGTCCGCAATTTAGTTAATATCTTTGAACACAAGAAAAATAAAAGTAAGTTGTTAATACATTAACATAATAATAGTATTGAAACGTGGTAAAAAATGACTAAATACCTGACATGCTATCGACAATTCAACTGTAGTTATTTGGTAGGAGCTAGAAAAAAAGCCCGCAGGGTTGCCCACGTGTTGCGTAGGTTATTATATATAGTAGCATGCTTAGTGCATTTAGTGTCTGAACCACAGATCAATGTTTAACACGTTTTACCCTGGTTGCTATCTTAATTAAGATTAATTTAGTTTATTCTAAAAAAAAATCATTTTCATTTCACTTGCTTTGGATAATGTGCAATGGTAACCAAGCGTAATTTAAAGGTCTAACGTACGTTTTTTCATAGTCGGAAAAGCCACAATATCTAAGCTTTCAGAAGATATATAGGTTGTTATAGTAGTATGCTTAGTAACTTTAAGAATAATTGATCAATGCTTATCACCTACATAGTTACTTATAAGTCGACTTTTGAACTAACTGTCATGAACTAGTTTTCGCGTATCTGTTGATCGACCTATTTAGCTGATTACTAGTGAATGGCTGTGTTATATCTGTCACCATTTAGGCTCATGCGAGGTCCTGGACGGAACTTGACTTGATTTGGAACTAATTACGATATAACCGTCGTCACCCGGACTGCTATTTCTGACAGTTGGCATTTGTAGTTTATTAATATAGTGAACGATTAATCAAAAGATATGACGTGTTCAGTACTTAGTTTGATTGGCTATGTGTAAGTTGAATGTGTGAAGGCCACGCCTTTAGAGTATTTTAACTGCTTTGTAATTGGTTAAGTTTTTGATACGTAATAAACAGTCCAAGTCCTTGGTCACAGAGAGAGAGGGAGAAGACTCCACGAGGCGAGAGAGTCTTGGTCAGTCCGGGCGGATTCTCCGACGAGGCAGTTCGCCTTGATGCGTTCTCAATGTGGCTAATGTCTAGCTATTGAAATGTATTTCGTTGTGTGCGTCTATTTGACTGTAAGGTTTAAGAGACTTTTCCGGTCCGGTACCTCAAGCAGACGAGATATAGAGACCAGACGATATTCCCCCCTGACACATGTTGGAGAAACCCAGACTAGAAGAATTTCCCCCTGATATAACCATGGTATTTATTATGTTTTGCCGGCACTATTGCTCATGTTTTGTACTGATTTATCCTGATTGGTACCTTAATTATTATAATAATAATTCAATTTATTCTCAACAACATATTTACTTCTCATTTTCAGGCAGTTAAAAAGAGTTTATGATTATAAATGTGTTTACAGACACACGGTAACAAATTGCAATAATATATCATTCATATAATTTTCAGTAAGCGAACATTCTGTTGTTTGCTCAATTCTTACCACGTGATTTTGAAACAATAATTTGTGTTTTTGCAATGTACTTTCATGTACAATATAAAAACTCGAACGTTAGAGGCACCATAGTTGTTGAAAAATTGTCACTGAGGACGTATCCTACGTCTTTGTCAATCTTTCGCGTGGTTAAGTCTGGTCAATATACAATCGCAATAAAACTAAATAGGTTATCACCATGTAATATTTATAACAAAAAAATCGATTCAGTCTGAAAGATTTCAGATATGGGTTTACAGCCCGTAAGAGGTGCACGTACTAACCCCCTCACAATATCGTGCCCCCAAGCTATTGCAAAACTGCAGAAAGCCTACCATAAATTGCTGCGAAAAAAATAGTATATATTTTTGAACATAACCGTAATTTGAGTAGTTGTATATTATTATATTGCTAGCATCCTGTTGTCGATTAAAGTGTCTGATCTAAAGTCTAAATTGGACAACACAGGTATTCTTGTAATGTCAGATCTGTTCCTTCAATCAATTTATTGGAGTGAGTGCAAATGGTTTTAGGAAAACAAAATCGTACGGCCTGCACGTTGATGAATACGAATTACAATTTTCTTTGCATATTTAGAGGCTGTCGAAGCTGACACCGACTATACTGAAAATGAAGGCGCAACTGCTTGCGCTAGTTCTGACGAAGTCATGGCAGACAATGAAGTTGTTGTTGAAGAGACAGTACCAGAACCATATTGGGAGGGCGTGTCAGATAATGATGAAGAACTTGACAATGAAGATGATGACGACCTGGATGACACTGAAGTAATTACTTCCTACGATGTCTCCCTCCTCGACGACAAGTCTCCGACTATGGCAAAAGTGACATCCAAGGACGATGTTTCGGCTTTACTACCAATTAGAAAAATTGAACCATGTTATGAAGGATTTATTAAAGTAAGAACAACAGTTTCTCAACGCATACATTGTTATTTGGTATGCATTCAATCAATTACAAATCTCGAAAATGTAGGGTCAACATCGAATAACAAACTAAAGGTGTATAAAAGTACTTAGACCACAATTGAAAAAAAAGTATAACGACGTTTACAATTCGTTTTTTTAATAACTAGTTTTATGTCAACTGAACATGTGTATTAATCAAATCTTACTGTTCGTATACAACAGCTACCATTTTCCGAGAAAGAAATCGATGACGATTGTATTACACAAGTAGACGACGAAGATGCTCTGAAAGTTGCTAAAGAACTACTCTTAACTGAAAAGAAATATGTCAATAAATTATTTCTCCTCGACCAGGTAAACATTTTATTGTTACTTTGGTTTAAATAAGATAAATTTACGTATCGTTATTAATAGTAATTTAGGCGACGAGCATGTTCCAACGCAGGCATTTAGCATAAACTGTTTACAGCAGTTTTCCTAGCCTACAATGAACCATTTTTTCATCTTCAACCTTTTAACACATTGACCAATTTTCCTTCTGACTTTCATTCTATCTCAAGTTTTTTTTTCGAATATTTAACCCTCCAAGGTATTCCAATCAAGGATAAAGACGGAAAACAAAATAAAAAAATGGTTTCCTGAAGATGTTGTGAAAGATATGTTTCCTTATATTAAATCCATCCACCAGTTTCACAGCGAAGTATTCTTACCCGCTTTGAAGCTCAGGATAAATGATTGGTTCGTCTAAATTATATCGAACTATAAGTTTATAATTATATGCATACACACACATGTGCGATACGTACACAAATTCTATAAATTAACAAATTAATTCACAAATATGATATTATTCTATCGCCAGAAAATCAACATAATCCTTCACTTTTTTGTATATTTAGGAAAAACAATCCGAAACTAGGTGATCTCATTTATGCTTTCGGGCCCTTCTTCAAAATGTACACTGAATACACACGAAACACAGATCAAGCATTAGAGGTGTTGAATACGTGGATGTGCAAAGCTCAAGAATTTAGAAACTTTATACGCGATATTGAGGTGAGTGTCAAGTAAATCGGCCAGAATAATCAAATCCATAAACGTTATTTAACTTTTTATATTTCATGAAAACTAATGACCCATCTCGACACACTCCTTATAATACAACACTCATGCCATCACAAATTATTGTTGTGTTGTGTCTTTTTTCTTCCCCACAGAAACAAGACGCTTGCGGCAAGTTACCATTATCCAGCCATATGTTGGAACCAACACAAAGAATATGTAGATATGAATTATTGCTAAAAGGTAATTAGCACTCATTATCAATAAACTACGATTAAGATTTTTACAGCTCTTAATGAAGTCAACTTGAATGTAATTTAAGAAATACTCCTGGTCTAGCAAAGAATACAAACTCACCAATTTATCTTCCAGTAAATATATAACATATAGGCCAATTGCCCGGAATATTGTACTGGATAGACTCACTTGACTGATTAAATGAGATTTTTAAAAACGCAGTTCACATTCTTCAGAGGGTTGTTGTCAGTTATTTAAATACAATATAATATATAAGAAGCGTGCGTAAACGATACAATATTAATAACAATAAACATATAATTCCATCTCCTGTAGAATATTTCAAAAGATTATCCCATGCTTCCAAAGATAAAGAAGATACTGAAGGTACGATTATTATAATTAATGTTATTACTATGAAGTTACGATTTGACAATTTTACTCTTTTTACTATTTCAAGTTATAGGATTTTACTTTGCTCGCCGACTTTGCTATACAATAACAATCAACTGTCCTGCGTGGGAGTACTGTCCACGGCTCTTTGTTTTAAATATGGCTACACTAGTTAAGAGCATTGTGTTAAAACATATAATTCACTGAACATAACTCATCTCGTTTATTCAACATAAACCTTCGGCTTTGCACTAGTTTTCATTCAATAATTACTTGCCAGAATGATACCAAAGAATTTGAGCAAACACACATTTCCCATCAATGTAAAAATCATTGTAAGTTGAAAGCATCGACCAACGAAGCAAACACCGTCAGTTACTGTTTCCAAGCGAACTCAGCAAAACTTGCATGTTCTAACAGGACAAAGCGTGAACGCATGAACAGGGACATTTTCAGAAAAGACTATGTTGGACGTTTTTAAGCATAAATCGGGTGAACGCCGTTCCGGGCGACGAAGCCCTGGACAGAGAATAACACCCATCACTCAAATAGACTTTATACATATTCGCTTAATTGTTCTCTAGGGATAACCCAGGGAAAACACGTCTTTAGTATATTTAGACGGAAACAAAATGTAATACATACTAAATAATATGTATCCATTGATATTTATGTTATTTTTCTTAACAAAAAATGCTTTGGTACAGGTTAAATTGCAAGTTGATCGGTAAAGGCATTCATGAGGCACAGATGCCCAAATTGTGTCCACATTTTTGATGAAAATCTAAGATAGCGGCCAAACCATGTGAATGATCGTTTTTCTCTCATAAGAAGCTTTGGCCATACATGTTATATGCAAAATATCAAGTTGATTGGGCAAAACACTCATGAATCAAATTTAAATTTTTCCTTGAAAAGCTGTGGCCATACATGGTTTTTACAAAATATCAAGTTGATCGGTGAGAGAATTCATGAAAAACAAATGCCAAAGCGTTTGTACATTTTCTAACGAAAATCAAAAATCACGTGACTAACTTAAATTATTCGTTTACTGTCTAAAGGAGCTACGTTGAGAGATGCGACATGACAAATATCGAAGAAATAGGATAACTGAAACGTCAGTAACTACTTCCTGAAATCCAATATGGCGGCCAAACTATAATGTGTTTTCCACATAGATGCTAAAAACAACGTCCACGTGAATATGTTCAGGGGTTCTGAAGAAGAAGATTTTTAAGCTTGTTTGAAGATATTTCCGGTAAAAACATGTCAGAAAAAGTCACATGACCGCTAAAGTTTTTATTCATGAAGTAAATAGCCAATATCCCAATAAAGCTCTACAGCAAATCAGAATGTCTAGAACCCCAGAAAGGATTCAAAATGATCACTTTCGTTTTAAATTCAATGGAAGATGGCAATCGGCAAATCAAAAGTCATATTAGGTTTTGTCAGGAAAACTTGACGAAAATATGACAATAAAAAGAAGAAAAAAACTTGAACAGAAACGGAAGTGTTCAAACCTGACTTGGATTCTAAATATAAATGAAACCCGCACACGTTATAAGGCAGATAATTCTACCCCAAAACTAAGTGACGGAAAACAGAACACCAGACACTAATATTGTTACATGATATTACACAATAGTGTGGCCAACGTATTATGTTCTGTATATCTATGCTATTGTTTAAAAGTTGTGTCTGCTTTTATCGAGAAGTCATGACATGGTGGTAACCAGATATGGTAATATTCCATGACATGGTAAATAGAGATGTTTTTAACGTAGTCGATGATGGTTCGGTCGAGTTCAGTCAGGCACGGTGAGTCAGTTTCAATCAGACACATGGTTTGGTTGCTATCTTATATTTTTGGCAAAACTGGCCATAAATTAGAGCATTTGTCTCTCATGATTAACTTTATATTTTGTGTGTAACATGCATGGGAGAAGCTTCTTACAAGAAAAATAAAATAATGTTAATCCTCAAGTGATTTGTCCACTATGTTCGATTTCTGAAAAAATGACACAAGTCCGACATGGACGATGATTGAAACTTTAACATCCACGCTTCTTGTTGTTTCGCGCGGAAAATTTAACGCGAGAGTGGTTCGTTAGTCATCGCGTTAAACTACGTTAGGGTAATTCATGAAGCAACAAACAAGATTTTAGCATCGTGGTCATGTCAGTATGTCAGTATCACGCGGTGATCAAGTCGCAAGTCGCAAGTGAGCCTCAATGTAAAATTTCCAGTCACATGATTTTAAGAGTTGGCAGGTTTGGTTCGATCCGATCTTTTTTTTTCAAAATAAGCAGCCAAACAGATCTCCCTTTTAAACGGAGTAATACCAGACTGTCACGACTATAATTAAAAATGTCATGGCCACGTGTACATTATACAGATACCGTGATTGGTTGAACTTGAGGCAATGTATACGGATAGGAGTTATTTTTGCTATATTGTGGTCACAGTGCCAACAGCCATTGTCCTCTCCCTGTACCCATGTAGTGTTTGACAAGCCCTTGGATGACTAATTATATGTAAAACTGACGAAGCTGAATATAAGTTTACCAATGACGACGAAAACGGCGTCAGGTGTTAACGTTTGGCCTGCTGTCGACCCCTACGCAAAACCCGCCCGTATGATACATGGGTGGATGGCCAGACTTGATCATTTCTTTTGACTGGTAGTTACGTTCCATGGCACTGTATTTTGAAACAATGTCGCATTTGAAAAGTTCAAATTGCCGTTGGAAGTCAGATGTTTTTGACTGTAACTTATCACGGTAACACTTTGTGTTTGTTCGTCTTTTCAGAGGCACTGCAGCTAATCTCATTGGCCGCCCAGAGTTGCAACGAAAGAAAAAAGGACACGGTACGTTCTTGTTTCATTTGTCAGTTTGTTTGTATGTATATATGTACGTACTTGATAACATTGTAAATAACCGTTTATATGATGCAGGAAATGCTCCAGAAAATACGTACACTGCAGTCAGTGATTGACGGTATAGACGACCTAACCGGACACAATAGAATATTGAAGAAAGAAGGCACATTAATCAGGTTCAAATCTAGAAGCGGTACCCAAACCCAAGTGTTCTTAGTAAGGATTATACACTTGCAAATTCAAGTGCTAATCGTACATTTGGTAATTTTTTGACACATAAACCGTATCGATGTTTGAGGCTATGCCTTGTAGGGTGTTATGGTTATCTCTCTATCAAACGGACCAATCCGAATGTCACCAAAGTTAGAGGGCGTTAGTTGTTTGTTCAACCCCAGGTTTGACTGACATACGTATAGCCACTTCTTTAGCATATTGTTGAATTGTACTCTACCAACCTGTATATTGAATTGTTGCTATCAACGTATTCTTACTCTGTATTGTTGATGTAATTTAGTTCAACGATATGTTGCTGTGTTGCAAGATAAGGAAAACGAAAGCAATTAAATATAAAGTCATCGACCGGCTGCAAACCAGAGACAATATGAAGGTACATGTGTAACAGAAATCTCTCATATTTGCAAATCATATTGAGTTGATATATTACAGGAATTGCTCGTCACTAATATATTGTTTTCATACAGGTGAATCGATTTGTTGAGAATAAGTTTGTGGTTAGTACAACAGACTCGATGCTCACTCTTGAAGCTGAATCCGAAGATGAAATGACATCATGGGTGAAGGTGAATTAATATTAAATATTATGTGGAATACATGACTTAATTGTCTGGCATTAGTGAATCTTAAATGTGAAATAATTACTCACTACAAATACTTACTCGTATACATACATATTTTACATTTTTACAGACAATCCAAGACGTGATATGGAAGTATGTGAAAAAGAAAGATTCATTTCAACTGATGGATAAGCCGGTGAATATTTATTTACATTCGATAGATCTATAATACACAACAGTCTGCGCATATTGCCAATTGTGTTCATGTGTTAACAGTTCGGGCTTTCTGCATCCTTTTTTACACACACATATTTAGACATACTTTTAACTACAATTTTAAGGAGTAGTATTTGCACATGGAAGCATCACATATTTTTTCCATTTAGAAACTATTCGAGCGAGACATTTTCAGGAAACATAGTGAAGCAGACAGTGACACGAACAATGAGGATATGTCTAGCGACACACTAGAATCTGTCACGTACAGTATTGACGTCACCTCGCAACACACACTTGCAAATGATTCTTGCGTTTCAAGTGCCGATCCAGATGAAAGAGGATCTTTTATGGAACACGCCGGTTTTCATGACAATAATGACAGTAGCCATGGAGAGGGACACGTTGCTAACGGTGGTGATAAGTTTTTTGAGGATGATAGCACTGAACTTGCGAGTTCAACTTCAACGACTAACGCAATAAAAGTGAGTAAATACATCTATAGTATAAATTTGAATTCTATCCTTATCAGATCACGATATTATATACAAGCCATGTCTAATATTACGTTTTCACTAGTTACCTTTCAACGCTGATGAACTAGTTATGCACACAGAAGGCATTCAAGACAAAGCGCATCAGATTGCATTAGAGATACTGGCTACTGAGAAGAAATACGTGAATAGATTGTTTTTAATTGACCAGGTAAAAGCATTCGATAATAAATATTAATACCAACATATAGTATCAACATAAGCAATAGTAACGTTAGATAAATCAATAATAGTCAGCACATTTGCCACGAAGAATGAACGTAACACAAACGAGCTTGGCATCAAAATGTTATACTATTATTAAAATAAATGTTATTTTATAAAATTTATATTTCATTACATAAAAAGCAATTTTATTTTGTGAATTCATATACAAGACATCAGTTGTTTCTAAAATTCAATATATTATGCCAGATTGTGTTTAGTATACTAGTATAATTTTTCGTTCTTTATACAATCCCTGCTCGCCTGGGACTTAAAAAAGATGAACATAGATGTTGCAGTGGTCCGGGGTTCGTCCTGGAAACATCATTTTTGAAGTGATTTTTCATATATAACTAAGAGGTTACCCTTGACACAAGTATTTTTCATTCATAAATCTACAGATTAAGAATAAATTTTCTTGAAATTCATGTGGGATTGCCTTTTAATCTGAATCTAGTTGCAATGGAAAATAGTTTCCAATGATTATTTTCTTCCATACACAATTTTTAGAAAAGATTCCCTTCTTTAAAAAAAATCAATCGATTAGATTTTAGCAGAGATCTGAAATTTGTATTTCAATGTGAGATCATTATCTGATTTTTTGATTGAATAAATTCGATAATAAATTAAAATGTGATATATGTCCATGTGATAAACGCGTTTTGTTAAATGAAGACCAATACAATATAACAGATGTTTACGCTCATGGACTGTCTTCTAGTATACTAATTAATTTGTATACCATCTTTTAGGTATTTCGTTCTCGGATTACAGAAGAAAACGAGTCGAAGAAGTGGTTTTCCTCCAGTGTTATTAAAGACATGTTTCCAAACATTACACCTATTTACAGATTTCATTTTGATGTATTTTTTCCGGCACTGAATGATCGTATGAAAAACTGGTATGTATACATGTAATAAACGGGTCAATTAACGTGACTAGTGAAATCTGGTGTATGACACGTGTAAAAACATGGATAAACGAATTTCACACCTTCTTGGTTCATTGTAAAAAAAAGAAAGTTTATTCAATATTCACTGTAAGCGGACATACACTGTCGGGACATCACCCTTCTGGTTTATGCAGCAATGTATCGAATGTAGCCACCATATTGACTTTTGACCGAATAGTACGGGAATTTGGAAGATTTCTATACGCGAGAATAACGTGAAAGTGAAAATGTGACAAATAATAAAAGTAAAAAAAAACCTTGAGAACTCCATGTTTTCCCGCCAAAATTGTGCTGTATTATTTTGCTCAGTGATTTTTTTCCTACAATTCCGTTGTTAGTTTTGAACCAAATGAGTATAATAACTTTACAGGTCGTGATCGTAAATTTCGAAATATGATGTCAGTATTATGCAGATTAGAATTTTGAAAGGAGCGATTGACATTGCCATTCAAAACATTATTACACAGTAGAAGTAATATAAGCATGGGTATAGTTAGTGTTGCCGTCAATTATTTCATGACTATTATACTCATACACTTAATCATTGTAATATTTTGAAATATTTCTCGTGATCTCATTGATGATTTCAGGAATATCACTCCAAAAATAGGGGATCTTTTTAAGACTTTTGGACCATTCTTCAAAATGTATTCTGAATATGTTCGAAACTCCGACCACGCCATCAAGATATTGAATACTTGGATGGAGAAAGAAAGTGGGTTTGTCGAGTTTGTCAAGAAAATTCAGGTAATAACACACTTCGAACGGAAAAGAGAAATAATTACATTGTTTGTAAACAAACGATAATAATATCATAATATCATAATAATACCATAATATCATATGTTTAAAAAAATATTTAATACAGAAAGACGAAGCTTGTGGAATGTTGCCGTTAGCGAACCATATGTTGGAACCGATACAGCGAATCTGTAGATATGAAATGCTAATTAAAGGTGAGACTTGAGATATATAAGATATATAAGAATATTTTATGAGTAACCCTAAACAATTTAATTCATTACACGAGTGCATTAATCATAAATTAAGTTTATTGAAGCTGATATTTTAAATTCATAAATTATATTTTCTGTTTATCTTTACTAAAACTATATCATAACCAATATTGCATAGTAACGCCAATGGCAGCTACTATAACAAAATTACTATATCAATATAGAATGACTCGCTGAACCAACTCATTATATTGTGACTGGCAATTGTATGTATATTTCGAATAGCATAGATTACAGCCTGAATGATTCTTGATAAGTACAAAATCGCAAAGTAAATGTTGTTTGTTCATAAGGTCTAATTAACCTACTCCAATTAACCAACATTTGTGTATTATTAGGCGTGACCATGTGTATTATTGGTTGCCAAGAATAATGTTGTGTAATGACGCAAATATCAATGATACAACATACTGCACCAATTGTTTTTGGAAGAAAAACATTTTAAAACTTCATTTGCACAAAGCACTTATTACCCAAATTTACTATTCGAAATATATTTAAGCAATAATATAATCGTTACTAAAAATAACGCCATTTATTTTCCAACAGAATATCTCAAATCTTTGCCAAGAGACTCAGAAGATAAATTCGATTCAGAAGGTTGGTCAACTGGGGTTGAAATAAATTAAATTTCATTCTTGCACACTTTCATTAATATATGCACATCCCACAAGGATTACATATTGTCACCAAGCAATTTCATTTGCATTCTATTGTGCAAACATTTCATAATACTAGACATATTGCTCAGAAATATATTGTTATTGACAAGAATACTACTGTTAAAATGTTCCGAAATTAAATTGGTAAAGTCATAATATTTACATTTAATATGTCACACATATATATATACACTCAGCTTTGATTTGTTTCGATTTTACCTTCATTAATCAGATGTGGATGATATATATTTCATAGTATAGTTACATGCACTATGAATATGAATATCATTGCACATCTCGAACTGATATTTAACAGATGCTTTGGTCCTAATATCCGCGGCTACACAGAACTGCAATGAAAGTAAGAAGTATATGGTAAGTTCAGAAACATTATACATTTCTTTCCATATTTGATGTGGTTCTGACAATACATGCTCTTTTGATACTGATGTATTTTATATGACCTCACAGGAAATGAGTCACTCAATGCGGAGACTGAACTCATCCATAGAGGGCATCGATGATTTAAATGTGTCTCGCAGAATTCTACTGAAAGAAGCAAAGTTATCTAAATTCAAAGGAAAGCAAAGCACGCCCATACAGCTATTTCTAGTAAGAATTCATTATTTCAATAATGTGGATTTTGTGTAAGAGTTTTATAAACATGCTAACTAAGTTGTTAAATGTGTAATACTTAATTTCCGATTTATAATTATTAGTTTAACGACATGATTCTGTGTTGCAAGATCAGAAAACTGAAAAGTATTCGTTACAAAGTAATGGACAAACTCGATTTCGAGAACGAATTGCAGGTAATTATATTGGTTATTGTAACGTTGAGAGTGACCAACTGATACTTTGAATGACGAGCTGCAACTCAACTCGGTGTGTCATTTCTTTCGTTTTGCTAGGTTTATGATTTCCCTATCGGAGTACATGTCACATGTTTGATGTTTTATCACATGATTTTATTCGCTCACTTTGTTGAATATTAGGTTGAAAGGTTTGTGAACAATAAGTTTAATATATCGTCTTCAGCAACAATACTGACACTAGGGTGCATATCAGAGGATGACATGATTCAGTGGGTTGAGGTGAGTTTATGTAACGTGTATATACGACATTTTTAACATGAGTCAAATTTTCGAAAATGCACCATTTGCTTAGTTTTGTTTATTTTTAAACAAACATGACGTGCTAAACTATTTTACTATTAATAGGATATTCAAAATGCAATGGACGATTTCACCAAGAGAAGAGCGTCGTCTACGGTCCTACAAGGCATTAATAGATCGGTAAATGTTATATTTTGTTTTTCGAAATATATATTTTATCACATTGTCTAATACTATATAATCCATCTGTTTCTTGGTACATGTACTGCCCAGGTACATCATTATCCGTTTATTTATCACTTCTACATATTATCCCAGATGCCATCAATGTCACTTTCATTTTGATTTCAATATGTGGTGTGTACCGCATGTATAACACAATGTGATCATACTTGTAGACCACCTCGTCGGTGAGCGCCTTAGGGCCTGTGTCATATTCTCAGTTTTGGCCACTTTTGCAATGTATTGTCTATATACCGTTTGAATTGCATGCATATGCATAAACTTGTACTTCTCTATGGAACTTTTGTTTAATGATCAATCACTCGGAATGTTATTCAACCATGATTACCATAAAATGATTAATAAAAAACTTTTCTGATTAATGTTTGCAGCTCACTTATGTTGAAGCAGATGATCGAGAGGAATCTGTTCAACATCTGATACAAAGTGAAGATGATGTCTTTATAGACATGGCTGAGCAACCGATTCAGGATGGCCCCGGCAATGATATCACTTGTTTACCGGTGATAGAATCCCCTGACGTTCCAGCTAGTAATACTACTCATAAATCTGATACTGATGAGGAGGATGTAGTTATTCAGGGGATTGGTGATTCTGAGGACACAATTGTCGAAGACCAATCCATTAAGGTGAATCACTCAATTCATGACATACAATTACAGCCTGAAATAAAAAACAATTCAATTAGATGGACAAAATGTAACACGATATTTTTGTTTGGTTTTCAGTTGCCATTTTCAGCAGATGAGCTTGTAGAGACGCGGGGAGTCCAGAATAATGCACATAATGTTGCTCAGGAATTATTGATTTCTGAAAGAAAATATGTGAATAGGCTCTTCCTCATTGACCAGGTAAGTAGTTTCAACACGAATTCATGTCGATTAGAATAGAATATTTTCGCCCTCACTATAGCAATATATCTAAGAAATGATCTACTGGGATGAATCAACTCTAGACAGACCTCCGTCAGTTTTAAATTTTCAAGGACATACTCTTTTTATTACTAATATTCTGATCACAATAACGAACTTCGAGTTATAGTGCCACCAGTAAGTTTCCCTGTGAAAACGGAGGGGGGGGGGATTTCTAGCTTGCGGAATGTATTCGCTGGTTTCACTGGTTCCAGGCGTTTTGATGAGTTATCGAACGTTTACACGGCGTAAACATCTCCCAGAATTGGACGTTGTTCACACCAGGTACTAAGGTATAAAACTCGAAACTTGTATATTGTCTCCCATTCTATGAATTATGATTGAGTCTGATTGAATTATCGTAGTGTATCATGTGCATAATGTGAATAACTATGGTTATACTTTGAATAGTTTCAAATGCTGAGATATGTTTTATAATTGATTAGTTATTTAACTGTCACAGTTTAGTCAGTTAGTCTAGGGCTTCCCCTTTGCAGGCAGATAACATCCAACAAAATCGAACTATTATGACAATGTAACAGTATGTTATTGTTGATATCATTCCAGGTATTTCACTATAGGATAGAAAACACCAATAGCTCAAAAAAGTGGTTCAGTGGTGATGATCTCAAAGCTATCTTTCCTGATATTAGATCAATATACCAATTTCACCGTGAGATATTTTTGCCAGCATTGGAAAACCGGTTGAAGGAATGGTTTGTTGTCAATCACTGTCTCACTATCAAAAACATATATACACAATGACTTGTGCTGGGAAATTAGTTTGCTAAGTCCAATGTTTTATGTATTTTGCAGGAACAACACTCCTAAAATAGGCGACGTTATAAAATCATTTGGACCATATTTCAAGATTTATTCCGAGTATGTGCGGAATTCGGAGCAAGCCATCCATTTGTTGAAATTGAATATGTCAAAGTCAACTGAGTTTTCAAAATTTGTCCACAATATTGAGGTATATAAGTACAGGCTGTTTACGAACATATACACACGCACACACAAGATTCGATCTCATGACAACGGCAAGGCGCTAGCGCATCGCTACTGTAAACGCGCCCCATACTGACTAAATACACACGCGCAAGCCAACTCTGTAACGTCACATGCAACGTACATATAAAGCCAGGTATAAAGTTGTCATTCACGCAACATAAATTCAATTATGTGACTGTGTTGTTGAGGCATTGATTACATTGTGCTTTATTTATTATCAGAAAGACGAGGCGTGTGGTAAATTGAAATTGGCATCTCATTTACTGGAACCAGTTCAAAGAATATGTAGATACGAAATTCTTCTTAAAGGTAATATATGAAGTTACAAATTGAATGTCGCAACAAATTATATATTATATCCTAAGATATCAAGCTGTACAACGTAGCACTACCATTTTGTATATACTCGTATTTTAATATGGTTTAGTATATGAGGGGCGTTCAATAAGTAATGCCCCTTACCCATTTCCCATAGCTGGAGATTAATGACACTTGGCACAGTTATTAGTCTTTCTCTACATAGGAACCACCCAGAGTTATGCATTTCTCTCATCGTTTGATGCAGCTCTGGACACCAGGTTGGCCGTCCAACCATGTCATCTGGGAAACGCTTTCCTTTCAAAAAACAACTTAATGGCTGAGAAGAGATGAAAGTCACTCGACGCTTTCTTGCTTCTGGAAAGGTGTGAGCAACCTGGGAATCCATCTGGCAGACACCTTATGCATATGCAAATGGTCATGAATGATAGTTTCCACAGACCCTGTACTAATCTTGACCTTCAGGCTATTTGGCGAATAGTAATGCGTCGATCTTCCAAAATGGCTGCCTCAACTTGACGGACAGATGCCTCATTAATGGCAGAAATCTCCTTTGTTGTGCGTCTTTTCAAATACAAAAACCGGATTACTGCACTCAACTGACTCCATCTCACACTTGACTCAGTTCAAACACCTGTAAATCAGAAACCACAATTAGTTCAGAGCTGTTTTTGGAAACATAACCCATAGAGATGTAAATCATTAACATGCAAAATTTCATCTAGATCAGACAACTGGAAGTGGGTCAGGGGCATTACTTATTGAACGCCCCTCATTCATATATTCGGCCAAGCGTCTTTATTTACTTCACTGACACAATGGTCTTCACATTTTTCTTATTTGTAATGCTTGTAAATACGCACAAACTTTTCAAACCAACCTCGCCATCTCAGGTCAAACACACACTTTCCTAATTGCATCACCCCTACCACTACCATCACAATCAATGCCTTAATGACCATAGGCGATATTATACATCTCGCCATGCGTATTTTTAATTTAAAGTTTAATAAAAAATAACACAGCATTATATACAACGAGCATTTGGATATAAATCTAATAGACTATACCGAATAGAATGAATTATATATGTGGATATCTTAATTTTCATAGATAGAGATGGATACAATTATCCCTTCGCCAATGAAACGCAGTCGTACTATTATTTTTAAGAGAAAATGCCACACAACATTTCAGAGCACTACATTCGTCACGCAGCACGTGTTCGAATTTCGTGTCAATAAATAATCTGTTTTACCCGTTTATCGAACACATGGCGTCACGAAAATCATGGCGAATGAACACATTAGTCCTTTGGGAAAACATTTTAGTTAGCAATACACCTTACGTTTTACACTCTGTGTGTTGCTGTTCCAGAATACCTGAAGAATTTGCCAGATAACTCGGACGATTACATCGACACTGAACGTAAGTTTACTGCCAACACATTTAAACCACATTCACGATCAAATATTAGTAATTATCTGAAATTCAATGCGTGTGTTTATTTATATTCTCAAAGCCACCACAAGCATATATGTACATTATGAAAATATATAATGTGTACCATTTATTTATATAGAGGCACTGTTCTTCATCTCAACGGCGGCTCAGACGTGCAACGAAAGCAAACGTAATTTGGTAAGTTCATTTTTCGATGCATATACAATATTCCAAAAAATCTAATTATTCGGTGCCAATTACCCATTTGTTATTAATTAATTAACAGGAAAGAACAAACGAATTACGGAAGATACAAAGCTCAATAGAGGGAATTTCGAATTTATTGGAGCACAATCGAGTACTTCTCAAAGAAGGTAGATTGATGAAGTTCAAAGGTAGAGGTGGTACTCCAGTCCAGGCATTTATGGTGAGTCCGCTTTAGCACATAAAGTATTCATACCATTAGAATGTGATTATCGGCACACACTAAACAAGACAATTCTAAGATACGCATGTCATATATAAGAAGCTATTGCTGAAATATGCAGTACGGCGGTATCGTCGGACTTAAATAAACTTTAATTCCCATATACTCTAATGATTGATTAATAATGATTTATGTCGCAAATATAATAATTTTATCACATTTTAAAAATTGTTTGTGAAATTGTCAAAATGAAAACTTTATTATTAAATTAAAAAAATAGCCTTCGACCTTATTATTGAAAAACACGTCCTTTTCTTCTGCTCAACAGTTTAATGACTTTTTGCTGCTATGTAAGATCCGTAAGGTGAAGTCACCAAAGTATAAAGTCTGCGAGAAATTAGAAATTATTGACAATATGCAGGTTTGTATATATCATACAGGTAATTCGAAATTAAGAAATAAGTATTTTGCAAATTACAATGCATGAGCAGTTTTCCTCAATTGTTTTATTTCAGGTGAATCGTTTCGTTGAAAGCAGATTTGTTGTCTCTACAAAGAACTCATATATCACACTGGAAGCCAATTCAGAGGAAGAACGAGACGAATGGGTCAACGTGAGATTTTTATCAATTTGTAATCATTAGCTGATTCACTTGCGCAAAATTACTTTATTTAATAACAATTATCCGATTAAGTAACATAATCATATATACTGGTGGTTACGTAATTGTATTTCTTTACAGGTTATAAAGGAAGCAATTCCAGAGCAAGAGAAGAAGCGATTGTCCTTTCTGACAACCAATGAAATGGTAATAGTGTAACCCAATGTATTTCACATGATATATATAGTGTCAATGTTTATGTGTCATAAAATTAATATTATAATTAATGACAATTTTAAGTTATAACCTGCTATTTTTTCAACTGTATGATCACTGTATGATGTTTTGGCATGTGATATCGTTATAGCCACGTGACAACCCCATGATATTTTCTGTTTAATCCCTATAATCTATTTAATTTATACTTTCCCTTGTGGTGTAGGGCTTTGATGTAACTAAAATCACAGATGGACGAGATAACAAGGAGTCGAATAACCTTGCTCAAGCAGGCATGGAACAACCGATTGTAGTTGCCCAAAAACCTGTGTTACAGATTACACATGTAGCAAATGAAGAAGATATTCACATTAACTCGTCGTCCACGAACGCTTCTTCAATATCGTCACCCATACTGCTAGAACCTGAGTCTGATAACATTTGTAGAGACAACGATGATGATGATCATGAGAATGACGATGATGATAACGACAACGACGACGACGACGACGATGATGATGATAATGATGATGATGATGATGATGATGATGATGATGATGGAGACATGACTTGCTCTTACGACTTTTCAAAAGAATATGATAAACCAGCTAACGACGAGACCTCAACGGCTGTATACGAAAATGTAACATTAATGGATATTAAGCTATTAGCAAGCCAGGGGGATGTGCGAGACTTTTACACGAACGATTTAAATAATGCCGAATTATTTGAACTTGATTCTGAGGATGACATTCCTATTGGCGATTCAGATGACTTTGATGATGACTTCAGTGACGCCTCAGATGACCACAGTCCGCCAAATAACGCCAAGGAATTTGATAGAATTGAAGGCAAGGGAGTGGGGTGTTTACCAATGATTGGAACGAAACCAATATTGGTAGGATTATTTTATAATAATCATTTATAATTAACAAAATCTATATTTGATGATCTTAGAATTTTATATGAAAAATGATCACATACAATTTTTTATAGTTACCATTTACACCTGAAGAGCTGACTATGTACATGACTGGAGATAAAGCTTGTATAGTTGCAAATGAAATTTTGGTTACAGAGAAGAAATATGTAAACCGACTGTTTCTCATTGACAAGGTAATTAAAAACACATAATGCAATTACACATTTAATTCCTGATTTGTTTCGAAACTGTAATATGCATTATAATCGAAATAATTTTGAAATTGTCATAAGCAATATGTTGATTGTTTTTGTGGAGCTTTTTAAAATATTTTAATTGTTTTTTACGTGATATCTCAAATAACCATATTAGTGGACCAATCAGAGAAAGTCTTGTAAACACTGATTATACCATATGGGTGTCAATTTCATCCCTCGAGGGACATATTGCAAACATGGGATGCACGTCACTGTTTTAATATAAAGAAATAATAAGTAATGATATGCATTTGAAATACACCGTACAAGGTGGTTGACTTGACTAAATATGGATCTCTTTGTTAATACTCAGATATTTCGTACTACCATTGAGAAGAGAAACTCGGAAAAAAAGTGGTTTCCTTCCCATTTGATCAATGATATGTTCCCAAATATAAAACCAATCTACCAGTTCCACAGTGAAGTTTTTGAACCGGCATTAGACGCACGAATAAATGAATGGTTCGTATACCCTCCACTGCATTTTGATGCACATTTTTAGAATTTGCATACTCATTTAAATTCATAAAATTGTGTCGGGTGAATTTGAAACAAAGCCTGTTCAATATAGCCAAGAGCATGGATATGTGACCATAGAAAAACACTTTTACTGTTTTACTGCACGGAAGCTAAAAGTTATTTTAAAAAGACACTGTCTTCTTTCGTCCAAACTATCAAACCAACTGTTTTACAGAAAACGACATGCCTTAACATTCAAACAGTTATTTCTGGCAGATATAACTAACTTATGGTTAAATGTAATAACACCATTACATAAACGTATATATTGTTGAGTTATAACAAATTAATATTCTTATATTCTTTGTATATGACATTATATATTCACCATAACAACGCACCACAAAGGACTAACAACCCAAGAATAGCTGATCTGATAAAAGAATACTGCCCGTATTTCAAGATGTATTCGGAATACGTTAAAAATGCTGACCACGCTGTCAAACTACTGAACATCTGGATGAATAAAGTACCGTCATTTGCTAGATTTGTGAATAGTATTGAGGTACAACTTGTTTAAATATATGTATTTATATTTATCTATGTTAACTATATCGTTGATATATTTATTTTATTTTCGTTTTTTAGTCTTTTTATAGCTGAAATATCATAAAAGCCATAAATATAAACATCTACTTATGTCTGGATATAAGGGAAGGGCATTTTTGTTTCAAACAGCAACATCAAGACGTATCTGAGGTCCACTTTGACGAATTTATTTTTTAATTGGGTAAAAAGACTAACGCAATCGAATAGCATGAAACTTTATTTCAGTAAATATGACTTTACTTCAAATTATTCTCTCTTCTTCAAATGTTACATCAGCCGAATACAAATGTGTATAGATAGCGACATTCACAATGTCAAAATTGTTTTGCAGTCGCCAATAAAAAATAATATATTTCAGTGAATCAGTATTTTCTAAATGACGAACTACTGCACAACACAACACAATACAGTATTTTTTTTTATTTGAACGACAATGTTTACGACACGGCACGTATAAAATAATTAATTTATTTGTCTGTGTGTTTATTTACTAACAAATTATTTATTTATGATATTATTAACTTAAATGTCCCTGATGTAGAGAGATCCAGCGTGTGACAAATTGAAACTATCTCACCACATGTTGGAGCCTGTACAAAGAATATGTCGTTACGAACTATTGTTAAAAGGTTGGTGAATGTAAATATATTGATGAATTGAAAATATATTACATGCACTGAGTAATTGCACACCAATACCAATAATACCAATAACATATTATTATAAATCTTATTTTGCAGAATACGCAAAAACTCTCTCAGACGATTCTGAAGAAAAGGATGATGCAATTGGTATGTCAAATCATTTAGACGTACATTGCAGTCGTTTAATAATATTAAGCGGTATTTGACCATTGATCATTCTTTGTTTCACGTGGATCTCACAGTTCAAATATTTTATATCTACAGAAGCTATGCAGCTATTCTCCACCGCTGCCCAAAGGTGCAATGAGAGTAAACGAGCCATGGTATGTTTGATTTTTGAATTCTAGTAAATATAGTGTGTTTGCGCTCATCACCGTGGTACGGGCAAAGTTTATATAGTCGATGTACATAATGCATGATTTGAACAATCGAATCAAATCTGTGAATCAATTAATGTTCATGTATATGAGTAAGTATTTGCAAGAATTTATTTTGGATAGATAGGCAAATGGGCATAAAGTGCATTTACGTTGGAGCATCATATGTGAAATTGATAAATTATAAAAAAATAAATAAAATTGTGTTTACAATATTGATAAGAACAGACGTACAACAAACACGATACTAAACCAGATTATTATCTTGCGTTTTTTCTCATGGAGAACGCATTTTCCCCAAATCAACAATATTGTTAACAAGTATTATAAATCTAGGATGTATGCAGAGCATAACTTTCCCACATAATACACTTACAAAACACATGTTTGCTGTGCTACATGAAGAGCTGGATGTACTAACCTTTTTTGTAACAACTATAATTAATATTGATCAACACTATATAAAATAATATGTCAATATTGGCAAATATCGCGGGAAACTAGCTTATTTTGGTATGATTGACCTTTCTATTGTTACTAAATGTTTCACTACACAAAAACTTGAAATTGTTTTCTAGGAAATGTCCATTAAAATAGCAGAGCTGGAATCAACCATTACCGGAATTGATGACTTGAAAGGATACAACAGAGAACTACGTAAAGATGGTAAACTGACAATACATGGAACAGATCGCACTAAGATTCAAGGCCATGTTTTTCTGGTAGTTACATATTTTTTAATAATATCAACGATATATTGTCGTTTCTTTGTAAGGCGTTCAAGAGTAACCCTGTGTGAGATAATGCCTTAACATGCATGTCACTGTTATATAAATATATTACTTTGTCTCAACTAATTAACAGTTTAATGATATGCTGCTAACTTGTAAGATTCGGAAGATGAGGTCAATGCGGTATAAAGCTATTGGCAGATTCAATATCAAGAACATATTACAGGTAATCATGTTGATAATTAAAACCTGCGTTTCCACATTTACATTCAATATAAAACATTGCACGTGGTATTACTCGCCCGAGTGCCTGGGTGTGTTTCTAAGTCCGAGTAGACTTTTTTGATATACACACTTCTTGGCGTTACTGCGACCATACGATGGGCATCAGCTGGTTACGATTCAGCAAGACAATGCGGGTTTCAATCATTGAGGCAGATAATAGGAATATGATATGTTATGTGTAATTAGCACCCCATTGAAATGTACTATATGATTTATATAGTTACATAGAAACTGTTGATGAATGTATACAAAATCGAGCATTAAAAACATGATTGATTAAACAATTTTGTTGTATGAATATAATGATCTTTACTGTTCGATAACACAAAGGCAATAGTATTAAAACAAGATAAACAATCACTAAACGTAAACTCCAATAGCATTTATTGGTGGAAGTTGTTAATCAACACGTACATGTATAAATGTGGCCTTATCCTGTGCAGGTAACATCGCTTTCAGAGAATGTGTTCGAAGTCGCAACTACGCAAAATGTACTTTCACTCGAAGCGAGGTCGGAGGATGAGAGAAATCAATGGCAAGCGGTAAGTCAGTATAATATATTAGCACTATGTATTACAACCACCGCGAGAAATGTCGATTTACAGATATAAACCCATAGTTTGAGTTAGTGCCTAGTACATTGCACGAGGACATTCCGAAAACTCAGTAAAAAGAATAAATTACAGTAACAGCGTTTATGATAACCATGTAATCACTGCCATTTCATTACAGGTTACATTTGTGCATGGTACGCTTGACTTTCAATTTAAAGTACATTAAATATTATAGTTTGTGAATTACAAAAGGAATTGAGTAAATGCTTTTAAAGATTTTTAAAATCGACTGGGAGACAAAATGAAATTAATGACAGTTAGTAGAACTATATTCAAAATTACAGAAACACACTAAAATTGATAGAAGAAATCAGAACCGTCTTAAAATTAAGAATAAACCTGCTTCCACTAGAGTGTCTAAACTTTTACGTGAAGTGTGCACAGAATTACGTAGTGTTTGTCGTTTTTTAAATGCTGTAAACTGTAGAGCTGTACAATATATACCAATGAACTGTGTTCTATCGCTAGGCAATTCAAGACGTTATATACAAATACAAGAAAGAGTCTTTCGTGGTGCAGTGTAATTCATGCCGAGAAGACCTTGGGACTTCGGAAGGTCTATGCGCTTGTACTTCTTGTGGATGGGTATGTTGTGATGTTCAAAACATCCTACTATTTTACACACTGTAAGATATAGTTATGCGAAGATAGAGCATCATAGTCGTGACCGATCACATACAACGTCTCCAAATATATATTTTAATACGGAATTGTAGAGTGCGCTGCTTGCATGATGTTTTAAAGTTTTAATGTCATTGACCTTTTACAGAAGCAGTGCAGCAAATGCTGTACTTTCTACGAGTCGGCTGATAACGAGGTAATTACCCCATTATGCCACGTTTGTTCTATGGAGCAGCAACATGAGATGGAACAGGACGAAGTTGACGGAAATACTGGTACTCCGATCAAGGTACATTTGTCGAATTGCAGGGTTTGGTTTTGAAGGTAGTCAGTAGATAGTAACTGGAAGATTTGTAAAATGTGTCCGATCCCTGTTTACACGTAATAGTTGGCAGATCATAATTCTTTATTTCAAAAACAATGCACCACGAAATGTCGGGAATTTGTGCAGCGGTTTGCTTAGAAGTTAGAAATCGTCCGTGTGGTTAGTGAGTCAAGAGTTGACGACGCTCCTCAGCAAATGCCATGCGATTAATTTGCAGATGAAAGTGTTCTGGATTTGTGAACGTAAACACAAATCATAACGGGTTTGTTATTAATGATATTTACAAATCTGGACAAACATTCGAATATTGTTGGTTTACGTGCCGTTGCAATACACAGTGATACAATACATGATAAATAACATTAATAAACCAACACAACATTTGCGACACGGTGTTTGGAAGCATGTGTGAATGTACATTTACAGAGCTAGAATTAAATTTTAAAATCCGTCAACATATTCTTATGCTGATTTGTGCTTAAATGTTACCAATCTCAAGCATGTCAATCACCCTCGCCTTTAATTTACCTTTTGAAACTTTAATAGATACTCAGTAAAGCACCTGTCAAACAAGATGAAGATGGCGATAATAAACGTGATGAGATGGCTGGATCGTTGTATTACATTACAACTGATGCAGAAGGTACATTTGGTGACTGGTCAGAGAAATGGTTTGTGTTAAGCGACCGCAGCTTGTATATGTACAACTCGCCCGAGGTAATTATATTGAATAATTTGGTATTGCGTTCGAGGGGTGTTTTGTGTGTAAATGTTGGCGGGAAAAACCCTGGCATTCAAGTTGGTAATATTATAAAGTTGACATGCTTCGATTTATATATGAAACACACTCTTCGCACAGTGTACACAGTCGCCAACACTAATTGTAAATACTGTTCTTAAACTGCACACGTTTGACCTATGTAACATGTATTCAGTCACTTTGTGCATGGGTTCTAACAAATACGTGATTTCTTTATTCTTATTTCTAGGAAGGTGGTCCCATTCAGACTATTCCACTATGTGAAGCGACACTGACGGAAACATCGGAAAGTGACTGGGGTGACAAGTCAACGTGTTTTCAGATGATGTATGAGAATATCCAATATTATTTTTCTGCCCAAGACGAAAATATTAAATCAGAGTGAGTTTCATGTCGATTATTAAAGTAATATCGGTAATGACCATATGAAATTAATTAGAAAACCCTATTATGTATCCAGAAACATGAATTACAGAACAATGTACGCATCATTTCCAATTATTATTGTTTTTCATTTTCTTCGATCCAACCGTTTGGTGTATGTAACTGAGCAATATGGAAAAACACGGTTTAACTTTCTTGCTATGAGCTTCGTTCACGAAAAAATATCCGCCGTCTTTAAAATATAAAAACATAAGACAATCGTATGTATTGTACCCTGTGCAATGTCGCGACATGATTACACGTGGAAACTGAAGATGATACAATGACTACAACTGACCCGTTCTGACCTATCCGTAAAGTATAATAGTACTAATGTACATGTAAATCTGTATTTCCATGTCCAACAGCGCGTAGTAATTGTATGGTGTTGTACGGGGTATCGGTAACCCACCGATTATTGTAGTATGGAACGATTTCAAGATGGCGGACATGTTTGAAATCAAAATTCGTGGCAATAACGTTTAAATAGATTTCATCATTATTCATACCCCAAATAGTTAGATTGGGGAGATGTACGATGACAGAATTATTATGAGGACACTGAAAAGTGCCCATCTATAGAATACGCGCACTCGTAGACAGATGTGCGTACTTTGCGGTATTTATGTAATTTTATATTCCGTACAATAATGATTCAGTTACTGAAATAACTCGCATTTTTCATTTGTAGGTGGTTTGAAAAAATATCGAAGTTCACGAGTTGGAAAGAAGATGGTACAGACTAGAATACCGTATCGATTTTTCAAATACATTTATTGTCTAGCATATGCTTTATACTACTAAACACTATACATGTATACGTATTTATAGTGAGCATTATTTCGATACCGTAGTATACACGTGTATTGTTGTATGACGTAAAATAGTAAACAAATGAGTTTCTACAGTTACGAAAGCATCAAATCTGACTCGTTTTGACACTTCCAAGGCATTCTTAATTTGAAACGACAAATCATTCCCCGAATCGTAGCATATTATTTTTATAGTTTAATTCTAATTCACGCGTTGCGTCTCAACTGAAAATAGTGAATTTGAATGTACATACCTCTGCCCGGGAAGCACAGAAACATGCAAACACGGTAATCTCTTTGATGTAAAAATAAGATATAGACGATTCTGAACTGTCACGTAATATAACAACGCTATCTAAGATACATCGCGCGGATTATCATTATATTCATTGACATAAATGCATGTCTCTTTATTTCCTCATTGATTAGAGATCAAGCAAATGCAGAAATCCACAACATATTTTGTTAGAGAAATAGAGATCATGTATACCATTTCTATTGATAATTCTTAGAAATGAACTCATATAAATGTAAATCATGTATCAAAGAAAGTAAATAATAAATAAGTATTTACCAGGTACTTTAGTAATGATAAATGTTTCAGCAATCAGAGATCAGCGCACAGCTGTTGAATACAGATAAGGTAAAACAAAAGCAAAATACTCTAAGGTTGCTATAACTGGAAAGAATTCTTATCTATTCTTACGGCAACAAGGAAGTATCCGAATGTGACAGTATACAATGGTTTTACTAGAAACTACTAGGACTATTGTAAACTTGTGTCCTTAAATGATACACAACGAATGCAATATTGCAATAAATCTACAATACCGTAATATTAAAAGGCACTGGTCATCGCGCTGCGTATGTACGTCATTTGTGTTGATAAACATTCATTATCCCACAATCCAATCGGAATGTAAATCGGAAGTACGAGTTTTACACTGATCGCAACGTGCACTAATTACCATCGATGACCATAACTATCCATTTTGTACTCGTTTATATGACACGCACAATAATAAATGTCCCAGACAATATTTTCTACTTCCTACTTGATGCTGAATGTCATCCAAATAAAGGTTTGGTGGATATGTGTGACAGTCTAAAACCAACGTGATTCGGGTGGTCGGATTTTTCTACACAGAATAATATTAGGTTTAGTTGAAATCTCAACGAGTCGTTATACTGGAAATAGCTTCATTCAACACAACGGCAACACCAGACTGAAATGTCTACCCGCCAATCCACACAACCACAACTTTCGGATACGACTTCTGAGACTCATTAAATGTCCCTGCAAACACAATTTCTCCTGCTACTGGAATATCATAACATCCATAATCAATTTCACTCAGGTTTTAGGATAATTTTAATTAAGTAAATTTAACAGCAGAATTGACCTTCTCACACACACGAAATTAATTTGACTATTACACATCAAACCTCCATGCTGACTACCCTGAGACATGCAGATGTATTAATGAACAAAGTCATTCTAACACCATACTTAGATGGGCGCTGTCACTATAACCCGTCATATAGACACATACAAAATATAATCAAGCATCCAATGAAATGTAGCAGAGATATGTCAAATTTGAATTTAATTATGTTGGATAAATATTTTGCTAATAATAAAAGATACAGACAAACGAATATAGGTTCTGATACTCATTCATCTAATATTATTTTCAGTAAAATATCCTTCGATATGTTTGACTGTCGGCATCCTTTATTCGATGTTTTTGTCATATTACCTCAAACCCTGCAAATAGAAGTGTGCATGGAATCATAGGAAGAAACGATGTGCATTGCCGTGTGATAACTGTCATAAAGGTGATTGACAGGTCATACTTGTTTACCACTCTGGAAGGACAATTTTAATCTACCAGGTGTGCTTGTGATTTACATAATAAAAGATGTTTGCGATCTACTGACTTGCCTACGTGCGACAACTGCTAGCATGACCACATTCTGATTGGCTCATGTGGAAACCCAGGTGGTCTCCCCGAATCTGGACCATTTATGCCTATAAATTGGCTAGACTGAGAACAATTTGGGTCCTTCATTTCATGTTGATAAACATGCACATTGCACATCTATTATTAGCCCATTTCTGATATCTAAAAAATCAGATTTAAATTGAATTCATCACAGAGGTGCTCTGGAATAAATTAGACTGAAACCATGGATGAAAAATCAAATGTATTTTCTGTATGTATTATAAATTTTGATAATGTGAACCACATTTGTTCATGTTATGCATCTCAAATAACAGACAAAATTAGTTGCCAAGCTTTTGGTTCGAAAAGCAAATCTTAAATTTTGAATTATCTACAAGTATCTCTAATACTCTCAGTACACGGGAGTTCTTTCTAAGCTTTCTTTGATTTGAAATGACCAGCCGCCATGTTGATTTTATTTTTAAGTATCCCCACTGATTTTTCTGTCACTATTTGTTTTTACCGATTTTGTTTGTGGTTCACAGGCAGGCCAAAATATATACTGTTATAGCTATGTTGAGTACAAACGAAATCGGTTTTATTTACAATGATAGTTTTTCAACTGGAAATTCATTGTTTTCATCTTGCATTCGTTTGTATGCGAGTCTGTCGCTGATTTGATTATGTATTGACAACTCTCTTGTAATTCTGTTTCAAGCTTCGCTGTTTATCGAAATGCAGCGCTATTCGCAAATTTATCCACCGTTTGTTTGACAAAATCGGTAGCAGTAATTGTTCAAGTGAAACTCGACTCCATTTGATCTATTATATGATTTAGCTCATTCTAGGCACCAGGCATTTTACCTATTTATTTATTAATTGAAATTGAAATGTTTTATAAATAATGGCTAAATAACTTCAATTATTTTCATTTCGTATTGATTGTATATAGAGGGGGCAAACTGTCCCGATGTTGTGTTAGCTCTGTCAAGATAGAAATGTTCCTCGCGTTCTTATCTAGTGTCGTGGTGATGTTCAAGTGGCCGAAAGTAATCAAAATGAATGGGGTGAATCTTAATAAGTAAGATTATGAATGACTGTAGCGACGAAGAGTTTATGAGGTTCAAATATATCAAGAATATGTAGTTGTGAAATTAGATTAGCTGAATTGTCGTTGCGTGGCTTAAACAACATTGTACGAACTATATATTTTTGGGCAATGTGAAACTTTCACTTCACAAGTGGCACATCAGTAAAACACGCACACCATTCGACCCTTTAAAAACCCTTTAATGAACCAAGAATGAGAATACAATTCTTAGTATACACCCAACAACCAAACCCACGACTTTAACTTAATATGCGTTTCGATGACAGTAAGCTTGGTTTATAATATTCATATAGTACCACCAGTTACAGTCTGTCACCGTCAGGGCTTTGTACATTAACATCTGCAAAACAGAAAACACATTTTAATGCATCACTCGTCCGATAGCTCATTATAATATTCTTATAATAAACACTTTTGCGATTAATACTTACTGTTTGCCAGGAACTTTCCAGCTTTCTCCAAACTCAATAGCATCTTTTACAATAACACCATCGGGTCTCAGGAAGTCATTTTTGGCATTACCGTCAGCATTACCAAGCAGTCCACACATTTCCCCGCGATAATAATCACCAGTAAATTCGATATTGAAAACGTGTTTCCTCCCAATCCAGAATATCTTGAATGTTGTATCCTTCAGCTTGAAAGTCAATAATGCCATGTCGCCTTCCTGTACTATGCTTATATTGTTGAGACTGTCTTCACGCACCTACATGAAAAGTTAATCACGTTAGTGTATGATTAATACCTGAAGTAATATTTTAAAATTCTACTTGTGCATTACAACCTAGTCGCTATAGGGTTCACTATATATTATTGAACTACGTTTTATGGTGCAGTGTTGTGGCCCAGTAGTTATCATGTCTACCTGCCGTTGTGAGGCCATTGGTCTTGTTCGAATCTTGTCTTTCATGCTGTCACATTTGTCTTTGTTTTCATGTACAATTTATTAGTACAGATGTTATACGATTAGTTGTCAATTTACAAAAAATGTACTTACACTCGCAACATTATCCTGATCAACGACAACGCTTTCATCTCCAACTGTAACATTGATGGCAACAGCTCTGGTTCTAATTTGATCACCGATATCGTTTCCTGGTGCTAAATCAGCGGTAATTTCAAACTGAGGGTTGTTGCTGGAGCAGTCTTTTACAAGTGTATACCAACACATGCCTTGAAAACTGTAAGCACGTCCGTCTAAAGTGGTAATGTGAGGATCATGTTTCGGGCCTTCAGTGAATGAATATGGAAAAGATAGATCAGAACTTATTTTCAAAACTTTTGTTACATTAAATGATTAATATCAACATATTATCAAAGAGTGTTACATAATTTATACTGCCTCTTACCAGTACACTTGCATTCATTGGGATACATGGCTGCCTTAACTTCAGCTTCATTCAATGTTCCATTGTAAATTTGTATACAAGTTATGGAACCATTAAACCATTCTTGAGGAAGAAGTGCAGCGCCGGCTTGTGCATCATATTGAGTTGCTATTTCTCCTTCAAAGGGTGCCGATTCCAAATTCCCATTGATATACAAGTGCCCCTTGTCATTCTCATAGTCGTAGACAACAGCCAGGTGATACCATGTATTCAACGCTGGTATTTCCTGTTTTAATGGTGTCACTGGAGTTCCATCGTGTTTGGTAAATTTCACGCTTGCAGACAACCCAGCTGCATTATTATCCATCACTTGCGATATTTGAACACCCTCATCCTGCAATGACGAATCGAAGTAGAAAATAGGACCTGGATTACCATATGGACAAACCCATGCCATGATAGTGGTTGACCTTGCAGTGTCGAAATCACCATTATTGTTTGGAAAAATAAGATACGAGCTGGGATTACCGCGGAATTCATAAACGTTGCAACTTAGGAAAGTTTTGTATGTCAACGTTACATTGCCCCAAAGGTCGATTGCATCATTCCCGTTACCAGACTTGTCCTGAAGAAGATGTATGTCATTCAACGGCCAAAATGCTACAAGGTCAGGTACTATTGAAAAACAAAATATTCGTTAAAGTATATATAAACACTTCACAGTCAGCTGGCGCACATCTGATATAATAAAATAAATGCGATATTTACTATATGGGGGCCGCCATCTTGAATGACGCATAAAACTAAATAAGAGACAAGTTGTGAAACGCGTTTTTCAGATTCCTACAAATCAGGACAAAAATACCAATCTTTCACAAAAATACGGTCCGTTGGGGTTATATTAAGCCAACCGATAACAAAATTCGGCCGAATTCGTCGTTTTTGTGTGGAAAAATCCCTTGCATACGAACACCTAATTACGCGAAGAACATAGAACACTAAGCCGGGGTATTTGAAGCTAAAAATTGGCATTCCAGCACATCGGCCAATCAGCGACGGCCTAACGCTTAGATGACACAATATACTCAGTTTAACATATCAACACATAAAATAATATAATTCATGTCACCATGCTGAAAAATATAGTTTGAAAACAGGATAATGCCACTACAATGAAAACATATGAGGCCCCATGAGTTAAGCCATATTACCATGTGTTGTGATCAGGGAACATTTCTCGTCCGAATGTTTGGAACAAAAGATTGAACAACGAGATACCTGCTATCTCCGGAGCACTTCTTCATACAGTAGCGAGGGGCATGTTGTGAGTAGTTCGCATGTGCCTGTATTATTACACCTTAGCATCACCTTTCGGGAATTCACAGATTCCCACTGTAATAGTATGATCTTATCAAATGTGTCGAACCCTACTGCAACCAGTGTCTAGATGGCAAAATATTTTTAAATGTTTTTTAAAACCTTATATTTATAATGATGTCAATATATCCCTATTGTAAATTTGAGAGCTTTGATCTCTGCTACTGTATTAACACAAAACACTCTATCCCCAGTCTGGGAACGGCTATTGCCTAAGGTGTGAATCACCCGCTGTGCTTGGACTGCGCTGGGTATGACTTTCCGCGAAGCATAGTCTCTTGATAGCAGAACATTCCATTAAAACGATCGTTTCATTGTTCCCTTTATATTCTAGTTTTTACAATAGAAAAACATATATATATTGATAATTTATATAGATTTAGAAGCTCAACACAATTCTTTAGCCGGCAAGTTTTTCTATAGTGGTATATTGACATTATTATTCGTGAATATCGCACTTAAATTTGAGGTACTATGTCAGGGGTCGCAACTTGGAACACTTCTAACAATCTTTACCGGTTGAGCCCTTCTAGTCATCATGTGTTTTAGAAAGATCAAAGTTTTTATTGGATAGCTTAAACCTAGTTGTAGTTGGTAGATTGGTCTATTGTGCTTGTTTTATTATATTATATACAGTATACGTATCATATTTTTGCATCACTTTTTCCGTTCAAAATAAAGATGGCCTCTCGCCGATTCATTGCCATTCGAATTTTCGTGTCATTACTTTTGTTTCCATGCATATATTTGGTAAGTAGTTTACAATGCTGGTGACATCATGTCTCTAATAATAACATCCTGCAGTATCAGTTCTTTAGCACTGCCAGAAATTGAGTAGGCAGACCTTTTTTTGCCCCGATGAGAATTTATTTACGGGCGCCATTTAGTTTTTGATCACAAACATACTCGACGCGTTGTCAGAGGGTTGGCCCATTTTATAGTAAGAAAACTACGCTCAACCATAATATTTTTTTCAATGTGAATATATATGTACATTTACCTTTTGGTGATGAGGTTAATTTTTTTTTCGGATATTCATATTTTGACAAATCACGATTATATGTTCTTTTCTATTTGCAGTTTGTGATTGCAGTGCTTAAGTTAATATACGCTCAGCTTCGTGGCTAAGTGTCCAAGGTGTGAACGGTTTATTTACCCGCAACCAGCCTGCGAAGCGTTTCTAGATAGAGGGACTGTGACACAAACCACCCAATGATGGTGTAAATGAGACATGAGTATCCAAAGAAGGGACTCAACATGTTTGCGCAGTTCCTCATTTTGGTAGAGGTGTTGATAACATAACGTGTGCATGAAGACAGTGTTCACATAGGTACAGGTGATGTTGAAAAAAATAGACAATATTGAGAAGTGGGCTTTGTGGGAATTTAGAAAGTAAATAACGTCTGAAAACATATTCCAATTCTAGTCGATGATGGACTGGCAAATATTTCTCAACTATTACAGGTCTGTAAATCGTGGAATACTGTCTGCGTCCAGACAATTTGTAAAGTTAGTAAAATTAAAAATTTTCAAAGTTTCAAAATTGTTACTTCAACCAAACACGATGAACTTGATTGCAACATTTGAGATGTTATTATAATTTAAAACAATAGACGGTTCAAAATGATTTCTAACATTGGAAATTTAGTTCATATAATTAATGTTGTAGTTTGAAGTAGGAAAGTAAAGCAAATGCCTGACAAACAAACAAAAAGGTAGAAACATAAAATAGTCGAATTATTAAGACATGTAGCTCATGGTCAGGTCTTTCGAAAAAAAAGTTTTGAGACACATGAAATTCATGATTCATCGCCATTTTAGACAGGTTTTCCATCATAACCAAATACACAAACATTTGTTGATAGTTTGGTTTGTGATTCCTGTTGTAGGACCTTTTCACCCAATTGAATGTCACTTTCTCTAACAATCCTATGTGCAGGACTATAACTTAAATAGGATATCAACATCGTCATGCCATAGTGGACTATTGACTGATTTCAAACAACGCGGTTAACCACGAGCTATGAATCGCGAGTCTAAAATAAAGGCATCCTGTATCTCACAATCATATCAAATCTCCTGTCATATTAAGCAATGTTCTAAGGCTGTTGCAAGATTGAGTGTTTGTCTGGCTGAAAAGATTACTAGAGCATAACAACTTGTACCTGATTCCCAGGTGGTCTTGTCTTGGGAAGTAGAATTACCATAACTTCTAGATGGGGCATGCAAACAACATTTATAGTCTGTGTAGTGTGAGCCCCCTTTTTTAGGGTATTTCATAAATTTCATGAGCCTGTATGACCTTATCATCGGATATATTTTATGCTACCCACGCAACCAGTATTTGTTGTATGGAGCATTTGATACCCCACCCCTGTTTAAGTGATGTCCATGACTACACCACCAATTGTTATTCTACTGTAGTCACAATTTGTGATTTGTCATTTTGAGACTTTAAATGCATACACATCTCTGAAAACACGGTTGAGACTCTCTACCACTGAGAACTTTTTCACTTTTTCTCCTGTTCAAGCTTGTTTGCTATGTTTTGTTTTGAAAATTACCACAACATATGTTCCCCTGTAAAAACCGTCCTTGCAGTCACAGCGGAATGTCTTAATTTGTTACCCCTTTATAAGTTTCAAGCATCTGGGTTGTCTCGTGCCGTATTTGGTTAATTTCTTTTTTTAAATCACCCACCATAATATTAATTGGTATGATAACACCTTTTTATTACTAGTTAAAATTCTAATTTTAATTTATTTGATACAGAAAAACATTGTCGAATTGCACACAAGAATTCACAGAAAACACTTCAAAGGAGCAATGGAAGTCTTGAGTGAATTGACAGAGAGATACAACATTGTTTTACAATACAGTAGTAATATTTCACATTTTGATGTTAATATGTATGCTGATGATACAGCTTTTTATTTCAAGGACAAAGATAACGTTAAGGTCACAAGTGCTCTAAATGAAGATTTAAAAAATGTACATACATGGCTATGTGCCAACAAGCTCAGCCTTCATGTTGGCAAAACTAATTCTATACTGATATGTATTCACCAGAAAGTACGTCATTTACCAATAACTACCCTTAATGTAAAGTTAGATCAATCTAATTTAGAACAAGTTAGGGCTTTAAACTATCTTGGTGTTTCTATAGATACCCACCTCAACTTTGATGAACACTTTAACAGTATAAATAAAAATATAAATAGAGGTCTGGGCATTTTAAAACGCTGCTCTCCATTCACCCCTTTCCAAACATGTAAATCACTTTTTTATACTCTAATTTTACCATATATGGATTACTGTTCAACCGTGTGGTCAATATCTTCTGGTAAGAACATCTCCAGATTACAGAGACTACAAAATCGCGCAATGCGAATTATTTTGAAGGCTGGTCCTCGGACCCATATTGAGGACATGTTACGATGGATGAGTGTTAAACAGCGAATCCATTTTAATAAGATGGTTTTAATGTGGAGAGTGTCCCATAATTTGGCACCTGGGTATCTTATTTCAAAATTTAAATATCTTAGAGAAGTGCACTCATATGACACAGTTTCAAGTGTTTCAAGTGACTTTAGGGTCCCATCTGGCCACAAGTCCTCTCTCACTACTTCAGAGAATGGAACTCTCTCCCCCAGCAAATGTCTAATCACGATACGTTTGCTGGTTTTAAGAAGTCATGTTCTCAGTATATTTTACAAAATACTGGTAAATTTTAAAAATATTCTAATGTAATTGTAGCTTGTATATTTGTATATATTTTTATAGCTTTTTTTCTGTATTGTATTTTAATGTAATATTTTAAATGGCTCCTTGTAAAACAGCATTTAGCTGACAGGATTCCTAATAAACTTTGAACAAGATAATATTGACAATGAAAAACAAGATTTCTGTAGACGGTAATGTTTTCTTGGTATTCGGACACATATAATGAAATGTGTTACTGTGAAGCTTGCACAAAGCAGTTCACTATACAAATAGTGAAAATTAAATCAGAGGTACATCAGGATATTGCAGACAGAGCAGCGGCTACAGGTAAAACACAGTTGAGAGCAAAAGCAAGTTGCAAATGACCCATAGAAAACAGCACTACCTTATTGCTACAAGCTGTTGTTTTGTTTTTTTTCATTGTATTTGTGCTACGGACATACAAGAAATTGCCAAATTCAAACGTTACAGAAAAATGAAAATACACCTACGTATTTACTTAGCCAAATAACCATAAAGCTGTATTGTATATTATCAGGTACTGTACCAGTTTTCTAACCCGTGTTTTTTCATGATGAAAATAATCACAGGACTGCCGTACATTTGACGGCTCTGACTATCCGAATATTGAACAGAAAACAAATACATTTCATAATTTCGACGTAGTTTATAGCTCGCAAAAAAGAAAACAGCAATAGCGGTCAGGCGTAAAACAACTATACATCGCTGATTCAAGTGCCCTAGGAAAGCAGAAATTAGCATACGAATAGCTGAATCAGTGGACAGAAACGCAATGTATTCTGGGTAAAGCGATGTAAAACAGTGTCACACATCATGAAAAGAATAATCTGAGAGAAATGAAGATTTCCAGGTTTGCTGAAACTAATAATTATCTACTTACAATGTTTAGGTTTTAGTATTTTAGCACAGTGTTAGTCTTGCTTTGTTAAATGCTGTAAATGAGTTTCCTTGTGTACTGTACCAGCTGTAGCAATTACATTAAAGACAAAAAACAATAGTCCTACACCTATCTACTCGTTTCATCATTTATGATGGCGTCTTGGTTTGTCTGGTTATTATTTAACAGCTAGTAATATCATAACTGAAGTATTATCATACCTGCCATTGTCAGTGATTGATTAATTTTGTTGAAATTTTGAATAATTCCCTTCATTATTCATGTCTTGCTACAACATTATTGGGAGTCAATGACAAGCAAACATGGCTAATTTAGCTATGAAAAGATACTGACATTTATATGCAGAGGCGGCGGCACGAAATTGTGCATGGGTAGGCGATATCTGCTCTCCAACCCTCGCGCCAAAGGCGCGACCTTACTATGGGGATTCTGGGCATGCTTCTCCTTAAAATATTTGAAATCTATACCCTCTGAAACGCTATTTCCGGCATTTTGACACAAATGGTTCCAGGTTTTTTTGAGGGGCGACGCCCTAAACATTTTTTCTAGGGAGCGACCGCCCCTCTGCCCCCGCCCCCGTGCCGCCGGCCGCTACTTATATGGTGTATAATTAGAATAAAAATAACGTACCAGAAGGGAAATTTAATTTTTTTTTCTGTTGTCAAGTGGGAAACCATCAATTTTTGTTTCTTGAGCAATGAAATATATTGTAAGACTTGTCTGAAAAGGCGTGCCATCATGCTGATTAGTATAGAAAGTCAAATTTCTTATTCAATGTTGTTATGTGCCGGAAAAAATCACCATCATTCTGATATTATGTCATGAGACTCATTTTTCCATGCCTAACAGTCGTTATGTGGTACAGCTTGTCTGTGCACCAACCTGATAATAATCAGACTACACCAAAACAATACCGGTGAGCGGGTGTCCAGTAATATAAGCCCATTTTTTGAGCACAATTGCAGGATTGTGTCGAAGATTACAATAATCTTATGAGTATGATTGGCAGAACTAGCATCATGTGATATTGTTTTTTTTAGGTTTCAATAACATTTTCCCTAATTTTTGTATGATGCCGGTTATAATTTGGGCTATTGTGGCTTAAACAACTTACTATACTACACTATACTATACCACTAAATTACTAAAAAACAGAAACGAATCAATAATTATCCTGATACGCTCTAAGCAATACAAAATAATATATAACAAATATGGCTATATAAAAAATAAGTAATTTTCTCAAAATTTTTGTATGGTGTCACAGGTTCAACATAAGTGTTGGCTACCCGAAAATTAAAACACTAAATTCGGACAGTCACGTTTCACTGGTAAAATACTTCATAAAATAAACTCACAAAGGTGCTCGCATCAAAGCTGGTTAACGTCCAATCGCAGAGTCATTCTTCTTACCCTTTTGCGGGAGCCATTTCTATAGCACTCTTGACTATTTTTTGCGTGCTGGTACGTGCTGAATAGTGACGTTATAAAACCAACATCGCAAAATATTTGTTCTCGGAGCGGTACTGAATTCTTTATTTTAAGGGAGATTCCTGTAGATCCCTATCACTCAAGCTAAAGGCAGCATCGATGGCAAGAAAGTTAATGCAAATCTCACTGATTGGAAAGGGGACCCAACTTCGCGCACAGCTTCCCATACACGAACCAAAGAGATGGAAAACGTTCTGCGCATGCACAACCGGAAGTCAGCGCATTTTGTAGTGATGCATTATTATACATATGGACTGTGATGTAACTTATGTACGATTAATATAGTATGTGCAAATACTTGACAGTATTGTACTGTAAGTCGATTATTATTTTTTTTGGTTATGAATGTTTTTTTGTTTTTTTTGTCAGACATGTTTCAATTTCAATCCACCAGTCAAATATCTGGCATGTACGTATGGTGTCACTGTCATATACAGTGTACGTTTGACATTTTGTTCATGTTTTGAATTGTAAAACTTGAAAGTACCATGTATACCTATCAACTTTCATACCAGTGTGCCACTTAGAGTCCACTTTCAAACTAATAATTCTCCAGGCAGCCACGTTCGGTTCATGCTGACTTGCTGGATCAATTGGATATTGGTGGTAATTCTGACAAGTGTCAACGTTGAACAAAAATTATTGTCTATCAAATCTGTGTCAATTTTTAACATTTAGCATGTTGTTCGCTGAGTCATCCTGATATTGTCGGACAACTCCCCTTTTACCCAATACCGTCATTTTAGTATTAATTTAGGGAAAATACTTAAATACGTCTTCTCAAAACATCCCTTTTGCAAAAACTGTTATCTACGCATATAAATGTCATATTCCACACCTCTTTGTTTTCCGTTTTGATCCCTTACCCTGCAACTGCCTAACACGACATACAACTACCTCAAATTATATACTCCTAGACTGAACAAGCACAACCTTTCTTAATCAACAAGACATTGGGACTCCCTGCTTTCTTGCATTCAAATCAATAACAAACTGACAGATTTTCAGAAAACATTAAATAATCATTTTTTTTATTTATTACATATTTATGTCATGAATAGAATATATCGAATATTTTTTTCTTAGAATATGAGAAATGTTGGCTCCAAAACCGAATTAGTTGAAATGAAATAAATCTCTGATAGACATTGGAAGATTATTACTGTTTTTCTGGCGTGTAGATCAAATCACCTACTTTGGTGACGGTTCATTTCTAACTAGATGTAAAACCATTATTATTACAAATAGATTGTGAAGGAATGCCGGAAGCATCGGTGTTAACCTTATGGCGTTTATCCAAAGAATTCCAAGACTTCAAAAGATCAGAATAAAATGTAGGTCTATGAAAGGACAAAATATCAATAGTGGTTGACAGTAACTTATATGAGTGTTTGAGTTTACCTACTTGGGTGAAGCAATAATAGGTGAAATTGAAGCAAATGTAGACTAAATATAAACATATTTGAACGTATTTAATGCGCATTGCTTTAATTGTGCTGAATAGATGAACAACATGTTGACATATCATTTCCGAATGGAGATCCAATGTCGCCCATGCCCTTAGACGTTCACAATAAAGACTGAATGTAATTAAGTGTCAATAGGCGGGGAAAGACTGATTAAACGGTATAACGAATACGAAGATATAACCTTACTAACAAATAACGTGTGTCCTTTATACGACTTGCCTCGCGAAAAGCGGGGCCACTACTAAAATTTACCTTCAGCTGTTCAGCTTGGTCCTGTATTTAGCGTAAACATTTTTGTTACAAGAATAAAAAAAAACGAGTAGCACGCCTCTGAGCGACCCACAGGCAACACGATTCTAAGTTCTATATCATCTGCATATGTAATAAGTTTAGTGTTTTAACTATTACTGTTAGAAGTAGCCAGCCAAGTGACTTTTATTTTATCAAGAAAATGTTCAATACACAGAACATAGAGTTGAGCGGACAGGGAACGGTCTTGTATCATATCCGAGCTGATGGAAGGGATGCAACCAGAGAGTTATTTATTAGTATATATATTAAACCAATAATATTAATAAAATAGTCACCGTAGCCGAATACTTTCAATAATATAATTCCCATTAGCATAATCAACGCAGTCGCATCGCGCAGTGCAAACAACTGCCAGAATGCTTGGTTTTCATTGCTCACCGCATTTGATGTGATGGGACAGGAAGTAACTGGTGCTCCTTTGACAGTTGGTGTTTTAAGATGTAAAATATGCAGCAATCAATATATAAATGTCACATTCCCTAGCTCTAACAAGAACTATATGGCCTTGGATAACACAACTAGATGATTACATTTGAAAATACTAAGCCTTATTGAAATGCAATACGATATAGATAGAAAATTATCATGCATAGATTTCAACCCAGGACTAATTAGGTTTGTGCATTATTCCAGGGCACATATGTGCCATGTTCCATTGTAATGTGATGGTTGATTCTTAAACTGGTGGAAAGCTGACAAGCAATTTATTATGCAAATGTGGTAGTTACTATAGATGTATATACATCCATAACTAATTAGATTGTTCCATTGTCCTAGCGTATTCATGTACTAAGATTCATTGAAATTAAGATAAGTACTTGAGAAATTGATAGAAAAACGGAAAACTGTAAACAGGATGTAAAATGAATAAAGTTTGTACAATGTTACAAACCATCTATGTACAAGGTTTCATTGAAATTATTATTAGTACTCAAGATATCAGTGGAAAAACTGAAAATTACTAATCAATATGTAAATCACGTAATATTAATACCCAAAACTAATCTATCCACCCATTGTCCCTGATCATTTATGTACCAAGCGTCATCATTCTTTAGATATCAGTGGAATTGGTGAATTGTAATCCAAATAGATAAATAATATGCTTGGATTTCAACCATAACCTAATCAAGTCTGCGCTTAGTCCAGAGCATCTTTGCATAAAGCTTCATCAAAAACCAAAGCTTCATCAACAACCAACATATATATCTTTATATACTCGCTAATAATTGTAAACAAGACTGTACCGGGAAGAAAACATAATGCAATTGAGCTAACACCCAGTGCAACTTACAGTTTGTATGCTGCCACGTCACGAAGCTGTAAGTTTAGTTAATATAGTGGCTATATTATGACATAATGAGTCGTTGCTGAGTGTGAAACGAATTCATTTGTATACTGACTTTGTACAAAATCACACAGAGAAGTGTTGATGTTACTAGAGATGGTAGAAAGGGCTTGATAAATATGACATGCATATGTACCTGAGTATGCATGATCCTGATAAAAAGTTTGAATGAAATCAACTTTAATTTCAAAGAAACGGGCCAAGAAAGATTTTAGATAAAAGAATAGCCATCAATTCAACACATTTGATCAACCTACAGATTCATCTACGTGTATAGTATTTGTGTTCAAATTGAATCATGCGATAATCTAGTGAAGAATTAGTATAGACATGAATAAAAACAAAATAGCCACTAGCTGGCTGTTTTTGTTTAAATCTCAAAAACAATCACCTGTATATGTATTACCCTGATACATAGTCCTGTTCATCGCCAAGAGATAGTTCTGAACATGATTAAGTCTCAGAATTTACCACATTTTATAATCAAAATGGATGCCAGTTAGCCAAGTTTAATCAAATCAATGTGCTTATGGTATTTGTATTAAATTTGAATGTGATTGATCACAGCATGTCTGTGAAATTTATTTATTTATTTATTTGAATAGTATTGAGGTACAACTTGTTTAAATATATGTATGTATATTTATCTATGTTAACTATATCGTTGATATATTTATTTTATTTTCGTTTTTTAGTCTTTTTATAGCTGACATTTCATACAAGCCATAACACCATATATAAATATAAGCATCTTCTTATGTCTGGATCTAAGGGAAGGGTATTCTTGTTTCAAACAGCAACATCAATACGTTTCTGAGGTCCACTTTGACGGATTTATTTAACACAATTGTTTAACACAATCGCATAGTATGAGACTTTGTTTCAGTATATGATGACTTTGTTTCACATTATTCACCCTTCCTCAAATGTTACAGCAGCCGAATACAATATGAAGGCTTTTGTAAAAAATACTCCTTGCCCATTAGCGCTACTATGACGTAAATGTGTATAGAAGACGTTCATAATGTCAAGATTGTTTTGCAGTCGCCCGCCAATAAAAAAAATATATTTCAGTGAATCCCTATTTTCTGAATGACGAGCTACTGTATAACACAATACAGTATTTTTTATTTGAACGACAATGCTTACGGAACGGCACGTATTAATTTATTTATTTACTTATTTGTTTGTGTTTATTTACTAACAAAATATTTATTTATTTATCATATTATTAACTTAAATGTCCTTGATGTAGAGAGATCCAGAGTGTGACAAATTGAAACTATCACACCATATGTTGGAACCTGTCGTTATGAATTATTGTTAAAAGGTTGGTGAATGTAAACATAAATACGTTACATGCATTGAGTAGTTGCACATCAATTTATATAAAAGAATATTAATACCAATACTATATTGTTATAAATTCTATTTCCAGAATATGGAAAAACTCTCTCTGACGAATCTGAAGAAAAGGATGATGCAATTGCTATGTCAAATCATGTACAATGCAGTCGTTTACCATTAAGCGGTATTTGACCATTGACTTTTTGTTTCACGTGAATCTCACAGTTCAGTTTTATTTCTACATAAGTTATGCAGCTATTCTCCACCGCTGCCTAAAGATGCAATGAGAGTAAACGAGCCATGGTAATTTGACTTTTGAATTCTAGTAAATATAGTGTGTTTGCGCTCACCACCGTGGTACGGCCAATGTCTATATAGTCAATGTACATAATGTATGATTTGAACAATCGAACCGAATCTGTGAATCAATTAATGTTCATGTATATGAGTGAGTATGTACAAGAATTTATTTTGGATAGATAAGCAAATAGGCATAAAGTACATTTACGTTGGGGCATCATATGTGAAATTGATATATTATAAAAAAATAAATAAAAATATGTTTACAATATTATTAACACACACGATATCAAACCAGATTATAGATACAGTCTTCCAAACGATTAAATATATTTTTGTTTTTCTCACGGGAACGCATTTTCCCAAACTCAACAATGTTGTTAACAGGTATTATAAATCTCGGATGTATGTAGTGCATAAATTTCCCACAAAATACACTTACAAAACACGTATTTGCTGTGCTACATGATAAGCTGGATGTACTAACTTTATTTTGTAACAACTATAATTAATATTGATCAACAATATATCAAAATAGTATGTCAATACTGGAAAATATCGTGGGAAACTAGCTTCTTTTAGTATGATTGACCTTCCTTTTTTTACTAAATCTTTCACTACAAAAAAGCTTGAAAATGTTTTCTAGGAAATGTGTGAGATAATGCCTTAACATGCATGTCACTGTTATATAAATATATTACTTTGTCTCAACTAATTGACAGTTTAATGATATGCTGCTAACTTGTAAGATTCGCAAGATGAGGTCAATGCGGTATAAAGCTATTGGCAGATTCAATATCAAGAACATATTACAGGTAATCATGTTGATAATTAAAACCTGTGTTTCCACATTAACATTCAATATAACACATTGTACGTGGTATTACTCGCCCGAGTGCCTGGGTGTGTTTCTAAGTCCGAGTAGACGTTTTTGATATGCACACTTCTTGGCGTTGCTGCGACCATATCGTGGACATCAGCTGGTTACGATTCATCAACAAAATGCGGGTTTCAATCATACAGGCAGATAATAGGAATATGATATTTTATGTGTACTTAGCACCCCATTGAAATGTACTATATCATTTATATAGTTATATAGAAACTGTTGTTAAATGTCTACTAAATCGAGCATTAAAAACATGATTGATTAAACAATTTTGTTGTATGAATATTATGATCTTTACTGTTCGATAACACAAAGGCAATAGTATTAAACAAGATATACAAATCACTCAACGTAAACTCAAATGGCATTTATTGGTGTAAGTTGTTAATCAACACGTACATAGAATTTTATAAATGTGGTATTATTCTGTGTAGGTAACATCGCTTTCAGAAAATGTGTTCGAAGTCGCAACGACGCAAAATGTAATCTCACTCGAAGCGAGGTCAGAGGATGAGAGAAATCAATGGCAAGCGGTAAGTCAGTATGATATATTAGCATTATGTATTACAACCACCGCCAGAAATGTTGATTTATAGATATAAACCCATAGTTTGAGTTAGGGCCGAGTATATTGCACGAGGGCATTGCGAAAACTCATTAAAAAGGATAAATTACAGTAACAGCGTTTATGATAACCATGTAATCACTGCCATAAAACACTCATTTCAATACAGGTTAAATTTGTGCATGGCATGCTTGACTTTCAATTTAAAGTACATTATATGTTAGAGTTTGTGAATTACAAAAGGAATTGAGTAAATGCTTTTAAAGATTTTTAAAATCGTTTAGGAGACAAAATGAAATTAACGACAGTTAGTAGAACTATATTCAAAATTACAGAAACACACTAAATTGATAGAAGAACCATCAGCACCATCTTAAAATTAAAATGCAGCTAAGAATAAACCTGCTTCTACTAGAGTGTCTAACCTTTCACGTGAAGTGTGCACAGATTTACGTAGTGTTTGTCGTTTTTTAAATGCTGTAAACTGTAGAGCTGTACAATATATACCAATGAACTGGGTTCTTTCGCTAGGCAATCCGAGACGTTATATACAAATACAAGAAGAAGTCTTTCGTGGTGCAGTGTAATTCATGCCGAGAAGACCTTGGGACTTCGGAAGGTCAATGCGCTTGTACTTCTTATGGATGGGTATGTTGTGACGTTCAAAACACCCTACAATTTTCCACTCTGTAAGATATAGTTATGCGAAGATAGTCATAGTCGTGACCGATCACATACAACGTCTCCAAATATATATTTTAATACGGAATTCTAGAGTGCGCTGCTTGCATGATGTTTTAAAGTTTTAATGTAATTGTCTTTTTACAGAAGCAGTGCAGCAAATGCTGTACTGTCTACGAGTCGGCTGATAACGAGGTAATTACCTCATTATGCCACGTTTGCTCTATGGAGCAGCAACATGAGATGGAACAGGACGAAGTTGACGGAAATACTGGTATTCCGATCGAGGTACATTTACCGAATTGCAGTGGATAGTAACTGGAAGATTTGTAAAGTGTTTCTGATACTGTTAGCACGTAATAATTGGCAATGCAGTGAGTCATTTATTTCAAAAACAATGCACCACGAAATGTCGGGAATTTGTGCAACGGTTTGCTTACAATTTAGAAGCTAGAAATCGTTCGTGTGGTTAGGGAGTCAGTTGACGACGCTATCTAGCATATGGCATGCGATTAATTTGCAGATAAAAGTGTCCTGGATCTGTGAACGTGAATAATAACGGGTTTGTTATTTATGATATTTACAAATCTGGGCAAACATTCGAATATTTTATGATTTACGCGCCGTTGCAATACACAGTATTATAATAATGAACATTAATAAACCAACACCACATTTACGACACGGTTTTTGGAAGCATGTGTGAATGTACATTTACAGAGCTAATATTAAATTTTAAAATCCGTTAACATATTCTTATGCTTATTTGTGCTTGAATGTTACCAATTTCAAGCATGTCAATCACTTTAATTAATTTTTTGAAACATCATAGATACTTAGTAAAGCACCTATCAAACAAGCTGAGGATGGCGATAATAAATGTGATGAGATGGCTGGATCGTTGTATTACATTACAACTTACGCAGAGAGTGCATTTGGTGACTGGACAGAGACATGGTTTTCAAAATAGGATAGGATGTATTATACCCTGTGCAATGTCGTGACATGATTACACGCGGAAACTGAGGATGACACAATGACTACAACTGACCCGTTCTGATAAATCCGCGTCATAAAGTGTAATAGTACTAATGTACATGTAAATCTGCATCTCAATATTCAACAGCGCGTAGTAATATGATGATATTGTACGGGGTATCGGTAACCCACCTTATTAACAAATGGGAATTCCAAATGTGGAACGATTACGCGGTATTTTCAAGATGGCGGACATGTTTGATATCAAAATTCTTGGCAATAACGTTTCAATAGATTTCATCATTATTTATACCCCAAATAATATGACAGAACCCCACACCCTCCCCGTGGCTTTCGTTGCGTATGGAAGTTATTTTCACGAGTGATGCGGTGTATCCTGCGGCCGTACTTTCACGAGCGAAGCGAAAGCCACGGGGAGGGTGTGGGGTTCTGTTATTATTACATATGTTCCATGTTTGATTATTTCATATTAAAGAAAGAACGTGCAACCAACCGGGATGGAATATTAGGTCGGAAACCCCATTGCCCATTAATATGTTCCAATATAGTGTTACGCCCTAGCAACGCGTGTCAGTGTAGAACGCGCCCGAAGAACGCGTGTCACTGTTTGTTTGAAAATAAAATAATCAGACGTCTAATCTGAGTCACTGTCCGAATAAATAACCCGTGGACGTTTAGTTGGGACCACGACAGAACCAGAACTTGAACTGGACGACTATGATACACAGTTTATGTTGAAGTTAAAAGTTCCTCCACAGAATTGTGCATTGGTAAACATGCCGTGCAACTGCGGTACTCCACTGACGGGATGACTTTCGTCGACAGCGGTCGTCGCTGAGCTGCACGCTACAACTTCGTGTGTGACGTTGCTTGCTGGTCGTGGATTGACTGAGTCTTGGTTACCGGTTAAAATGTTGCTCATTTGGCGTTGGTAATCTTTATTTGGAACTGAGTAACGCCGCGACGTCGCCAGCAGAAATCTCCTGGTATCTCGATGTTGATGATTGTGGCTCCATAGTAATCGCTGATTTTACGGCGGGTGGATCTTCCGAGAGCACTGCAAGGTTTATAAAACTCAGTTTCCAGGTGGTCAACATACATTAAGTTCTCCCAATCGTAGTATTCCATGAGATGTACACCTAACATGCCAAAAATGTTGCTGAACGATTTGAACCGGACAAAAATAGCAGACGAAAATGTGTATACAAAATAAAAATAGTTCGGTAGCCAATGGAAATACCATGTTCATTTGCATATCGACCGTGAAAATACCGAAAACATTATTGCATGGGTGATATGCAAATTAGTTTTTGTCAAAATAAGTGACTGCCAAAAAGTACCATTACTGTTGTTCAAATTTCATTCCACTCGGCAAGTATATTCATGTACCCTAAGAGAAAAATATCGTACTTCTTAATATTGTTTATTTCTGCTATGTTTTGAAAAACGGTACTCCTGAAGGGACTACTTTGTTTGCTCTCAGACTCATTTGCATATGAGGTGTGGAAATACCGATTTTGATTTCAGGGACGAATCAAAATAAACTGCAGTACATATGTAATAATAGTTATTATGAGGACACTGAAAAGTGCCCGTCTATACAATAAGCGAATTCGTAGACAGATGTGCGTACTTTGCGGTATTTATTCCGTACAATAATGATTCAGTTACAAAAATAACTCTTCTTTTTCATTTGTAGATGGTTTAAAAAAATATCGAAGTTCACGAGTTGGAAAGATAATGGCACAGACTAGACTACCGTATCGATTTTCCAAATTCATTATTGTCTAGCATATGCTTTATACTAGTAAACACTATATACGTATTTACAGTGATCCCCATTTCGATACCGTGGTATACACGTTTATTGTTAACGCCTAAATAGTAAAAAAGGGTTTCTACAGTAACGAAAGCATCACATCTATAGCTATTTTATGTGACTCGTTTTGACACTTTCATGGCATTCTTAATTTGAAACGACAAATTATTCCCAGAATCGTAGTATAGTATTTTTCATACTTTACAACTGACACACGCGTTGCGACTCAACTGAAAATAGTGAATGTGAATGTAGTCTCTTTGACGTAAAAAAACATATAGAATATTCCGAACTCGTATACTGTTACGTAATATAACAAACCAACCCAAGATACATCGCACGGATTATCATTATATTCATTGCCATAAATGCATGTCTCTGTATTTCCTCATTGATTGGATACAAACAAATGAAGCAGCAATCCACGACATATTTTGTTAAAGAAATACAGATCATATATTGTAACATTTCTATTGATAATTCTTAGAAATTAAGTGATAGAAATGTAAATCATGTATCAAAGAAAATAAATAATAACTAAGTATTTACCAGGTACTTTAGTAATGGTAAATGTAGAGTTTTAGCAATTAGAGATCAACGCGCAGCATATAATTCATATAAGGTAAAACAAAAGCAAACAACTCTAAGGTTGCTATAACTGGAAATATTTCTTATCTAGTCTTGTGACAACAAGGAAGTAACCGAATGTGACAGTAAATACTGGTTTTACTAAAAACTGCTAGGACTATCGTAAATTGTGTGCTTAAATAATACACAGCTAATGCACTATCGCCATAAATCTACAATATCGTAATATTAAATAGCAGTTGTCGTCACGCCGCGTATGTACGATATTGATTATCCCACAATCCATTGTTAAATCGGAATGTACTAGTACGAGTTTTGAACTGGGCGCAATGTGCACTAATTACCACCGATGATGACTCAGTTTGTACTTGTTTATATAAAACGCACAATAATAAATGTCCCAGAAAATATGTGTCAGTCCGACTAAAACCAACGTAATGCGGGTGGTCGGACTTTTCTACACAGAATAATATTAGGTTTAGTTGAAATCCCAACAAGTCGTTATGCTGGAAATAGCTTCATTCAACACAACGGCAACACCAGACTGAAATGTCTACCCACCAATCCACACAAACACAACTTTCGGATACAACTAAATTTCGACTGCTACTTGAATATCACAACATCCATAATCAATTTCACTCAGGTTTAGGATAAAATACAGGAGAATTGACCTGTCCACGCAGACGAAATTAATTTGACTATTACACATCAAACCGCCATGCTGACTGCCCGGAGCCATGCAGACTTATTAATAAACAAAGTCATTCTAACACCATACTTAGATGGCGCTCTCACTATTACCTGTTATATAGACAAACGAAAGAGTTGATCAAGCATCTAATGAAATGTAGCAGAGATATGTCAAATATGGATTTAATTATGTTGGATAAATATTTTGCTAATAATAAAAGATACAGACAAACAAATATAGGCTCTGATACTTCTAAATATTCATCTAATATTATTTTCAGTAATATGATATCCTTCGATATGTTTGACTGTCAGCATTCTTTATTCTATGTTTTTGTCATATTATCTCAAACCCTGCAAATAGAAGTGTGCATGGAATCATGGGAATAAACGGTGTGCATTGCCGTGTGATAACTGTCATAAAGGTGATTGACAGGTCATACTTGTTTACCACTCTGGAAGGACAATATGAATCTACCTGGTGTGCTTGTGATTTACATAATGTGACCCATGGTAGATTGCTTTCAGAGTTTTATGCAACTATTCATATTATCTTGATGTAAATGGGTTATCATTAAATGTGTAAATAAATAAATAAATAATAAAAGATGTTCTCTGTGTGTTGCTTCTGCTATCAGCAGTGTCCTCCAGATTAACAGCGTCCAGTGTGAGTTCTGTGGGTTCCCCTCTCAATAGCAATAAGCAGACATTTTGTTTCAGTATTGATACCGATTTTGTTTCACTATCAATTTGTCAATAATCCCCTGACTAAATTGACTGTTTTGTAACTGCTTAAGGCCCAGAGAACACGGTGTTTTCAGACCAGTTTGTACTGCTAGGTAGACATTAAATTGCTGTATTTAATACTACTGGAACTTGAATAACACTTTCTCAGCATGGATATTGTTATTGAACGTAAATAGTTAGGTAGATAATTGGGGTATTAAAGGGAAGAGCTGACTCAATTTGTGAGGCCAGAGCGTGCGAAGAGAGAGTATGAGAAGAGAGAAAACGAGCGTGAGGAGAGGGATGAGAGAGCAGCCAAACGTGAGGCTGAAACGTGAGGAAAGAGAAGAAGAACATGAAGCAATAGAGAAAGAGAAAGTAAGACAGCATGAAGCTTGGAGTGTTGAGGTTGCGTGCAGAAGCTTATGGTCAAAATGGAGGCGTAGAACACTTGGCGCAGACCATTATTATTTCTAGGGTCCAAAGCTACCATTGTTTGATGAGACTAGGGACGAGATGGACGCATTTATTTTAAAGTTTGAGCAATTTTCTGCAACTCAGAAATGGCCACGTGACAGTTGGGATATGAATCTTAGTGCATTATTGACAGGCAAAGCTTTGTATTTGTTTTCTGCATTGTCTGCAGCAGAGTCAACGATTATCACCCCAATTTGATAGAATTGAAGGAAAGATTGAGCTTGAGATTTATTTCAGAGAGTCGTTGACGGAGACCGTCTTGATTTATGCTGAATAGAACAGCATTATCGAGATTGACAGAAACAGCAAGGTGACATATTTCTAGCTGTGATGGATATGAATCAACTGTATCGTAGTCTGTCAACTAATCCGTAAATAAAAAAATGCGTTCTTTGGCCTAAAATTAGACTGTTGGCGTATCCCGCAGCATTCGTATCAAACACAGATGACAGTAGCGGGGTGGAACGCATTGGGTCGCTTTATATCTGGAGCACCCCTACCATGAAGAATATTTTGACTCATTCAGTAGTCCGCCAATTACACGGAATTTAAGAGATTTCTCAAAAGACACGTTCGTATGTGCAACAACAAAACCATGGTATCATTCGTAGGAGTGTGGTCAATACGTCCTGAATTACTTTTTGTGCGGATTTCGACGCATTAAAAGTAAAATTATGTGCGTGTGTATGTGAGCGACATCTACTGTTCAGTTCTTGTCGGGTGTGACTTCATAATTGATTCGCGACATCATACGTTTAGGAAAAAAATAATGAAAAAATGAACGAGTCTAATTAATGCTAATTTATTCGTTACTTCATAGTTATTCAATCGTACATATAGTGTCATATTAACTACTAGCAAATATGATATATTCCGAGCACAGTCTGTCCCTTTCATTTCATTACCCGTCACCACTATATTAATTATGCTGCTGAGATAAAATTTCAAACATTAATTGGCTACAATGTTATACAAATAAACACACAGTTCGAGATTGTGAAGACAAGTGGTAGGATATATATGAGTATGTTAAGAAGTAATACCCTTTTCGGTTTATCAATAACAGTATCGAGGGTTATGACTCAGTTGAAACAAGCATTGAGAATTTGGATACGATAGATTATTTAAAGAATTGTCCAAATTGCAATATAATACACTACACTATGAAACACCACAGCATAAATATTGCAGTCAAATTATTGAAATACAATGTTTTGTTATCGTTGTCATAAACTAATTGACCATATAATCAGCTTTGGTTCAAGTAGGTGATTGTATATTCAAGACTGTAACTAATCTAACCTGTATCTTATGTAATCAACACAAACTATATTCATTCTTTGCCTGTTTGAAATTTAATGTATTTGTGCATGCGTTTCATTTTAACCCTCCAGCCCTATTTTATATTAATTGACAACCAAATCATTTCTACTTAGAGCCTATAATATCACATTCAGTAGCATCAAATATGACCTCATCACCAACAACCTCGCAGCACTTGTCTTTCAAGAAAGACAGTAGGGTTATGATTTCATCTTTAGGCACCGATTTTCTAAAATCTAATTTCTGATGAAAAAAATCTAGCAATTTATTTCCATCGTCAGAGGTCTCGTCAAAACATTTTGTGGCAGTAATTGGTACATATCGTTTGATATTTTTGACGACCGCTAATTTTGATTCATGTCTCAGGAACTCCTCTACCATTGTTGCTCCAAGTAGGTTTTTATTTGGGTCATACAAATATCTCCTGAAGTTCCTTCTACATTTCTCCCATCCTCCTGTATAAAAAAATAGAAAGTTATTTCATGGAAATATTATGAACACGATTGATATTGTGACCAACATTGAACATTCACATTTACATTGTGATTGTTATGCAAATATAGAACAATGAGTAGAGTTAAAAAAAATCCTGAAGTGAAGTCCAAACATTAGACTTGCTTGCAGTCTGTTGCGATTCCGATGAAAAATTCTTGAAAACTTACAAGCCCGAATCTGGCCGGTGATGTGAGGGCAGTTACACTCCTTGCAAGTCTGCTGGGATTTCGGGATTTTTTCAAGAGTTCATCTCAATCGCAACAGACTGAATTCAAGTCTATCCCAACACGAGAGTGACCAGGTGTAAACATGACAATTGTTTAATAATGTGACGGTATTAATGCTAACGGAACTGGTCACTATTCATTATAAACCAAACAACATGCTTGTATGAGAAACGTTGGAGTTAATTAGTTGTACAGATTAAATACAATTAATCAGCTTGATGATTGCTGCAATGTGGTATAATGACATTGTTAACCAAGTAATCTAGGTAAAATCCAAATGCACAGTTTTACATTTCAACTGTAATGTTATGTTATGTAACTATACATAACAAGGAATGCAGTTATGTGTGGACAAATTGCATATAAAGTAATGATATAATAAACAACACTACATCTATATAGTATCTGTATCATAGCCATCTAATCTGAACTGTAACTTCCTATAAGATATTTATTATTTACCTTCCTATTAATAATAACTTCATATTACTCACATCAAGGCAATTGGTTTTATTAATGCCATTAAGCATGTTACCATTCACATGTATGGATCATTGTGAGTTCAAGTTTATGAACTAGTGTTTCATGTATCATTGTCAATGTTCTTAAGCTATTACATTCACGGTTGGCTTACTCTAGTTCATTAGACCAAGGCAATTGGTGATTATTTTATGAACAACATTTTAACGTACGTAGTGATGACAAATTTAATAGTTCCATTTACGTAGTATTGTTATTATTTTTTATTTGTATTACGTAATATTTTGATATACACTAGTAAAATATGAGATTATATACGTTCCATGTACCATAAACACGTTTCTATCCCGTATATTGACTTACCTCCAATCACTCTAATTAGAATAATTCCTTTGTCATATAAACGATCATTGCATAACTCGGACACAACTTTTCTCCCGTCTCTAAAACAATTCACAGCATTACATATATGAATGAGATGATATCTCTCTACAGTATTGCGGTCTTTCAGATAATCATTGATTTCCTGTGCATGGAACTCAAAGCTAACATTGTCCCACTTGCTCTCATGAGACTGAACCAAAACTTTGAATTTCTCTAGAGGTTCCTTCGCTGGATCAACGACGCAATATCGTACTTTGGAATATTTCGCCACCAGTGCATTGATAAAGTATTCATCTGCACTACCTAAAAAGTTACACGTACAAATGAATGTTAAGATCAATTATATCACTGTTACAATACCGTTACAATGACAAAAAACAACAGTAGGACGAACAATAAGCCTTTAAAAATATACACCTACCATTTCCAGATCCAATGGCCAGTACATGCACTTCCGAAGATAGGTGTATTTGCATATTGGCAATCAGGTTATTTGCTTCCTCTTCATAATTATCCTCCCTAGTTTTGAGCCCATATTCCATTGCGGTTTCAAACCTATCGTGGTACTCCTTCAGAAATTCGTTTAGCTCCGATATATGTTGAGCCATTGAAATAAATTTCAGTTGAATGAGCTTGAAAACAGATGAACATTTAGTAGTCATAAAATAGCCCTGTTATTATCGAAACTAAAAATTCCTTCCTTTACGTAATGTCCAACAAGGTGAGACAACTTGAAAAACAGACTCCTAGCTAAATGGCTGCTGTTTGATAGGAAAACAGAGAGTACTTTTCTATTATATACTGAGAAAACTACTTGTGGGGTATAGGCTCTTTTACAGAATCAGATAACAAGTCAGTTACTTCGTGTTGAAAAGGACGACTACTTTATTGCGTGGTCTAAACACTACTGCCCCATGTCAGCCTTGACTCACACATGTGACAAGTTTACATTCTGGCGGGCAATCTCAAGTCACACTAACGTGATAGGCTATAAACTATAGTGACGTAAAGTAAGATAAAGAATATCATGCGGTATCCCCAAATATGTTAATCCCAGAAATCTGCTCCCAACACTACTCCCCGTTAGTGAACTTTTACAACAATAGAGATGGGTCAAAAAGTGGTATTACTGGAAAGAACAGTACAACAAATGTTGGCGGGAAATTTAGCTATTCACATGAAAAACATCACTATGCGTAAGTTCCTATCGAAGAAGGAATGATTTCAAGCTTGAACCATTTCCATACTTTTCGTACGTTGACCTCCTAATGCAAATTGTACGAGACAACTAGGTCAAATTCTGAATTTTGTTTCAAACAATCATAGTATTATAGGGTTTTAACATACATCATCAGATAAATAACTATTCTTAATATTACTGTTATTATTACTGAATACTGACTTATATGAGACTTTTAATGAATAATTGTATTTTATTTTAAAGGATCAATACTGTAGAAAATACAAAGGGCACATAGAATATTAAAGGTATATTAAAGACGTAAACAGCGCCACAGGGGTAAAAGTTTTACATTGTGACCAGCAGGATTAAAGATTTTAATATACATTCTACCAAATTTCATATTGTTGTGGTTAGTTTTTTTGTATTTAAACAATATTTCATTTTAATAATATAAACATACAACACAAAATATTACATAACATAGTGGTATAAGTGAAGAAAATTAAGAGAAAGAAAAAAGAGGAAAAAAATGTTGTGGTTAGTTGTTCAGTTAGTAGTGAATGTGTATTAACAATTAGTATCTGCGAATTATATGTGCATGATTTGGGAATTTGACATGTGCATAACTAATGAGGTCACATGATTTGCTAACAAGTATACTTATGTGCACAATGAGTATTTAGTAGTAGTAAATGTGTATCTATATCACATCTCATAGAATTAGATATGTACATAATTAATGAGGTCACACGACCAGCAAATTGTTTATTCAAATCGATTTACCCCTGTGCACAAAACGAAGTTAGTAGTAAATATGTTCCTATAACAGATCTCTCGAAATTAGATATGTTCATAATTAATGAGGTCACATGGCCTTCTAAAAAATTATGTAAATCTCCTCACCTATGTGCACAATATCCATTGAGTAGTAAATGTTTATATATATAACAAATCTCTGGCAATTAGATAAGTGCGTAATTAATGAGATCACATGACCAGACATCCTCCCCTCCCAACTAACCCTTTACAATGTTACACATCGTCTGATTGGGGCCTTTCCAACAGGCGCATCCAATCAAACTTGTCCATTTGTTTAAAATAAAATACGCATTCACCCAGGCTGACCCCGCACGGGTTGGTGGAGTCGGCACCAACAAACCGTGCGATTCGGACCAGACAAGTTTATTGAAATATCTTCATTTATGTGCACAATATCCTGTTGTAAATGTAAATTTATAATAGATCCTTGGGAATAAGGTTTGCGAATAATTAATGAGGTCACCTGTCTAACTATAATGCTGCATCCAAATAAACTAAAACAATTCTTCACACAATATGGATACAATTAATAATACACATTAACTGTGTATCTGCCAAGAATAATTGGAAATTAAATTTACTTTAAATGTCCATAAAATTGATCATGTAAATGTGAATATAAACATATGCACAGATCAATTAGAAAATGAATGAAAATTCTAAATTAAAATGCAAAACTACCAAATTTGATCATCTGCGATATTAATCATGCATCTGTGCCATAAAAATTGGTGTATGTAAACATATGAAAAACACGCCAAATTTAAATTGCCACTGCTTGTTTTTGCTTCAAATTGTGTCTTTTTTCCTACCTTTGTAAGACGAACGTCGAGTAGTTTAATAATTGGCAGCACACAATATTATAATGTACACTCTATACGGCCTACATACAATTTGGTGACCTCACGATGACCTTTAATCGGGATCGTTTGTTCGGCTTATAATACTTGCTATACACAAATTAAAGATACTTACAGTAAGGTGGTACAAATCACGTGATAATATAATGATAACCACGATAATAAATCCTAGCATATTAAAGAGAACGATCATATAGTATGGGTGGGTCATGCCAGAGGACAAGTTGAAACGTGGTCATCTGACTGATCTAAACTAAAGCAGCTCGCTTGATTTCACTATCGGTTATTTCGTTCGTCGTGGTGTCAAAGCGAAACGAGGGAGCAACAGTTCCATTCTATGCGAGTTACCCTATTTTACCGACCTGAAATCAGGTCGGGCCGTAAACAGCCGTTTTTTTTTTATTTTCGCCTGAGGTTTCTACCTTTCTACTGTCGATGGGTCCCGAAACTATTTCCCTAATTATTCTGCGGACGATAGTCCGAAATTGGTCGAGCGAGCGAAATCCCCGTGTTTGCCACCATCTTGAATACATTATCGTGACGTCACGACGTGTCACAGTCTCGATCAGATCTCGCCTTGATGTCCAGGAAATGGGTCATCCCCGTTCACGCATAGTTTATTCCAGAGGGAAGGTATTACTAAAAACTGGGGATTTTTTGTTCCCTTTTTTCTTTAATAAATATAAAATGAACTGTAATGTATTGAAAATAATAAATAAAGTAATTTTAAACATAAAACATAAAACAATAAAATCAACACCCTGCCTGGAGCCTGTATAAATATACCAATTATAAAACTTTCTTTGTTAAATAAATAAACTGTATGTTTATAGTGATATCAGTTAATGACCTGATACCACTCGTTTTTATACTGCTTTACTGGTCATTTATGTTAGATTCAGATGTGTACCAGAAAGGTGCATGGTGATTTTCGGGGCCACTTCACAAGTGCGAGTATTTTGATATATAGCAACAATAACAGAAAATATCAAGAAACAAATCTTCAAAGTGCTGCATTTTGATGTGAGTGATGTTTTTGTAGTTGCTAAACACCCTGACAGGTAATACGATTATCAAGTCCCTAAATAATGTATTGAATTGTAGAATTATTGAATTGTTATGCATATTATTGTATAGGCCAAACATATACTTGAATATGAAAAGTGAAGTAGGCATGAAATTCAGTGAGGAAATTGCCTGGTATTTAGATGAAGTAAAAGCTAAAGGACAAAAAGCAAGAAAGGCAATTATATATGTCAGGTTGGTATCACTGTAATATTTAATCGTGTTTTGTTTAGTGTACAATCATCAAGGAACAAATTTGTTTGTAAAATTATTCTGATTTAAAATTTGATCATCCTCGTATATGGTTTATGATGAAAAAGTTATCGAAACTAGCATACTACTGCTATATCAAACTTGAAATTTGTACATTTAGCATTATAGTTGTTTTATACTTAATAAAGTTATTTTAACATTAGTTGAATTTGCCTTACAATATTTGAGGATAAATACTTCTAGCCTGATCAGATGCTTATTATTTCATTGATCTTTCTGCCTCATACATAGCAAACTGGAAATGTTACGTTGTTTTTACCTAGATGGTCAGTAGGTGATCATGAAATTGATTGGCTGATAAATATAGCAAAGTGATAAGCCACATTGTAATATGTCATGCGACTTATGTACCTGTCATTACTGCACATGCTGCTGTGTGTGCAGACAATTGTGTCCATGTCAACACAAGCTTTAGCTCTCTTTTTTTGCAAACAATGAGAGGTGTAGTACTTATGCGATAACTCTACGCCTGAACGGGGACTAAAAAGAATATTCATAATCTGCAACTTAACATGCATAACCATGCCACATTTTCCAAACAAACAAGATGGATGCCAGTCTGCAATCTTTGATTTGATTGTAAAACAAACAATCACGGACATGTAATCTAAAATGTACAAATTTGAATGAAAATGACAAAGCACGTTCATGATACAATATTTCCAAAAAACAAGTAGACCGTCAGTCGGCTATCTTCGATCCAAATGCGAAACGAATCGCCAGACATGTATCCTAACATATATAAGGCATGTACCAAATTTGAACGAAAACTCACAAAGCATGCATAAGATATCACATTTTCAAAAAACAAAATGGCTGCCGGTCAGCCATCTTGGATTGAATCAGTGAACGACATGTGCATATATCCCAGATGGTTCTGATATATGACTCCGGACATACGGACTAATAAGTATATTTGAATCAGCTACAAAAATTCTAATACAATAGAATCATTCATTCTCACATTTTGTCTGCAGCCACTTTTGTACATCTGAATAGAATTGAACCCTTGTATGATATTACATTTTTATCTTCTTCTTAAATGAAGTATCATATACATCAATATACCATATGCTGGAGTTAATTTTCCGCATGTACCATCTTCTTGGCTGAAAAGGATAAAAATAACTTATAATAAGTATTATACCACTATAGCATGCATACCAAAAATAGCATGCATAATATAGTACATTTACTGAACTGTATAGAATAACTGACAAACGATATATCAAATTAAAATGTACTCACATATCTACTATATCAGAAAAAATCCCCAGTTTTCAGTAATACTTTTCCTCTGGAATAAACTATGCGCGAACGGGGACGTCTCATTTGCTGGACGTCAAGGCGGGATCTGATCGAGACTGTGACGCGACGTGCCGTCACGATAATTTATTCAACATGGCGGCAAACACGGAGATTTCGCTGTTGTGTTCACATTTTCCGGGGTTTTCGTCGTGAAATTTATCAATTTCGGACGATCGTCCTCAGAATAATTGGTGAAATAGTTTCGGGGCCCATCGACAGTAGAAAGGTAGAAAGGTGAGGTGAAAATAATAAAAAAAACGGCTGTTTACGGCCCGGCCTTATTTCAGGTCGGTAAAATAGGGTAAGTCGCATTAGGATGGAAATGTAGCTCCATGGTTTCGCGTTAACACCACGAAAGAAATAACCGACAGCGAAACCAAGCGAGCTACAGAACTGCAGCTAGGTCATGGCGTGACACACGAGCAAGACATTATTGAACACTCACAAAATCAAAATAACATAATAAAACTGGGATGTGGTCATATAAGGCGGTTTGGCACACATGGGAAATGCAAAACCGCCGAAAATTAGAATCACACAAGATAAACACTGATCGGAACCAAAGCAATCAATTTTGGCATTCCCTTCCTCTAATTTTCAGTCAATAATCGGACATTAAAGTATGTGCTATATTATTCTCTCAATCTAAAAACTTGCAATGGTGGAAATAATAAATCAGTACATACGTACGTGTAAACAAATCGGTCCAAACACGTGACGTTGGACGTAGGTGGCACAATGACAGCAACGTGACCTACTATATATTAAAAGATGCTATATGGCGCCCGTGTTGTCCGGAAATGATGGAAAATCGTCACGATATTAATGTAGATAGTTCAGGTCATTTAAAATTACAGTTAGATAAAAACAGTATCACCATCAAAACGAGGGAGTCTAAATCATTCAGTCGTTTGGAGCGTGTTCCAATATTTATTGACACGAGCCAATGGCTACCGTTGATGGCGATATATACAACTCGCTTTTAAATCACGTGGTTTCATCGCGCGGGATTTTCTATCACAACATTTGCCGATTTCGATAAATTCGCGCTGCCGGCCGTAGCTGACCAACATCCGCAACATCGATACAGTCAGGCACCTTTAAACTTGCTTTATACGACGTATCAGCATAAATCTAGTTTTTACTAGTTCCAAGCGTATCAAAATGCTGTATGACTTTCAGGCTGTTGTCAATAACCTTGTATGTTTGAAAAAAAACACACACTTTGTTTAGTCATTGTCCAGAAAAAATACGTTATTACAAACAGCAACTTGTTACATATATTTGATTTCACATCCCATTGCCGATTATGATCGTATGGTGAGTAATGCTCGCCCGATCCCAGTCGACTGTAAGCGATCGACGTTCAAAAGAAAAAAAACACGGAAAAAAAGAAATCTCTCTGGCTGATCATGTGTAGACTGGGGCAAAGGGCGCCGCCTCTTGATCTCGTTTCTACAGCTCGGGTCTTAAGTAGATTCACCGCATCCAATGAAGCACAACACAAACTTTTTTAATTATAATTTATTGCCATATATAGTTCAGTAACATAGAAAATTAACAGAAGTATATAAATAAATTGGGAAAATAAAACTGATTGCTAAATACAAATAAATAAGTACATAAATAAACAAACAACTAAATGAGTAACTGAATAGCAGTATTTTAACATATATGGTTAGAAAACAGCAGTTAGCTAAAAAAGAGCTAGTCAAGGCTATTTCCCTTTATTACTTAGCATACTTGAGATATTAGGGCGTCTGTATAAAAGTTAGGATAATAAATAAATAAATAAACAAACAAACAAACAAATATATAAATAAACAAATAAATAAATAAATAACCAGTCAATCAATTTTTAATACATTTTTACAGATTTCAAGGAGTGGGGTAAGTTATTTCACAATTTGGTTTCCTGGTAATCTAATGGAAAGTGTTGTTTTTTCTTAATTATCTAAATTATGTGGTGATCATGAATCGTGATTAGAAGTAGATATTTGATATTTAAATTCGGTGTAAATATGTAAAATACCAAGAGAATGAGAAGAGGCTGACTGTGAGTGAATTTATTTTCGAATGAGAAGAGGCGAACAATTTTCTTTTGGAGGATATAGATAAGATTATCTATTTTTTGAGAGTTTGAAAGTTACTATATATTAATTTCACACAATCCAATGCGCTCGTCTAATGGTAATCACAAGTATGAGGTTTGGTCTTGGCGCGACTTGCACTAATTACCGCCGGCAATTCCTTCGATACCTTCCAATCACTTAAAAAAAATACCTAATTAACGTCTCAGTTTAGTAACGGCCTCAGTTCATACTCGTTGATCTACGCAACAGTCAAAGTCGCCATTTCTGTTTATATGATACCCATTTATCTCGCACATGCGTCGCGACGACTATCGCCCTTTAATATAAAATTAATAATGAGGAATTGTTTTTAAATTTTGTAACTGCATTTGAATAATGTTTTTTTTTATTTCCGAAGTAGGGATGCCAATATATTTTTTACATAAGATCCTGTTCATGCCAGTGACTACTCAATGAGTCAACAACATAACCATGGTGTTTTCAAAATATATCCACCACACCTGCGTTGGCCAAAGCAGTTGCATCACATGACTGCAAAGAATGTAAGCCAAATGCTAAATCCTCACTACTCACACCCCAAAGCCACTTGACAATCATCTCCTTGCTTTTGTGTAACTCAATTTGAATTTCCTTTTGTAAGCATATAAATATCGCCTGAACTGAAAATGGTCCAAAAGTGAATTATGGCGACACAAGTACAATGAATGCGTCATCGACACATGTAAACAACCAAAATATGGCACCTAGAAATAATAACTGTATTACCATGTCTGCATTGAACAGTTTCACTGAGAAATAAAAAATGACGTGTGGTTTTCATAAATAAGGATAGGCCAATGAACATAACAAGAACTCTTAAAACTGAGTAACATAGAGTGAATTGCAATCCTCCAGGTTGAACTTTTTATTTGCTCAGATACAGACCACTTACCGACACACTCTTTACCTTCTTGGTCAACTATATAACCACAATAGCAATCAAGGATGCGTCAATATAAACGCATGATCCGTTAAAACTCCTTGATGTGACTTTTGTGATGTATAACAGGCATCTATGTGTACACAGTTTCACCGATCGTTAATACATTAACACAATATGGTCATGAACCAGACTCCTTGGGATCAGGATACATGACTGTATAACACAAACAATTACTAAAAACGAATGCCCTGTTTCTTTCCACCATTGAGAAATGAAGCACATAAGTAAGCAATACATTTTCTGAAATGGATCGACATGTATAGTGTACAATAATATAACTATCATCACAGTTAGCGACTACCTCACAATGAGTAAAAATATCACAACATGTCTTAGAAATACATGGAATAACACGCATTAGATTGTAGAGCAAAGATACTGTACAATAACAAATCTGTATGACGTTATTTCATCATAAAATAACAGGAAAAAGTGAATGACAAATAAATCAACATGAATACGTATGCAACAACATGTGTTGATGCCAAAAAGGACGCTGTGAGCATGAAAGACTACATAGCGCACACAACAGTACACAAAAACACACAGCCAAGATACACAGCAACCCGACTCACAGGCTCCCACACTTCAAAATCATATATCTTAAAACAGTCACCATGGTAAGTCAAAAGTCAAGTACCAACACCAGCTTCCAAAATTATACCCAACTTGTCAATAGGCCGTACAAGTGCATTGAGCTTATTTGAACTTCTTTTCTTACTTAGCTACTTTTACCAAGTCTAGATAATTCTTCCCACCGGCCATGAGTTCCTTGGTTGATGAATTGTCTACCACTAGAACTATATCTACTACTGTCAGGTTTCCCTGAGGTTACAAACACTTCTGGCACTCTTGCAGATTTGCTGGATACCAAAGCATATGCCTGGAAGATATTGGAGCTGGCACCATCTACGGCGAACATAATAATAATAACTTTGGAATACACCTGGCGGTAAACTCTGATAGTAAGTGGTTCTTAATCATTCAGAACTTTTGAATGCTGTGTAATTGGCCGACTATTTATAATATTCTCCTTTTCACGGAACATTGTGGCAAGACCTTCGTCGTCTAAGTGAATTACTTGTTTTTTTCAACAATCCAAAGATACATTCCTTATCCTTCAATTATGAAATTATGTACTTGACATGAGAGTATTTCACCAAAATGTTTGGTTTTATAAGGCCTTCAACTAAAAAGGACTCAATTTTTTTTAAAAGACAGTCAGCCATTTTTTTTTTCACACCTGAATAATAATCCCTTCAATATGTTCATCCCATCCACTATCTGTCTGCTGCAGGTATTACTGGTATTACTACTAGAAGATGTTATTTTCTAAGGTAAAAAAACACATTTAATACTCGTATTGATGGTTGATGGCATGAATGGACAGCATCATGTGAGACATTCGCTTCCTTTCTTTATGTTTACTTTATGTTTTACCTATGATATCTGTGAACCCTACTTTTTCTGTGAAAGTATTGCTACTGTGCTTGGAGGATTGTTTGTGAAGTCTTGAACATATTTGGAGTGTGTTCGTGTATTTTCGAAAATTATTCCTTCATTGTACAGGTTAATGACAAATTAATGTATGCAAGTACATGGCTCATTAACATATTGGAGTTGATTCTTATGTAAGAGTTGTGTCACCTGTTTGTGCCTGCTTCACCATTGTTCTGCTGTACAGCACTCAACTATGCCAAGATGTAATGATTGTTTGATCAACAAAGGTGTCAACCTCACAAAGAGGGATTTATTGCTATGCAAGAATTGTGAAAAAATCTGTTTTCCAATCTAACAACTATTGTTAATCAGCTTGATAGTAGTACAGACACTAATGGTTCAACACCTTGCATAATCCCCCTGTTATCGTCATCTGATGTACATAGAAGATGAACAGTGATGATAGAAAGATTTTACTTTTAATTGTTGATGAGGTTGCGTCACCGAAAGAAACAATTAGGGAGTAGCAAATGTAGATTGACTCGCTCAAGCTGAAATTATGCAATTCACTGGAAGAGAATTCTGAGAGTTAACTACCAACGACAATTCAACATGGGGCGCAATAATGGTTTTCCAGGCACGAAACGCAAATTATCTTGGCTATATTAATGACCAAGCCAGGCATTTTCAACAAGACGAAACGGGGCACATTCAAATGACATGTAGACATTGAACAAGGCTGAAATGTTGGTCATGTGTGCAAGCTAGACAAAAACAGAAAGACTGTCGTGGTATACGTCACTGGGAGAATTGCTAGATATTCAGCAAATAAGCGTCAGTCGACTGCGGGAAACATATTCCTGAGATGATTTCATCGAGGCGACTTTCCACCTATAGACCAATAACCCCATTATCCACACCCCGTCTAATTCCTGTCAGCATTAATGATAAATCAGACTATGAGCATTTTTATGATAATACGATAACATTATGTACTCTTAATGCTGTCTGTCAAAAATAAAACTCATTCTTTAGTGAATTTTATTCAAACAGAGCAGATTGATATTTGTGCAGCCACAGAAACGTGGTTAAAACCTGATGATAATGTGTTAATTGGTGAAATCACTCCTGATGGTTACAAATTGAATGTTAATCATAGAATTGATCGCAGTGGTTGGGGTTTGGCTGTGCTGCACAAGGGGTCTTTAAAGCTAAAGGTATTGAGTATGGTACCAAATCTTAAGAGAGAGGTGCCCAAGCTGCTTTTTGTTTCAATAAATATCATTCTTTGTCAGAATGTAGTGGCGTGACGCTGGCATCTTATTCATTGTGTGAACCTTTGAAAGATCAAACGAATTCTTACAGTGAAGATCACACACTTCAAGTCCATGAACAATATAGGTGTTCATGACATGTGGTACACCCATTATGCAAAATGTCATTTATTCAACTGAAGCCAAGGTGCTTCACTAAACTCTCAGTATATGAATAGTCTCAATTGCCTGGCTACTATGCTTAACTCGTATCTTCACTACGTCATGTACATTAACCATCACCCTATAACACTGTTCCTTTGGAGCCATACTTGCACAGGCAATCACATGACCAGGTTCAACATTTCAGTTACCACCATTTCGTCTATTACTGTTGTGAGACTTATCTTGTTCTTTAAGATGTAAAACCATGGGATGCAGTCCCTTGCAATGCGCACACGTCTCTTAAAACAATGAGTACTTCTTCTGGTGACCTACTTTGAAACATCCAAAGCCTTGGACTTCAAGAAACTTATTTTAGCTTTATGTAATGATGACAGGCTTTAGTAGCATGACTTACACCATCACAATATAAATACATGGCTTGTCTGGGGCTTTCTTGCTTGTTGATTGCCAGTAGCATCTTTTCATTACCTTTCTGTCAAGAATTTCCTTTGTGTCAAGTTTCTGATTATTCTGTTGCACATCTGTAACTGTAGAAAACTTGCTTTAGACACTGACATTGTTGTCTTCTTTGGTTTATATTTAAGTTAAGTTAATTAAGTACTTGAGAAATTGATTGATAAACGGAAAACTGTAAACAAGATGTAAAACGAATAAAGTGAGTGCAATGTCACAGACATGCATATGTACCTGTGTATGCATGATCCTGATAAAAAGTTTGAATGAAATCAACTTTAATTTTAAAGAAATGGGCCAAAAATTGTTTGAGGTAAAAGTATAGCCACAAATTCACCAAATTTGATCAACCTACAGAATCGTCTACGAGTATAGTATTCGTGTTCAAATTGAATCATGTGATAATCTAGTGAAGAATTAGTATAGACATGAATAAAAACCAAATAGCCACTAGCTGGCTATATTTGTTTAAATCTCGAAAACAACCACCTGTATATGTATGATTCTGGTACATAGTCCTGTTCATCGCCAAGCGATAGTGCTTATGGTCTTTGTATTACGTTTGAATGTGATTGATTAAAGCATGTTTGTGAAATAGCTCTGGATGAACAGAACCACAATTAACAGTGGCCAATTTTGGAAAATTACTTTGCAAAAAGTATTCAAATGTTTTTTTTTGACATCATGCTTAAGACACAGCTTCTAACGATATGTTATTTATGGTGCTACACCATCTATGTGCAAAAATATGGTATTATAAATAATAAAACCCTCGTTGACCTATTTTTTACTAGCTGATGATAAGGAAAAGTAATGTGTAGCGATTCAAAAATACTGATGGCCCAAGTCAAGGGCATTGTCTAACACATAAAAACAGAATTGGCCGGCTTATGCCAATTTGATTACTCACTTTAGTGACAGTCGATCTAGATCTGGCGGGACTTCCTTGGTTTATTCGGGCGTAGGTGAACCCCCGTTTATTTTCTCCATAGTGGCGTGGCAGTTGAATGACCATGATAGTGGTACATACAAAATACACAAGTCTTCATTACGATTGTTTATGACAACACCCAAATATGAGTATCTCTCTAAAAATTCTACTACAAATGCATTAAAATACTTTAGATATACGCCGAATCATACATTGTGATGGAAATAGGAAATAGGAAATACAAAATGACTTTTTATGATTAAAAATAATACTATGGCTAGTTGCTTACATGCAACATTCATCAACCTGGAATTTAAGCCTTTTAATAGTATATAGTAGAGGGTTCATACACCGCCCGTGCAAATAACAACTAACTTGTCTATTTACAAACGATTGTTCAATCCATCTATATACACATTGAATAAACGTGGGGATAAAAAGCCACCTTGTTTGACGCCGCTCAAAACATGAAAAGGCGCAGACGTAGTGGGTACCCATTGCACAAAACATAATTGACTCTTGTACAAGAAGACTAATAAGGATAACAATAGGCATATTCCTGTGAAGAAGCTTTTAAAAAAAGATACTGCCTGTATTTCAAGATGTATTCGGAATACGTTAAAAACGCGGACCACGCTGTCGAACTACTAAACATCTGTATGAATAAAGTACCGTCATTTTCTAGATATTTCAATAGCATTGAGGTACAACTTGTTTAAATATATCTATGTTAACTATATCGTTGATATAATTATTTTATTTTCATTTTTTAGTCCCTTTCTAGCTGACATCTTATAAAAGCCATAACACCATATATAAGTATAAACATCTACTTATGTCTGGATCTAATGGAAGGGCGTTTTTGTTTCTAACAACAACATACAACAATACGAAATACGTTTCAGTGATCCACATTGACGGATTTATTTAACACATTTTAATCGCATAGTATGAGACTTTGTTTCAGTATATGATGACTTTATTTCACATACGAAGGCTTTTGTAAAAAAATAATATATTTCAGTGAATCACATTTCCCAAATGACGAACTAGTGCATAACACAATCATTTTTTCATACAATATTTTTTTATTTGAACGACAATGATTACGACATTATTAATTGATCAATTAATTTATTTATTTGTTGTTTGTGTTTATTTACTAACACCTTTATTTATTTGTCATGTTATTAGCTTAAATGTCCCTGATGTAAAGAGATACAAACTGAAACTATCTCACCACATGTTGGAACCTGTACAACGAATATATCGTTATGAATTATTGTTAAAAGGTTGGTGAATGTAAACATATATTGATGAATTGAATATATATTACATGCATTGAATAATTGCGCATAAATTTATATAAATTTATATAAAAGAATATTAATGCCAATAATATTTTATTATAAATTCTATTTCCAGAATACAAAAACATTCTCTGGCGAATCTGAAGAAAAGGATGATGCAATTGGTATGTCAAAAAAATTTAGATGTACAATGCAGTCGTTTAACATTAAGCGGTATTTGACCATTTTTTATTTCACGTGAATCTCACAGTTCAGTTTTATATCTACAGAAGCTATGCAGCAAGTCTCAACCGCTGCCCAACGATGCAATGAGAGTAAACGAGCCATGGTACGTTTTACTTTTAAATTCTAGTAAATATAGTGTGTTTGCGCTCATCACGTGGTACGGGCAATGTTTATATAATCAATGTACATAATGTATGATTTAAACAATCGAATCGAATCTGTGAATCAATAAATGTTCATGTATATGAGTAAGTATGTACAAGTATTTTTTTGGACAGATAGTCAAATGGACATGAAGTACATTAACGTTGGGGCATCATATGTAAAATTGGTAAATTATAAAACATAAATAAAAATGTGTTTAAGCATTTACAATATTATTAAGAACAGATGTACTACAAACATCATACCAAACCAGATTATAGATACAGTCTTTCAAACGATTAAATATTTTTTTGTTTTTTCTCACGGAGAACGCATTTTTCCCAACTCAACAATGTTGTTAACATGTATTATAAATCTAGGATGCATGTAGTGCATAACTTTCTCACATAATACACTTACAAAACACATGATTGCCGTGTTACACGAAGAGCTGTTTGTGCTAACTTTATTTTGTAACAACTATAATTTATATTCGCCAACAATATATAGTATGTCAATACTGGCAAATATCGTAGGAAACTAGCTTCTTTTGGTATGATTGACATTACTTATTTTACTAAATATTTCACTACACAAACGCTTGAAATTGTGTTCTAGGAAATGTTCATTAAAATGGCAGAACTGCAATCAACCATTACCGGAATTGATGATTTGAAAGAATACAACAGAGAACTACTTTAAATGACAATACATTTATAATTCAAGGCTATGTTTTTCTGGTAGTTGGACATTTTATAATACTCTATTCTTTTCAAAGATATATTACCGTTCCTTTGTACGGAGTTCTTGAGTATAGTCTGAATGTAGATTGATGATTTCCGAGTTAGAATTTTAGTCTGCGTACTTAATAACTGTGGTTCAGAGCCTGTATTTCTATAATTACATAATCGTTCATGTCATAATACTTGGCAGATATAAACGTACGCACAACCCAGATATTATTCGACGAGCGACAACTCCGAACGAGCTTAATGTTGGCTTATGTCATCAAACGACCATCAATTAAAACCTGTGTTTCCCCATTTAAATTCACTATAGCACATATGCACGTGGTATTATTAAGTGCTTGATATTTACACTTCTTGACATTGTTGCGACCATACCGTGGACATCAGAGGGTTTCGATTCAGCAACAAAATGTGAATTCCAACCATCGAGACAGAGAATAGGAATAGGATATTTTCCGGGTAATTAGCACCCAGTTGAAATGTAATATGTGATTTATATAGTTATATAGAAACTGTTTTGATTGTATACAAAATCTAGCATTAAAAATAGGATTGATTGAACAAATTTGCACAACGGCACTGGGATTAAAACAAGATATACAAATCACTTAACGTAAAATCATGAATCAAGGATGAGAGAAATCAACGGAAAGCAGTAAGTCAGTATAATATCTTAGCACTATGTATTACAATCACCGCGTGAAATGTGGATTTACAAATATAAATCCATAGTTTTGGTCAGGTTACCCTTTGCCGCAACTACCTCCAGGTCACCCTTGGGCAAGGTGTAGTACCTGTCAGCCTTGGGTGCCAACTTCCCACATAACAAGTTTGGTTGACGTCAGTAAGGGCATACCGTCATAAAAGCCTTGCACCAACTCAGCCTCACGTGTGAGGTATTACCTATTAAAGGCAACGTTTACATTTATTTAAATATGTATATATGTGTCCTGGGCAAGATTTTAAACTACATCCGGTTGTGGAGTCTATGGACGTGGGAGAATGAGGTTACCCTTTGCCACAACTACCTCCAGGTCACCCTTGGGCAAGGTGTAGCACCTGTGAGCCTTGGGTGCCAACTTCCCACATAACAAGTTTGGTTGACGTCAGTAAGGGCATACGGTCGTAAAACTCCTGCACAAACAGATCCGCATAGGTGGACAATTTTTCATGTAACTATGTATATAATGGTTTCAGTTGTACTTAGCATTTGGCAGGGGGATCGTAACCTCTTGTGGTGAGAACCAGTGTGACTGGCCTGCCAACGGGGGTGCTAAGGATTTCATTGGAAAAGTTATCAGTTACATCCGTTAATGTAATTTCGTTTTACATACCCGTAAATCAAAAATCACAGTACAGTACAGTACACAGCACAGTACAGTACACAGCACAGTACAGTACACAGCACAGTACACAGCACAGTACACCGCACCGCACCGCACCGCACACTACACTACACTACACTACACTACACTACACTACACTATGAAACCCCATAGGATAAAGGTTGCAGTCAAATTGAAATTAAATCTATATATATAAAGATTTGGCATTGTTTTATAGTTGTCATAAACTAATAGACCATATAATCAGGTTTGGTTCAATTAGGTGATTGTATATTCAAGACTGTAACTAATTTCAACTACATTCCATGTAAGCAACACAAAACCACATTCAGATGTACATCATTCTTTGCCTGTTTGAAATTTAGTGCATGCGTTTAATTTTAATCTTCCACATGCCACACTTCGTGGCACAAATCTATATTAATTGACAACCAAATCATTTCTACTTAGAGCCTATAATATCACATTCAGTAGCATCAAATATGACCTCATCACCTACAACATCATAGCACTTGTCTTTGAAGAACGACAGTAGGGTTGCGAATTCATCTTTGGGCAACGATTTTCTAAAATCTAATTTCTGGTGAAAAAAATCCAGCAATTTATTCCCATCGTCAGAGAATTCGTCAAAACATTTTGTGGCAGTAATTGGTACATATCGTTTGATATTTTTGACGACCGCTAATTTTGATTCATGTCTCAGGAACTCCTCTACCATTGTTGCTCCAAGTAGGTTTTTATTTGGGTCATACAAATATCTCTTGAAGTTCTTTCTACATTTCTCCCATCCTTCTAAATAAGAAAATATGGAAATATCATATTGTGATCAACATTGAATATTCACATTTATATTGTGATTGTTATGCAAGTATAGAACAGTGCGTTGAATTGAAAAAAAAATACTGAAGTACCAACACGAGAGTGACCACACTGTAAATCTTGGAATCACTTTCATGTTTTTTTCATTAAAACACGCCGTTTTAATTGAAAACACATTGTTGTAATTAAAAATATGTGTATTATATAATAAAACACTTGTGTTTTCTATCAACACAGTAGTGTTTTAGTATTTATAGAAAAGTGTTTTAGAGAGTTATTAAAACAATTTTTGATGGAAATTAAGCACATTGTAAACACACATACACTTTTTCAAAATAAAACACTGAGTGTTTTATGGCGACATAAATGTGTCATTAAAGTGTTTATTGATAGAACATTTATGGACTGATGCATCCAACTTTATACAAGCAGTATTAACACAATTGAGTGAAAAGTCTGGAGACTCGTGAGTAAATATTATGGTGTATATGCCAACTTGACAATCACCAAAAGTGACGTAATTCAATGCATAATGAGATGGGTCAAGCACCAACCTATTTAGTCTTACCAACCTAAGTACAACTAGAAATCGAGACACGTGGTGCATTAAGTACCTCCTGACCTAAAGGATTTTATTAATCTGCAATTGGTGATCAGTAGTTGAAGTTCCAATCACATCTGAACATTATCACATGTAATTTTCTCGAAAAATGTTCAATTTGAAACACTTCAGAAAGCAAAATAACCAGCGATGATTCAACACGAAATACCAGACTATAAATGTTTCGCAAAGTGTATAAGGCATATTTATGTTCATGTAACTAAAACACCTAAACACTTTCTTCCAAAATGTTAAATTGTTTTATCTTGAAGCACTTTCTATAGCAAACACACATGTAATGTTTCAAGTAAAACACCCGACTATGCATGTTTTATAAGTGCTTACGTATATGACATGTACAAACGTTCATAAAAGTAACTAAATCACTTGTCTTTGAAACTTTTTAATTTTGAGGCACTTCAGAAAACAAACACACATGCAATGTTTCAAGGTAAAATACTCGACTATGCATGTTTCATAAGTGCTTACGTATATGACATGTACAAACGTGCATAAGAGTAAGTAAATCACTTGACTTTGAAACTTTTTAATTTTGAGGCACTTCAGAAAACAAACACACGTGCAATGTTTCAACCTAAAACACCCGATTATATACAAGACGCTTTTGAATGCCGTCTACGATATGCATCTATAATGTACGCAGTACTTATTATCGATTGTATGCAGCATAATTTTTGAAAAGAAATGCTCACACACGTCACATTCGTCAGCAAGTCATACTGTGCATGTAGCGATAAATTTACCGGTTTTAGTATTTTAGTATTAAACTTAAGTTCATGAATTTACAGGTCCAGTGAATTCCATACCATATTACCTTCATGCCGAGATGCCATATAGACAAGATTTGAGTTACCAAATAAAATCATAGAAAATGTTGCAGAATTTAACAGGAAATTGCAGTTCAATTCGTGACCATATTTTCGTTTTCACATTACATGTGCGTTAGTTTATAACAACAATAATATTTTACATTGTATATTTCAGATTCAAATATCGCATTGCTTGAAACAATACTGATAATTATTTGAACACTACTCACTGCAGTTTGATAATATTATACTTTTCTGATGTTAAGAGAATCGGAGCGGACAAGATAATACTACTAATATTCGGAATTAATTTTGTCCTGTTAATATGGGTTATTGTTAGTTCAGTGCCCTCGTCTTCTATGCGAGAAGAACTTTGGTTTAATAGGTAAATTATTTTCAAAATACCACATTATCCTTTTTAGGAGTGATTATAAAAGTTATGAAAATAAACAATCAACCCATTTGACGGATAGAAAAGTAAAAGATAAATGAAATAAAATAGATGTAGTGCATATATTCAAAGTCGAGGATTGAGTGTGAATGGGATCACAATATATGAAATTAATGATTTTTAATGTCCCCAGGAACTTGATGTGCCCGGAGGTACTGCATTCGAGACAACAATACCACATGGGAAGAGATTAGACCTTTTCATTTATGTCAGTGAGGAAAGGGTTCAAAAATGTTATTGTTCGTTTCAGTTAATTACTCATCTGTTTTGAAGTGTTAATGTTCACAAATATTGGGTATTGTATCTACAGGTTCGCGAAAGGTTTGAATTTCAGTAAACACACTTATTAACGCGATTGATATTATCTTTTACAACTATAAACTCCAACTTACTTTATTAATGTTTATATTTAGGAATACATTCTTACTTGATTATGTGATTTGTTTATCGTTTGTTATGATTACTGTACAATAGTGCAAAGTGCTTCATCATGAAACGCGTCATTTGATATAATTTGTTTTCGAAAATGATAATGTTTATGATTTTTACTATGTTATCAGTGTAAATACATTTTAAAATGTGTATCTGTTACGAGCACTTGTCAATATTCAGTTTGTGTTTTACTTTTCATAAACACTATTCCAATACATATTTCTGGTGGAAACTCTTTTCAAAATGTGTGTCTAGTGAAATCACTTTTCCAACAGTTGTGATAGTAAACACTTCATTAAAACATGTCTTCGGTTGAGACATTTTTCTATGTGTCGTGATTGTAAACACTTTACAAAATGTGTGTCTAGTAAAAACACTTTTAAAAGTGTTGAGATAATAATCACTTTTCATACATGTTCCTGGTGGGAACACTTTACAAATGTGCGACCAGTAAAACACTTTTAAAAGTGTTGTGATAATAAGCACGTGTTTCTAATGGCACCACTGTACATGGGTTATGGGCAAAAGCATCCCACGAAATGTTCTAATATACACTTCTCGCAATTATGCAGATTATAAACACTTTAGGTGTTTTTAAAGTGTAGACAAGCTTATAAACACTTTAAATGTTTTATCACACAAAAGTAAAATTGTTTTATTTTAAAATAGTAGTGTTGTAAACTAACTCAATTGCGATTTTAAGAAAAACGCTTAATGTGTTTAATTATAAATCACTTAAAAGTTATTTTAAAGTGGGGACAAAAATGTGTCATATTTTAAAACACCTAGATTTACAGTGCAAGAGTTAATATAAATATAAAGCTATCATAACTGGCCACTATTCATTATAAACCAAACAACATGATTGTATAAGAAACGCAGATAATTGTGGAGTTAATTAGTTGTACAGATTAAATCAATCAATCAGCTTGATGATTGCTGCAATGTGGTGTAATTGTTAACCCAGTTATTTATGTAAAATCCAAAGTTCAAAGTTTTACATGTCAACTGTAATGTCTTGTTAATTGACTATAGAATGCATGGACAAATAACGACGAATGCATGGAGAAGTAATTACAATAAAGTAATTACAAAAAAATATAAGAAACAGCACTACGTCTATATATCTACCATCTGTATTATGTTCATTTAATCTGAACTGTAACTGTCTATTAAATATTTTATACACACTCACAACAGAAACAAATCAAGGCGATTGTCTTTGTTTATGTCCGATTAGAAAATACAACTTCCATAAAATTCGTTACCATTTATACGTAATAACTTAATTGTCTGGATTAATGTGATTTCAAGTTTATAAACTAGTGTTTCATGTATCATCGTCTACGTTCATACGTTTACGATTTGCTTACTCGAGTTCTTTAGACCAAGGCAATTGGTGGGTATTTTATAAACATCATTTAAACAAAAAACGTACATAGTGATGGCAAATTTAATAGTTACGTATATTTATTATTATTATACATCGGTGACCGTGACGCCATAAGTTACAGCGGGCCATAATTTTGCGGTATTTTCATCCTACCATATTAGGAAATGTGAATTCCAAATATGGATCCCATTCACTGAATGACTGCCACCAGGGTTTGACCGGACACCACACAAAGAAGTTCTCTGATTCAGTTCTAAACTTGTTGGATTTCGGCATTCCCATGATGTATCATTGGGAGGAAAAGATTCATATTGATAAGGTTGTTACATCTATATTTTTCGGTATTCTCCTCGTAATAACCTCATTATTATTATTATTATTATTATTATTATTATTATTCGAAATATTTTGATAAACACTGGTAAAATATGAGATTATTTTTGAAAGCAAATAACACGTTATATGTACGATAAACACGTTTCTATCCCATATATTGATTGACTTACCTCTAATCACTCTAATTAGAATAATTCCCTTGTCATATAAACGACCATTGCATAACTCGGACACAACTTTTCTCCCGTCTTTAAAACAATGCACGGCATTACATATATGAATGAGATGATATCTCTCTACGGCTTCGCAGTCTTTTAGATAATCATTGATTACCTGTGCATGGAACTCAAAGCTAACATTGTCCCACTTGTTCTCATGAGACTGAACCAAAACCTTGAATTTTCCTAGAGGTTCTTTTGCAGGATCAATGACGCAATATCGTACTTTGGAATATTTCTCCACCAGTGCATTGATGAGGTATTCATCTGCACTACCTAAAAAGTTACACATACACATGAATGTTAAGATCAATTATATCACAGTTACAATAACATTACAATGACAACAAACTACAGTAGGACTAAGAATAAGTCATTAAATATATACACCTACCATTTCCAGATCCAGTGGCCAGTACATGTACTTCCGGAGATTGGTCTATTTGCATATTGGCAATCAGGTTATTTACTTCCTCTTCATAATTATCCTTCCTAGTTTTGAGCCATATTCCATTGCGGTTTCAAACCTCTCGTTTTACTCCTCCAGAAATTCGTTTAGTTCCGATATATGTTGAGCCATTGAAATTAAATTCAGTTGGATGAACTTGAAAATAGATGAACATTTAGTAGTCATAAAATAGCCCAGTTACTATCCAAACTAAAAAATCCTTTACATAATGTACAATGGGGTGAGAACAAATTAGCCTGTGACACACAGACTCCTAGCTAATGGCTGCTGTTTGATAGAACGAAAAAGAGTACTTTCCGAGTAAATACTGAACGAAACCATACACCGTTAGCGAAGTGTTAGAGACGAGTACTCTACTTTCTCACAAGCAAACAATTGTTAACGAGGATTTTAGCTATTCACATGACATACATCAATATGCGTATGTTCCTATCGAAGAAGGAATTGATGATTTGTCTACATTGTATTGAATACTCAAACGCCATAAAACATATGTAGAACTAAAATCAACAAAAAATAATATATAGTTCACGTAGGGGATAATTCCTAAAATGTCAAGCTTGAACAGTTTCTTGTTTCAAACAATAATTGCATTATTAGGTTTTAACATACGTGAACAGATAAATAATTATTATTAATATTACTGTTATTATTACTGAATACTTACTCATATGAAACTGTTAATTAATAATTTTATTTTATTTTAAAGGATCAATACTGTAGAAAATACAAAGGGCACAAGGAATATTAAACGTACATTAAAGACGTAAACAGCTTCACAAGGATAAAAGTTTTACATTGTGACCAGCAGGATTAAAGATTTTAATATACATTCTACCAAATTTCATATTGGTGTGGTTAGTTGTTCAGTTAGTAGTAAATGTGAATTAACAATTAACAATGTGCATGACTTGGGTATTCGACATGGGCATAATTAATGAGGTCACATGATCAGCTAACAATTATACTAAAGTCTCCACCTGTGTGCACAATGGGTATTTAGTAGTAAATGTGTATCTACATCCCATCTCATAGAAGAATAATTGAAAATTTAATTTTACTTTAAATGCCCATGAAATTAATCACGTAAATGTGAATATAAACATATGCACAGATCAATTAGGAAATAAATGAACAGCCAGAATTAATATGCAAAGTTTCAATCCACAACTATCATGACCAATCTTATTATTATCTTATGGTTTCCAGTCACGATTAAATTCATTAAACTGCCAAATTTGATCATCTGTGATATTAACCATGCACCTGCGCCATGGATACTATAATAAGATGAGTATTTATGGAATGGAGTACGATACACTGCATGTTAATGCATGATAACGGGACAAGAATTGGGGTATGAAAAACACACAAAATTTAAACAGACGAAAAACACAAAAAATTTGAAGCTAAATCGACACTGTTCGATGGTCGAGTAGTTTAATAATTGGCAGCACACAATATTATAATGTACACTCTATGCGGCATACACACGATTTGGAGACCTCACAATGACTTTCAATTGGGATCGTTTGTTCGGTATATAGAATACTTGGGTGGGTCAATGGCAGAGGTCAAGTTGAAATGTGGTCATATGGCTGATCTAAATAAGATCTAGATTATGGCGCGACACACGAGCAAGACATTTTTGAACACTCGCAAATTAAAATAATATAATAAAACATTTTGCGATGGTGGAAATAATAAATCAGTACGTACGTGCAAACAAATCGGTTCGAACACGTAACCTTGGACGTAGGTGGCACTGTAACAGCAACGTGACCCCACTATATATTAAATAAAATAGGGCGCCTGTGTTGGCCGAAAATGATGGAAGATCGTCACGATATCAGGTCATTTAAAATTACAGTTAGATAAACACAGCATCACCATCAAAACGAGGGAGTCTAAATCATTCAGTCGTTTGGAGCGTGTCCTAATATTTAGTCATTTATACGAGTCAATGGGTACCGTTGATGGCGATATGTCCAACTCGCTTATAAATCTAAATTTCATCGCGGTGGATTTTCTATCACAACATTTGGCGATTTCGACAAATATGTTTTGCACATCCCTAAATTCGCACTGTCAGTCGTCCGCAACATCAACACAGTAAGGCACCGTTAACATCAGAATGTCGACAAAACATTCCCACAAACAGTCACTATAAACAAACAATACTGTGACCATCAATCACACGAAATAATTATTTTCTTGAATAATTAACTTGAATCATGTATGACGGCTCCAGCGATGACTTTACGTTGAAAATTCGTTGTCCAAATAATCGGACAAAGCGTATATCTTGTATGCTTTGATCTACCAACTAAGGTCTCCCATATCGACTAACCAAACACATTTTTGTAGCAAAGTAATCCATGCAGATTATATCTTCAACCAGATGATTTTTGAGATTCTGCCTTCGTAGAATTGATCAGTAGAAATATCGCGTGCTTCACCAAATGAATTTACAACTTCTACTTGTGTTTTGATAGTGCCTAACTCATGATGGCTATCACAAGAAGACCGTTTCATTGCACTAATTAATCTAATTTACAACAATGTACAATTACTTACTCGGGTCAACAACGCCCTCACTGCTCCTTCTCTCTTTTCTCAGGGCACCAGACAAGGGTGCGCCTTCTTGCCTAGCTATATTTATTTGTATCGAACCCCTTCCAGACAAAATCAGAAGTACCAAGATCTCGTGGAACCAAACAGTAATGGGCACAATATCAAATTAACAGCATATGCCGACGACATCGAGGTTTGTATTACAACAGTCCCCACACTGATTAAACTTATATCTTTTAACGTTCTTTTAACTCTAAAATCATGCGTACTGTTCCACCACTTAATATTACTGGAATAATAAATAGTTACATTGTTTTGGGTTTCATCTTAGAAGTAGTTTGACTAACTGTACAGTCAATTGGAACGATCTTGTATAGAAGATTGAAAATAAACTGGAATATATACCAGTTCTCCAGTATCGCTTGCTTGTCTCACTCCGTCAGTGGACTCCACAGACTACTTGTTTATTTTTATGATCTTGAATTAATTTGAGTAAATATCCAATTACCTGATAATTATAACACCCAATATATGTATAGTCACGAGAAAGCTTGAAAGTTTGTTGTTTGTTGACATTTGTTGCAGACTTTTGTTCAATTTTGGATTTTCAAGTGACATTTTAATGTATACCCACTCTCAACTGCTGTAGAAAAAGCGTCCACAATGAGGTGTGCTTTTGTGATTGGACCCTAAGCAGCTTTACGGTTAGCAGCTTCGTGAATTGGATAGGTCAGGATAATGAACATGCATGTGTTACAGCTTCAATATAAAGCATATTACAGTTTTTTTATACAGTTAAGTTGAACATATTAGCACAATTATTGATTCGTTTTTATACTTTTTGCATTTTGCGCATGTTGCTAATATCGCTAACATTGATTGTTTATGATTGAAAACACAAATATTTATCAACACGACAATGTTCACAACTTATCAACCTTCAAGCCATTTCCACTTTTTGTTAAATCGTGCAATGGTATCAGTGCTAAAATCAATTTCCATTTCTATTAAATAAGCATTTTGCACCTGGTATTTTACGCTTACAACGTCTGGTTCACATTTTTACGCCGAGAAGAATAAATATGCTGTTTGCACATCAAAATAAAATGATTCAAAAGTAGACAATACTTTATATCATAAAGACCCAAACTTATATCTCTATCTGATAATAGTACATGTTTGTGTGTCCTGCTTTTCCATGCTTTTTTGACACGTGAAGAAAAGATGTTCTACTGTTTCTGTATCTGCATTGCAAAAAGTACTTAAAGAACATCTACTACTTTCTATAAACATAACGTGTTATTGGTATAAATGATTTTATGTAGTCTCGTATCAACAGTACAATGGTTATACAAGTTATAGATGAATTTCTAACTTCTCTTTCCATTTCTTGTGATCTTTTAATGGTTGATCATGATTAGTCATTAGGCATTTATACAAAAATTTATGTGGATTAGACTTATCTTGAAAGTTATTAAAGAATATTGCAATAGCAAGAATCAATTTTCGGGTCCGAGTTTCAAGATTTCTCCAAGAAATAAGAATAGATTTCAGCAAAGCGGGAAATTCAAAAAATACATGGAAGTTATACTTCTGAACAAACTCGCTATATTTATAGAAAAAGCCATCCTCATTTAGTAAATCATGTATATACCAAATATTTTTTCTCTGTCAACTTCTCCTATCTACATACTCGTACTTAATTTGAATTTAGCCATACATTTTGGCTCTGTATATTTTCGGGGGTGACCACTTGTTTAATGCAAAAAACGCCAAAATGGTTTTGATTTCTTTTTTTACATCTCTCAACATATTTTTTATCAGACTCACAAATTTTGGAATAACTATCGTTTTCTTGAAAGAGTGCCATCCGTGGGTGTTCATTTTTTTTAGACGACCGTATTACCCAACTAGCTTTTAATGATTTTGAAAAAAATAACAAATCGGGCATATTTAATCCACCCTTCTCCCTAGGCAGCTTTAATATCTTCTTTAAAATTTGGGGTCTTTTGTTATTCCAAACAAATTGGTCAATAAGATGATTTATTTTTTCCAGTATGTATAAAGGGGGTGTTAGCAAAGCCGTAAAGATATGTATTAATTGAGGAATGGCCACCGTATATTGTGCGCCCTCTACGCAGCCGCGGTATATGTAGTTCCAATAACGTTTTGTTAGTACCATATTCGGAATATGAACACAGGATATATTTATGCACAGAAAATAATAAGAGCAACAATGATGTAACCCCGAAGAAACATTAACAGTTCTAGCATATTTACAAGAAGTAGGTGTTGCAAATAGTTAAGCTAATGCCTAAACATTGAATAAATAATTCACATCCAAACTAAATGTATATTGACAACTAAAACAAATGGAGGGTTAAACCATTGACTAAGCTAGATCTCTAGACGACTCCAAAAGTGTGACTTTGTAGATAATTAGAATCACAAATAAAAGATCAAAGTCTTGATACATATTGATCAGTTTGTTTCTATGCAAAAATTTAGAGAAGAGAAGCATACTAACCTTGAGACATTTACAAGAGCAGCTCTAAAAGTTGTCGACTTACTGATTAAAATTATAGAGGATGATTTCAAACAAGAACTTAGCCAAACACAAGGTCATTGGTCAAAAGCCACATTAGTTGCCTGTCACAGAGCTGTTCTTTAGCGATAAACATTGTTCGGATAGATTGCCGACATATTGTAATAGTATTTAAAACAAAACACAGTTAAAAATGGCAGAGATACTATTGTAAGAGAGTCTCTACTTTGTATTCAATGATAAGTATGCCTTTACAGTCTTAAAAGACAAATCACACATGATGATATAATACTGTTGATTTGTCAAAATATTTTCTCAAACGATTTATAACCTTTGATATAATCTCATCACGAGACGCAGATATTTACACCATAAGAGATAATGACATCATCACGCGGATTATGTCTGAAAGAAACATCTGTCAATCTATTTGTCATGGTATATCCTAATCATAAACGCACACGAGCATGCTGTTAACCACAGTGCCTTTTGTCATTACAATACACGATATTTGGAATAAAATAGTTTGTCCCCTAGAAATTGGTTGCGGTAGAGATCGATATTTCAGATTAATATTGTTAATATTTGCTTATTGATTTCCACGAGTCAACTTTGTATATGTTGAAACAAGTTTTATAATAAAATATTATACAATGTGTATTCATTGTCGTGAGAACTGTGCACTTAATGTTGAGATCAGCAAGATTTCTCGCCAACGTTGACTACATGATAACATCAACACTAACACAAGCTTATCTAAAATATAGATCGCAGACTAAAAAATCGTAAAACAAAACAAAAAGTACAGATTTCAACTAAGCTCTTTGCCGAGCTGGAGTGCATGATTTTGAGTCGTGATCAGAGAATGGCATCAGGTGATTTTCCCACATCCCATTGTGTGATGCACGTAATGGCGTTCTCCGTCTTCTGCCTATAACGCGTACACACCAAAACACCCACGATATGTGAAATACATTTATGGTTTGTTGATCTGTATTCCGTAAGAAAAAAGATACAGATTTCAGATAAAATCCTTGCCAAGTTAGATTGTCAAAAATTTGGAGAATGACACCGTGTAATTTTCTTATTGCGCATTCCACTATAATAGAATGTTCGAAGTCTTGATTTAATTGAGGGCATCAATGTTCATTTAAGGTATTGCCAATTTGTTTGTACTTTTATATAAAGGGTCCATTAACACGAACGAATAAAACATCTCTACTTTAGAAAGTTCGAATTTCAAAATCGTCATTATATATTGGTTTTTTTATTACACTCTCTCGCTTTTCAATGAACCCGAAGTCAAACCACTTGGATGAGGTGTGTTTTGTATGTATTTATGAGTACAACCAAGAAAATAGATTCAGTATCGTCTGTCGTTCAACTTTCCTACATAAGTTAGTTTAAGGTGTGATTTGTATTCACATGTCTAGGTACTAAAGTTAGTCAGTGAAACAAATAGCTTAGCCCCCTTATGTTTTAAATGGAACAGTAGCCCGTACAGTATAATGGCCTGTTTATTCTATACCATACAGTAGTATTGTATGAAATAACAAGGCTGAAATGAGTTTATGTTGTTCATTAATCAGAAAGAAATAGTGAATTTGCGTCTTGCTATTTATTTCTCGAATCTCATAAATTGTCTTCTGATACAAGCATGGAAATAGTTGTATAATGGAAAGATATTTTGTCATCGTTGATTTCATGATAGCATCAACATTCTATTACAAGCGATGTATATAATACAGATTGCAGAAACCAAATTATAAATAAAATACAAAAGGTTTCCACTGACCTAATCGTCGAGCTGGAGGGTATGATTTTTTGTTTGACCGCAGAACAACATCCGATAATTTTCCACATCCTATTGTGCGAGTAGAGTGTGTCAGGTTTGTGACAAGTACAGAACAACACTAAATTCCCTAAACAGGTGAGACACATACATCTGCATGGATCAACTTTATGACAATTGGGATTCACAACATTTATGCAAGTCGGAGCTGCAATTGAATCCATCTGCAACATTTAATAAAGCACTTTTACCGATCGTTGCGACAAGCATTGCAGTGGAAGCTCATGACGACGTGAGTAAACATTATATGTTTGCTTATAACCAACACAATATTTATCTTAAACATCAAACAATAACTGAATACGTCTTTTAAGCCATCTGAAAAGTAACGTGTCTAACACCACAAAAAGCATGAATACGCGAACAGTTGTTGCCCGATTTCATTGAGATATGAACTCAAAATTAATTGAAAACAAAATATAAAATCGTTTTGAAGTATCATTCATATTTTATGAATAATTGGCCGGTGAAAACAGAGTACTATAATTTATAACAAAATTCTTCTTCACCACTTTGTAAAAGAACTAAACAATTCAAAAACTATCTATTTTTGAGAACATTGTCTTCTTTTTTTCATGTTTTATTAGCAGTAAAAAATATCAACACAATGGATTTTGTTTATTTAACAGTCACGTGACGTAATTAACGATGACATTAGTGTTTGGAATAATTTGTTGATATAATGTTGCAAGGGCTACAGTAACATGTACAAATTTTTTAGTCACTAATCAGTATAATTTGTTTTATTCAGGCTTTTTCTGTTTTGCCCAACGAAAGTCTACTATATCTTTGAAAGTAAGAGATGTCAAGATCGACAATATTACATACATAGTACTGCCAGTACTGGGTCACATGTGAAAACAAAAGTACAATTTGACATATCAATACAATTTGAAATCAGTGCCACTCCGGCAAACTTAGGTTCGCTACCTTGAAAAACATGAGGTAATATTTTGGCCGCAAGTTATGTATTTTGAGCTAAATTTCTGAAATCCATGAATCTGTTTTGTGATGTGCGGAATAACAAACGAATGGGAACTAAATATAGAAAATAACTGATAAAATCAGGAAATAAACAAATCTCACACAGGGTCTATCGAGGTAGTCACCTATCAGGTCTCAATTGATAAATCATGTTTTTGGGGGTTAGGCGCTTAGTCGAGCACCCTATGTACCGGATCAGGAAGCAATACTTTTAAATGAATGAGAAAACAGAAATGATCACGATTACGATATATAAAATAATTTAGTGGGGCACCCGGACTGTCGGACGCACCAACGCCTATTTTTTTCGAAGATTCCGAAGATTTCAGTTAGGAATATCCTGAGTGGGACTTCGCTATGAACAGAAGCCAACAGACTGCTAACAATCCTTGTCTAAAACAAGGCTTGTGTATAACCCAATCTATATCAATATAAAAATAAAATGGAATAAAACACCAGTTGAACAATTAAATTCTGCAAAATAAATTATGAGTAAACAAATAATTGTTTGCCAAATCTAGCATGATAAATATTAAAGGAACCTTTATTTTCGCCTAAAACACTTTAAGAACATGCTTTAACAAAACATGCATTTTCCCTAGAAATGAATCATGTAAAAATTGTACACAAGGAATGATTGAAGTTGAACATTTCTTCATGGAATGTACAAAATATAGAAAACAGAATTTGTTTTCAAGTGTTGAAAAAGTGTTACTCGGAGATGAAATGGCCATTGAAATAAATAATATTTATAAATAAATATTTATTTGGAGCAATGATAAACCGTGATGAATCGTTTGAGAGCATTATGAGAGCAGCTAGACAGGTTTGACTTGCATGGGCTGTAGAGGAAACAGACACATCATAACATCAGTGTTAACTGTATGACCATTATTACACCTGGGTAGGCTGCCTTGCACGAGTTGTAGAAAAACACAACACAACAAAACTGATAATTATATAATCACTATATCAGCTACACATGCTCTATATGTGAGGGTTTTGGAAACAAATGCACACAACAATGACAACTGTGTTTTCACTGTAGCAGCTACACAAACCGACTTTGCCTGGGGCTGTGAAAAAATAAGCACATCTTAACATTCGCATACATTCGACTATATAGAAATCAGCACATTAGTAATAAATACACTTTTGTAGCATCACATTGTTCAAATATCATTCTACTTGAATTATTATTACTTCAAGTGCAAGATTCAGCAGTACTGGTTATAGGTGATTTAATGAACTGGATATCTTGTCCTCTTATATTCCATGATCACAATAACTGGACATCATGTGATCAAGTGAATTTGTTGTTGATATTTGTTGTCAATAACTGTTGCTACAATACTAAGGTTACACTTAAAATATAACTATATAACAACTTTTGCGCGTGAACAAGAACTTGAACACAATCGAATGAACACAATAAAATGAGTGTAAAGAAGAAAAACTATTGTCGATTAAAAAAAACGTTTGGTTGATTTAAAATGCTTGTTTCCAAGTAAAGTCAAGCAGGGATGAGTAACTATCTACTGCTTATGTTTTACAAATCAAAGGATACAGGTAAATATCATTTCCAAAGTACCACCCTCCACTATATATAGCACGTAATCAGGACATTTTGTAACACTCTGATAATTGATATTAAAACTGTATGTTTTTGGATGTGTTAATAGTAATAAATGTTAGCCAGGGCCTAATGTGTGGATCGCACCTGTGAATCACAGGATGATATTGTTCTTTTGTTTTCCACCGAGTCTTGTATATGCATAACCAATGTATTTTAATGGAAATATTTATTTCTATAGTTGCTCTTACTGTTTTGATCAAGCTAAAATTATTGTTATATATTATATTTAATAGAGCAATTTACTTAATAGTTCACTTGAATACAGCATTGTTTTGTCTTTCATAACTGTAAGTTACACTTTCTGAAGTGAAATTATATGGTAGAGTTACAAGTACAGTGGTTGTCGATGTACAACTTTTTTTTTCATGTTGTCCATGTAAATAATGAACAATCAACCCAGAATGGCTCAGTAATTTGTCTGCTAAAATGAAGTTATTTAAACAAATTGTTCTTTAGCTGTTAATGTTGCGTTCTTCAGTTGCACGTATGTGTGCAATTCATCGAATAAGGGGCAATATATAGTCATCTGGCTCACATGATTGGTTCAAAAGTTTCATACTGTTGATTCAAAGCTTTTTCTATTCTACATGCATGCACTTGCATACTTTTAAACACTAAACATACATACATGCATACATGAATATGAAGATTGCAAAAATAGTACATTCGTATTGATCAAAACTTGTTGCACAGTATTGTTGTAATATAGCCACAAATGTCACATATAATGTCACAAACATTCCTTAAAAATATAATTGTTTCGAACCATTCAAGTTGATCATTTACTAGAAATAAGTAAATGAGATAATCGAAACTGCCAAATATATTTTGATTTGCCACCAGACTTTTCTAGTTTCTCTAATTATTACTCTGCCTTGAATTAACATCAAATACATGTTATCATTGTTGTCAGTGAACTGCACTACACTGTGTCAATGAACTATACATAACAGCAGTTTTAATATTACTATTCAGAATGTTACATTTCCCGAATAAATGCTAGACATAGTGGGTGTATTTTGTTAATACTATTCACTTGCATCGTTTGATTTGTATAACACAAGCTGTAGAAATTACTCACTCGAAATCTGAGTTGAAAGCCGACATTTTAAATTAGCCATAATTCATTTGTTCTCGTGTTTATCCTAAACATTTATATTGCTCGACTGTGTTCGTGATTTGGGTGCCCTTTCTATGGTCACATTTTTAAATCATAAGACATTGCAGTCATCAATCGTACTGGGCCACATGTGGGTCCCACTTGTCGTAACATGAACAAATACATGATTTAGTTTTGACCAATACGTCCACATTAGCAGACGGTTCTACGTTATTATGACATGATACGTTTCTATTTAGAGTTGTGTTTTAATTGGAGTTTAAGCTCAGGTTTTAATAAAGGGGAGAGGTATGCTAAATATAAATTGAATTCGATTAAATATTAATATAAATTATGAAAATAGTGAGGGTCGTCACAATGTAGGTCCTATCGTCACAAGTCGCCGTAAAGTTAAATTTAAGTCGTCACAACGTTGGGGGGGGGGCACACACACATACCTTAGTATGACATAATACCGTAAACATAGTTATCATTATAAAGTATATATCAATTTGAGCCTTGAATATTTAGTTTAACTTCTATCACTTCTATAAAATGTTCCTATTTCGGCTAACATAAATTATTGTGTTATTGCATGCCACAAGTGAAATTTTGTTATGGTAGTATCTCGCAGCTAAGAATCAAAATAAACTTGAATACACTAATTGCTAATCTAATTGCTCCCCCAACAATTGTCTCATTCCTACCCTTCACATTCACTTCTGTCCCTACATTGTAATCATAAATGTAAAGCTACTAGCAAGATTGTTAGTGATTTCTGATGCAGCCTTAATAATTGTCAAGAGGTCACTGCACCAGTTTGCATAAACTGGACAGAAAATTGCGATGAGACTAGTGTGAACAAATTAATGCCAAATAATGCAGATATTCCAACTTGTTTGGGTTCTTGAAACCAATCCAGAAATTACAATCATAGTATCTCGTAGTTGTAGAACGTAGTAGTAGTGTGGTTTGAATACATGAATCAGACAATATAATACTTTTCACGGTCAAACTAACCGATTTTATTGGGGTAATAATACATACGAGGGCATGAAGTGACTAGTGGCCTATCTCTGTTGTAAATACGCTATTTAAAATTAATTACGATCCGCAAAGACTACATGCGTTTGGACCAAGACCGAAATATGCGAAACAAACATACGGAACAACTATGCGCCTATTCTAATGTGTTTGTGGGACCTGTCACTAACCAGTCTCTTGACGCAAAGTCCGACGTTCCAATATGTGGTCACACAGAGTGTTACTCCTCACTGTAGTTTTCCGTCATCGGCAGTCCCGGTACATGTAGTCGTCTGACACCAAGGCAGATGTTTTAAACTGTGGAGAGTCAATCTTCAATGTAGTCTTCGTCTTTACCGGCGAACAACCAACATCCAATAGCACACACTTCGTCACGTTCATCCCTGAAACCCCGTGCTGCATGGAAGGAACCCCAGTAGTAAACGACAGCCACGAGGCTTGATTTAGACCCCCTTTCATAGACTCGTCCATCAGGCCAGACTATTTCACCGTCTTTGATTGGTGGATCACCGAGCATTCTCCTAGACCCCACTGCACAGCTGTATCTCAAACAAAGGACATAGTTATGCCAAACAATAACATGGCAGAATTGTTCACGCATACAAGGTGACGTCCTACCAGTGCAGCTGTCAAGGTGAATTCGTCGCTTCCGAACAGTTAACATGCACAGACTTTCACCAAGCTGTGTTAAATAAAAATCGAGATCGAAAGTGTTGCACTATCACTATGGTAACCAGATCCTGTTGAAGCACTGCAGAAATATCACCCGTCCAACGTGCTACCCGACACACGATGTAGACACACAGGGTTTGGTACACCGGCTATTATTAGTCCCAGTGAGTGTGAATATATGTATTTAACACTAAGCTAAATTGAATTGCGCATAGTCTCCCATTGAAAGCTAATTACGTGTGTATTTAGACTATCTAGGATTTATTCAAACTCGTACCACACAACTAAACTGTACAAAAAAATGCACACTTTGACAATAATTAACAATCCAATCATAGAATTGTCATGAATTTGTTTTTGCGTATCTGTTGACCGACTTAATTAGCTGATTATTAGCGAATTGCTGTGTTATGTCTGTCATCGTTTAGGCCTATTTGAAGTTTTGGACGGAACTTGGCTCAGTGATTTGGAACTAATTACCAGATAACCGCCGCTATTCAGACTACTCATTCTGACAGTTGGTATTCATAGTTATTAATGTAGTGAACGATTAATCAAAAGATATGACGTATTCAGTGCTTAGTGTGATTGGCTTTATGATTGAAGGTTACGCCTTAGAGTCTTTTTACTGTTTTGTAATTGGTTAGAGTTTTGAAAATGAATAAAGAGAGTTTGAGTTGGTCTTGGGGAGCACAGCACGATAGACGAGTCAAGGGCAGTCCTGGAGAGACGAGAGTCCAGTCCAGGGGCGAGCCTTGAGGCAGTCCAGTCTTGGGCGAGTCTTGGTTCAGCCTTGCGATAGTCTTGGGGATTTTTCCCCAGGGCTCTGTGTCTTATAGAGTGCTCGATTGACCGACTAAGGCGAGAGCTGAAACGTATTTCGTTGTGTGTGCCTTATTTGACTGTAAAGTATAAGTGGCTTTCCCGATCCCATACCTCAAGGGGACGAGATATAGAGACGAGACGAGATTCTCCCCTGACAAGTGAGGAGAAACCCCCAGGGAGAAGAATTTCCCCCTGATAGAATCTTAGAACTGCGTATTGACTGACCTAATTCTATCTTGTAGATATACTTAGATTCAACTGGCCGTTATCTCACATTGTAGTCTAACACATTATACTTGCATGCGAAAGTAGTATACGCTAATTTTCTTCATTTTATCATCAAATAAAAATTAGTTATATATTTTACTTACTGGTATTTGTCAAAGCTTTTTTTTATTGTGGGGGCGAAGATTTTATGTGAATGTCAACAAATCGAGCGCCGAAGGCCCGTGGGGTCGCGCGACAATTCTTCAGGGGTCCGGCATGCTCCCCCGTAAAAATGTTGAAATCTAGACCCTCTGAAACGCTGTTTCCTGCATTTTTGGAAGCAAATTTTGATGGTAAACTATAGGTATATTTCTCTTACAAATATAGATGAGCGTTTCACCTTATTTTATCGACCTATTTTTCGTGGGCGCCACGGTGCCGCCGCCATTGTATAATTTCTTTATGTTTCAGTTCACAATCACGTTTATATTTTTAATTGATTCTACAATATTTTTGTTTACGAGAAGTTCATTCATGAGTGGTACCCAAAGTGGAATGTGGTATAGTCATACTCATAATTTCTTACTAATTGCACGACACTTTGAATTGCTATTTTATTCATTTGTTTGGTAATTTGGTCAACTGAAAGTTATTTTTTATGGTTCCTACTCGTTTGTAAGATACACTTTCACCTATTTTACTTAAATTTGGTAGAAGGTCAAGACATACAAGTTTGACAATCCTCACCATTTGGGTTTTTCTCTTCAATGAAATGAAACCGCCAAACATTTTGGTTCAAACATGTTCTCAACTATTCTCAAGAATTTCTCATCGACTTTATTCGAACCTGGTATGAAAAAAAAATACACATGGTACGTTACTGATTATTTTTTTATTTGATTCGAAATCACCAGCCACCATGTTGGGTTCATTTTCAAGTATCCTCACCGATTTTACTGTAACTATTGTTACCTATTGTGTTTCCAGTTCACAGACAGACCAAAATATATAGAGTTGTTTTGCAGTTATGTTGTGTTATTTTTCGAACACCTCATTTACTTTTCTAGATATAAAAGAAGTCTGTTTTATTGTCAATGATCTTTTTTTAACTGGAAATTCATTAATTGTTTTCATCGTTCATTCGTTTGTAGGCGAGTCACTCGCTGGTTTGATTATGTATTTACAACTCCTTTGTAACTCTGTTTTGAGCTTCGCTGTTTACAAAATCGAAATACAGCGCTATTCACAAATGTATTCACCTTTCAGACCGTTTGACACTATAGGTAGCAGTAATAGTTCAAGTGAAACTCAACTCCATTTGATCTATTATACTTTTTTATCTCATTCTAACACCAGGCCTTTTTTCTAGTCTTTTACACATATACACAGCATTTTTTTAAAATTAAACATTTATAGGAATGTTTTATAAATCAGTGGATTTAATATATGCATGTATATTTCACGAAACTGTTTTTCATGTCGACATCTTTTGGCGATGCGTTTAACTAGCTGTCATCGAGTTTGCCCGATATAATTGACACTTGATATGTAGACACTTTAGTGAACAGCTGTCAGATATGTAAATTTATTGACAATGTTATCTATTATAAATGTTTAAAAAAATACAAGCCAAATTGAATTGATACCTGATATGTCAGATTTGTTTCTGCAATATTGACACAACTCCCAAGGGTTGTTTGCTTTGTATATTCACATCGACACATTGGTTAATTTATTCTCTGTGTCCAATTGGTAAATCAGCGAATTTTGTTACTTTGATACGAATTAAAAAAAAATATAATTTTTAAAAAATTATATTTATATGTCGATTTTAAACTTTCTTTTCGTGTGGTACATGAGTAAAACACCATTCTGCCCTTTTAAAATCCCTTTATTGAACCGACAACGAGAGTAAATTTCATATTATACACCCAACAACCAAACCCACGAATTTAACTTAATCTGCGTTTCGATGACACTAAGCTTGGTTTATAATATTCATATACTACGACCAGTTACTATCTGTCATCATCAGTGATGTGTAGATTAACATCTGCAAAATATGAAACACATTTTAATTCATCACTCGTCCGATCGCTCATTATGATACTCTTATAATAAACACTTTTTGGGATTCATACTTACTGTTTGCCAGGAACTTTCCAGCTCTCTCCAAACTCAATAGCATCTTTTACAATGACACCATCGGGTCTCTGGAAGTCATTTTTGGCATCACCATCAGCATTACCAAGTAAACCACACATCTTTCCGCGATAATAATCACCAGTGAATTCGATATTGAAATCGTGTTTCCTCCCAGTCCAGAATATCTTGAAAGTTGTGTCCTTGAGCTTGAAAGTCAGTAATGCCATGTCGCTTTTGTGTACGATGTTTATATTTTATATGGCTGCCTTAATTTCAGCTTCAGTCAATGTTCTATTGTAAATTTGTATACACGTTATGGAACCATTAAACCATTCTTGAGGAAGAAGTGCAGCGCCGGCTTGTGCATCATATTGAGTTGCTATTTCTCCTTCAAAGGGTGCCGATTCCAAATTCCCATTGAGATACAAGTGTCCCATGCCATTCTCATAATCGTAGACAACAGCCAGATGATACCATGTATTCAAAGCAGGTATTTCTTTTTCTAATGGTGTCACCGGTGGAATTCCATCTCGTTTGGTAAATTTAACGCTTGCAGACAACCCCGATGGTGCCCCGCCAGTTATCACTTGCGATATTTGAACACCCTTATCATTTAAAGTTGGATCGAAGTAAAAAATAGGAACTGGATTACCATATGGACAAACCCACGCCATGGTGGTGGTTGACCTTCGAGTGTCGAAATCATTACCATTGTTTGGAAAAACCAGATACGAGCTGGGGTTACCACGGAATTCATAAACGGTGCAACTTCGGTAAGTTTTGTATGTCAACGTTACATTGTTCCAAGGGTCAGTTGCATGATTTTGATTATCAGAGATGTCGTCAAGAAAATGTTTGTTATTCAGCGGCCAAAATGCTACAAGATCAGGCACTATTGAGAAACAAAATATTCGTTAACGTATATATAAACACTTCACATTTTAAAATACATATATGTAGGTTCTGTATTATAAGTCGTAGAATAAACATTGTAATTAACTGGGAGGTCTATCACTGACTTATATCTAGCGATTGCATAAAACCTTGTAATTAATCATAACCTTAAAAGATTTTAAATATCAAGAATGTTTTCCTTTCCAATGAGGTTTTACGACAGTACCGCATAGCCTTGACATTGTGACTTGACATTTGTTACACTTGATTCGGAATTTATGACTGATACGACAAACCCACATTTGTAAGCGAACAAAGTGTTCTTGTATATATACTCACGTGGATCATTTCGCTTTGAAAAAGTTGCCTGAAAAGTAATAGGTTTTTAATAAAACATACCAGGAGAAATAAACAAGAGAACAAAGATGAATAATAAGGTACTTGTTAGAACAGTGTAGTACGATTGAAATAATGCATGTATTGTCCCATATTACAATTTCAGGTATTACAATTTCCATTTTGTATTTCACGTCCTAACAAATCCAATGACATGAAAGGAACAATCTAATACTATGATCAAGTGAGGGAAAACACGTTATTTACAAAACATATAATGTTTACTCACATCACCATGGCCTTCCACTGCAACGAATGTCGCAACTATCAGTATGAAACGGAGCATCTTCGTATTTGGAGAACTTCAACACGAGCTTCATCAAAAGTTACAGGTAACATATACAATTGCGACTCTGACTCTTGTATATATGTTGTGGGTCTCTATTGTCATAAGTTTGATTGATGCGAGTGTATGTGTCTCACCTGTTTTGGAGATTATGCGTGGGTGTTTGTTGACGTGCGTGTGTCACAGGTCGAAAACCTGAAACTACTCTAATTTGTGCAATGGGTTGTGAAAAAAAACACGATGTAATTCTCCAATAACAACACAAAATCTGGCAAAGAGTTTAGTTGAAATCTGTAGTTTTTGTTGAATATTTTTGTTATTTATTTTACGTATTTTGTTAAATTTAGACAACGTTAACAAAATATCTTGCCATTTCAGCAATTGATTGATGCGGATGTATGTGTCTCACCTGTTTTAGAGATTATGCGTGGGCGTTTATTGACGAGGATGTGTCGAAGACATGGAACATTCTATCTTTGCGGATCACGCTGTGGGTTATGGGAAAATTACACGATGGCATTCTCCGGTCACAACTCAAAATCTGACACACTAGCTCGACAAAGAATATTGTTGATACCTGTCGTTTTGGCTACATTTATTGCTATTTTTCAATTTGTATTTCACATATTGTTTGTGTAGTTAACATTGACATAATATCTCGCAATTATACAATTATTTCTATCCAGTATCAGAAATTGCGAGATGATAAAAAAACAAAAAGAGAACTAAAGCTATTAGACAGTGTTTTTCTGATGTCCACTAACCACCTAACATACAACCATTTCAGTCTGACTCATGAAAGCATCCTTATGATGCTTTAAATGCTATTATTTCACTAACTGTAGGCAATGATTGAGCATTTCAAATATAATAACCGTCCAAGTCCAACAATGGAATGGTCACACGAACGCAATATTAACTGAAGTTATTGAGAACACTTAAATAATAAAACACAATTCACCAGAGTATGAGTTTCTTCACTAGCACCATTTAAAATATGGAAAAAATTTCAACATTGAGCTATATGGTAATAATAAACGGTAATCAAATTGGAATATACATACGCACATACACGACTCCCAAAGTTTAGTCAAAATCTCAAGCAGTTTAGCATATCACATAAAATAAAATAATTCATGTCATCATGTTGAAAAACATAGTGTGAAAACAGGATTGATAATGCCACTACAATGAAAACATATGGGGCCCCAGGAGTTGAGTCCTATTACCATGTGTTGTGATCAAGTGAACATTTCTCGTTCGATTGATTGGAACAAATAATTGAACAGCGAGATACCTACTACCTCCAGAGCGCCTTTTCTTACAGTGGCGAGGGACATGTACCGAGTTGTGAGTTGTTCGCATGTGCAAGTATGTGATGCGAAACCGAAACTGTGGTTAACATCATGCCCATAAGCACAGGAGCATTAATAATTAAAATACACCAAAACAAAACAAAACAAAACAAAACAAAACAAAACAAAATAAAATAACGGATGTTTTTTTTTCAAACCTTATATGCATAATGATGTCAATATATATTGTAAATTTTAGAGCTTGATCGCTGCCACTGTATCAACCCAAATCACCCACGGATGATGTGAATGACACGTGAGTATCCAAGGAAGGAACTGAAAATAATTGCATAGCAAAATCAATATAAGTTTCTCATTTTGGTAGAGGTGTTGATAAAATAACGTTTACATGAAGGACACTATTCACATAGGTACATGTAATATTGGAAAAAATTGACAATATTGAGAAGTGGGCAAAGCAGGCTTGGGATATTTAGGAAGTAAACAACTTCGGAAAAAATATTCCAATTCTAGTCGATGATGGACTGGCAAATATTTCTCAACTATAACAGGGCTGTAAATCGTGGAATGTTGTCTGGGTCCAGACTATTTGTAAAGTTAATAAAAATAAAAAAAATCAAAGATTCAAAAGTTGCTACTTCATCCAAACACGATGAACTGAATTCTGGATGTGCAGCTCATTGTCAGTTCTTTCGAAAAAAAACACATGAAATTCATGATTCATCTTCATTTTAGACAAGTTTTCCACCATAACCAAATACCCAAACATTTGTGGATAGTTTGGTTTGTGATCCCTATTGTAGGACTTCTGAATATCACTTTCTCTAACAATCTTATATACAGCACTATAACTAAAATCAAATCAAATTTCCTGCCATAGTAAGCTATATTCCAAGGTTGTTGCAAGATTGAGTGATTGTCTGGCTTAAAATAATTTATAGTCTGTGTAGTGTGAGCCCCTTTTTCTTGAGGTATTTCATAAATTTCATGAGCATGATCTTATCATCTCATATATTTTATGCTACCCACGCAACCAGTATTTGTTGTATGAGGTCTAACTCTAGAACATTTGATACCCCACCCCTGTTTAAGTGATGTTCAAGACTACACCACTAACTGTTATTCTACTGTTCAGTCACCATTTGTGATTTGTCATTTTGAGACTTTAAATGAATTCTCATCCTTGAAAACACGATTGAGGCTCTCTATCTCTCCTGATCAAGCTTGGTTGCTATGTTTTGTTTTAAAAACTACCACAATATTTAGATAACCGAGCAGAATAATGTGTTCCCCTGAAAAAAACAGTTCTTGTGTCACAGCGGAATGTCTTGGGTTGTCTCTTGATTAATGACCTTGCCGTATTTGGTTAATTTCATTTTTAAATCACTCACCATAATATTAATGGGTATAACAGCTTTTTATTAATTCTGATTTTAATTTATTTGATACAGAAAAATATGCACACAAGAAATCGCAGAAAACACTTCAAAGAAGCAACGGAACTTCTGAGTGAATTGACAGAGAGATACAAAATTGTTTTACAATACAGTAGTAATATTTCACTTTTTTTGAAACTTCATTTAAAAAAAATGTTTCTTTAGTGATAAAAAGTTGAGCCAATCTAAAATTAGTCGCCGTTTCGTGTCACAATGCTATTGATAAATAAAGCCTGTCTGAATGCTGTACTGATATTCTCCACAAATTTTGATTTGAAACAAAATCATTCATCCCAAATTTGTTTTGAATATTTAACAAGATAATATTTACATTGAAAAACAAGATTTCTGTTAACGGTCATGTTTTCTTGGTAATCTGACACATTTAATAAAATTAGTTACTGTGCAGCCTGCACAAAGCAGTTCACTATACAAATAGTGAAAATGAAATTAGAAGTACATCAGGATATTGCAGACAAAACAGCGGCTACAGGTAAAACACAGTTGCGAGCAAACGTTCAAGCAAATGTACCCCTAGAAACAGCACATATTGTATTGTTATTGTTGTTTCATAGTATTTTTGCTACGGACATACAAGAAACTGCTAAATTAAACGTTACACAAATCTGAAAATACACCTACTCAGCCAAATAACCATAAAGCAGTATTGTATTTTACAAACAATCACAGGACTGCCGTATATTTGACGGCCCTGACTATCCGAATATGGAACAGAAAACAAATACCTTTCATAATTTCGACGTAGTTTATAGCTCGCAAATAAGAAAACAACAATAGCGGTCAGGCGTTAAACAATTATACATCGCTGATTCAAGTGCCCAGGAAAGCAGAAATTAGCATACTAATTGCTGAATCAGTGGACAGAAATTCAGTTTGCGCAATGTATTCTGGGTAAAACGATGTAAAACAGTGTGATACATCATAAAAAGAATAATCTGAGAGAAATTAAAATTTTTGCCGAAACCAATAATTATCTACTTACAATGTTTAGATTACTAATATTTACTTTCAGTATTTTAGCACAGTGTTATTCTTGCTTTGTTAAATGCTGTAAATGAGTTTCCTTGTGTACTGTGCCAGCTGTAGCAATTATATTAAAGGTAAAACACAATAGTCTTACACCTATCTACTCGTATCATCATTTATGATGGCGTCTTTTGTCTGGTTATTATTGAACAGCCAGTAATATATCATAACTGAAGTATTATCATACCATTGTCAGTGATTGATTCATCTGCTTGTTGATGAACATCGCACTTTTTTGAAATTTTAAATACTTCCCTTCATTATTCATGTCTGGCTGACAAGCAAACATGGCTAATTTAGTCATGAAAAGATACTGACATCTATATGTAGAGCGGCGGCACGGAATTTTTCATGAGTGGGCGGGATCTGCTCACCAACCCACGCGCCAAAGGCTAGGGGGTCATGAGACATGGTCCCCTCAAATCTAGACCCTCTGAAACGCTATTTCCAGCATTTTGAGGGTTTCAGTGTAATTTTGGAGGGGCGACGCCCCTAAATTTTTTTTGAGGGAGCAACCGCCCCCTTTGTCCCTCCCCCGTGCCAATGCCAATGATATGGTGTATAATTAGAATAACAATAACGTACCAGAATGGAAATTTAATTCTGTTGTCAAGTGGGAAACCATTAATTTTTGTTTCTCTGAGCAATGACATACATTGTAAGACTTGTCTCAAAAGGCGTGCCATCATGCTGATTAGTATAGAAAGCTAAATTTCTTTTTCAATGTCGTTATCATAGTTTTAAGAAACACTCGTCAATGAATCTAATAAATATCCCTGTTCTTAAGTGAATTAGCAACTGATTCACCGAGTGCGTTAAAGAAGAACTTGTATATGTAGAAGGACTTACCAGTACTTTTCTACTTTGGTTCAACTAAAATTTTAGAAAATAAACTTAGGTTGATCCTTATAATTATGAATGTGACGTAAACCAACGTAAACTATTTTGTGTACCGACTAAATATTTCCGATCTTTGAGTAAGGTGCCGGAAAAAAATCACCATCATTCTGATATTATGTCATGAGACTCACAGTCGTTATGTGGTACAGCTTGTCTGTGCACCAACCTGATAATAATAAGACTACACCAAAACAATACCGGTGAGCGGGTGTTCAGTAATATAAACCCATTTTTTTTAAGCACAATTGCAGGTTTGTGTCGAAGATTACAATAATCTTTTGAATATGATTGACAGAAGTAGCATTATGTGATATTGTTTTTTTTTAGGTTTCAGTAACATTTTACCTCATTTTTGTATGATGCTAGTTATAATTTGGGTTAATGTGGCTTAAACAACTTACTATACTATAGTATACTATACAACTATTAGTATTACACCTAGAAAATACAGAAACCAATCAATAATTATCCTGATACGCTCTAAGCAATAATACATAACAAATATTGCTATAGAAAAAATAGGTAATTTGCTTACAATTTATGTATGATGTCACAGTTTCAACATGAGTGCTGGCTACCCTAAAAATCAAACACTAAATTCGGACAGTCACTTTTCGCTGGCAAAACACTTCATACAATCAACTCACAAAGGTGCTTGCATCAAAGATGGTTAATGTCCAATCGCATAGTCATTCTTCTTAACCCTTTTTGGGAGCTATCTATACACCATCTTGACTATTTTTTGCGTGCTAGTACGTTTTCGAAGCGGTACTAACAGAAATTATTTATTTCAAGGGTGATTCCTGTCGAAAATGAGTATCACAAGTAGTATCACTCAAGCTAAAGACAGCATTGATAACAGGAACGTTAATGCAGACCTTACTGGTTGGAAAGGGGGTCCAGCTTCCCCTACACGAACCAAAGAAATGAAAAACGTTCTGCGCATGCAAAACCGGAACAGCGTATTTTGTAGTGACACATTAATAAACATATGGACTGTGATGTAACTTATGTACGATGAATATAGAATGTGCAAATACTTGACAGTTTTGTAATGTAAGTCGATTATTTTTACTGCCTGTGTGTTTCTTGATCATGAATGTGTTTTTTTGTCAGACATGCTTCAATTTCAATCCGCCAGTCAATTATCTGGCATGTACGTATGGTGTCACTGTCATATACAGTGTACGTTTGACATTTTGTTCATGTTTTGAATTGTATAATTTAAAAGTATAATGTATATCTATCAACCTTCAGACCAGTGTGTCATTTAGACTCCACCTCCTCAATTGGATATTATTGGTAATTCTGACAATTTCCAGAGTGTCACTACACGTGTAAGAAACTACTGGCTTTTTAAAATTCGGCCAAAAGTCTGAATTAATCATAAGTAAATAAATTACCAACTACATCTACAAATATGATATTTTACCCAGTACCTAGTATGGTTTCGAAAATTGAACATTATGAATACTGGTTGAAATGATCATTGCTAATTAACAAACACAAATTAAGTCTTTCTACTAATGTACGTATATCGCTTGACGTTAGCCCCTGAATGCTTTTAGATTTCAGCCTCCTTTTTGAGGATACGCCCCAAGATCATTGTAGTCACATGGTTTAGAAACTTGAATGTTTCTGGTTCATCAGTAGAACGTTGAACAAAAATTATTTTTATTAAAATTCGTGCTAATTTTTTAACATTTAGCATGTTGTTCGCTGTGTCATCGTGATATTATTGTACAACTCCCACATTTTACCCAATATCGCCATTTCCGTAGTAATTTAGGGAAAATACTTAAATATGTCTTCTCAAAACAACCCATTTGCAAAAATGTTTTCTATGTATATAAATGTCATATTCCACATCTCTTTGTTTTCCATTCCTTTCCTTAACCTAGAACTACTTAACACGACATACAACTACCTCAAATTATATACTCCTAGAATGAGCACAACCTTTCTTATTCAACAAAACACTGGGACTCCCTGCTTTCTTGCATTCGAAACAATAACAGACAGACACATATTCAGAAAACATTAAATAATTATGTTGACGCTTTTTTATTCACTAAATATGTATGTCATGAAAAGAATATATTAAATATGATGAATGTTGGCCCACGAACCGAATAAGTTAGAATAAAATAAATCTCTGGTAGACATTGGTAGAATATTTCTGTTTTTCTGGTGTGTAGATCAAATCACTTATTTGGTGACGGTTCATTTCTAACTAGATGTAAAACCATTATTATTACAAATTGATTGTTAAGGAATGCCGGAACGGTGTTAATCTTATGACGTTTATCCAAAGAATTCCAACACTTCAAAAGATCAGAATAGAGGGTAGGTCTATGAAAGGATGTAATATCAATGGTGGTTGACAATAACTTATATGAATGTGGGACACAAACAATTACTAAAAGCTAATGCTCGGTCCCTTGTTGGATTATTGGGAGTTGCCATTGCGCTCTTCAAAAACTTAAGAAACAAATGTCCGAACATAAACACACCACTGAAAACGATTGACTGAAAAATATACAGAGAAATAACGCACATAAGTTAACAATACATTTCAGGTAATCGATTGATATGCATAGTATGCAATCATATTACTATCATCACAGTTAGCGACTATCTCACAATGGGTAAAAGCATCACAAAAAGTCTTAGAAATACGTAGAATAACACGCAGTAGATCGTAAAGCATAAAAACTAGCGTGATCGGTAAACAAGCGTCACATGTATACGAAGCAATGACCTCAAACAAACATCGCAAACAGTCAGCAGTTCATAACATATAAATCATATGTATGCTTACCATAATATTAGACCCCAACAACCAATAACCTAAACTTCGCTTAGTATAGCTCTCTTGGCTGCTATAAACCATGCAAATGCGTCAAAACACCAGCAAGACATGCTGTGAGCTGCTTTTACCCGGTGCTATTAATAGCCACGTTACTAAATCTCAACTACAGAGGGCAACATATTGTACAATATCAAATTTGCATAACGTTATTTGGCAGTAACATCCCAGACCCCTAATGGTATAAATACTTGAAACAATTACAAATAAGAAAGAAGTAAAGGACAAATAAAACAACATGAATATGATAAGTACATCGCATGTAACAACATGTGCTGATGCCAACAAAGAATGCTGCGAGCACAGATGGGTACATAGTGCGCACAGCCACACACACAGCCAGGATAGCCCACACAGAAACACAACCCACAGGATCCCACATCTCCTAAAATAGTCATCCTGGAAAGTCAGAAGATCAAGTACCACCACAGACAACATCAGCTTCCAAAATTATGCAGAACTTATGACAATGGGACGTTCAAGGACATTTAAGCTTGTTTTCACTTTGGCTCTCATCAAGTCATTGCACTGCCTCATAACTCCTCCCATCATCCACGAGTTCGTGATGAGTTGTCTACCACTAGAACTATATCATCATACTGCCAGGTTTTTCCGAGGTTTCAACCACTTCTGGCGCTCTTGCTGCATTGGTAGATACTCTCTCAACCGTTTCCGAAACATGTCTTGTAACATTTTTGACTTTAGAACACTCCTGGTGGTAAACTCTGATTGGACTGGAAAAGTAGCCAATGATTGGGCGTATACGGTTCTAAGTCATTCAGATCATCTGAAACTGTGTAATTGGCCGACTATTTGTAATGTTTTCCACTTCACAGAACAATGTCCCAATACCCTCATTGTCCAAGTGAATGATTTGTTCTTTCAACAATCCAAAGAGAACCTTCTGTATTGTGCTCCCACACCTCCCCCAAAATGGGACGCAGCTGGAGGGTTAACCTCCATCTGATATTTCTTTGTTGTAGTGCTCCAGAGATTCTACTATGATTCTATCTACTAATTTCATCACGTAACTCATGATTGGCTCTAACCTAATTCGTTCCATTATCTAACTGCACAATCTTGACCTGACCTCTTCACGCCATGAATCTGCGCAATGCATTAATACACGAGTCAGCAGTAAGTGCATTAGCCACTTCTAAATGTATAGCTCTGTGTACCAAGCTGGTGAACACAGTACCATATCTCTTGATAACATTTTGAGCACGTTTAACCATTATGGGCCCAAAATAATCCACACCACTACGTGTAAATGGTGGTTCATCTGGTGTTAAATGGCCCACAGGCAAACTTGCCATCTTTTGCTCACCAGCTTTGGCTCGATAACTGTGGCATACAACAAATTTTGAATCTAGTCCAGAATTGAATCTAGTTTATAGACACAGCTTGTCTTCTTAACAGTCATTCTAGTCTTACTATGAAAATGTTTGTGAAGTTTATCCAACCGCATCTGAGGAGTGACTTCTTTATACATCAGTCACAGTGCATCTTTCTGCCACTTGTAGTATGTCAATATCAAGAGAAGCAGACTTGAGGTTTACTCTAGACCTAATTTTCCTTATCTAGTCATCATCAAGCTGCTCTTGTTTTTCGGGATCTTCATCTGCAAACATACTTTCTCACACACGCTGTAAATTTCCCTTACCAGTTAAAATCCATCCAACTGTCTGCTTCAGTGAAATCTAGCTGGAAAAACGAGAAATGAGACTACTCATAAGGCTAGATTTCTCATCTATTAGAACAATATTTGGGATCTTTTTCACTTCAGTATCCTCATTTTCGTGAATTTTCTCTGAAACTACTTGATCCTCTGGTCATTCCGATTCTGGAGACCACAGAAAATCAGGACCAGCAACCCACCTCTTGCATTTTATGAAGTCAGTTATTATCAAACCCATTGAAGCATCATCTGTTGGGTTTAATTTCGTATTTATGTACCTGAGACACCTTTGATCCCTCAGGAATTGTAGACACATTGTTAGAACCAAATGTATGGAAGTGTGTAGGCTCATTGGTGATGTATTTCAGCACTGACATGCTATCTGTCAAATAATAAGACTTGTTTATGTTGCAATCCAACTCTCTCTTAAGTTTCTCATTCAGTCGTAATGAAAGCATTGCTGCAGTCAGTTCCATGCAGGGTATCATCAACTTTTTGAGGGATGCAACCATAGACTTTTCAAAAAGTATGGAGCAATGAATTTCTCCTCTCTTATTGAACAGATGCATATATGATATCATCCCTTATCCTTGTTCACTGGCATCACTGAAATTATGTACTTGACATGAAAGTACTTCACCAAAATGTTTAGGTTTATAACACCTCGCAACTGGGAGTATAAATGGTGACACAAGGCCGAGAGGATCATAGACGGAAATGATGATGGACAATATTCCCCTGCTAGTGGTTGGTCTGTCTTGCACAATAATCTTGAAACCAAGCACGTCTGGTTTAACCAACCAAAACACTCCTAAAGCACGCTCAACAGAAAGATCATCATAGTCAAGGTTAAGCTGCTTAACTTTTTTAGAACACTCTTCAGTATGAATCAACTCTAGGACTGTTGCTCATCCATTTTGTTAGGTTAAACCACCTCGTTGACACAGATCTCTCAGGTCATGTACCAAACTGTAGCCTCTGTTTCAGACTCTACAGACTTTAAACAGTCATCAACATAGATGTTTCTGAGGACTGTATTCGCAACATATGCACTAAAGTAGTTTTTGTTGTCTTCAGCAGTTCTTTGAAGTGCAGTATTGGCACAGCTGGAGGAAGATACCGCAAACAAATAAACTGTCATGGCATATACTCTCGCTTGTCTATCTAAGTCACCATTATGCCACCACAAAAACCGCAGACAGTCACAGTCATCTTTTGGGATATGTACATGATGAAACATTGCTTCAATGTCAGCCATCAAAGCGACCGGCTCTTGTCTGAAGCATAGCAACACACCAAGTAAGTTGTTTGTTGAATCTGGCCCTTGTAACAGATGATCATTCAATGCTGTTCCCTGGAACCTGGCTGCACAGTCAAAAACAACGTGTATTTTCTCTGGTTTTCTTGGGTGGTAAACACCATGACGAAGAACATACCAAACTTTGCCATCACTTCTATCAAGTTTATCTTCATGAACCTTCACTGCATATCCCTTACTAATAATGCTTTCTATGAAGGCTATTCAGGATACTTTCTCAACTTCTTCTTAATACCTTTAAGTCGTTTGGTTGCATATTCTTTGCAGTTCGGCAGCTTCACATCATCATCATCTGGAAATGGTAAACTGATATGATAATTTCCATTAACATAGTTAATGAATTCATTTACTTTCATTGAGAACATCTTGTCTTCTTGGGAGGGCTCCCTCTTGTCGTCAACTGCACACTGCTCAGAAAAATCAAAACTGATAGAGCTACTTACCTTAAGATCCAACTGCTTCAGCTCTTCTCATTCCTGTACAGCAATGATATCAGCTCTGTTAACTGTGTAGCTACCTTGCTCGCTGTTATCTTCACCGCGAACTACATTCCACAAAGTCCACCCAAGAGTTCTGGAGGCAATAGGACTACCTTGTGGGCCTGTGACTATTTCCAGAGGAGTGTATGCATCTGATATAGCATTACCAATCAACAACAATACATCAGCATAAATCTGGGGGACATGAACTCTTTGAAGATGGGACCAATCATCTTGGGTTGGAATGTAGTGTCGTGACACTGGCATCTTGTCCTTTGCATAAACCTTTGGAAGATCAATAGCATTTTTACATTGGAGATCACAAACTTCAAGACCATGAACAATATAGGTGTTCATGGCATGTAGTACTCCCATAGTGTCGAGTGTAATCTTCACTTTTCTTCCACTCAAACCAAGTTTCTTCACTAAACTCTCAGTACAGAAATGGATGCTGCTCCCAGGGTCGAGAAATGCGTAAGTGTCAATTGCCCGACTATTATTCTTAATTCGTATTTTCACAGAAACAAATGTCATGGTACATTCACCATCTATGACCACCCCCCCCCCCATATAACGCTGTTCCCTTCAAGCCATAATTGCCCAGACACTCACTGGACAAGGCTCAACTTTTGAGTTACCACCATTTCATCTATCACCGTTCTGAGACTTATCTTGTTCTTTAATATGTAACACTGTAGAATGCAGTCCTTTGCAATTTACACACGTCTCTTTAAACCGACAGTACTTCTTCTGGTGTCATATTTTGAGACATCCAAAGAAGAGTCCTCTGAACTTCAAGGAACTGGTTCTGTCTTCATGTGATTGTGCTGCTAGCAGGCGACAGGCTTCTATAGCATGGCTTGTACCTTCATTATATATACATGGCTTGTGTTGAGGCTTTCTTGTTTGCTGAAAACCAGTAGCACTCTTTTCATTCCCTTTATAAAAAGGGGATTCGATTGGGTCTGGTTTCTGCGTATTTTGTTGCTTTAGATGCTCTAAATTGTTGTCGTCGCTAGTTGGCGTCCTTGTGTCTGCCCTCTTAATGGTCACCACTGAGTGCATCTTAGCCACATATAGGGTATTTGACTTTTTTGGCTTATTTCTTAATGAACTTTACATTGACTCCAAACTCAACAATATCACCCCTTTCTTTGATACCCTACACAACACTTCTCCACTTATCCCGCAGACTGAATGATAGCTTCTTAACTAGACTTGCCATGTTTTGAGGAAATTGTATTATTCTCACTGCGTCAAAATGACTTCATAGAATGATTTGTGATCAGAAATATAGGAACCGGAATCAAAATCACTCCAAAGACCACCTACATGGTGCATGTCACGCACACTGCCTACAAAGCCAGGGCCGCAATTATTGTGCACACTATCACCCCACGCATTATGCATAGGATATGCAAACAGTCAGTAGTTCGTAACAAAGACATCATATGTATGCTCACCGTAATATTAGACCACAACAACCTAAACTTTGCTTAGTGTAGCTCCCTCGGCTGCTATAAACCATGCAAATGCATCAAAACACGAGCAAGACATGCTGTGATCAGCCATTTCTCTCTGCTTTTTCCCGGTTCTATAAATATCCACCTCACCAAATCTCAACAACAGAGGGCGACATACTGTACAATAGGAAATTTGTATAACGTTATTTGGCCGTAACAACGAGTTTATTAGGTCGCTCGATATGCATGCGAGGTTTGGGTGGTAGCGTATTTTATTTCACATTACATAGATATACATCTGTGCAATTGACGAACTGCAATCGTGTTGCCTGCATACGACGAGCGTGGGTTGTTTATGTAGAATTATATGATTTTTCCCTGTGTTACACTATATCGCATTGGATGAGCTTAGCGTGCATGTGAATTTATAATGTTGCATCAGGAACTGTATTACTACAATTTAGCTGTTTGGCTATTTCTGAAATACATAAAATGGCAATTCCCCGCGCCGTTATAATTGGAGAGCTCGTGTTCGATTGACCTAGTATACTGATAAATAGTTATCCTTCCAGTGAGATATTTCACTAAGATTTATTCAGTAGTTTATTTTTATACAATTTTACATGAATACTGTTGTATTTTCATGCGGTAGAACATTTACTCCTGCAGAGGTCAGTGACACTGGGTGACCTTTGATACGGTAACTAAGGAAATAGGTGAAGTAGGTTTTACGCGTTGGTAGTAACGAAACTAGTCCTGAACTATTTCATTCATTGTAACCAGTTATTCCAATATTGTTCAGTTGATTCAGACTCTTGTTCCATTTGACTGTTGCTATAGAGACCGTAAAGTTGAATATCTGAGACATATAAGCTGCTATAGGAAATACTGAATTGTGTAATTTGCTATGTGCTCATCGATGACAGTGTCAAATAACGAATAAATGACACGTCCTGACTTTTCGGGACTCTTGGATAATGTATATGATGTGTATGAGCAAGTTATATTATTGTAATTATTGTCATTATAATTACAGCACCTTCTATGGTCGCAACAAGTCCAGACAAGAGGAGTATACCGAATCAAGGGAGTACAACGTAAAAGGTTATCGTTTATATACATCTCAGACAGTACCCTGTCGCATCGACCTCCGCTGCGCGTCGGTCGATACTGCCACTGTACTGTCTTCGTTCATACTTTGAGGTATCTTCGTAATAACCTTATATTCTACAACAATACACACAGACATGGGGAATAACAGTGAACACATAGAAAACCTAAGGTATGATTTTCACCAAAAATATTTGCAAACTTGAAGATACTATGTTCGCCTATGGAAACATAACACTGAACAAACAGTGGACGTCACAATAAAATCCGTGAATAAATTATTATAAATTATCATAAAATTATCATAAATTAAATATATTTTAAAATCGTGTGATTAAACAAAGCGTCCAGAATAAATTAGCATAAATTATCATCAATCGTATGGGTTATGACGACGTCACACCCCGAATGAATTGTATGATTGAACGGCTGAGGGCGCTCACATACATACACACTCGTACATATATTCACAATGCTTCCGTTAATAAATACACGGTGCGTTTGTATACTAACGGAGTTTATTCCATGAAAGAAGTAAAAATTTATGAAATAGTTCCATAGAGTATAAATTTATTGCGTGGTTGAGTATTTTTTTAAAACAATACAAACAAAAACGATATAAAGGAAAATAGTTGCATAGCGTGCGAATGTATAGTGTGGGTTTGGTCATTATTTAACGCCAACAAAAATACGAGTACTTAAACAATGCGAATAAAAAACATAAAAAAAGAAAAGTCAATAACAATCAACAGCGATAAATAAAAAATAATATTTGCATACAAATATTTTGTTAATTTTCTTTGTATATTTCTTACTTCCATCCAATGAGTCAAGTAGTCTGTACACTTTGTTTTATTCCTTCGCTCTTTTCTAATCACAATTAAAATCGGAATCGCTTATCTGTCATAGAGTAAAAAAGAGAGAAAGTAATATAAACCTTTAGTTATATGAATTGTGTATAAGTTATATAATCTTGTATGAAATTTCAAAGTATAAGTCACTTAGTAAAACTGCGGGAAAAAATATCAGTCATAAAGTGGTAGATTGGGCCCGGTAAATTTCTCGATATATCTGTACACATAAACGTCGTTTAAATGTATATCACGTGTAAAAGAGTCAATTATAGAGTGCTAGTTTCCCCTCGATATCTATACAACAAGTAATTCAGGACGTATTGACCACACACGATGTATAGAGTGGAGCTTGAAGTATGCGATTATGGTAGATCCACGTACGGGCGTTTGTTTTTTCGAAACATTTCTTGAATTTCACATAATAACGGATTACCATATAAGTTAAAATATAACATGCTATATATTTACCTAATCATTTCGCAGAATAACTTTGAAAGTATTCTTGTGTGATATAAATACACACACGGGATGATTTTTCTGAGATTTTTCGTTTTTCCCGGCATAGAAGATACGTCCTAGCCTTCCTGCGGAAGATTCAGCTAGAGAATGGTGCTTAAAGTATGCGATGATTATTGATCTACGTATGAGAAATCTCTTACATTCTGTGTGATGACTACCATACGAGTCAAAACATTCTTCGTGGTTGGGTCTTTCAGACAGAAAGCAGCCCAATGCGTTCCACCTCGCTCGCTACAATCATCTGTGTTTGATACGAACACTGCGGGTTACAATATTTAATATGCTTTAGGCAGTTAGCCTCTAGCGTAAGCCGAAGAACGCATTTATCCTGTATGGATTTGTAAACTGGATATGTTTCCGTTTCTGTCAATCTCGACAGAGACGGAACGTTGTATTTATCACAAATCAAAACAGACAGTCTCCGTTAATACCAGTCTGAAATGAATCTCAAGACTGAATTAAGTGTTAGCGCACAGGGGTTATTTAAAACTCGTTGAATATATTGCATTGTGTTGCAGTAAGCATTGTTGGGCAATCTTACATACGTAAAATATATTTGAATACGAGGTCGTAACGAGGTCATCGTGAATAAATTTGCATACCATAATCTTTAATTATGTTTTAATTGGACGAGCATTGACGTCACGAAATTGTTTTTTCAGAATGTATCGTAGAGGGCTCTCTCTCTCACACACACGCTAATAAATACACGTCATTTTGAAAAATAACGGCGTTTATTACACAAAAGAAGGGTTAAACTAGATGTTACATGGAGTATACATTTTTTTTGAGTAAATAATCAAAAAAAGAATGGATCTAAAACTGAGTAATATAAGAGTAATATTATTAAGAGTATATTAATATTGATAATGATAAACATAACATTTTAAAATGGTTGAAATACATAGAGTATACATTTTCAAATATAAGAATACATTTTTTCTAACGCGATAAAGTTTCAATTATAATAAAAAAAATCGTAGAAGAAAAAACGAGTAACATCGAAAAAGTCAATACACTATCACGATTTATATTTCAGTCAGTTTGACAGTGGTTGCCATGACATATACTGATAAAGGTTAATGATAAGACCAGATGGCGAGCTGGTCGAAATCAACCAAAAACATCTTATGACTCTGCAGTTTTTAAGATACAATACAGTAGCTGTAATTCAAAACCAATGTTGTTTGCGATTTTAACTAAGGTGGTATCTTTGTGGAATGTTAGTGCGAGACTATTACCCCATCAATATTAGTTAGTGTTGACAATATATAGAAGTGTTTTTTCTAGACAGCTTGACGAGTAATTAATTGATTATGATGTGTAAAACTTTCATGTGATTGGTTGTTTGTTTGAAGGCAAGGCCTTGGAGTCTCTTATACTGATTGTAATTGGTTAAGGAGTGACAAGAAATAAAGATTGATTTAATGCTGTCTCAGGTGAAAACCAGGGACTTGGCAGAGAATCGTTTGGGGAACATGAACGAAGCTTGTGTGTGTTTTTGTCAGCCTAGCGTGGAAACGACCGAATCCCGGTTACCTAAGTGAAAGGTTTTTAACCATCAAAAATACCTATCACAACACACTGTTTTCTGATCAGAATCAGAATTGCTCATCTGTGATAAAAAGCAAAAGAGAAATAATATGAAATCGATAGTTATATAAAGAGGTTATAATTGATATATACATGTGAAATTTCAAAAGTATAAGTCACCTAGTAAAACTGTGTAGGAAAAAATATTTGTCATAAAAAGGAGGTTGAGCCCGGTAAAGTTTTCGATATATCTGTTCACATAAATCTCGTTCAAATGTCTATCACGCGTGAAAGAGTCGGCTACGGACTTAGGTACCCCTTGCATCCCGCCCCCACTACTGTCATCGGTGTTTGATACAAACGCTGTGGGATACTCCAACACTTTTGCCTTAGACAGTTGATCTCTAGCATAAACGCCAAAGAACACATTTTCACGATCCAGCTGATTATTCGTGTCCATCGCAGCTAGAAATTTCTGTCTCTGTAAATCTCGATAACGTTGTTGTATTCAGCATAAATCAAAACGGTCACAGTCTCAGTCAATGCTTGTCTGAACTGAATCTCAAGACCAATCTTTCCTTCTTGTATCAAATTGAGGTTATAATCGCTGGCCGATTCGTCGTGAGTGAGGTCAAATGCGAAGATTATGTACCCTTCGGAATATTCGTTTTGATTGATGCCATTGCCTTGGTATTGACCAATTATATTTTTACCGGTAAACAGGATGTAATAAGCCATGATTCAACTTCTGCCACCATCCGCTGTGAAGTCCATCTTCAATGGCTTTGCGGGAACTTGCTCACCTCTAACGTTGAGGACGAGTGATGTGATACCATAATTCTGGAAGTTGAATGAATTGGTTTCGTAGGATCCGTTGAAAGACGCATTGGAAACCAGAAACAGGATGATCCTTTTTGGCAACTGACCGAGCAATAACAAAAAAATTTGTTTAATGACATTGTACCAGCCGGGATGGAAGCGATTTTCATAATCGATGGGGTATTTTGCAGTACCCTGTTTCAATGCTTCGATGTGTCCCAGTTGTACGCTGGGGCTCAACTTGACTTTTCTCACCAGGAGAGTAGCGTCGGTGATGACTACTTTGAATGCGTGATTTTCGGTTGAGCTGATCAAGCAGAACAGATTTTTACTTTGATGTAATTTCAGTCAAACTTCCACCCCATTTAGTAAATACTTTGGTTGAAAAAATAAGTCTCTGTGTATTTGTCCGATCATGTCGACCGATCTGTGTTAATTTGGCGTCCCCTCCATAATTCAATAGCATTTCGATCATGGCTTTGTAAGAATAGGTGGGAGATGCGTCCGAAATCTGCTTTGCATTCAGGTACACGTCGATTTGATTGAAGAGGGAATGCAACCACAAGTTCGCAGGCCCTACAGTGGCGTCCGCAACCAAATTACCTCCATTAGCATTCATGATTTTAGCCTTGATGTGCAAAAGCGTAGAACCAATATCGAATATAGTCACTTCCGGCCGAAGGTATTACAAATTCGATCGGACCATTGGCTATATTCGTGAGTGGGTTTACCTCTTTGTAACTTCCTTTTTCAATACTTGTCTGTGATGGAGGAATAGTAAAGAGATCAAGTTCCATCTTTGCGCGTTCGCAGGAGTGTTCGTGTACAAAAACCATGATGTTCAGACGAATATATCTGGAAATCTTCTCCTCCTCTTAGCCTTCGAAGAAATGACACATCTCATTGTTGTCTTCATCCTTTTGATGGTGCATCCTCGCCCCAATTGAGAGGGTCTTCCAAATAAATTGCTCAATACTGAAGTAGTAATTTGATGACCCGCAGTCTTTGCTCTACTCGAAGCCACTTTTTTAAAGTTTTTCCCATGTACAACGTCACCTAGAATACCCAAGTGCTGGTTTTGCTGCGGCTTTCAGACCTTGTGTTAATAGAAGTGTGGCCCATCTTGTCAATCCAAAGAACATACTTCCGATTCCATATCCACGTTGTAGTCTCGCACCAGAAAATACAAATCCTCGTCCAATCTGATTCATGTAGTAATTTCTATAAACCCCCACGTGAGACGTGTAAGGTCGATGTCTGTTCATTTTCTTTGTCTTCACACTAGAGAAGGACGAGCTTTGTGACAACTCAGCGCCACAATCACACGTTCCCTTTCAACACATTGAGCGAGCATTCACACAGACACAGTATCACTAGAGTCACTACTAGTCAGAAGTCATTAGAGGCTCCATCAATTATCTCCTTTTGTTGTTTCGAGTTGGCCTTGTGCAATATGGAGAGGAAATCAGCGTTCTTTTGCATGCAGGTGACATGATGAATGACTGACAATGGAAGTCTTTTTTTATACCTTTCTCACGTACACTATCGGTACTTGAGATGAAAGTATGTTCGTTCGAATGCATACTTCCTCAGGGGTGTCTGGCATCAGATCCACGAGAAGGTATCCGTTAGGTTCTTGGGTGGCATCATTGAATGCCTCCTGAAGAAACTTAATGTTAGCCAGAACGTTGACTTGTTACGCATCCCTCGGATTTTTAAACAGGAAAATGTAGTGCATTCTGAGACTGATGGTTCTCGATTGCCTGCCCTGATGAGAGAGATTTTGCAAAATCAGTATCACGGATAAGTTTCGATGGATAGATCCCTTCGTGAAGAACTTGGCGATTTGTTTATCGTTACCCAACATCTTCCTTTTAGGTCGATTATTCTACCAATATCCAGAGGTACCCCTTCTGAAGATATAACGCTGTCACAATGTTCTAATATTTGATTGACAAAAACGTCTTTCCCGACTGCGTGGGACCGCTCACGAGAGAGGTAAATGGGTGTTTTGAATTTGCATCCATGATGATATAATAGGACATCGCTCGTTATCGTGTCTCTTTTTACGTTCTTCAATGTACTTTTTCAACATCCAGTTTAAAACAAAATGAGGTAGTGTGCATAAGCCAGAACAGATGAGTGATAGAACCATTTTGATTTGGTAGAGCTCATGTCAATGTGATTGTTTAAGGTTCAAATGAATGAATGGAGGGTAACCGATGATCTCGCCTCTATTTATATTTTTTAGAAACCGTATGGGAGGGTACGGTAATCACCTTGTATCACTCATTTGTTATACACTAAACTGTACGTTTTAACTCCCTTGCACGTTATTTTTCGGGGGTCTTTGACGTGTAGAGGGCCGTTTGTTCTTCGAACGAGTCGATCCATGGAGTCAAAATTTTCAATTGGTTTCTGTAATTGAGGGTCAACCCTCTCACTTTACACACCGTCTGTTATTTTGCTCGTCAGATCTCTGAGATAATTACCCGTCGGTGGATCTCATTCTCCAGCTCGCTGGATATAAATGATGGAATCTGTGTCAAAGTACAAGGTTCTACTACCTAATTTCTCCAGAACACTGTCGAGCAAAGTCGGGCATAGCTCATCGTCATGGCAACCAGTACAATGTTTGTATTGGGTGCTTCAGTAATGTAGTCTTCTTTATTGCAGTGCTGGACAAGAACCATTTCGTCAGAGACAAAAGAAAGATCTGTGATGTCCTTTGTACTATCCATCAACATTTTCCAACAGTTTGGCGGCTGTTTCTACATACGTGCTCTGTCCAAAGTTTGATCTCTGTCCCAGCTTTCCCCAGTATGAATTGAGATTTGGCTTGGCGAGGGCTCTGAGGCCTGGATTGGTGGTTATCTTGCTTCTGTCCAAGACGATACCTTCTCTTTCGTGGTACTTTTGGATGTAGATGGTTTGGTCTGGATAACCGGAAAACTCTTGTTTAATTTTCAGAAACATATTGATGTACTTGGTGAACAACCCTCCTTCTCCAGTCTTGGGATTGTAAGTTGCTGACTCATTGTAATGCCAAACTTCGAATACCTTGGTGATGCGATACCCTACTTCTTCAGCCTTCTCCAATTCCAGAGTGCACCAAACACCTGTCAGCTGGCATTAATTGACACCGTGGTGACATTCGTCTTAATTCATGGTTACCGTGCATTTGGAACAGAGTGGGAACATCAGTTTGTTGATCACCCTGAAAGGTAGGACTGATATGTACAATCTCCACGGAGGTAAAACGTCGCACTTGATAATACCGAAATAGTCTGTGGGTTTGGCGATAAAGTCTTTAGTTATGACTGGCCACCCAACTGGATATCGCAAGGTCTTATTGATGTAAGGGCAGAGGCTGCAAAAGTCAACATACACTACAACGAACTTCATAATTGCGTGAAATTAGTTTGGAACGAATGGCCTGTTTGATTGATTGATTGTGCGTTTGTCCTGCCAGACACCTGGTGCCGTTGATTGCTTGTTGGTCGGTATAACTGTAACAACAAACTGGCTACAGTTTAAAAACAAAGGTTAATGAGACAAACCATTTTACTCAAAGGAGTGGTAACTGTGATCTCATTTGTGCCGAACAAACCCGGAATGTGACACGTTCATATAAAAACAAGTTTTGGATGGTAACGGTTCGACAATTTTCGAAATATACCTATAACTAAATCCTGTAATAAGCTGGAGCTGGCTGGCACCCCAGTCTGCCAATCCAGTCTGGTACCCATTTGAGTTCAAGAAGTGGCAGTTTCTCTGAACACGCGTTGAGCATGTACAGTCATCATTTTGTGAAAAGCATTTGTGTGTGTGAAATAGTCCGGGGAATTTTGTTTTAACAAAATAAAAAGGTGTTTAGAGCGACCACCATTGTCTTTAATCAGCTTCGAAAATTTTTCGTATTCTATATACTCTGCCGTTGAGCAAATTACACCAGCTGACACTAGATCATTCTTCAGTGCAACAGGATATCTGATTGTTTAGCTCAGAAACTGCACAAAACGGTACTTTTTAGGGCCACCATATCCTCCAGAATGAGATATACCGTGTTTAGCGAGTGTAACAGTTTGACTTAGCTGTGGGTCCGTTGCTTTTTTGTGTGTCGGCTATTAGTCTTTGTGTTGGTTTTTTAGTTGGTGTCATCAAATTTGTTATTTTCAGACATTAGGAATTTTATCGACACAGAAGAGCTATGCCCCCTATAAACTGGCCTAACACAAATGTGCGTCGTAACATAACCTATTTATATTACCTGCAGTGGACGGTTGGGCGTTATGTTTGCTACAATGTATTTGTTTATCATAAACATATCCGTTTACAAAGCCTTTCGCCGACACTGGGACACGTTTCGATTTGACTAATTTCATGCAATTGTGATGTTTGTTGTACCTTTTTACCTTCCTTGATCTCGTAATACAGATGCAGGGCATTAGTACAACCACCGAGAAAAGCCTCCCTGCCTCTGATAGGATTTGAAATATTTAAGTTTCAGAAAAACCTCTCGACTTTGTGATTGTTCTTCATCAGGTTTTCGAAATCGCATTCCCACATGGTAACTAGCGAGTATCCTTTCGATTTCAACCACTCTTCCTTCGCCAGTAGCCTTTTCTTAGAGGGAGGTCATACTGAGTTCATTCTTGCAATTCATCTCATTCCTTCTGGGAAAACACTTTGGGCAACCATGGTAGTAACAGCCGTAGTACTCATACAAGGTTTCAGTAGAAGCATCATATCCATCTACATAATAAAGACTGATTTTCATCTCCCTTCTGGAATTACGAACATGTTGAATGCGCGTGTCATTGACGTGTGCCTCGTATTCCATCCATCTTATGGTATCTGGGGATTGATTCTGAGCACTGAGGTAATCTTTCTCAGACACAACCCCGATTGTGTCAGGAGTTAGGAAATTTTTTCGAAATTATGACGTTGCACATGGGAGCAATCATGATGCAACGGCTGAAGGGGTCAACTTTGGTGAGATCCATCATCATCGATCTAAATGCCAAACAACACTCCTCGAGTATGCGCATGTCTCTCCGACAGTACTTGAGCAGTTTTTTACGTAAATCATAAATGGAGTTCTTTTCTAGTTCTCCATTGTACCATGTGTAGAACGTCTTTCTAGCCTCCTTCTTCATACCATATGGGTCAAAATAACGAGCCCAGCGTATCGGTTCTCTGTAATTGTCTCCACCAGTTCTCGGAAACAGGTGGGGAGAAAAGCCCTTGTGTAGCTCGTCTATGCCGAAGGTCTCAGGAAGTTTAGATAGAGCCATGGGCAGGAAATTCAAGCTATCTATGAATGTGATATCTGCACGACAGATGTATAGTTGCATGACTTTTGAACCATTCATGATCACTTCCGGTAGTATCTTGTGATCGTGACAGTATTTCAGAATCATAATTCCATCATACCCCTTTGAATTATGCACGATGAAAATCATCCCATTATGCTCTTTTTCTAACGCCCACTCGCAGAAATCTTTCAAGGTACATGGACCATTGAACACTTTCTCTGTATTCAGTGAAATTCTCGCTGTGCACAGATCTGGAATATGAGTACAATGTTCGTCGGTCGTGCATTCAAAACGATGGCTGTCAGAGTCATCCTCTGCAAATTCTTCCATCCAATCGTCAGATTCTTGGTTCTTTTTTCTGACGGTGAGTGGTCGTACGTTTGAAAAGACTTGCAGGTTTTGCAGTAAACTTCGTTACATTTGTGAGACCCATCACGATATTTGAGGTCTTTGTGACATTTATTGCAATGTTGAACTGACTGGCAGAGAGTTTGTTTCCCATTAACCGACTTTTGATGTCGTTCGAAACATTCTTCGTCCTTGAAAAATCTGTGACAATTTCCAAATTTTGTCCATCGTGTAACCATGCAGTCCCGTTGATTTCCACAACTCAAACACACCGCCGAACACATGTGATTGTAACGTTTAGATTAAGACTTGTTACACCTAGTGCAATAGTAGCTCTTTCCCAGAAAACCGGTCATTTTTGTGATGACGTTGTCGTGTTCGTCTTTCAGAAACAGATATATGTTTTTGGAACCTTCTGCGGCATCGCCCACAGAGATGATGGAGTCATACATGTATTCTGAAATCAGGTAACACATTCTAGAATTTGTTAATCTCTTCGATGCCACATGGACCCTGTTCGACTCTGGCCTTTTGTAAAAGTTCCCTAGCTTCGACAGTTTGCATAGAGAAGCTCGCCGTTTTTTCCCTCTTCATAGAATCCCACATCGATGGTGGATTCTCGTCTTTTGTGGCGTGTGACATGGCGACTACGATCCCTCTAGTGCAACACTTCTAGTCATCGGAAACAATTTCACCATTTCAACCTGTCCTGTTGATCTTTGTATCAAAGTAATAAATATTGAAAATGGTTATTAGACAGACAGACAGACAGACAGACAGACAGACAGACAGACAGACTGACCGACCGACCGACCTACCTACTGATCAATCAATCAATCAATCAATCAGTTACCCATCATCTGAATTGTCATTCATATGTCTGTAAATAAAAACAGTTTTGCATCAGCGCCAACTTGTGGTCAGGTCAAAAAAAAACTTACTCACACATAGAGGGCATGCATTTAAGATCGATTCTCTAAGACAGACCGGGAAATAAACAAAAGAATTTGGGGGAAATAATGTTGCTACGTATCATGATCATCGGCAATGATTGGGGGATTTTGACCAGTTGGTGACGTAGGCTTGACTTAGAGAATGTCGCAATCTTGACAGTGTGGCGATATCTAGTCGCCTGTTTGTGAAAAATAAGGGAGATGGAATACAGGTTTGAAACATCGGGAATGTTGCTATATTCAGAAACTTTTGTGTGACATAGGGTAGCGCTATACAATATGTCGACCTTCATGACAAAACAAGGTCAAGTCTAGTGAAAAGACACCCTAACTAATTGGGAAAATGTAACACCACACATAATAATTGTTTAAAGCTGAGGGGTACGCTCGGTAATCAATGATTCGCTGGGTCCCGGCGTTTTTTGCGAATGACCGGTATAAAATCATTTGAAAACATTCTAGTATTCGTTTTTTTGGTAAACAAGTCTTCATTATTATACATACTGCAAACTTAGACTTACTGTTTCTTTGCCAATTTATAACAAAATCAGAATGTCTCTCATAGCGATAAAGAATAACAACGCACTTTTAGAAAAACGAAAAGGCTCATGGGTAGAAGTCTCCCCCTGGTTTAACTGATCATTTCATTGGCTAATGTTTACAACATTATCTATCGATTACCTTATTTTAACAGTGGAGGTCATTTCCCCTCGTTCCATGGGTAGATAATGGTTAGCCATGACCAGTTGAAGCGAGGAAATCATAGGTCTAAATATGTTAGAACGAATTTGTGTTTTGATAACTCCCGACACACACCACCCCTGACATTCATATTTCAACACCATAGCCAGCTTAGATTTTCACTGTGTGTTTGTGTGGTCTGATAAAATTGTATCATGGTGCCAGTCCGGCCATTCATCCTTCATCGCCAATGTTAATGGCTCCAAGGAATGTTGTATCTTGTGAGAAAATAAAAGATGATACCATCTGTATTTAACAGTTCTATAGCTGAAGTTGTGGTGTATATGTGTCATCACCAAGTTTAATATAATGAGTATTATAATGGCTACCCCACCAAGCACAGTGTATCATTAACCATGAAACAGTTCAGAGATTTCAATGAAATTTTACCACAAATCAACCATGTTGTCAGGTATGTTCGTTTTATTTTAAAATCCAAACATCCGTTGCTCATTTACCCGGCCCCTCGCTCCCTACTGTTATATAGATTCGTCCAGAGTGGACGCGACTACAAAATAGAGGTGTGACCCCTCTCCCCCTGCTGTTATATAGATTCGTCCAGAGTGAGGTGGGATTTACGAGACGAAAAGCATAAGCCCTCTCCCCCTGCTATTATATAGATTCGTTCAGAGTGGCGCAACTATCAAAAAAGCTCCAAGCTTTAATTCCTTAGTGAGTTTGCAAACTGATATTTTGAGACTGCTGTACATATAGTTCAATCTGCTAAACGTTTACTAGTGATTAACATTATTATGCGTGAAATTTTATATAGATATTTTATTTGTATTTTTTTCACAGTCAACAGGAAACCATTGGATAAGCTGATTATGAAGAAAATTGTCTCTCAATTCATCTGTACACAGGTGCGTCGTATCATTCAAGCCAATTGCCTTGGATGTGAGATATAGCATCCTTCACAGAGATAGCACTGGTGTTTATCTTACGGATTCTGCGATCAGATTAATGAAATTAATCTACATTGACCAAGCTTTGCGCGAAATTGATAGTTGTAAAATTGCTATGTACTATGATGCGTTTTGTATTCACCCAGATCTTGTTGGTAAATATTCCAAGTGTTATACCCATATGCTGTTTCAACGGTTTAAATCAAAGCCTAAAATGTGTTTAGCCTCCTGTGAATTCACGTTATCAACACTCGAAATGAATACCCAACTATTTGATATGATACAGCGGCATATATAAAATAAGCATGCCAATCATACTTTAGCAGTCAGTCTCTATAGTACAGTAAAATGTAGGACACCCTATTCCATATACTATTATTATTATTAAAATTATTATTATTCGATGTTACTCGCATTTATTATATGAGCGATTCTGATTAGAAAAAAGTGTATCGATGTTACTCTTTTTTTCTTCTACAATTTTTTTTTTTATAATTGAAACTTTATCACGTTAGAACATTATTCTTATATTACTCAGTGTGAATACTTAACCGCGTTCGAAAATGTATACTCTATATATTTAAACCATTTTAAAATTTCATGTTTATTATTATCAATATTAATATTACTCTTAATAATATTACTCTTATTAATATCATTCTAATATTACTCAGTTTTTAATCCATTCTTTTTTGATTATTTACTCAAACAGAAAACAAAAAACAAAAAATGTATATTCCATGTAACTGAGCTAGTTTTACCCTTCTTTTGTGTAATAAACTCCGTTAGTTTTCAAAATGACGTGTATATATTAGTGTGTGTATGAGAGCGCCCCCTACGATACATTCAGAAAAATCTTTCGTAACGTCAGTGCTCATTCAATTAAAATAAAAATATATATGGTAATTGATGCAAATTTATTCACGATGACTTCATTACGACCTCGTATTCAAATATATTTTATGTATGCAAATGAATTCACAGTATCCCATTGTGACCTCATCCTCATTCATATGATCCCCTTTACGACCTTGTACGATCATTTATGCTAATTTATGCATGGATCCCCATTGTGACGTCATCATTCATGCACGGTCCCCCATTGTGACGTCATCTAACTCCGTATGACGTCATCCCATCCAATATGAACAGCTCCATCATGGTTGTCCCTATAGTGTCGACTAATACTAGCAGCAAATCACAAAAGTTTTTATAAATGGGCAATCTGTTATAAATTAGCCAAATGTAGTCAACGTATTGTAGACTGTGTTGTTGGACAATGGTGTACAGCTACGGGTTGAAAAGATCATTGAAAAAATTCCGAAGATTTATCATCAGCAAAATTGTTCGATCATTAGTTGTATAGGTCAAAGAGACTTTAGCAGTCAACAATTTACTCCAGTGTGTTGCTTCAGCACAGCTCTGAAATTATGCGATGAGTCATACTTTCCAAGCATATGCGTTAAACTACCAAAATTGCGGTCATTTCATTGACAAGATGTGAGTGTGAGCGCAGTTTTTCCACATTGAGAAGGTTGAATATATATATGGGGCGAAAGAGATTAACATCTCTAGCCTTACTCCACATTCATCGAGAAATCGATATTGATTGTATTGTGGATACGTTCGCGAAGTTACGTCTAAGGTAGATAACTTAATAAATGTATAATAAATGTAGTCTACGTTATCAAAGCAGTGTGCTACAGAAACTATTGTCAGTTTCTTCATCTTTACATGAATGATATATCATGTAAAAAAATGATGTTACAAAAATATTAATGGAGAAAATGGAACTCGATCAATAAAATACAGTGAAGCTAGACTATTTTATTGTTTTAGGGCATATTACTAATTTTGCTTTATGGCAAGCTTATTTCCCAATATCTCACAATTTTTCTTGGTAACATATGATGAAAAAGTGACATATATAGTGCCTGACACATTGTATCTCGTATTGGTTGAAATTACTTGAACTAAAAATAGCCGGTTAAAACATGTTATATAATACTTTTAGACGAGTCGGCAGACTTACTCGGGCAACCCACATAACAATCTTCTGTTTAAGTATGGTTTCGGTATTGTCTGGTTTGAAAAACAAGTTAGGGATACTGCAAATTCCTTAGAAATATTTAATCAATGAATAAAAGATTGTTGTCAGCAAGAATGGCATGCCTCATTCTCACAATTTCATATAAAAATGTCTGTAACACAGCACTAAGATACCAAACAATACGATGTTTCTTTTTAAAAATTAAAATAATGCACGTTTCACATCAAATATATTATTGTTGTTTTCAAACCCCCTATTCAAAAGGGCTGGCTGCTTGCCGGGAATAACGAAAATATCTACGTTATCCCGTAAAATCATTCCGTGTTATTATTATTTTCACACGAGAGTACTTTCAAAGTTATTCTGTGAAACGATCAGGTAAATATATAGCATGTAATTCAATTCATACGGTAGTCTACCATCACGCGGAATTTAAGAAATTTCGCGACAAAAAACAAACGCCCATACGTGGATCTACCATATTATAGCATACTTTAAGCCCTATTAAATACATCGTGTGTGGTCAATATTTTCTGTATTACTTGTTGTGCAGAGATCGAGGGGAAACTATGCACTCCGTTTATGTGTACAGATATATCGAGAACTTTACCGAGCCCAATCTACCTCTTTATGACTGATATTTTTTCCCAACACAGTTTTACTAGGTGACATATACTTTGAAATTTCAAACAAGAATATCTAACTTATACTCTGCTCATATAACTATCGGTTTTATATTATTTTCACTCGTTTTTCTTCTACGGCAGATAGGAGATTCCGATTTTAATTCTGATTAGAAAAGAGCAACGGAATAAAAAAAGTGTACAGACTACTTGACTCATTGGATGGAAGTAAGAAATACATAAACAAAATTAATAAATTATTTGTATGCAAATATAATTTTGTTATTTATCACTGTTTAGGTGGTTTTTAGTCGAATTGTTTACGTACTCGTATTTTCGTGACGTTAACAAAAATACTCAACCACGTCATAAATGTATACACCATGTAAATATCTCACCAATTTTTACTTCTTTTAGGGAATAAAACCATTAGTATGCAAGCGCCCTCTATAGTTCATTCATAAAATTCATTCGACCTGTGAGAAAACATTTAATTTATGATAATTTATGTTAATTTATTACGACTTCCTCCCTTCTCGCTCGATTTAATATAGAATTAATGATAATTTATTCACAGATTATATTGTGACGTCATATTCAAACTTCCTTTTATGGTCATTGTGATAATTTATGCTTATGTATACACGGATTCTATTGTGACGTCTTAATTATTCAAGATTACCCAAGACCAATCAATTACATACCTAGGAATCACATTTGACTCAAATGGAACAATGACAGAGACAATGTAACCTTTAACCGACAAAGCAAGGAAAGCAGAAAGAGGGATAGAAGATATATACGAAAATATAAATCTTAAAACAACAATTATTGAGTTCTTATAGCTTCCAATTCTGTTATATGGATCAGATTTATGGGGAATAAACACAAATCAAAGAAAGCTTAGAAAGAACTTCCGTGTGCTGAGAGTATTGAAGACACGTTAAAAATTAATTAAAAATTACTTATACGCGAGAAATTGATGCAAAAGCTGAAAACTAATTATGTAAATCAGGTAACTAATATGAACAAAACAAAAAATTATGAATTAATATGCTAATTAGAGATTTAATATGAACAAATTTTAACCCAAAATTAATCAGGCCTGTCTATTTTCTAGAGCATTTATGAGCAGTAATTAAGATATTAGTGTTAATTAATTATGTTAATTAGGTGATTAATAAGCATAAATATTTACCAAAAACTAATTGGGTCTCTGCATAGTTCTCTTTAAAAGTTTCATTAAAATCCAATTCGTGGTTCTTTATATATCAGTGGAACATTATGCAAATTAGGTCATTAATATCCAATTAAAACTAATCAGGCCTCTGCATAGTCCTAGAAGATCTATGTAGCAAGTCTCATTGAAATATTTACCCTAAGACTAATCAGGGGTCTGCACAGTCCTTAAGTAACTATGTACCAAGTGTCATTGAAATGTGATGATTACTACTTGAAATATCAAAAGCTAAAAATTAATTAATTATGCAAATTAGGTAAATAATATGTACTGATATTACCCTAAAAACTATCAGGTTTTTGCAATGTCCTATGACATCTATGTACCAAGTTTTATTGAAATGTGATGATTAGTACTTGAGATATCAGTGGAAAAGCCAAAAACTGATTAATCATTATGCAAATTAGTAAATTAATATTGCACAGATTTTTACCCAAAACTAATCAAATCTGCGCATTAGTTTGGAGCACCTATGTGCCAAGTTTCACCAAAATCTAATGAGTGGTTCCTAAGATATCAGTGGAACAGTCATGGAACAGCTAAATCAGCTAATTATCATGCAAATTAGGTAATTAATATGCTTGGATTTTTACCAAAACCTGATCAAATCTGCGCATTGGCCCAAAGCATCTATGCACCAAATTCATCAAAAATCAATGTATGGTTCTTGAGATATCAGTGGAACACACACACACACCCATCCACCCACACACACATACACACACACACACACAGACACACTAACTGCAAAGACTCCCTTTTTGTGCTTTGCACACGGGAGTCAAAAATGAGCAGTGGGACTGTACTTGTGTTAAAAAATATCATCTTAAATTCTGTCATGATCAACTGAATGTCAATAATAAATGCATAAATATTGGTAGCAGAAAGAAAACTGGTAGATTACCGTTGTTATCAATTATTCAGTACAAAGGAATCATCTACTATTAAAACTTGATATCAAATAACGGTTGCATATGATGGAACTAAAAGAAAATCGTTACAAAAACTCTTGATTACATTATCTAAATGTAATCAAAAACAACTACAATATTGACATTGACAATATTAAAAAACAGAAATCCCATGATATATCAAAACAATATACAAAGAACTGAAATGGGACTAACAGTACTCTAACCTGAGCTGATGAAAGAATTTGCATAATATATAAAACATCTCTGCTTAGACATTTTATCTGACACATAAACAATGCTTTTACTAAAAGACTAGCAGTAACTCGTAGTTAAGTTGGTACTTGTTTACACCATGTCAACATGGCTAAGAAAAATACTTTATTAATTACAAACCAAAGCCGAATTGTAATTTGCTTTTAAGGCTATAATAAAGCGTATTATTAGGTTTTCAAGACACATTTCTTGGAAACCTATTGTTCTGAGGGTCTAGGAGTCTCAAACTTTCGCTTAAAAGCAGCATTGGCCATAGAGCTCTGTATTTCATGACAAAAAAGTTGAACGGTCATGTGACTTTTTTTTCTAGAATTTTTCGAAAAATTGTTCAGCATCTCATTTGCATAATTTTGATAGTATCAAAATTCCACGCTTTTGAAGAGCATCATACATACTACAGATTAATGAAAAAATCATGACAGTGCGACCAGTAGTTTTGAAGGAGTTGATTTATGAATATTTTTCATATTTTATATAAAATATTCGGCACTGATGCATTATGGGAAAGGGGGGGGACCCTAAATAGGATACACATTGAATTGCCATATATTGAGAACTATTGCAAGTACAAACATGCAACCAATGCTATATTGAAGACATTGGACGAGAGAATTGACCAACATATTCGATGACCATATATATTCATGCAACTCATTAAATACGCATGCCTCTGATATCCCATGTACTATTGCAAGTACAAACATGGAACCAACGCTATATTGTAGATATTGAACAAAAGAATTTACCAACACAGTCGATGACCATATATGGTCATATAACTCATTAAATATGCATATCCATAATATCTCGAGCGCTCTTAAAGATAGAGACATGTACCCAAACCTATATTAAAGGCATTGGACAAGAAAATTTACCAACATATTCGATGACCATATATGGTCATACAACTCATTAAATATGCATGTCTCTAATATCTCAGGTACTATTGCAAGCACAAACATGGAACCAATGCTATATTGAAGACTTTGGACAAAAAAAAAATTACCAACATATTTGATGACCATATATGGTCATAGAACTCATTAAATATGCATATCCATAATATCTCGAGCACTTTTAAAGATAGAGACATGTACCCAAACCTATATTGAAGGCATTGGACAAGAAAATTGACCAACATATTCGATGACCATATATGGTCATATAACTCATTAAATATGCATGTCTCTAATATTTCAGACACTATTGCAAGCACGAATGTGGAACCAATGCTATATTGAAGAGATTGGGCAAGAGAATTGACATACCCGATGACTATATATGGTCATAGAACACATTAAATATGCTTGGCTATAATATCTCGGACACTATCATATATAAAAACATGGAACCAATGCTATAATTGAAGACATTGCACAAGAGAATTGACAAACATACCTGATGACCATATATGGTCATAGAACTCATTAATTAAGCATGGCTATAATATCTCGGACATATCACTTATACAAACGTTGATTTTGAGGGCTATTGCAAACAGGCATACATGGCCATGCATTGTATGTTACTTGGCCATGTGCCATGGTCTTGAAAACCGTTGATTGCTGCTATGCAGCTATATATATAATATCATTATTAGTTCTGTGCAAGCTGCTGTAGATCCGGTTCAATAGCAAATGAAATCAGTTGAAGTCGCGGAAACAGCACAAACTCAACTTTAAATCTATTCAAATTTATATATGTTGCATATGTAAGGATAATCTTGCCCGGATGTGCGCCCCAAGAATAGAGGAACTGTGCAGTATTAAACAACCGCGAGCATAAGTGCTGATGTCCGGTAACCAAGTAAAATAGAACAAATAATAAGAATAACTTAATTGACCAATCAGAATGCCGTAACCATGACTAGGCAGCGGCCTCTTGTGGCTAGATGCGCTATTACACTTGAAGCGGGAACCAGCCATTTTTAACTAAACATGGCAGACGGTACCATATATATCAGTTTTTTTTTCTTCATAAGATCCTTTTCATCTGTGAATGGCGCCCTCAATCAACAATAAATAGAATGAGTAGTTGGTCAAAAGTTTGATGAGTCGCGTGCACTATTGGCAAGCTTGTTGTACATAACATTAACATGAATATATGGATCATTAATGCTGGAAGAGTTCATGTATGCAATGACTGGTTGTAATATGATATCTCGTAGTTTTCAGGATGCAGACTGATATTTGTTGATTTTATCAGGGGGAAAATCTCTTCTCTCGGGGTTCTCCACACTGTCAGGGGGGAATCTCGTCTCGTCTCTATATCTCGTCCCCTTGAGGTACGGGATCGGGGAAGTCACTTATACTTTACAGTCAAATAAGACGCACACAACGAAATACGTTTCAACTCTCGTCTTAGTCGATCTGTGGAGCACTCTATAAGACACAGCGCCCTGGGGAAAAATCCCAAGACTATAACAAGGCTGACCCAAGACTCGCCCAAGACTGCGTCAAGGCTCGCCCTAAGTCTCTCCAGGACTGGACTCGTCTGCTCAGGACTGCACTCTCTCTACTGCGTCTATCGTTCTGTGCTCCCCAAGACCAACTCAAACTCTCTTTATTCATTTTCAAAACTCTAACCAATTACAAAACAGTAAAAGACTCTAGGGCGTAACCTTCAATCATAAAGCCAATCACACTAAGTACTGAATACGTCATATCTTTTGATTAATCGTTCACTACATTAATAACTATGGATACCAACTGTCAGAATCGCGACGGTTATCTGGTAATTAGTTCCAAATCACTGAGCCAAGTTCCGTCCAAAACTTCAAATAGGCCTAAACGATGACAGACATAACACAGCAATTCAGCTAATAATCAGCTAATTAAGTCGGTCAACAGATACGCAAAAACAAATTCATGACAATTTCTTGGTTGTTCAATTTTGAATACAATTTTTGTGGTGGGTGGAGGATATGTTTTATTTTTTGCGGCGTTGTGTGGTATGATGAAACACAATGTAATGTTATACCGTCAATATTTCACGATCTTAGTTGGGGTGGACCTTTTAATAGCAAGGGCTTTTGATATGGTATGTATTAATGTATTGTGTAGTCATTTGTTCATGGGTGAAAGTTATACGCTCTTTCTTATTCAGTGTTTTGGTAATTGAATTGTAAGTCATTACTTTAAAGCATCATTTGATGTTTACTGCTTGTAATATAATAATCTTGTTATGAATTATTTTATCATTTTATATTTATTTATACAACATGCTACGAAGGGACAGACTGATGACCATTGGTAATGATGGTAACGCCGTAAGCCCAGGTGATCCAAATCAAATAATATTACACACTTCACAGGTTCACTATATGAAAAATAGGCAATTCAACCAAAATGTTTTTCCTAATATCAGTCCCAATCAATATAAATAATATCAATTCCCTATAGCGAATGAGAACTGCTTAACTGTACGCAAATCACTTAGCATTTACATAGAAGTAGCAAGTGTGGCAATGTGAAATGCTTAGTGATAGAATGCATGTAATAATATTCATTAAATGCCCAAAAGTAATTACATTTCAATTAATACATAGTGCAGATATTTAGACATGTTAAATATCACAGAAAAAGACTTCAATGGTTTTACTAAATGGGTCATCATGCCTTACTGCGCTTCTCATGCTGAACTAAACTTAGAAAAATCCACATGCCTATGGGTGGACAGTTGGCAGAGCCACACTGATGCTCATCTGCATCAAATAGCCCAACCTAAAGTTACTTGGAGTGTATTTTGATAACTATAAGTCATTTAATATTAAGAACTGGGCTGAGCTGCTGTTGAATATTAACTAGATTTCTGATCCCAATAATCCCTTGCCATGTGCTATAGAGGGCGCATAATTTTGGTTAACAATATCATAGCTTCCCAACTGCTGTACTGCTTCAATTGCATCTGCTTATCATGAGACACTATCAACTATAACGAATCTCTGCTTGTGTAATTTTCTATGGTAGGGCCTACTAGCTGGGATAATATATCTTGCTTTCGAAAAAGGTGGGCAAATTATGCCATGTGTGTATCTTTAATCTGACTATGTCCACTGTAGTTTTACATTCACAGATTAAACAATGAGCACCATTTAACAACCCTGTGTTATTTCCCCCATTCCGAAATAAACCGTTCATTTTTCCACTGTATCAATGGTGTCGTAACTAAAATCAGTGATTTAATTGAATGTGAATCGAAATCATGGTTGTCAAATGCGGATTTGCACGGTTTAATAAAGCACTACCAGATCCGTATGTACTCAAACACTGCAATTTTGAATTGTCTTTCAATATTGAGTTGACGATATATAAGATGCAGGGAGCTATTTACCAGTACTGAAATGCTGTACACTATGCCAAACAACATCCTAACAGCCTGAGGGTGGATTGTCCCTTGCGTGACATTTTAGGTATTGTACAGCATGTTACCGCATATTTTGCAGCATGTTATTCGCCATCTATTACAGGGCTTGCAGGCGATATTTCATGGCGTATCATTCCCGGGGCGTATACAACAGGTCAGTTTTTTTAAATGTAAACCCAAGTCGCAATGGCGTGTCCACTGTGTGAGTGCGAATTCTATCCAGCATATTTTCCTTGACTGCTACACTGCAAATGATCTTAACCCACCCACATTTCGAGGTTCCTCCATTATGGCATGTTATTTTACCGCCACTCGAATCATGCAGTTTTCTATACCGTCAAGCACAGTTTAAAACTACTGCTATAAAACTTGCTATTCGCCATAATAAACGACATTGTGATGATAGTCTTATTCCACGCAAAGCTCAAAATAGAATCAACTTCTATAAGGTCCCTGTCGATATTTGACAAAATATGGACTAAGAATTCATTGCAGATTAGCTTTTAGAAACATTTATTTCCTATGCTGACAGTTCAATGGATTTAAGCACAATGTTTGAGTTCATCATGCTAATGGCAAATGGTTCTGCACACATTTGTTTTCTTTTGTTGAACGGTATTGTATACACCTTATTTCTGAGTTTGCGCTGTGGGGTTGCTTGAGTACGCTCCGCCACGTCATGTAATGGATGACTGTCACATCAAATAAAGTTTCATACTCACACACTAAAGCAGAATACAGTCATTACTATGTTCATTTTGACCAGGACTGAATCTATAGTGTGTAGTTTTTATGAGTTGTATTTCTGCTTTGAGACTGGTAGGGTTGTTGTTATTTCCAGTATCTGTACTTGTGTAACTGCAAATTAAAAATCACTAATAGTGAGTATTTTATTTCATTGTTTATGTATATTAGCCGTTAACAGCAGTTTGCTGCATTTTCGTTATTGTGATTAGTGGTCGCCTTTGAAAAAAATAAACGCTACGTAATGCAGACCCTGTTGTGAATAAATTGACTCTTAACGATGCCATCAGATGTGATAATGTGTATGGTATTTCAGTTAGTACCTACGTTGAGGCAGTGGCAGTAAAGGTCTAACTAAACCACCTGATTATGAAAACCGAATTCCCGGCACTTGATAATCTAAGCCAATCCCCATTTTTACTCCGTTTTAAATTGATTGATGCACGGATTTTTATCATCGTAATGTACACAACTTTACATAGGATAGAAGGCAGATCTGGTAGGTCTAGCAAATTTAACCACTCACTTGTTCGTATACATTAAAACATTATTTTTTGTAACCCTGTGTACTGCTCAAAAACATCAGTAAATAAAGATAGCATGTTATCAACAGCCGAATGGGCCGTTTCGATTTTCATCTTCAAAAGCGTGGGAAAATTCATTTTTTTACTTAAACGGGCCAGTGGTACCGTGTAAATCCGCCATCTCATCTATGATTTCTATAAAAACTCAGTGTACTTCTTTAATCGACAGTTTACCCACTACGTTTTATAAAAACATGTTGGCATGGGAAGATTTTCATCAGTTTTACTTGCGTCCATCAGTGATTGTTTTTATAAAAGAGAGATTTTTACAATTCTATCCCAAAACGTTGATAATGCTTGTTTAAACAAATTTTAGTTCAATATGCAGGGATTATCACAAATACCCTTTTATTGCCTCTATGTTGTGTTCTTGACAACTTTATACATCCAAACCAGAGTTGCTGTGTACCAGGCAGCTATATTCACGACAATGTGTCCTTGTTAAGCGTCATCATTGATTATGTCTATGGGTATAGATGCTCCGGTCTCCCTTCGACATCGTTCATCATACATACCTTCTTAACACTCATTAGCATTATGCTAGCTTGGGGTATACAATTAGGCTGTTCACTGTCCTCCTATCACTATGTTATGTGTATTGAACCTTTTCTATGTGACAGGAAAAAAGTAGAGTCACTATTCCTACCCGTGATAGCTAAAACACTAACGCTACTGATTATTTAGATGATATAAAACTTTTCATAACAATGGGGATTTTGGTGCATTGATCAAATTTTAAGATCAACTTAAATGAAAATAAATCAGATGGCCTATGAGTCGAAGCAGTGGTGTGTCGGTTTTTACTTCGGTCCATAGTTTTTCAGTGTAATTATTGTTGTTACCAATCTTGTACAAAAAGCTGAAGGTAAACTAGAGTTAGGCGTATCATGGTACGATAATTCTTATTGATTGTGTAATTTTACCAGTCTTTCCCTGTTTATTGACACTGCTAATTACATTCAGTCTTCGCAATTTTATGACAAGGTCGGCATTGGGTTTCTGTGGAAACTGTTTCTGTTGTAATTGCCTTTGTAAAAAGGAGCTCAGAAGATTGCTCGTGTATTCAAAATTAAATCTATGCGGATTAAATACGGTAATAATGCATTACATTAAGATATTTATATTCAGACTACATACACCCTAACTTCAATTTCACCACTGCTCCAGTCATGTAGATAAACTCAAATATACATATCGATTACTGTCATTCAACATTGATATTTAATCCTTTAATGAACTTACCTTATGTTCTGATCTTTAACATAAACATAAAACAAATGGAAAACGCATGAACGTATTTTTTTATTTGTAAATGTGTCATTAATTCCAATATAAGGAAGCAGGGAGAGGGATATGAATGATTGTTCATTCTAGGAGTATAATAATTTGAGGTAGTTGTGTGTCGTGTTTGCTAGTTGTTGGATAAGTGGTATGGAATATGAAATTTACATACTTACATACATGAAGAATATTTAATTGTTTAAGCAGATTAGCGGAACAGGGTTCATAAAGTCTTATTAGCTGTACGCTTTTTGCAAAAGGAATGTTTTGAAATACGTTCAATACGTCTGAAAAAAAAGCCAGCCATGATCAATGAAACACCCAACACTCAAATATAATCGACTTGCATACAACACAGTACTTCCGGGTATATGTTGTCATCGCCTCTTCCCTTAGACTGAGGGATACATGAGACTATAAATGTGATATGCATTCTCTACACAAAACAACTTTAAAATAAATCATTTGTCAGTACCGTCCTGAGAAAGAAATATTTCCTGGAGATCTAACGGCACGTACCATCAAGCTGAAATTAGTCAAGAGTGCTACAGATATAGCTCCCGCAAGGGAGAAAGAAGAATGATTCTGCGACTGACCATTAACCAGCTTTGAGGCGAGAAGATTTTTTAATTAAAAATATGAAGTTTTTCGATCTTGTCTGTCTGAATTAGTGCTTGAATTTTAGGATTATGAAAACTTATGATTTGTGCATTGTGCATTCCAGATTCAATATAAAGCATATTATGGATTTTTGTAGTGATTGCGCTTTTCTTAATATTGGTAATATCGCTTTACATTTTTAGATGAAATATGATGGTGAGAAGTAAGTTATTTACGCCACAAGTCCCCAAATTAACAGATACATCATATAATGTCATCAAAATCGACAGAAAAACTATTTCATCCCATGATAGGCTCTGTCAATCACTGACGATTATTGTAATTTTCAATAAACTCCTTCGATTATGCTCAAAAAAGAGGGTTTATATTATTGGACACCCGCTCATCGGCATCGTTTTTTTGTGGACTGATTATTATCAGGTTGGTGCTGTACCACTTAACGACTGTTCTGGAAAAAATAACATGACTTAATATCAGAATAATGGTCATCTTTTTTTATGCGGTATCTTATTCAAGAGATCAAAAATATTATTTGGTATGCAAAATTGTTGATGTTCATATTTATCATTACGAGGACCAACCTTGCAGCTAAGGTTATTTGTTTTGCGATATTTTTTTTTTATTTTAGATGACCAAATAAAAAGTAGTACAGATTGAGTAATATTTTAACATACTTGCTACCATAAGTTCTTCTTTATAAATATAAGGCACTCGATGAAATAGTTGCTTATCTACTTGAGATGACAAGCGGATATACATGGAACAGATTTGTTGCTTGCAACTATGACACCAACATTGCGCAGCAAAAAAAAAATGGATGGCACTGCCAAATATGGTTGCCCACTTCGCCACAAATTTAATTTCTGATCATTGTACGTTATTGTTATACTAATTATACGCCGACCCTAATATTGAAAGTAATGAACATAAACATTGCAAGTTGTTAGTTATTTGTTTTAGAGAACCTGTCGTTTTCTTCAGTTTATTTCTTTGGTTCTTTTCTTGATGTTCCACAACTTCTATACTATACTATATTCTATTATATACGGTCATAGCTACAGCAATGAAGTAGTGCTGTCTGTATCCAAGAAGCCCAATTGCTACTTACTTTTGCAATTGTATTTTACATGTTTTAGCCTTCGATAATCTAGTGTACCTCTAATTTTATTTTTACCTTTTTTTTTTATAGTGAACTACTTTTTAGAGCATCACAGTAACACACTTCAAGAACCATTATGTGTTCAGTTATCAAGAAAATATAAAGCAACTGCAGAATTGTTTATGAAAAATTAGCACTGTAACATTTATTAAGATAGAAAAATTAAATATGGAGTTTGGCGTTATGACTCAAACCGATACGAATTTTAGAAGAGCCCAATTCTCTATCACAACAGTACTGTAAAAGTATTCAATAGTATATAATGTAGCCATATATAAAATCAAATTTCTGTACCCTTTGTCAATTCACTCAAAATTATATTTACTACTCCGAGATGTTTTTCTTGACTTCATTTGTACAATTCAACTATATTTTTTGACAATTAAGAAACTCCTAACTGCGGGTAATAATGAGTCAGACGAGACTGCTGTTCCAGCAATACTCGACCCCGGTCTTATGTAAACTTGATGTCGCTTCTCATCGGGTGTTAACATAATAAAGACGGAAGACGTTCAGTTTTATTAATTTTTTACAGTGTGTTGGCTCTAACAAATCAGAAATAAGACAATAAATGAAAAGATGTTGTTCAGATGTTTTATCATGGTAGTACATGTAGAATTTGGAATTATGTAGTGAATGTGCTCTTACAGTGACTAGTTGCACATGCGCTATTCAAGTCACCAACGTCATAACATGTAGAATATAATTCTACACACAAGTAAACCTTTGTAAGCCCTATAATAACGCCTGTGTTAATTTAATTTCAAATACAGCATATTTGTGAACGCATAGTTTTCAATAAGATATTCCTATTGGCAGAGAGGGAAAATAGACATGTCTTAGTTATGGTTTCAAATTAAGCAAAACAACTAGACCCTCTATTCCTTGCAAGTAATCAATAATGTTAGTGAATACATACGTGAACATAACAAAGTGCGCTATACTAAATTACATGTATAAGGTATCACATATGATCGAAAAATTAATAAGTAATATGTGTATGAGTAAGTTTATAATTCAACGAAATATTGAAATTATACAAGTGCATTCTGCCAAAACCGCGGGAACTGCATAACTGAGTTAGTTGATACATCTACACTATTTTGCTGTTTAATTAGTTGTTTTAAGGTAGAGATGCAGGTTCGTGGGCACTCGGGGTGAATTTTTTTTTTTTGCTTCATATTATCCAAGCAGTCTTGGCTATAGACTGTTAAAATGTTGTAGAATTGTGAATAGTGGAACATACTCAAAAGGAGATTTTAAAATATAGATAACAGGTGCAAACATTCTCTCTTTTGAATGCTTAGCAAGATTTAGCAAGGCTGTACATAAATAATAAAAAAGAAACATGGTGAAAAAAAGAATTATGCAATATATTTAACTTTTTACAAAACGATAATGCATTCAAATTTGGAACTGTTACAGCCATTTTAATTATGAGCATTAGCAAACTTCTTACTGAGTGAATTGTTATGCAAATTAGCAATTATCTCAGCTTATTTTTAGTGCACATCCCAGAACTTTAAAAAAATAGCGCCCTAGACGCTTTGACCTTTTGTTTTGAAATTTTCACAAATGACTGACAATGTGTTTACGCCGTCGGGGCATTGTTTTTGGTTGAACAGTGTTACAACAATCGTACAGACAACTAGCTAGGGTGTTAATTTATGCATAAACTTTAAGTAGTGAAATTTGAGCTGCTGCCCTGCAAAATTGACAACTGGTAGACAGTTTTCAAGACGACACTTTCTTCATAGTGAACAAATATACCCGTAAACCAATTTTGACAGAAAACAGAAGCTTGGTTTAGAAGCTATTTTTTTTAAATCACTTTTGACCAAAAAAGCACATTTTTGTGCATATTTCAAACTACAGTGTCCATTAAAAAAATAATAAAAAAATTTTAAAATTCATACAATAAGCTTTCCGAAAATATATAGTTTTGTGGACAATGGAGGTCATCTTGGTTGCCTAATTAACTAATTAAAATACCTGTCAGGTAAACTGCATCTCTACCTTAAAAATGTAAACACAATGCGCATGTCAATTCATCTTAGGCCGATTGAGGACTTACAAATCATAAAAGTAACTATAAGTACAAATTCCCACTCTATCCTTCACCGAGCTTGCGTCAGATTTTGTGTTTTGACCGGAGAGTGACATCGTGTTTCCCATAACCCATTGCGTAATTTGTGAAAAAGCGAATGTTCCAGAACCTCGACCTATGACACATACGCGCCAACAAACGCCCACACTAAATCCTCACAACAGGTGAGGCACATATAAATCAAACTTATGAAATACCAAGATATTTGTCAGCGTTTTCTAAATCTAACATATGATAAATATGGACTGCAACATTACACATCATAAATGTAAAAAAAATTAGTTGGGATCGAAGAATGACATCGAGTAATTTTCCCACAACCTATTGCGTGATAAACGAAAATAGTGTTCTGGGTCTTCGACCTGTTACACATACACGCCAACAAACACTCATGCATAATCCCCAAAACAGATGAGACGCATACATCCGCATCAATCAATCGTGTTACAATAGAGACTCACAACATATATAGAGTAGTCGGAGTTGCTATTGCATACGCCACCTACAACTTTCGTTGAAGCGCGTGTAGACGTTTTCTGAATATGAAGATGCTCCGTGTCCTACTGCTCGTTGCTACAATCATTGCATTGGAAGGCCAGGGTGATGTGAGTAAACATTATATGTTTGGTAAATAGACTGTTTGCTCTCACTTGATATTAATATTAGATTGTTCTCTTGTTATTATTGTATAGGAGCAGGTTCGTTAACACTGATTACACTGATTTTTGTCTGCTAGAGACTGCTAAGATTTCGCAGCGGAACATACACATACAACTAACAGCTATTCAGCTATTCGGTAGCAGAAATTATCAAAGACAGGTTTATCGAGGCATGTTTTATTCAACTACAGACAAAGCGGCAAGTAAATATGAAACAAACCTTGACATCTGGAAATTTATAGAGTGTCTCAGTACTTAGAGGTCGTCGAGCAGGCCATACAACATACTAAGACGGCATCATACCACTAAGACGGCATTGAATTGCAATGCTACCAGCCGGAAATGCTATGTTATTGTATTGCGAACCGAAAATCTTTTGAAGAAAGATAATGTTTTGTGATTTTTTTAGATCGTCCACGATGCAAAAAGCTATTAAATCTTTGCAACCAAGAGAACAAATACAATTGTGACCATGTTTCTCGCCAGTTGTCAGGCTAGAATCGTCGACACTTTTGTGAGATAACAGTGAACGATTTGTTTATATTATTGTCAACTACATGTTCTTTTGTCTTGTTTCGCTTGCCATGCTGGAAGCGTCTCCGTCTTGTATGTCTTTGTAGTTTGTGGGACTAGTTGTTCGCGCTTGAGGTAAGTAAAAGGGAACCGCGACCGACAGTGACACGTCGCTGCACCATACTGAGGCCAGCAATGAATTTATATATGTCATCAACAGTGACTTGACAATCTTAGAGCAACGTAACAAAAATATAGATCAAATACACGTGCCTTTAAAAAGTATGTTTGAGTATGTTCCGCAGTACGAAATGTTAACACTATGTAAAAAAAAAGCTGTGGTAATGAACCTGCGTCTACGAATAGAACATTGCATCTTTTGTACTTTTGTGTGTTTCTCCTGTAATGTATCATTATACATGTATATCATTTCAGGCACAATTTTTTAAACGATTTGATTATAATCCTGTTTATACACGTGAGTATATGTACAATAACACTTGTTATTTTAACAATATTTTGTTGGCACTTACAACAAAAACAAGTATAAATGCGGGATAAGATGTTGCAAATAGTGTCGTTTTGAACTCAAAATGATGATCACCAATGTGACATATTTCAAGATGATAGTATATGTATAGTAACTGCTTTCCACAGAATAAAGAAAAAAAGTGAATAATCACTCCCAGTTGTACAAGACAGAACAATCTTGTTGTATAAACCCGTTAACGAATATTTTTTATAGCATCTGATGCTGTAGCATTTTGGCCGCTTAATGAAGAATACGAACTTGATGACGAATCTGGTAATGGTAATGATGCAACTGACCCTTGGGGGAATGTAACGCTGGTGGCACCAGCCAACGGGAGACAATGCGGCGCTTATGAATTCCGTGGTAACCCCAGCTCGTATTTATTTTTTCCAAACAACGGTGCATACGACACATCAAAAACAACAAAGTCCATCACTATCATGGCTTGGATTTATCCGTACGGTAATGCGGGTCCTATTTTCTACTTCGATCCAAATAAAACGGATACAGCTGTTGAATTGTCACAAGTGGTAGATAATATGGGAGGGTTGTCTGCAAGCGTTAAATTTACCAAACACAACGGAACTCAGGTAACGCCTTTAACGACATCCATACCTTTGAATGAATGGTATCATTGGACTGTTATGTACAATGATGACATTAACAATGGGTATGTGTACATAAATGGGATTGAAATGGCATGGTCAAATTATGATCCAGGAAAACTAGCAACTCAATATCCAGCACAAGCCGGTGCAGCACTATTTCCTCAAGCATGGTTTAATGGTTTTATAACTTGTATACAAATTTACGATAGAACATTGACTGAAGCTGAAATTAAGGCAGCCGCGTATCACCCCAAATGCGTATGTTCTGGTAAGATGCAATAAAGTTCATATCATGATATTATGTCGATATTAATTATTCCTTTAAACAAAATATTTAAAAAATATTGAGACATTTTTGAAAAAAAAAGTTATAATGTATCTTGTCTATACATTTTTTTATTGAAGGCCCGAAACATGACCCTCACTTAACCACTTTAGATGGGCGTGATTACAGTTTCCAAGGCATGTGTTGGTATACACTTGTAAAGGACTGCTCCAGCGCAAACTCCCAGTTTGAAATCACCACTGATTTTGCACCACGAGACGATACCAGTGATGAAATTAGAACAAGAGCTGTTGCCATCAATGTTACAGTTGGAGATGAAAGCGTTGTCGTTAATCAGGACAATGTTGCAAGTGTAAGTACAGTTTTCTTGAATTGTCTGCCTTTGAATGCTCAAAAAGTGATTCATTTGATATTGGACACAGTCACTCTCGATAATAAGGTTTATTCGAACTCAAGATCATGGCAAGCAGCTACCACGCCAAACTTATTATGCTAAATAACACACTTCCACAGTGATTAGCTGATAGTAAGTTGATTCGAAAATCGACTCGTGCATTAATTTATCCTTTAGGTGAGTGATGGTAGTCTTAAAAATATAAACATCGTACATGACGGCGCCAAGGCAATATTGAGTTTCAAGCTGAAAGACACAACATTCAAGTTACTCTGGACTGGAAAGAAACACATGTTTAGTATTGAGTTCATTGGTGATTATTATCGCGGAAAGATGTGCGGTCTGCTTGGTAATGCTGACGGTGATGCTAAAAATGACTTCCAGAAACCCGATGGTGTTATTGTAAAGGATGTTATTGAGTTCGGAGAGAGTTGGAAAGTTCCTGGCAAACAGTAAGTATGAGGAACTGAATGAATCGTGAATCTGTTCAGAATATTATAAGTGTTCAGTCAAGAATTTATTAATCGATCGACTAGAATTTGTTTACCACTTTTTCTTTCAGATGTTAATGTACACCACTGACAGTCAACAGATGGTTACTGATCGTTCTCTATGAATAATACAAATCAAGCTTAGTGTCGCATAAACGCATAATTAATTAAAGTCGTGGGTTTGGTGTTGGGTGTACAGTATCAATTTTATTCTCGTTTTTTTTGGTAAAATAAATGGCTTGCAGAAGGATACAATAGTGTGTGTATTTACTAGCATGTTATACTGATGTTAGATTACAGATGGGCCACGTGTAAGGATAAAGGTCCCAGTTGACAATATAAGATGGAATAAACTACACAATAAGATAATAAGCTGCATGGCTCAAATCTACTTGTATTATTCTGGTAACCTTAGGCTCGCTACCTTGAAAGAAAATAAACGTGTATAAATAGAGGCACACATATGAAATCAATAAAATTGATGACTCGCCTCAAAAAATTTCCATTTCCCCGAGCTGTCTACTGGGATCAGAAGACATATTATTTATTCTGTGAACAGCCAAATTAACCAATGTGTCGAGTACGGACATGGTACATGCTGCTATTTAAAAGGTGGTATGCAACTACCCTCTCGGAAGGTTCTGTCAATATTACCGAATGCGTTTCAGATTACAGTGATCTTAACATAAATTCGATCTGTATGTTCTTCTATGCCAATACACGGACCCTGGAATGACAGAAACGTTTTTGAATATTTATCGGTCTTCCTCCTAATAGGAACTAAAAATTGGTAAATTGAGATTTTGTATCAAATTTATTTGGCTGTTATTTTTCAATAATATATTTGTCATTAAATGAACAAATATCATAGCGATCCATCACAGTGCCTACTTATCAAGTGTCAATTAAACACTTCATTACATACTTGATGAAGTTAAAACACATTGCCACAAATAGTAAATCTGAAGAACAGTTTCCGGCAATACATGCGTTTATCCATCCTACAAAATCTGATATCGTTGCTCAAGTTAAATTGGTTTACAAAAACACCATTTTTTGAAAAAGATTCTATGTATATACATACAAATGCTAGCAGAAAAGTGTGGGGTGTCATGAATAAGCGAAAAATATAATAGATCAAGCGGAGTCTAATTTTACTGGAAAAATAAAAAGTAAAAAATGAAATATTCAGTCAGGATGGAGGATAATTTGTGAATATCGATTTCCAATATGTGGTAAAACCGACGATAGACATGCATACCAACGTATGCGGGACACTGGTTCTGTTAGCAACTCATGCCTTGGTACCTTATTTTAATAAAATTTGTAACGCGTGTCAGAGATTGAAAAATAACACAAGATAGTTATCAAGCAATTGTAGAGAATATACACGAGCTGCAAACAAAATCGGTAAATAAGTTACAGAAAAAAATGGTCGAGGATAAATAATATCAATTTGGTAGTTCGCCATTTTGAATCAAATCAACAAATATTCAGTAACGTGTGTGGTATTTATAAAGTTGCTGAAAAATTCCTGGGAAACATCTTTGTCTGATCGAAAATCTGTGGTGATTGAATTTCACCTCATTGAAGAGAAAAAATAAGTGAAAAGAGTCGAATTATTATGTCTTATCAGAGGTACATTACTTGGGGTTTGCAACGCACATAGTACTGTATGGTGACATCATGCCAAGATCCCATTCAATTCTCATCTCGTAGATAGCGAGACTGATGATACAACCTTATGACATAACATATGCGGTTTGTGATAAAACAATAAAACATGTAATACCACATTCATAGTAAAAAAATGTAATACATCAAAAATGTACAGAAAATAAAGTTATCATAATCATAGCAGCTATTTTGATCCACCTAGACATCCCAGTATCCTAGTTACCTCGGGCATTTTTCTGAGTTGGAACGCTTATGCGAGTATAGGCCATTGGGTATTAATAAGATCTAACATCTACCAATCGTAATGCATCTAACCATGCATCTGCTCAATACATTTGCTATGGGTTAAGTTTGGACTGAAAATGGAAAAGGATATTTTTGAGGTGAAAATAAAAACAACAATTTCCAAAAATGACTATTCAAATGTGTCCTTGTTGTAAAGAGAATATATGGGGAAAAGTATTTGGCTGATACACAACAAATATTGTGTCAGGGTTAAGAACATTTCTTCGGCACATGGTATAGTGTAGTTACGCATACTAATGAGGTCACATGACCACAATAACAAATACATTTTGCCCCACAAGTTTCAACTTTCATCTTAAACGAATTGGAAGGTCCCTGTATTATTTTATATAAGGTCATATGTTTTGTAAGTTACATTTATTATACCACTGGTTGCAAGTAACTATCTGCGATTTTGCTCGAGATATTACAGTAATGCATATTAATGAGGTCACATGAACATATATGGTCATCTACTATTTATTTCATCATATTAAGAATCTTACGTGTATGCAATTGTTCTTAGTAATACTTATTTATTGAAGAAAAGTTTATAATTTACATCAAGTTGTTTTACACTTATTATAGGTATATATGATACCTTTAATTAAAACAACTTTACAATTCTGACTGTAACATGATGATATGTACACCATACACTATGTGTGATGGTGATAATACACATGTACGCCCATGCCAGATGATTTACTGGTGGAAAGAAATTGAAGCATATTCAATCATATCATGAAGACACTCAGGCATTAAAAATATTGCCAAGAATATCAGGCGTATCATAATCCCACTGGTCATATGTGTATGGGCTGATGGGCGCTGACCTTCGTACATGCGCAGAACGTTGTTTCCAATCAATGAAATCCGTAATAACTCTGCTGTCATCAATGCTGCCTCTACTTTGAGGGTTACTACATGTCAAGATCGAACAATACGTAACAGCACACTAAAATTAGTCAAGAATGCTATAGAAATGGCGCCCACAAAAAAGAAAAAGAATGATTCTGCAATTGGACGTTAACCTGCTCAAAGCATATTTCTGAATGTGTATACGCTCATATTTGTTATATTTGTGTTGCATTGAACGTATAAGAATAATTATTGATTCGTTATTACCATTATCACTAAAATTGTTTATACGTTTAATGTAGTACCGACTATTGATTAGTTTAAGCTTCAAATGTTCAGACATTTTAACACTATACAAAATAGTGGGTACAATTACATCAAAACCGACAGAAAAACGATATCATAACATGCTGGTTCTGTCAATCATAACACACATTTGTTTTAACATCCGCTCACCAGTATTGTTTTGGTGTAGACTGATTATTATCAGGCTGGTGAACAGACAAGCTGTACCTCATAAAGACTGTTTGGCATGAAAAAAAAACATCTCATGACTTATTATCAGAATGATTGTGATCAATTTGTGTGGCACCATACTAAAAAAATCGGGAAAAATATTTATTTGATACATACAGTTTGTGCATATTCATCATTATGAGAATCATCCTTGGACCCACGGTTATTTTATTTATTTTTGTTGACCCAAAGTAGAGTAGTATTGGTGATTCACTTTCTCAACAGATACTTGCTAAAATAAGTTCCTATTCATAAATCTAATGCACTCGGTGAAACAGTTTCATATGCACTTAAGATGACCAGCTTATGTACATAAAACAGTGACACTTATTAAATTAATTGATGTGTTTCAATTGTTTGAATCTATGATTCCAACCATGAATCAAAACTGTTTCTATGTTTTACTATATGATAGGATGGCAGGATGGCGTTGAATTGTACAGTTACCCACTTCTTCTGATCAATAAACGTTATTGATACGCTAGATAAACACCGTATAGTTAACAGTATATTTTCACAACAAAATTAGCCATTTCCTGCCAATCATTTTGTGGCCAGGCCAGAGAAGGAAAATGCGATGTTCATTAATAAACCGATTAATCAAGGACCGACAATTATAGGTATGTGAATACTTCAGTGAAAATATTAGTAACTGTCCAATAATGACCAGACAAATCAGGCCTGTTGTTTTTGTTTGTATTGCAATCGCTACAACTGGCACAGAAACAATGTACACAACATAATTTATCTTTGAAACACTTGTTTCCAAGGTAACATCTACACTGTGCAAACATACTAAAACTAAAGAACCTAAACATTGGAAGTTGATAATTATTAGTTTTCAGTGATGGACCTCAATTTATAAGCATCTTCCAGCTATGTTTTACACTGTTTCTCTCAGAATGCATTGGACAAACGGGGTTGCTGACCACTAATTCAGTGAATCTTGGCTGATTTGCTGCTTTTCATGAGCTTTGGAAATAGCGAAGTATAGTTGATCTATATCTGGCTGCCATTATTTCTGTTTTCATTTAGCCAGCTATGTTCGACATTTGTCATGTTGGAAATACGTCAAAATTACGAAAAGTATTTTAGTGCCATATTTATCTAGTCATTTCCCATTAAAAGGTATGACTTATCTATTAAAAATGATAATTTCAGTTGTTATTACTCCATATACGCCAATGTATGAGCATACCGGGCAGCTGACAACATGTCAATTATGTTTGTAATTACGTTAAATATTGATTTCCTATTCTATCAATTAATAATGAATGATAAACTTGTATCTTCCTCAACTCGGTAGTTTCCCTGTGAAACAATGCCTTTGTAATTTCTGCATTTCAATAGTGAATAATTTATGGCCAAGTGTTCACAGGACGGAAATCTAGTAGACAGGTCAAATGTTATAGCAGTCCTGTGACTGTCGTAAATTGTCATCGTTGGGCAAATGGGTTAGCAATCTGGTGCATTACGTGGTAAAGTAAAATACCGGTTATTCGGCGGCGTTAACACTTAAATACAATATGTATGTATGTATTTAAATTATTCTCTATAACTAAGAGCTTAGTCCATGAAACGTTTCACTTCACCAATTACTTTTTGTGACCATGCTTCACTCCTTTTTTTGCCACACGCTACTGTTGTCCACAACTCCATATAGGTACAAAACGCATCATTTGTTTGGTTTCATAGACAACTAATCAAGTATTTGCTCGACAGTATAAAGCAATAGTATTGGTTCCATGTCATTATTTTTTTTAATTTGGTAATCACCGAACATCGATAATGAGAATGATTTCTCAGTCACCAGAATCATTTCAATGCAACTGACAAACCAAGGGTAAGGAACAGCTTTTCTCAGACAATATAGAATTTGAAAAAAAAAACTTGATTCAATGAAAATTAGTTTGAATGACTGTTGTAGTGGTAATTCCGCCTAAACAAAAAATGAGAAAACTGAAATCTGGTGGGTGGGCGTTATTTATCACTAGCATTATAACACAAAACAGTCAATAATTGTAGAATGGCTCAACTTTCTTACACTAAAATAATAGTTTGTTTTCCCAATTAAATATTACTACAGTACGTTAATTATTCATTTCTGTCATTTGTCTGTAATGTATTCATACTCTCTATATTTGTCTAGTTTGGTCGCTTCAATATAAATTAAAAGGAACTTAGCTAAATCAGATTTTCCATCATGGCAGTTGGCAATATGGAAATTGAAATTATGCCAGCATTTGAGCGTTAGACATACCTGACAGATCGACACATTAGATTGTTAATAATGTTTAATCACTTGGGTCGCAACATTCTAGTTCGACATCACGGCACTCGCCTCGCCACTGCAGGCAGGCATGCTACCAACTACGCTACACTCACTGCGCCATGAAACGAAGCTCGTTATGATGATACATAAATAATAATGTACTAGTCGAATTTTGAGTTAGTAAAATATGACCATAGCTATTATTTATAGACTAATGTATGATTAACTTGTTATCTAGGTCCGTAATGACAGTCTCAAAAATATAAACATCGCAATATTGAGTTTCAAGCTGAAATACAGGACATTCAAGATATTCTGGACTGGGAGAAAACACGTTTTCAATATGGGTTATGTTTGCGAAAGATGTGTAGGCTGCTTGATAAGGGTGACGGAGATGGGGGCGCCAACAATGATTAACGGCCCAATATTCAGCAACCCAGATTGCCCAATGCATTCTTGAAAGAAACGGTGCAAACATTGCCAGAGATTACTTATAAATTGAGGTACATCACTGAAAGGTAATAATTATCAACTTGCACTTTACTTTTAGTATTTTGGCACATTTTCAGTGTTACGTTGTTCATTTAGAGACAAGTGTTTCAATGGTATTATTTTAAGCACATTGTTTTTGTGTGAGTTGTAGCGATTACAATACAAACCAATAGTCCTGATTTGTCCGGTCATTAATGGACAGTTATTAATATTTTAATTGAAGTATTCCCATACTTATTTTTGTTTATTGATGAACATTGCATTTTCCTTCTCTATTCATGACTGGCCACACAATGATTGACAGGAAATGGCTAACAGACTCTCAACTATACGGTGTTTATTTAGCATATCAATAACGTATATTGATCAGAAGAAGTGGGCAATCATATTTCGTCTGAGTCGTGCAGCTCAGAACAGAGAACCAGTTATAATTTTGATTCGACGTTGGTCACTATTTCATGTACATCAGCTGGTCATCTCAAGTGCATATGCAACTGTTTCACCGAGTGCCTTAGATTTATGAATAGGAACTTATTTTAGCAAGTATCTGTTGAAAAAGTGAATCACAAGTACTACTCTACTTTGGGTCAACAAAAATAGACAAAATAACCGTGGGTCCAAGGATGATTCTCATAATTATTATAATAGGTCATAAGATTTGTTGCCAAACAGTCGTTAAGAGGTACACTAGCCTGATAATAATGTTAAGTAAAATAAACTCATTTTGATCATAATTTATAAGGATTGTGTCAAAGGTTACGATAATCGTTTGAGTTATGATTGACAGAACTAGCATTTGTTATTGTTTTTCTGTCGGTTTCGGTGAAATTATACCCAGTATTTTTTATGATGTTTTAATGTCTTAACATTTGAAACTTAAACTACTTAATAGTCGCTACCACATTAAACATATAAACAATTTCAATTTTAGTGATATTGGTAACACCTGAATAACGAACCAATAATCAAAACAAATAATATATAAACAAAAATATGGGCTTATACAAATTTAGAAATATGCTTTGATATAAACACTAAATTCGTACAGTCATAGGCAAAACACTCAATGTAATTATTTTACAAAGCAGGTTAAGGTCCAATTGCAGAGTCATTCTTTTTCTCCTTTGTAGGCGTCAATTTTCGCGTGCTTGGCATGTAGTAACACTCAAGCTAAAGGCAGCATTGACAGTCGAGTTAATGCAGATCTCACTGATTCGAAAGGTGTCCAACTACACGCACAGCTTCCCATACACAAACCACAGAGAGGAACAACGTTCTGCGGATGTACCAAGGTCAGCGCCCATCAGCCCATAAACATAAGACCAGTGAGTCTGTGGTATGATTGAAAACATATGGACGATGAATATATTATATTGATATTCTTGACAGTATTTTTAATGTGTTTTTTTCATGACAATGACTGTTTTTGTCAGACATTTCAATTTCTTCCCACAAGTGAATCATCTGGCATGGACGTACATGTGTATTATCACCATCACACATAGTGTATGTGTTACATATTATCATGTTACAGTAAAAATTTTAAAGTTGTTTTAATTAAAAGTAACATATATATCTAGAATATGTGCAAAAACAGCTCGATGTAAATTACAAAACTTTCTTCAATAAATAAGTATTACTAAGAATAATTGCACACAAGTAAGATTCATAATATGATGAAATAAATATTAGATGACCATATATGTGACCTCATTAATATGCATAACTGTAATATTTTGAGCATTGTCGCAGATAAGTACTGGCAACTTAACCAGTGATATAATAGTATCTCTATTATAGCACTGGTTAAGTTGCAAGTACTTACAAAACATATAACCATATATAGGGAAATAATTTTTGCAATTTTCAAGCTATCCGGGAATATCTCTTTTAGTTATGATAATGAACTATTTATGATACAATGTGCAGAAGTTTTGGATAAATACCATCATACCCGGTTGCATTTGGAGTATATATTTTGCAAATTTGTTGTATAATATCTTGAGGAAAAACTGAAGCAAAAATGAACAGGATCCTTCCAATTCGTTAAGATAGTAGTTGAAACTTGTGGGGCAAAACCTATTTGTAATTATGCCCATGTGACCTCATTATTATGCATACCTACACTATATCATGCATTTGTGTAGATGGGCATGCAATCAGGGCTATAGTGAAAGGGTGGGGAAAGTGGTATAACTGAAATATCAATTGACCATATATGATATTTGTTATAAATGTTCAAGATAGGAAAGTGTAACCAGTAGCTTAACATTGAACAACAGATATGATAACTGTAATATCGCAATCACTTTACAAATTCAATCGTGTCGTGAGTGATGTCAATATTAATTTTGAATATCTTGGTCCAGGCAAGTCTGATGGAGAAATGTGACAGTTCCGGATATGGAATATATCTAAAACTTTGCCTATTAAGAATCTAGATTAAATAACAAATGGAGAGAAACTAACGATAAACGATATTCTTTTGCGTAAGATGAATATAAAATTACTGTAACAATGCCGTAGTATATCGAAACAGTTTGTGCGAAAAATACTGGCTATAAATCAGGGCAAAAATGGTCATGCTTTGTCAGTTGTTTTTTTGTCAAATTTAGTACCTATATTATACATGTTAATCTACATATTCACGATGTCTGTTCCATGTTAAGATCAAAGATAGCAACTAGTCATATTACTTATTTTGAGTAATGACTTTTTCAACTGATATATCTTGTAGAGCATTTTACTGACATCTAGTTCTCATCAGCAGTTTAAAATGTTATATTTCAGCCACATTTTACCACATATCTCGAAGATTGAACTTGCTAGTTGACATCGACATATCATAGTGATTGATACGATTTACGTATTTGAATATGATCAGATAAAAATTGCTTGAGTTGTAACTAAAATAAGAAGACAATTTAACTTGAAAAATCAACCTAACTTGAAAACGCATATAAAAAAGAATTGTGTGCTGAGAGTATTGAGATATTTTGGGAAAGTTTGACGACTAATATAGGTCTGTTATTTGAGATGCACGATGTGAAAACAATGTGATTCACAGTGTAGAACTTTACATATGTGATTTCTAGTCAGATTTATTTCAGAGCACTATTGTCAAAATACAAATTTAAATCTCATTTTTTGAGATATTAGAAATTGGCACCAGTGATAAATAGTTAATAAATAATCATGTCTATGTAACAAGTGTTATTGAGCATAACACGTGACATTGCAATTAATATTCTAATTGTAACTTATGTATTTGTAAATAGCCTCACATATATCAAAATAGCTCAGTCATTAATAAGTTGTTTTAAATCGTTCTGATGTGGTTAATTTTATTTCTGTCCAACATTTTCAAATTTCCCTTCATCAATTCTGGACATTGCCTTTGACCAAATCTATATCTATCAAGATGGCTGACTTCCTGTCAGTACCATGACATTTTTCTCTTCAAAATACTTTAGTTTTATGCAGTATATCATAAGGTGGACAACAACAAGTTTTATAAACATCTAGTCTTTGGAGCTGATAAAGATATACTACACTATATACAACCAGAGAAGAGTTATTTGGGATAACTAAATGCAAGCAACGGGGAAAAGACTGACAACTGGCAGACAAAGGAATGTTTACAAGTGAACAACAGCAAGGTCAGCAAATCAACTAGGAAAATAGTCTAAGTTTCTGTTCTATTACATCTACTGGATTTAATTCCTGAATGATTAGTAGAAGAGGTGAGACACTTTGTGAAGTATAGCAGCCACTTAGAGAGACATATATTCTATGGATTTAAATACTCTGCACTCTACACTGGAAATGTGTGCTGGAATCCAAGGTTAAAGAACAAAGACAGCAGCAACTGAGATCTAAGTGAGATATAACCATATGCTATAACATGTAAGTCATCTATTACTAAAGAACTGTAATTTCTACATAAAGAAGTTTCCTCATTATACCTGTTGGGTGATTATTTGTGTAATGAGACAAAAAGAAATGAATACAATCCATTGAGGCAGCATAAACACTGTTTATACTGCTGACACAATGAGACAAACAATTTTGAAGAACCAAGAACAGTGTTTCAAACACTCAAACAAGGACAATACATTATAGACAACACGTGCACAGTGATCATGCAGAATACTACTATAGTACCTGCCACAAAACCTGTCAATGAAAAAAGTATGGAAGAGCATTTTGATAGTGAAAAATTAAAGAACTTTTTTAAATCATTTGATCAACTGAAGGGTAACGACATTGAGATAAACATCAACAAACAATCAGTTACACTGACTTCAAATAAGTGCTACACAGACCTATGGATTACCTGTTTAAAAAATACATATCCTGAGAGTAACTATCCTTATGAACAAAAATCAGATGAAAAGAGTGTACAGCTAAAACTCACAAGTAGTAATGGCCACACAGTAACTATCAAAGTATACAATAATGGAACACTTTTAATACAAGGCAATTCATACCACAGATGGGTAATGAATGAAGGGAAAATATTAATGAAAGGCATTCAACAGGAATTACAACTGAATATTGAAGTGCCTAATAAAGAAACAGCCGAAACAACAAGAAGAAACCCAAAAAGAAACACTAGAAAGCCCATAAAATACAGACAAGATGAAAAAACAGCAGACAGACCACAGTCAAATGGTCACATCGAAAATAGCGATACCAGCCAACAAGTAGTGAATGGAGTTGAGAAAGTATACACCAATCCGTTAACTCCCACCCAAAACAAATCTACCCATTTACTATTTGTTAAAGAAGATACTCCCAGCAAAATACCAGTAAGAATGATAAATGGAGATACATCTACGTCACCAAAACAACCACCAAAGATACAAGCCATTGATAATCAGCAACTTGTTGAACTAATTGAAGATAATCATCATCAGCAAATCTCACTGTTTTCAAACATGGATACCAAGATTACTGACACTTTCAATCAACTTCTTCATAAAGTAGCCTCAGCTACTGCAACAAAATGCAATATTCAAGTAGATGTGAAAATACTCCAGAAGGAAATAAAACATAAAGATGAAGAAATAAAGATGCAACTTAGAGAGAAACAAGACACCATAGAAAAGATGCGAGTAAAGATAAATAACACAATTATTGAAAACAACTCAATGACTATTGAAACAGCTCAATTGAAAGAAATTATCGAAAGTAAGGACTCAGAAATAAACAGACTAAAGAAAGAAATGGACAAACAAACAACAAGCAGCTACACAAATGAAAACAACTTTCAGAAAATGGGAAAAAAGATATGTGAAGTTGTAGTGGAACAAATAGATAAAGTTGGTGAAAAAGTTAAAAATAATGAAAAGTTGGTAACAGCTGTAGATGAAACCAATCAGCCATCCCATCAATCAACAGAGCAAAAAGACACTAGTTACACATCAACAAAAACAACTAAGGAACCAATAATGTTACAGTATGTCAGAAAACAACGTCAACCCAGGAAAATACCAAACGGGGTACAACATCTTATTATGAGTGATTCTCAGTCATCCTCTATACATAACAGATATTTAGCAAAGAATCAAATGGTGTTAACGTACAGTGGTGCTACTATAGATACCATAAGACAGGCAATATTATAAAATGAATTCCCAACAACTATAAAAACATTAACACTTAATATTGCTGGTAATAATATTGACAATGGAACTAGCAGTGACGATATCTGGAAAAACTATGAAGATCTTATCTTCATTATAAAGCAGAAAATTCCAAATATAGTCCTGTTCTTATGCGAGATATTTCCAAGAAGACACTGGCTGGAAAATAACAAGAGACAGATAGATATGTTGAATGACAAGATTAAAACCAAAGATAGCAAAAAAGATATCCACAGAGTCAGTATGAATAACATACAACTACGTAATCTTAGGAATGATGGCATACATATCAACCACAATGAGGGTGTAAAGTTGTTCATTAATAACATGAAATCTGCAATAAATGATTTCTCTTCATTAGAAGCACGTCCAAAAACAAGAAGGATTATGCAAAATAATACATGGGGATTTCAAACAAATCCAACTAGACATACAAACTACAACAAGAATGCATCAAACCAACCTACCGGTACTTATGCTTCAGTACTAAAGAGTACCATCAGCAGAAAACAGAGAAATGAATACCAGCAAGAAAATGATACACAGATTACACAGGACGCAGACGATACTAATACCTCAATGTGACTACACTTGCGTCGTTAAAAAACCTAGAAAAACAACTAGCACAACTCAGGACAAGAAGCAGTGGTACACAGTAATGGTAAAATGCACAAAACCATGAAAGGAAATAAATATAAGAAAAATGTTATTACACAAAACATAATGACAATTGGACACTGGAACTCACATGGATTACGTTATAATTACATTCCAAAAATATCACAAAACGTAGACACTAAAACAAAACAGTTAATCAATATTGAGAAATGTATTCAAAATTATCACATCTATGCCTTTACAGAAACGTGGCTAGACCAGAAATCAATTGATTTAATTCCAACACCACAAGAATACTATGTTCATCACAAAATTCGCAGGCAACATAGTAAAGCATGGAAAAACTCTGGTGGTATAAGCATGTATATAAAGAAATCAATAAGACCTGGTATTACTGTGATACAGAACTCTAGTGATTTTACACAATGGTTAAAACTTAACAAACAAGTAACCTGTAGAATGCTTTGTGGGTAATATTTTTATATTGATTTTTGTTGCATTTGCAGCAAATAGTTACCAAACAATGAGAAATCTATATGATTGAATATACCTCTCGGCTGGCTTCACATACATAGTTCAAGCCTGTCTAACCGGCGCTTATACAAGGGTTTAATTACAGCACCTAGACGGTCTGTGGTTATAGCTTCATGTTCTGAGTAATTACCCTTCACTGTGAAGGACAATATGGGAGTTGACTTAAATGACTGGTGGAGGCAAGGCTGGTAAAATTTTGCGAAATAGTAGTTAGTTAGAATTACCAGACACGCAATCGAGACATTGAGGGATATCGAAATATTGATGATAAACGGCAAGTGATATTTCCAGAGATATAGTTGGAATTGAAGCAAAGGAGTGGCCTATTAACCCATGAAACTAGTCATGAATACAGTCCTGTCGGTTGGCCTTCTTCCGTTGATCATTCGGCCCCTACAGTCCTGAGAAGTTGCATAGACCGGGGATTTGACACCCGCCTACAAATTCATGGCGGAGAACCGTTCTGCAGTTTTCATGATTGTAACCAGCTAAAACATCTATCGACCAATCTAGTGATCACAAATACCTTTTTTGTGACTGGAAAATGAACCTACAGCACTGGAACGTTGGCGAAAGCTAGTTTTACGCAACGAAAGAAGTATTTGAATAGCCTATTTGCAAACTCGCTAGCGAATTGGCTAACTGCTTGAGATGCTGAATTGTTCGAGTTACGGACATCGAGTTACAGAAATGACCACGCCCATATTGTTGAAACCACGCCCAAATTATAACGTTTAACAAAAATAAAAATATATGTTGCCTGTAACTCGAAGTTCTGTTAACTGTTGATTGAACATCGAGTTACAATTTGGGCGTGGTTTCACAAAAGTGGGCGTGGTTTAAAAATATGGGTGTGGTCATTTCTGTAACTCAATATTTTCGTAACTCGATGTCCGTAACTCGAACATTTCAGCATCTCTAACTGCTTGGGTTAACTGAGATTCGAAAGCCAACTGTTTAGCAAAACCCAAGCAGTTAGCTAATTCGCTAGCGAGTTTGCAAATTTGCTGCCCCAATATTTCGGAGATTTGCTGCAACAGAACCATAACATTTATAAAAGGCACAGTGCTGAGATTCAATTTGAGTATACCTGAAATATTCTCTTGCAATTGCACACGAGTCGTCAAAACGTAGTTTGGTGACAGTTGGGAATGATACCAAGATTTAACAATTCCATGAGAAAATCGCGATGTTCTTTTAACACATGAAACGGGTGTGCGTAGAGCAAATTTTGTATAGTTTCATCACGCATACACGCACCCGTATATATTTTGACAATATATTTTCACATTATGCGAATACAAGACATTAAACCTTCCTGACAGTAACATGTGTTGTAATAAAAACCAGAATAAAAATTACGGACTCACGGTGAATACTTCTAGCGAGTCACCCCTCTATAAACGTCTTCAACTAGCCTAGACCAATCACTAATGTGCGGGGTTAATTAACTTTGCTCTTCCATAAAGTATCAGTTTCCCACTTCAAATAATCATAAATACCCTTGATACCCTGGAGAAGTAAGTCCATTGTTTCACAAGAACGACTGTCTTCTCAATCTCAAACCCTGAAAACAAATTCTTAATACCACGCTGAAGCGTTTGGTAAAAATATTTTAATCTTATAAGAGATATTTATTTATGCATGGTGTATGTCCCACCAGCTGATTCCTCGTGGTATGCGAATAACTTAGACATGAACCCTTACCAGGCTATTGAACAAGAAATACAAAATTACAAAGAGAAGGGTGCAATAATGATACAAGGCGATTTTAATGCCAGAACTAAAAATTTAATTAGATATAATGGTGACATACTTGGTCACTTTACTTGCCATGCTGACAATGGAGGTGCCAGCACTGTTGATTACTTTCTAGCTGACAATAGATTAAGTAAATGTATTTTGAACTTTAAAGTCAAAACATTAGTACCAGGAAGTGTCCACTGTCCAATACCAACAACAATACAAATGCCAACATTTACAGAAACAGAGTTTAACATAAACAAAAACCTGCAAAATCACCCAGGAAGCTATAAATGGACGAAGTCAGCAGCAGATATTTACAAGATATTTTTAAAAACAAAAGAAGGTGAACAATTAATAAAGTCATTTACAGAAACTGATTTCACAAAAAAACATGTAAATGAGATAACCCCAAAATTTCAAAATTTATTAGAAAACATTGCCAAACAATGTAACATAAAAAAGACAAAACACAGAAAAAACATTAAGAAAAGTAAAGTAAAATGCACTGACTCAAACTGTATGAAAATGAAGAAACAACTAGAAACTTTTGCCAAGCACATACAACAGAGACCTTATGATGAAAACTTGAGAAAAGTATATCATGAAGAAAGAAAACTATTCAGAAAATATGTCAAAACACTTCAAAAGGAAAGATGGCAAATGATGAAACAAAAATTAGACAACATAGATAATGAAGAAAATACAGTGAAATTTTGGGAGGTAATAAGACAATACACAAAGAGAAAACAAGACAGCATTGTGTCTAAAATACCATACAATGATTGGATAAACCATTTCCAGAATATCAGTCAAAATACTAGTACTTCAGAAAAGAGACAATCAGAAATACAGAAAATATTAAGGCAATTAGAAAATATGAATTTCCTAAATAATATGTTGAACGCTGAAATATCACTTAAAGAAATCAATGAAGCTTTGAAAAAGATAAAAACAAGAAAATCAGTTGAAATTGATGGCATCCCATCTGAAATGCTAAAGCATAGTCATGCATTTATAGCAGAAGCATTACAAAAGATTTTTAATATGATTTTACAAAGGTGGGGAATATCCAGATTGTTGGAACACAAATATAATCACACCAGTACATAAAAAAGAAGACAAATATGATCCGGCCAATTACAGAGGCATATCAACAAGTAACACAATTGGAAAATTATTTGCAATAATTTTAAATAAACGTATAACACAACATCTTGAAACCAGCAACATTATCCATACAAACCAAGCCGGCTTTAGACGCAATCACAGAACAACTGATCATATACTGACATTACATACACTGATCAAAAAATACCAATCAAAAAACAAGAAGCTTTACACTTGCTTTATAGACTTAAACAAATGTTTTGATACAGTTTGGAGAGAGGGACTATTCATAAAATAATTACAAAACAACATATGTGGGGATACATATCGAGTCCTAAAACATATGTATATGAATATGCAATTCAAAATTAAATTAGATGACAAAGTGACCCAGAGCTTTCAAATTCAAGAAGGTGTCAAACAAGGGTGTCCATTAAACCCAACATTATTTAACATTTATATAAACGACTTTGTAGCCAACATTGATAACTGTACAATGGATAGTCCAAACCTAAATAGTCAAAACATCTCTTCACTTCTATTCGCTGATGATATTGTTCTAACAGCTATTAACAAAGAAGACTTACAAAGGTCATTAGACACACTTTATGAATATACAAAACAATGGGGTTTACAGTTGAATATGAGAAAAACAAAAATTATGATTTTCACAAAAGATGGTCATAAATAAAAAAAATACAGAATTCTCATATGGGCTAAACACAATTGAGAAAACAAACCAATTCACATATCTAGGGGTAACATTTAATACAAATGGGGCAATAAACATGACCATGGAAAGATTGATAGATAAAGCAAAAAAAGCTGATGCAGCAATCAAACCAGTATTAACATCAAACAAGTTAAACATGCTTTTACAATTACAATTATTTGAGGGCATCCAGACACCAATTTTAACTTATGCTGCAGAAATTTGGGGAATCAATAGCAGACCAGAGTACTGGGACAAAACGTGTATAGAAAAACACCATTTAATGTTCTGTAGACGATTATTAAATGTTAATAACAGAACAAGTAACATTGGTAGTAGAATGGAAATTGGACGACTACCATTACTAGCAAAAATACAACTGAATGCAATCATATACTACCAAAATATTATTAAGAATGGCCCAATCAGTCTCGTATATGACGCAATAAAAGATCAACAACAAAACAAATATAATGACACATGGTTAATGAATCTGCATAAAATAAAACAACTGTATGATATTAAGAATTTAGAAACAATTAAAAAAGACCAGTTTAAACAAAAAGTGAATGAATATTACAATTATAAATGGAACCAAGATAATCAAAGACCAGATTCAAAACTAAGAACTTATACATTACTGAAGAAAAATATAAATACTGAACCATACATTAAAATCCTGGATAATAAAGAAAACATCGGTCTATTAGCAAAATTGAGACTAAGTGCCCATAAAATAAACATCGAGATGGGAAGGCACAAAGGACCAAAAATAAAAACAGAAGACAGAAAATGTACTAAATGCAACCTACTTGAGGATGAAATTCATTACATCACAAAATGTGAATTTTACACAGATGAAAGAGAGTTGTTATATTCACATTTTTCAAAGAAAATTAACAATTTTCAACACTGTACAAACAAAGAAAAATTCATTCATATATTGAATACAAACAACAAATATTTACTAACAGAGCTTATCAAATTTATAAAAACAGCAAATACCATTAGAGAAAACCACCTAATGGGTCATTAATATTTTTTACATTATTCCATGTATCTGTATTGTAGTAGATATTAGATATCTAACTTGTTATGTTTATTTTAACACCTTTATTGCATTTCATAAACCAAAATAGATATGAAATTCATTCTATAAGGTTGTAAAGAATTATCTTATCTTATCTTATATAATTTTTCGCCTTATAATCAAATAAAATGGAAAGTGAATAATTGGTTATTAAAAAAAGAAAAAAATAATTTATCTCTAAAGTATATCATATATTTATATTGCTATATTCAAAATAAACTTCTCTCGTCTTCTCAAAAAAGTTTCATTTATGTTTGTTTGAAAAGTTCTTTTTAAAAACCACGACTATAACGTTAGATCGCCAACCACGTCTTGTTCATCCTGACAACACATTTATTGGTAAATAAGTGTATGTTTTCACTTAAAATATACAAGACATAAAATAGCGTATCAGTTTAACCGTCAAATGTGCTTCGATTTGCACAAAACTAGAAATGCTGAGATTTGTGTGGGATTCCAGATGTGAAACGTTCAATTTGGACGGTGTTTTCCTTTTATACTTTTAGTTTTTAATTTATAACTATGTCTTAGTTTGACTACGTTCTGTACATCTGACTATATCTAAGTTGTTGCCAACATTATAACAATATGTGGTATTGACAATATCGTTTTATTAATTAGGTTTAATGTTTAATTAATAGGTTTTTAAAGAAGCAATTGGCTTTCGTAGTCAGCAAATGTTGGCCTAAATCTTTTGATAACAGCGTGCATACTTGATTGATGTTGTCAAATGGAATCCGTAGTTTAAAGCTTAAACAATTACGAAATGGCTTCATTATCCTAGCGGACTGCCGTACAGGTCAAATGTTAACTACAAAGTCATTCAACTTTAACTAATAGTACATTTTAAACAATACTACATATTCGTGTGCATTAGAGTTAACACATGAACGACCAACGTTAAAAGCACCATCATACATTATACCTGTATAGGAGAACCAATTGCACACGAAATGTAAAAATGGCTTCCATACTTCCTGTGAATTTTTCCTGGGAGACTACAAACATCTGTTATGTGCATGGTATGCCTGCTATAACAAGTGAAAAAAGGATAAAAATATATATATATATATACACAAAAAACGTTATAGTAAGGTTAAATGTAAAAAAAAACATATAATAACAAAACGAATAACACTTGGCAAGTCCATCTATTATATCCATTTTATTTACATAGTGACAATCGCATGCTGTAGTAGTGAATTGAAATTGTACTGCAAACATTGATTTGTTTTAATTTTGTTATTATTTTAGGCAAAAAGTACAGCACTGTGTATATTTCTGATTAATGAAGTGCCAGACACTTTACATAACAACTTTTCTAGACACCCTGTTTGTTCTACCACTTCATCTTTTAACTGAGATGAGCCTTCGAAACAAACCTGCAAATAAGAGCAAAAATAATAGGAAATAATACTTTTTGCCCCTTCATAGTAAAAACTAATAGTAAATTCAGTATGATATAGCAAAGCTTATACATGAACTGATCCTATAAGTACATTTCAGATTAGTAATATAACATCCTGCTATTCAGACCACACTACGGGTTCAAATCCATGTTTTGAAAATCAAATAGGAGTGTTCTACAAGATGCGCACACTTGACAAATAACCACAATGATGTTATAAATATAGTTACGCTCTTTGTCGTTGAAGTGATCATCAAACAAAACTATTTTAACCACTATTGCACTTCAACCAGTTCAACCAACATTCAGATAATATTGGCTGTCCTTCTCAACGTATGATATGAACAATATAGTTTCAAACATTCTACGCGCAAACTCAGAAAATAAACGCCAAAGATATGCAGCAACAATAATGACACCACAACCAATCACACTGTCCACTACAACTACTCGCATTGCTAGGACATGTGTTATTAGCGATCGACTGGTCTTTCGTCTTGTTCTTTGCGTGTGGCTAGCGAGTAACTTGTACAGTTTTTATATGTAAGTACTGTACTTGTTGGTCTTTAAAATCGTGAGTGATGCTGGCCTTTAGGGATGGTTTGGCTCCGTACTGTGTGAAAAGGTGTTGGTAATATGGCCGCCGCTTTAACAATCCTACATCAATAAGAATGAAATCATTTAATAGGGTGTAGTGACATTGAGGGTGTGTCAGTCGAGTCCTACGTTGAGGTTGTAAGCGATAATTCAGTTATACCAGTGTCATAAATGAGTTGTTCTGTTATAAATTTTCGTTTTGAGAGGGCGTATTCAACTATTTCCCCAAATTGATAGTGAAGTGGCGGGAATGAATGAAATAGAACTAGTGCACTGTCTTACAGTTTTGCATGCACGAATTTAGCGTTTTGATATTCGGACGGCGAACACTTATTTTTCATGCAGTGTATTAGAGATTTAATATAAAGCATATTTGTATACAACCATGTTTGTTTAATATTTTTGTGCTGCATAGAACGTATTCGGATAGACATTGATTCGTTTTTTGTACTTATTGCGGTTTTTTTCTGTTGTTGAAAATTGAGGTTTTTAGGTTTAATGTGAAATTAAAGCCGACATGATACAAAACATTGGGTAAAATTTCACCAAAACCGACAGATAAAAACAACATTACATCATGCCCGTTCTGTCAATCATATTCAAACGATTATTGTGATCTTTGACACAATGCTGCAATAGTGTGCAAAAAGGGGTTTATGTTACTAAACACCCGCTCACCAGTATTGTTTTACTGTAGACTGATTATTATCAGGCTAGTGCACAGACAAGCTGTACCACATAACGACTGTTAGGCATGGAAAAGTCATCTCATGAATGAAAAATTATGGTGATCAATTTTTCGCGGCATTTTACTCAAGAGATCGGGCAGAAATATTAGTTTGAAGCACAAGTGTGTTACATGCATATTGCTCATTATGAGGATCAACCTTGCAGCCAAGGTTATTTACTTACCATTTTTGACTCCCGTGTGCGAAGCTGTTAGTGCGTCTGTGTGTGTGTGTGTCTGTACCATTGATATCTCAAGAACTAATTAACAGATTTCATTGCAACTTGGTACATAGATGTTCTGGGATAATTGGTTTTGATTGAAATCCGTGCATATTAATTACTTATTTTGCATATTAACTAACTAATTTTCATTTTTACTTGTTTCCCATGTACTATTATTCAGATTTCAATGAAATATGGTACACATGCTCTAGAACAGCGCACAGAAATTCTGTACATATTAGTTACCTAATTTGCATATTGATAAACTGATTTTAAGCATTTCCACTTGTCTCTCGTTTACTATTAAACAGATTTCAATGAAACATAGTACATTGATGCTCTGTGATATTACACACACGTGATTAGGTTCTGGTTGAAATTACCCAAATTGGACTTAAGCATTTTAACTTGTTTAGTGCATAGATGCCCGGGATAAAGCGCAGTACTGATTAGTATTATTGAAAATCTATGCATAATATGCATACCGATTATCTAATTAACCATATTAATTAGCCAATTTTAAGCGTTTCCACCTTTTTCTCAAGAACCATTGAAATTATGTCAATAAAACTTGATACGTATTAGATGCTTAGGGATAAGCCATATACATGTTCAGTTTAGTGTTAAAGTTTGTGCTTTCTATTTACTTAATTTTGACAAATTAAACAATTTATCGGGCTCCACAGATATCTTGAGTATCACTGATCATGTTTTAATGAATAGGAGATTTTAAATAATCCACATATCTGATTATTTCAGGATTGAAATCCATGCATATTAATTACCTGCTATTAGTTTCATATGTGTTTATTAATATGCATAACAGTAATGTACAAAGTACTGTTAGAGATAGATACATGCAATTGGTGCTATAAGTTTGTGGTCTGACATGATGTATAACCAAGATATTAAGTCATCATATATGGTAATTATTTCATAAATATTTATAATTGTTAAACCATATCTACTTGGAACAAACTTAATTATCGCTTGCAGTATTTTTAAATACAGTATTTGCTCATTTAGAAGCACGTTAGAAGTGCTTACTGTAAAAATATAGGACAAAGTCTATGGTCAAAATAAGACATATTTCAAAGATTTTGCATGCCATAATCCAAATTTTTGCTTTATGTGTATTGAAGATGTGTTTTTAATTTAGTATTTGTTCTTCATGCCTCCGGCATGAATACCTTCAAGTTTTTTTTCGAAGCTTTCTTTGATTTTTATTTGGCTGACCCAAAGTTGAGTAGTAGTGGTGACTCACTTTATCCATGGCGAATATTTTTAACATACTTACTATCCATGGCACCCAGTGAAAAAAATTGCACGATTTACATGGGACAGTGATATTTAGTAGCTTCATGACACCAGCATCGAATAGGAACTTTTTTTGGTTGTCTATATTGATCAGCATGGCGCGCATTGTGAGGCAAGTGTTATAATACATGTCACTGCGCAGCAAAGAAATATGATTTCCGACTTTAGCATAAAATTAAACTTTTCTTTTGATTAATATACGTTATTGTTATGCTATTTACACAACATATAGTTGACCTTAATAGGACTATAGGTTTTTCTTTAGGAAAGTAAAAATCCTAAATATTGAAAAGTTTTAGCTGGAAGTTTTTGTTTTCCTTTTGGTGTACCTCAATTTCTAAGCACTCTCGCACAACGTTTTACACCGATTTTCCCAGAATACATTTGTCTCCACTGATTGAACAATTTGCTGCTTTCCCTGGGCCTCTTGGAACAGCGACGCTAGATTGGCCGTTTTTTTTTTTAATTTTGCAAGCTGTAAACTTTTTTAAAGTATGTCAAAATATTTGTTTTCTGTGCTATGTTACCTGGTAAAATACGATACAGACTACCGGTTATTTTGCTTGTTTTAACACGTACATGTATTTTAATTGTCTCTCTATAACTAAGATGTTAGTCATAGAAGGGTTCACTTCAACAATTCTCTTTTAGGCTACATATTCGAGACCATGCTTCATTCCTTTATTTTGCCACTCGCTGATGTTCACACCTCTACATAGCTATAAAACGATTCATAATCGTAAATGTTGTATAAGGTTATTTTATTTCCACATTGAGTAGAATGTTGATATTGACGATGATCAATGATCAGAGTTACCAGGTTATTGTGGCAACAGCTTTTCTAAATACATTTACAATCAATGAACTGTACTGATTCAGCTATTGTGTATTTTAAAAATGTTAGTAGCATTAGCTTGCAGGAATGAGGTTGTGCTCCTTTGCCTGATTGAACTTGTTGTTGCTCGCAACTGTGTTTTACCCGTATTTGCATTTTCAAAAAGTGTTGGGTTATCAAGTATTAGCAATTAGCCGATTGGAGATATTTTGTATTTCTCAGTCAACAATTTGAAAAAAATGTTGGGTGACTGAACTGAGAATTGGTACTGCACCATTCATTCAAAATAAAAAATAGGAAAAGTGGAGTTGGGCGTTATTTATCACTAGCATTAAGACCCAAAACAACTACTAATTATGGATGGACTTACATTTTTATCACAAAAGTAACATGTTGAAATATTACTATTTTACAGTAATTGTAATTACCTTTCTTTGAAAATAAAAAAGTCAAAACATTAACGTGCAATTGCCGATGATGAACAGTGAATTCAGACGAGACTGCTATTCCAGCAATACTCGACGGCAAACCAATTGCTTGTTACTTACAAAGAAGAGACATTTAAAGAAGAGCTTCTATTGTGACCATACAGACTGATCTCCGGGAATATACATTATTCTGTGAAATCATCTACATATTGTGGTAGTTTTCAAAACAAAACATAGTAAGCAAGCTTGACCAGAAGAGACCGATAAAGAAGATCCCAGTGGTAGAAGGCCTCAACCGTGTATGCATTTACAGTCTCAAAATGACAAATCACAATTGGTGAATGTACAATAGAATAACAATCGGTGGTGTAGCCAACCATTCTATGCTAATCGGTTTGCTAGACAATTGCAATGGGTAAACCTAGAAAAGGGGGTATCAACTGTTCCAGATTATACCTCATATACCTCATATAACAAAAACCGAATTTGAAAGAAACAGAAAACATATCCGATGACATGGTAAAGGCTCTGATGACATCTCGAAACATGAAAATTATAAAAAAAAGGGCTCACATTGCATATACTTTATGTTTTCCGCATACTCTACAATTTATGTTAATTCTACTCCCAGCAACAAGAAATCAGACAAAAATAAGACGTTTCCTCGTTCTAGTAAAAGTTTAGTCATACAAACACTCAATCTCGCAACAGCCGCAAATCCGCTACACAATATAACCTGAAATATGATTGGGTCGTAAACCACAACATGCCTATAATTTAGACAAGTTGTATTACTCAATAGTCAACAGTCCACAATTTATTTGAAAACTACATAAGACAGTTCTTTATAAAGCACAGCTATACAACTCCACTGTGGCCTGTGGCGAAAGAAGATATTGACAAGCAAAATGGGAAAACATGAATGCCTATAAACAATTGGTCCCTTTGAAAATAATTTCGACATTCTAATGGAAACAAATTCTTTCCCGAATCGAATGATTTGGCAGAAGTGATGTCCTGCTCAAGTTGTGATTATATAGCCCATTAATTCTACCTTCAGTTAAACCAATATTCTACACTTTTACAAAAACATTCTCTTCTGGCGTATATACATTTCCCAGCTTTTACGATATGCTAGAACTCGGAGTACATATAGGAACATTGTCCTTCATACAAATATAGCCACTCAACATCTCTCCCCAAAAAATATGAGTAACTGATATTGATTTTGTTATGCAATCGTGTTGAGTCCATTCACCTGATGTCAAACCACTTACACTAGATAGCAGTTCATCGGCTTGAGATGAAGTGTGATTTGCATATATTTATGAGTACAACCGACGTGTTACTATTATTATTCTGTCGCTCAATTCTCTTATTTAATTTGCCAATGTATGTTTGTGTTCAGTTATGGCCTACAGTTAGGGAAAATAAAAGCTTAGCATCCATATGTTAGAAATGCTAACGGAGTACAGTGCAGTAACGTACTTATTATATATTAGCAAGGTTGAAATAGTTGTTTGTTAGTTATTGAATTGACTTTACATGCGAACACTGGCATTTGTTTCTTGCCATTTATTTCCCACATCACAAAAATTGTTTCACCGATCACATGACAAAAATTGGCAAATTGACTAAATCTAACAAAAACAGTATGTGAAATACAGATTGTAGACTGAAAAATCATAAATGTAACAACTGCAGGTGCCCACAGAATTCATCGCTGAGCTAATTTCAGAGTTTGAGGTGGCTGCCGGAGAATGACATCTTTTAAATTCCCCATAACCGAATGCGTGATCTGTAAAAGATAGAATGTTCCAGGTTTTCGACCTGTGACCCACACACGCAAACAAACGCCGACAAATCCTCAAAACAGGTGAGACAGATACATCAATCAAACAAATAAATATGAAACGCTGACTAAATCTAACATGAAATACGTAGATTGTAGAATAACAAATCATTAATTCAACTTTTCGCTGAATTCGATTGTTCTACGTATATTTATTTGTGCAGTAAACAAAATATTCTTATTCAATGTCGTCTGTCGCTCAATTCAAGGGTACACATTGATGTGTAGTTCATTGATGTGTATGTGTATTCACCAACCATAGTAGTATATTCAACTGTTTATTCTATATCATACAGTAAGAAACAGTTAGATTGAAGACTAACAAATCATCAATGGAAAAAACATCATATAAATTTCCCATAACACATTTCGTGATCTGCAAAACTAAAATGTTCCAGGTCTTCAATCAGTGAAACACACACGCCAACAAATATCCACGCATAATCCGTAAAACAGCTGAGACACATAAATCCACATCAATCAAACTTATGACAATAGAGACTCACAGAATAAATTGAAGGCCCACAGTTGCAATTGTATACACCACTTACAACTTTTGATGAAGCGCGTGTAGACGTTCTCCAAATACAAAGATGATCCGAGTTCTACTGATCGTTGCGACAATCATTGCATTGGAAAACCAGGGTGATGTGAGTAAATATTATATGTTTTCCCTCACTTGATTGTGTTATTAGATTAATCCCATGTCATTTGATTTGTCATACCATAATAATGCAGGGTGAAAATAGTTACATCTAAGTTTGACTTTATTACGTTATACTTCCATTGTTTTTATCATATTTATTAATATGATATTGCTAAGCTTCCTGACTGACTTTGATGAATAATTTTATAAATTTTATTATAAATCTATGTCGTTTCAGGCACACTTTATACCGTACTCATCACGTGAGTATATATAAAACACTTTGTTCGCTCACAAATGCCCAAATGAATTTTAACAATATTTGATTAATAAATAAATGATTAATATCCTCGGGAGTGGGATTATATGTTGCCAATAATTGAGATCATTATTTCGAATTAAACAGATTTCAAGATTATATAGTAGATATATAATACTGTCATAGAAACAAAAGAAAAAGGAAATACGATTCTCGCATGATAATTAAACAAGTCGCCTGTCAGACGTCGGCGACTGTTACAATACAGAACCACTATATATATAATTAAATATTTTGAGTGTTTATGTACATGTTAACAAAGATTTGTTTTTAATAGCAAATGATGCTGTAGCATTTTGGCCGCTGAATGATAAACATTTCCTTAATGACACGTCTGGGAATGATAATCATGCACAGGACATTTGGGGTAATGTAACGCTGATACCAGAAAACGCCAGGGGACGTAGATGCGGCGCTTATGAATTCCGTGGTAACCCCAGCTCGTATTTATTTTTTCCAAACAATGGTGCTTTCGACACGAAAAAGTCAACCACTATCATGGCGTGGGTTTATCCGTATGGTAATGCGGGTCCTATTTTCTTCTTCGATCCAAATACGACGGTTGATGGTGTTCAATTGAGGCAAATATTAAATGGTACGGAGTTGTATGCACGTGTTATATTTACTAAACGCAACACAGTTCCAGTACTTCCAATAGACATAAAGGTACCAGCGTTGTATGAATGGTATCATTGGGCTGTCGTGTACGATTTTGACAATCACACTGGGTATGCGTACTTAAATGGGAATTTCATAGCGTCTATAGTTCTCACCCCAGGAGAAATAGCAACTCAAGCTGATGCACAAGCAGGCGCCGCATTATATCCTCAAGAATGGTTTAATGGTCTATTAACTTGTATACAAATTTACAATAGAACATTGGATATATATGAAATACATACAGCCGCGCATCGTCCTGAATGCGAATGTAACGGTAAGACACAATATAATTTATATGACATTTGTAGATTTTATCATTTCAAATGACTAACAATAGGGACATTCATATATATTGAATTCTAATGTATCCCGTCTATATTCTTTCATTGTAGTGGGAGGTGACCCTCACATAACTACTTTAGACGGACGTGATTACAGTTTTCAAGGCATCTGTTGGTATACACTTGTAAAGGACTGCTCCAGCACCAACCCTCAGTTTGAAATCACCGCTGATTTAGCGCCACGAGACGATATTGGTGATCAAATTAGGACCAGAGCCGTTGCCATCAATGTTACAGTCGGAGATGAAAGCGTTGTCGTTGATCAGAACAATGTACCGAGTGTAAGTAATCACTTCCTTTAACATCAATTGTATGGTCAGTAGTAAGATTAATCCATATACTATTGCACATATTAGTGTTGAAATCAGAATTTTCAGCTACCTATATCATGTCTGTGTTGGTTGGTTGTTGTTGTTGTCCCGACAAAGACAAATATGACAACATGTTCGAAATATTATACAGTGAACACTGCCCACACCGACTGGATTGTAATACACAAATTGAATTTTGCAATATGAAATCAGCTATTAAGCATAGACTAACATATGATTAACTTGTTTTTCAGGAGAGTGATGACAGTCTCAAAAATATAAACATCGTACACGAAGGCGACAAGGCAATACTGACTTTCGAGTTGAAAGACACAACATTCAAAGTATTCTGGACTGGGAAGAAACACTTTTTTAATATTGAATTCACTGGTGATTATTATCGCGGAAAGATGTGTGGTCTGCTTGGTAATGCTGACGGTGATGCCAAAAATGACTTCCAGAAACCCAACGGTGTTATTGTAAAGGATCCTATTGAGTTTGGAGAGAGCTGGAAAGTTCAGGGCAAACAGTAAGTATCAAAACAATCAGAATATCATGATTGACGATCAGACGATTGATTGATTGATAGATTAAAATTTGTTTCACACTTTTTTCTTGCAGATGTTAATGTATACCACTGGACAGTCAACAGGTGCTCACAGGTCTCACTATATGAATATTATAAATGAGGCTTAATGTAGAAACGCAGATTCAGTTAAAGTGGGTTTGGTTGTTGGGTGTATACTAAGTTTCTATTCTCTCTGTTGGTACAATAAAGGGCTAGCAAAAGGGCAGAATTGTGTGTGTGTGATTATTGACATATACTGATGTGCCACTTTTGAGGAGAAAATTCCGCGTACTTAGAGAAGGATATTTTGGTTGCACGCGTAATTTATATATTCGGAGGTAAATGCAATCAATGATTCCGTTTGGTGACATAGATGAATCGGTGATACATATTCGTCGCTGAACTCTGAAACCCGCCTACGAAAATTTTCATTCCTCCGATTTGGCAACTTGGCTCAGAAGACATATTGTTTATTCTGTAAATAGCCAGATTGACCAATATGTCGATGTGAGGACATGGTATACAATACCATTTGAAAAGTGTTATATAACTCAAACAAGTTAGGAGAATTGTCAAATATGTATTTATGTATTAGTAAAATCGGTGAAAACGTATCTTACAAATGGGTAGAAGACAAGAAATAAACATAACCTTCCGTTGATCAAATGGCCCAACAAATAAATAAGTAAAATGACGTGAAATTAGTCATCCAAAATAGATCATGTTAAAGAACTGGTGGCATTTCGAGGGACAATTCTATACCACTAGTTAGTCCGATATATTATCATGGCATTCCGCTCGAGAAAAGATATATTTTCATGTAGGAATTAAGTTTGAGGAGTATAGATCCGTGGATTTTGATGAGATTTGATATCATTTGCCACTCATAGGGCAGCATTGAAAAAAAAGAAGATCAGATACGGTCTGTGCTATTGCCTTTTTAATGCAACGTTTTGTGATTCGGTCTAAATATACACAATTCTTTGAAGCCACTGGAAACACATGGATCTGACGCCCTGTTGTTCAAAACATCTGGGTATTATTATTAAATGGAGACACAAATCAAAAGGTCTAATTTTGAATTGAAATTAACAATCTTTTTAGAACGAGAAAATTGTTTTTGGTCAAAATTGTGCCATTACTGAAAATGTCTGTCCGTGCAAGGAAATCCTGTCTCGCTGTTTTTATAATGCTCTTAAACGATTATTCACGGTTAATCATTGCTCCAAATAAATAACTCGATTGGTTGGATCCAACCACATGAATTCCAATGGTCAATCCGCCACCAGGAAAAAATCTAGATTTCGTTTGAACTTAACTGTTACCCTTTTTGATTTGCTAGCACAGTTCAGTTGAATTAACGTAATTTGTTTGATTGCTTGAGTATGGTCCAAGTGTTACCCCAAATAACAACATCTGCTTTGGTTGCTGTGTATAGTGGAAACTCACTCAATATTTTACAATTGTTATCTTCGGAATGAAGATAAGCTAGAATGCTCCAACTAGATATTATCTTATATATCGAGCGGGTCGGTTTTTAATTAGGAAATTTACATCATTCGCGATTTATTTATATACATGCCGCCAAATACGGTGACAAAACTACCCTTTAGAGTACCAAAAATCATCCCCGAAACTACCCATATTCCAAGGTACTCCTGCATTCCATTGTACATGACATTGTCGCCAGCTATCGGTCAGTCGTCGTGGTGTAAACATCGTCAGGGCTCTCCGCAATGTATTTAAGGTAGAGATGCAGGTTCGTGGGCACTTGGGAGTGAATTTATTTTTATAGCTTTTTATTATCGAAATAGTCTTGGCTATAGATTGTAAATTTTTTGTAGAATTTTGAATAGTGGAACATACTCAAAAGACGATTATAAAATATAGATAACAGGTACAAACATTCTCGCTTTTGAATGCTTAGCAAGATTTAGCAAGCCTGTGCATAAATAATAAAAAAGAAACATGGTGAAAAAAGTAATGACGGGATCTCCATACTATGCACTATATTTAACGTTTTACAAAACGATAATACATTTAAATTTGGAACTGTTACAGCCATTTTAATGATGAGCACTAGCAAACTTCTTACTGAGTGAATTGTTATGCAAATTAGCAATTATCTCAGCTTCTTATTAGTGCACATCCCAGAAAAAATAGTTCCTAGACGCTTTGATCTTTTGTTTTGAAATTTTCATAATTGATTGACAATTTGATTATCTTCAAAACGCAGTAGGGGCATTGTTTTTGGTTGAACAGTGTTACAACAATCGTACGGACAACTAGCCTGGGTGTTAATTTATGCATAAACTTGAATTAGTGAAATTTAAGCTGCTGCCCAGCGAAATTGACAACTGGTAGACAGTTTTCAAGACGGCAATTTCTTCATAGTAAACATATGTACCCGTAAACCAATTTTGACAGGAAACAGAGACATGGTTTAAAGGCTATTTTTTAGAAGCTAATTTGACCAAAAAGCACATTTTCGTGCATATTTCAAACTACAGTGTCCATAAAAAAATGCTTACAAAATTTTTAAATTCATACAATAATCTTTCCGAAAAAATATAGTTTTGTGGACAAGGGAGGTCATCTTGGTTTCCTAATTAACTAATTCAAATACCTGTCAGGTAAACTGCATCTCTACTTTAATAAGGTTTGCAAATCTACCATCACAAGGTCGCGTTGATATTGAAAACGATACTAGATAGGAGCTACATGCGCAAATGCATTCACTTCGATGAGTATGTACCATCAATATTGATTTTTTTTTAATAGTCCCGGTGAACGGAGTTAAACAAACGAACTTGAAATGATACTTCCCATCCTTGTCTCGAAGATGCACCTATCTTTAACTTACCGCTTCAAAACCGAACTCTGGAAGCGTCAGTTTCGTTTTAATAATGTCGGGATCCGCACATCTCAAGGACACCTTAATACGCAATGGAATCTTAGTAAAGAATGTTTCTCAACGTTTGCCAAAGCAAAATGTTAAACGGCCCTAAATCATGAAAAAAAACATGCTAATTTATTAATATATAACATGATATGGGTAAATTTGATGTACATATATAAATAATTCAGGTGATAATTATATACCTTTTCACGGGATGTAGTATCCGTCAATAGAATAACTAGATTCTTTGGCGTGGGGTTGTTTGTTCCTTCAAAACACATGAAGCTGAACTTAAGACAGTATTTGTAAAATAAAATACTAGCCAGATTTGAAAGAGGCTGGAAAAACTGCAATTGCAACTTTTTTGAAATATATTCAAAACCTAATTGACAAACCTTTGTGAGCGTATCACTAACATTTAGTATCTTCATTTATCAATGTATTTCTTCATCTAAAAATGCTTTTAGTTACAGTTTGCACAATCTCTTGAGGATTGAACAATTCATAGTGATTGATCATCTAAAAAATTGTGAATGGCATCAGCAACAATTTTGCTTCACGCTTCTATAACGATATGGACGAAGTAAAAAGCGAATGAGATAATTTCAAATATAAGTTGTATTGAAAACTAACACTAAATGTCTTTCGCTAATTTTACTACCACTTTTACATCATAAACTACTGTTTACACCACCAACACCACAGTCCATACTGTGATCTAGATTCCATGAAGGACATGTCTTGCCTTCACTTCAAACCTACATTGGTCTCGTGAATTTTTTATTGTTGAGACAAGGTGTTCAATATAGAAGATAGAATCTCTCTTTCTAAAAGTGTTTATCTTATCTTCTTGAAATAGTTTCCCATTCTTGAAGGCGCATAATAGTGTTTTTTTCTTGGTTGATCAATGTAAATCGCTTTCCATCTTGCCAATTTAAAAATAAAACATTGTAGTGAAATAAACAAATCCAAGAGAAGTGTACCAAAGTAAGCGACATATAACTAACTGCGCAAGTCATTTTCAGAAATGAAGCATATTGGTTTAGTGGTTCAGAACCATGCCTCATAATGGAAGAAAAACTCACCTGGTAACGGTGCTTCTGATGAAGGCAGTACAAACTACTCACAAAGTGCTTGGTTTTCATTGCTCAATATACGTATGTGATGACACGACTGGGATTGACCGAATTAAACGGTTCAATTCCAGAGCTGTATGGCGGGCTGACATAAAATACAAGCGTCGAAAACCATTGACCGAATCGCACGGTTTTCGCTAAAGCCGGCTATTCATAATCGACGCAGGAACCTGTGCATGATCGTGTTAGAAATAAACTGTATTTCACTGCAGCGCATAGGACCTGGCGCCACCAATCAGCGTTGCTGTCTCAAAAGTGTGGAAGGGGGTCATAACAGGTTAATACGTGTAGGATTTTTGCTGATTCACTCGGAGTCAATAAAAGAAGGTCTATATTCATTGACAGGTGAATGGAGACAATGTAATGTCTAAATATTTGTGTTTTTGTAAACTGACAAAACTGTCGAAACTGATAACATATCGGGTAGCCCGTCCCGGTTTTCATTGCAACAAACACTACACATTTGACCCCAAAAGGTGCACAATAAACTGAGCTAATTTCAGATTTTGAGGTGGCTGTCGGAGAATGACATCTTTTAAATTCCCCATAACCGAATGCGTGATCTGTAAAAGATAGAATGTTCCAGGTTTTCGACCTGTGACTCATACACGCAAACAAACGCCGACAAATCCTCAAAACAGGTGAGACAGATACATCAATCAAACAAATAAATATGAAACGCTGACTAAATCTAACATGAAATACGTAGATTGTAGAATAACAAATCATTAATTCAACTTTTCGCTGAATTCGATTGTTCTACGTATATTTATTTGTGCAGTAAACAGAATATTCTTATTCAATGTCGTCTGTCGCTCAATTCAAGGGTACATATTGATGTGTAGTTCATTGATGTGTATGTGTATTCACCAACCATAGTAGTATATTCAACTGTTTATTCTATATCATACAGTAAGAAACAGTTAGATTGAAGACTAACAAATCATCAATGGAAAAAAACATCATATAAATTTCCCATAACACATTTCGTGATCTGCAAAACTAAAATGTTCCAGGTCTTCAATCAGTGAAACACACACGCCAACAAATATCCACGCATAATCCGTAAAACAGCTGAGACACATAAATCCACATCAATCAAACTTATGACAATAGAGACTCACAGGATAAATTGAAGGCCCACAGTTGCAATTGTATACACCACTTACAACTTTTGATGAAGCGCGTGTAGACGTTCTCCAAATACAAAGATGATCCGAGTTCTACTGATCGTTGCGACAATCATTGCATTGGAAAACCAGGGTGATGTGAGTAAATATTATATGTTTTCCCTCACTTGATTGTGTTATTAGATTGATCCCATGTCATTTGATTTGTCATACCATAATAATGCAGGGTGAAAATAGTTACATCTAAGTTTGACTTTATTACGTTATACTTCCATTGTTTTTATCATATTTATTAATATGATATTGCTAAGCTTCCTGACTGACTTTGATGAATAATTTTATAAATTTTATTATAAATCTATGTCGTTTCAGGCACACTTTATACCGTACTCATCACGTGAGTATATATAAAACACTTTGTTCGCTCACAAATGCCCAAATGAATTTTAACAATATTTGATTAATAAATAAATGATTAATATCCTCGGGAGTGGGATTATATGTTGCCAATAATTGAGATCATTATTTCGAATTAAACAGATTTCAAGATTATATAGTAGATATATAATACTGTCATAGAAACAAAAGAAAAAGGAAATACGATTCTCGCATGATAATTAAACAAGTCGCCTGTCCGACGTCGACGACTGTTACAATACAGAACCACTATATATATAATTAAATATTTTGAGTGTTGATATATATGTTAACAAAGATTTGTTTTTAATAGCAAATGATGCTGTAGCATTTTGGCCGCTGAATGATAAACATTTCCTTAATGACACGTCTGGGAATGATAATCATGCACAGGACATTTGGGGTAATGTAACGCTGATACCAGAAAACGCCAGGGGACGTAGATGCGGCGCTTATGAATTCCGTGGTAACCCCAGCTCGTATTTATTTTTTCCAAACAATGGTGCTTTCGACACGAAAAAGTCAACCACTATCATGGCGTGGGTTTATCCGTATGGTAATGCGGGTCCTATTTTCTTCTTCGATCCAAATACGACGGCTGATGGTGTTCAATTGAGGCAAATATTAAATGGTACGGAGTTGTATGCACGTGTTATATTTACTAAACGCAACACAGTTCCAGTACTTCCAATAGACATAAAGGTACCAGCGTTGTATGAATGGTATCATTGGGCTGTCGTGTACGATTTTGACAATCACACTGGGTATGCGTACTTAAATGGGAATTTCATAGCGTCTATAGTTCTCACCCCAGGAGAAATAGCAACTCAAGCTGATGCACAAGCAGGCGCCGCATTATATCCTCAAGAATGGTTTAATGGTCTATTAACTTGTATACAAATTTACAATAGAACATTGGATATATATGAAATACATACAGCCGCGCATCGTCCTGAATGCGAATGTAACGGTAAGACACAATATAATTTATATGACATTTGTAGATTTTATCATTTCAAATGACTAACAATAGGGACATTCATATATATTGAATTCTAATGTATCCCGTCTATATTCTTTCATTGTAGTGGGAGGTGACCCTCACATAACTACTTTAGACGGACGTGATTACAGTTTTCAAGGCATCTGTTGGTATACACTTGTAAAGGACTGCTCCAGCACCAACCCTCAGTTTGAAATCACCGCTGATTTAGCGCCACGAGACGATATTGGTGATCAAATTAGGACCAGAGCCGTTGCCATCAATGTTACAGTCGGAGATGAAAGCGTTGTCGTTGATCAGAACAATGTACCGAGTGTAAGTAATCACTTCCTTTAACATCAATTGTATGGTCAGTAGTAAGATTAATCCATATACTATTGCACATATTAGTGTTGAAATCAGAATTTTCAGCTACCTATATCATGTCTGTGTTGGTTGGTTGTTGTTGTTGTCCCGACTAAGACAAATATGACAACATGTTCGAAATATTATACAGTGAACACTGCCCACACCGACTGGATTGTAATACACAAATTGAATTTTGCAATATGAAATCAGCTATTAAGCATAGACTAACATATGATTAACTTGTTTTTCAGGAGAGTGATGACAGTCTCAAAAATATAAACATCGTACACGAAGGCGACAAGGCAATACTGACTTTCGAGTTGAAAGACACAACATTCAAAGTATTCTGGACTGGGAAGAAACACTTTTTTAATATTGAATTCACTGGTGATTATTATCGCGGAAAGATGTGTGGTCTGCTTGGTAATGCTGACGGTGATGCCAAAAATGACTTCCAGAAACCCAACGGTGTTATTGTAAAGGATCCTATTGAGTTTGGAGAGAGCTGGAAAGTTCAGGGCAAACAGTAAGTATCAAAACAATCAGAATATCATGATTGACGATCAGACGATTGATTGATTGATAGATTAAAATTTGTTTCACACTTTTTTCTTGCAGATGTTAATGTATACCACTGGACAGTCAACAGGTGCTCACAGGTCTCACTATATGAATATTATAAATGAGGCTTAATGTAGAAACGCAGATTCAGTTAAAGTGGGTTTGGTTGTTGGGTGTATACTAAGTTTCTATTCTCTCTGTTGGTACAATAAAGGGCTAGCAAAAGGGCAGAATTGTGTGTGTGTGATTATTGACATATACTGATGTGCCACTTTTGAGGAGAAAATTCCGCGTACTTAGAGAAGGATATGTTGGTTGCACGCGTAATTTATATATTCGGAGGTAAATGCAATCAATGATTCCGTTTGGTGACATAGATGAATCGGTGATACATATTCGTCGCTGAACTCTGAAACCCGCCTACGAAAATTTTCATTCCTCCGATTTGGCAACTTGGCTCAGAAGACATATTGTTTATTCTGTAAATAGCCAGATTGACCAATATGTCGATGTGAGGACATGGTATACAATACCATTTGAAAAGTGTTATATAACTCAAACAAGTTAGGAGAATTGTCAAATATGTATTTATGTATTAGTAAAATCGGTGAAAACGTATCTTACAAATGGGTAGAAGACAAGAAATAAACATAACCTTCCGTTGATCAAATGGCCCAACAAATAAATAAGTAAAATGACGTGCAATTAGTCATCCAAAATAGATCATGTTAAAGAACTGGTGGCATTTCGAGGGACAATTCTATACCACTAGTTAGTCCGATATATTATCATGGCATTCCGCCCGAGAAAAGATATATTTTCATGTAGGAATTAAGTTTGAGGAGTATAGGTCCGTGGATTTTGATGAGATTTGATATCATTTGCCACTCATAGGGCAGCATTGAAAAAAAAGAAGATCAGATACGGTCTGTGCTATTGCCTTTTCAATGCAACGTTTTGTGATTCGGTCTAAATATACACAATTCTTTGAAGCCACTGGAAACACATGGATCTGACGCCCTGTTGTTCAAAACATCTGGGTATTATTATTAAATGGAGACAAAAATCAAAAGGTCTAATTTTGAACTGAAATTAACAATCTTTTTAGAACGAGAAAATTGTTTTTGGTCAAAATTGTGCCATTACTGAAAATGTCTGTCCGTGCAAGGAAATCCTGTCTCGCTGTTTTTATAATGCTCTTAAACGATTATTCACGGTTAATCATTGCTCCAAATAAATAACTCGATTGGTTGGATCCAACCACATGAATTCCAATGGTCAATCCGCCACCAGGAAAAAATCTAGATTTCGTTTGAACTTAACTGTTACCCTTTTTGATTTGCTAGCACAGTTCAGTTGAATTAACGTAATTTGTTTGATTGCTTGAGTATGGTCCAAGTGTTACCCCAAATAACAACATCTGCTTTGGTTGCTGTGTATAGTGGAAACTCACTCAATATTTTACAATTGTTATCTTCGGAATGAAGATAAGCTAGAATGCTCCAACTAGATATTATCTTATATATCGAGCGGGTCGGTTTTTAATTAGGAAATTTACATCATTCGCGATTTATTTATATACATGCCGCCAAATACGGTGACAAAACTACCCTTTAGAGTACCAAAAATCATCCCCGAAACTACCCATATTCCAAGGTACTCCTGCATTCCATTGTACATGACATTGTCGCCAGCTATCGGTCAGTCGTCGTGGTGTAAACATCGTCAGGGCTCTCCGCAATGTATTTAAGGTAGAGATGCAGGTTCGTGGGCACTTGGGAGTGAATTTATTTTTATAGCTTTTTATTATCGAAATAGTCTTGGCTATAGATTGTAAATTTTTTGTAGAATTTTGAATAGTGGAACATACTCAAAAGACGATTATAAAATATAGATAACAGGTACAAACATTCTCGCTTTTGAATGCTTAGCAAGATTTAGCAAGCCTGTGCATAAATAATAAAAAAGAAACATGGTGAAAAAAGTAATGACGGGATCTCCATACTATGCACTATATTTAACGTTTTACAAAACGATAATACATTTAAATTTGGAACTGTTACAGCCATTTTAATGATGAGCACTAGCAAACTTCTTACTGAGTGAATTGTTATGCAAATTAGCAATTATCTCAGCTTCTTATTAGTGCACATCCCAGAAAAAATAGTTCCTAGACGCTTTGATCTTTTGTTTTGAAATTTTCATAATTGATTGACAATTTGATTATCTTCAAAACGCAGTAGGGGCATTGTTTTTGGTTGAACAGTGTTACAACAATCGTACGGACAACTAGCCTGGGTGTTAATTTATGCATAAACTTGAATTAGTGAAATTTAAGCTGCTGCCCAGCGAAATTGACAACTGGTAGACAGTTTTCAAGACGGCAATTTCTTCATAGTAAACATATGTACCCGTAAACCAATTTTGACAGGAAACAGAGGCATGGTTTAAAGGCTATTTTTTAGAAGCTAATTTGACCAAAAAGCACATTTTCGTGCATATTTCAAACTACAGTGTCCATAAAAAAATGCTTACAAAATTTTTAAATTCATACAATAATCTTTCCGAAAAAATATAGTTTTGTGGACAAGGGAGGTCATCTTGGTTTCCTAATTAACTAATTCAAATACCTGTCAGGTAAACTGCATCTCTACTTTAATAAGGTTTGCAAATCTACCATCACAAGGTCGCGTTGATATTGAAAACGATACTAGATAGGAGCTACATGCGCAAATGCATTCACTTCGATGAGTATGTACCATCAATATTGATGAGATTTTTTTTTAATAGTCCCGGTGAACGGAGTTAAACAAACGAACTTGAAATGATACTTCCCATCCTTGTCTCGAAGATGCACCTATCTTTAACTTACCGCTTCAAAACCGAACTCTGGAAGCGTCAGTTTCGTTTTAATAATGTCGGGATCCGCACATCTCAAGGACACCTTAATACGCAATGGAATCTTAGTAAAGAATGTTTCTCAACGTTTGCCAAAGCAAAATGTTAAACGGCCCTAAATCATGAAAAAAAACATGCTAATTTATTAATATATAACATGATATGGGTAAATTTGATGTACATATATAAATAATTCAGGTGATAATTATATACCTTTTCACGGGATGTAGTATCCGTCAATAGAATAACTAGATTCTTTGGCGTGGGGTTGTTTGTTCCTTCAAAACACATGAAGCTGAACTTAAGACAGTATTTGTAAAATAAAATACTAGCCAGATTTGAAAGAGGCTGGAAAAACTGCAATTGCAACTTTTTTGAAATATATTCAAAACCTAATTGACAAACCTTTGTGAGCGTATCACTAACATTTAGTATCTTCATTTATCAATGTATTTCTTCATCTAAAAATGCTTTTAGTTACAGTTTGCACAATCTCTTGAGGATTGAACAATTCATAGTGATTGATCATCTAAAAAATTGTGAATGGCATCAGACAACAATTTTGCTTCACGCTTCTATAACGATATGGACGAAGTAAAAAGCGAATGAGATAATTTCAAATATAAGTTGTATTGAAAACTAACACTAAATGTCTTTCGCTAATTTTACTACCACTTTTACATCATAAACTACTGTTTACACCACCACCAACACCACAGTCCATACTGTGATCTAGATTCCATGAAGGACATGTCTTGCCTTCACTTCAAACCTACATTGGTCTCGTGAATTTTTTATTGTTGAGACAAGGTGTTCAACTGTCTCAAAAGTGTGGAAGGGGGTCATAACAGGTTAATACGTGTAGGATTTTTGCTGATTCACTCGGAGTCAATAAAAGAAGGTCTATATTCATTGACAGGTGAATGGAGACAATGTAATGTCTAAATATTTGTGTTTTTGTAAACTGACAAAACTGTCGAAACTGATAACATATCGGGTAGCCCGTCCCGGTTTTCATTGCAACAAACACTACACATTTGACCCCAAAAGGTGCACAATAAACTTTCTTTTGATGGTCAGTATTAAAAGCTCGTTCACAGAAAAAATTATCTAGTAACATGTTCATTTCGATATTCCACCATTTTAATTTTACTAACTAATGTGTTTCTATCAGGACTTCTGATTGGGTGATGAAAATGAGCTCAAGTGAATTCTATAATCGCTTCAGGACGTACGACATACAATGAATTGTGGTGAAATCTAACAAAGGTTGATGTTGAGGCTATGGCTGAATAAATGGTCCTTGGCTGGCGAAGATGGTCGGAAACAAACACACTTATACGCGTCTGGGACAACCGACACGCAATAAAAGGTGAAACTAATATGGTAATTTCAACTTGGCCACCTGACTTTAATTTTAAAAATGACACCACTGTTTACCCTTTCACTTAAACTTTCGGGTTACCATGGAAGCTAACAAAACTTGTTTATTACCCGATGCACACCAAGCAGTAATTAATGGTATAATAACACGTACGCTAAATTTAGCAGCGTTTGACGACGATATAAAATCAGTACTATTCAATGTATATATCTGACATTTTAAAGGAGCCCACTTGCGAAATACTCATCACAACTGAATCAATAAAAGATACAATATGCTCAAACAATCATTTTTACGATGACCTTAAAGTGGTAGCAAACCAATTGAAAAACTATCGTTTCAACCAACACCTCACTAAGTCACAAAAAGCGCATATCATGAAAGGGATTAATACAATAGAGAAATATATATGTACCAGTGCCAGTTTATTAAAACAAATGTAACTATGGCAACATTAATAATCAGTAATATTCAGTAATATCGCTAATAACCATTATGGTCATGGCCATCATTATTTAAGAATGCAACAAATCCTGATATTATCTTCACAAACATGTACTTTTTTAAATGTCCAAGTGTTTATCACATTCTCAATGAAACCATTTTTAACAACCCCGTTTTCCGTGAACTGCTCGTTTTTTTAAAACCAACGATAATAATCAGTGATTTAATTGACGGTGAAATGAAAGCATGGCTGTCAAATGCGGATTAACACAGTGTTTTTGAATTTAACAGGCGTGACATTTTCAATCTTCGTTTTTTTTTAATGGCGCGTCGCTTTGATGGCAGGCTTTATTACAGGTGTTCACTATGTGATGGCGCAGTTTCATCCAGCATATTTTCCTTGACTGCTCCACTGTAACTGACCTGTTGCTTTTTCATTCGACCAATTCGAACAGTAACAGTAGTCCAAGTTGCCTTCATAGCGGTATTGTATAATACCGCCTCCCAAATCATACAGATATCTATCCTGTCAAGTATAGTACATTCTCTGTTTACAAGTGCGGCTGTTGTTATGGGTGACAGTCAGATCTGAAATAGAACTTTACACAAAAAGCTGAAGGTAAACTTTAATCTTGATCTCGCTTTTTACCACACATGCCCAATAAAAGGCGCACGTTAATTGTTCTGCTTCAGTTGTTTAACCAGTCGTTTCCCACCTATCACCTGACACTGTTAATTACATTCATGTTTACGTGTGAACGTTTTATGGCATGAACGGCATCGGATTTCTTTGAAAACTTTTTATCTCAATTTGAATGATTAGTTCTTGACTAGAAGCCAAGATTCAGTTATGATTTGTGTTACAGTGTTAAATACGTAATCCATGTCATCCAGTTGTTTGAATTGAAAGCCATTAAACATCTAGGTATAATAGTTACGTTTGGGATTATTCTACATTTCTATTGTTAGAAGTTAGTTTGCAACTGATACTGAAAAATCCATCAATTGATATGTTTTCTTTCACTGTTGTATTATGAATACTTGAGCTTAAGTTTAAGGAGACTAAGTTTAGTAAATTGTTAGATTTTTTTTAAAAGTAGAACATAGTTTATTATTAATAATTGACTGCAGGGAAGCAGAATGTTATCCAGATGATTGACTGGTGGTTTGAAATTTTAGCGTGAGTGAGATTTGCATTTACATTGCTGTCATCAACTTTGAGGGGTGCTATATGTGATATTCATTATCGACACAAACCCATTTAAAAATACCGTCTCCGGTATTAGCTGGGTATTTAAATTAACTAAGACCGGATAGGTAAAAAACGCATGATAAAGTCGGTGTGAGATTATTTTATTTCATATTTTGTTGTTTTGCTTCATGAGCAAATTATAAAGCAATCACCATGTGGTACACATATCTAATCTCTTCCTGATTTTACTTTGTTCATCTGAGTACTTACCAGCTGTATTTTAGGGTACTTGTCAAATCGTTTCAGGTATTTGTTTTACTTCCCTGGTTAAGTACATGAATCAACTTTAGAATACATATATTTACATCAAAACTGTTCCAAAGCACACGCATCATGTTTAGTTGACCAGCATTCGAAATTGTGTATTTTATTATTGATTTCAGACGTTATTTACTATCTAACTTATCCATGATTGCTTAATTAGCTCACAAAATTGTCTAGCCTTTTCTTATATCATCTACTATGAAAACACTGTGATCCATGTAAACATTATGAACACTCTACACCTCTCCTAAAATGAGTAACTACTATTGATTTTGGCATGCAATCATGTTGAGTCCATACTTTGGATTCACCAGATGTCATTTTATTCACAAGAGATGTAAATTCATCAGCATATGATGTGATATGGTTTGTATATATTTACGTGTAAAACCACAGGGAGTTGGACAAACTTATGTATTTTAATAAATTATTAAATAATAAAATGTTATATAACTTTTCTTTTACTCCTCCCCCCTTCCTGGTATCGATTTCAAGTAATCACTGATATTTTTATACCACTCTTTTCTTTATCACAATCTTTGTTACACGCTAATGTTGTATATGCAAATTTAACGCGCGATGTAGACACAACCTATTATAGTAAAATATCCCAAGGGTTGAAACGCGCCAGGACTGTGGCATGAGCACAACCACAGGGAATTGGACAAACTTATGTATTTTAATAAATTATTAAATAATAAAATGTTATATAACTTAGCGCGTAACAAAGATTGTGATAAAGGAAAGAGTGGTATAAATAAAGATCAGTGATTACTTGAAATCGATACCAGGAGGGGGGTAAAAGAAAAGTTATATATATATAACATATTATTATTTAATACTTTATTAAAATACACAAGTTTGTCCAACTCCCTGTGGTAAAACCAACAGAATGCTTTTATTATTCAATGTCGTCCATCACTATTTATATTATTTGTTATTTATATTGACAATTCATAGAAATTATTTTAAGGTATGGTTTTTATTCACACGTCCAGTTATTCCCTACATTTAGTGAAAATTAAGGCTCAGCATCGTTATGTTGTTTGAAACACTAACGGGTATGCGAAGCCATGTTTAAAATATATATCATACAGTAGCAAGAGCAAGGCTGGAATAGTTGTATTTTACTAAATTCACTTAACATGGGAACACTGACAGTTTTCTCGCCAAAAAATTTTTTTTTGTCATATTCATTAAAAATCTAACACTAGCGGTATGTGAAATACAGTTTGCAGACTAAAAATCATAAATGTACATCTACAGGTTACCACTGCATTCCACTGAGATAATTTCGGATTTTGAGTTGGTGACTGGAGAGTTACATTTAAATTTCCCATAACCAACTGCATGATGTGTCAAAGATAAAATGTTCCAGATTTTCGACCTTTGACTCATATACACGCCAACAATCGCCCACACTAAATCCGCAAAACAAGGTGCGATGGAACATCAATCAAACATATCAAATGGATAGATTTGTCAATGTTCACTAAATCTATCTCGAAATATGGATAGCAGAATAACATAATAACAATGCCAGATTTTTAATTGTGAACCGAGAATAACATCGTGTAATTTTCCCATAATCCACTGCGTGCTCCACAAATATAGAATGTTCTAGGTTTTCAACAAACATCCGCACTAAATCTCCAAAATCTCCGGGTGAGACACATATATCCGCATCAATCAAACTTATGACAATAGAGACTAACAAAATAAATACAAGAGCTCCGCGTTCTACTGATCGTTGCGACAATCATTGCACTGGAAGGCCAGGGTATGGTGAGTAGATACACATTATGTTTGGTAAATAACGTGTTTACCTCGCTTGATCGTGATATTAGTTTGTTTCCGTCTTCTCATTTGATTTGTCAGATCGTGAAAATTTTAATATTTCTATTGTGTATATAATATTATTTATTAGTATGGTATTGTTCCGATCGTACTTTAGTCCTGAAAGAAATACTTTGTACAGATCTATTATCCTGATTTTGCTAAGCTTCCTGCTGACAAAGCAGTCAATGCATTCTTCCTTTGATGAATTATAAATTGTATGTGTGCGTGTGTTTCTCTTGTCATTTTATTATAAATCTATGTCGTTTCAGGCACACTTTACACCGTACTCTGCACGTGAGTTTATATAAAACACTTTGTTCACTCACAAATGCCCAATTGAATAACGATATTTGTTATTATTTGCCAAAATACGAGTATAAATGATTAGATTTTACCAATAATATTAATCACCATTCCGAATTAAAGGTAATATATTTCAAGATACGATAGTGAATATATAGTACTATCATATAAACAAATGGGTAAAGAAACATGATTCTCGCATGATCATAAAACAAATCGCCTGCCAGTCGTAGTCTTTTCAAAAAGGTGGTTCATTGTAATGTTTATTTTACGACTAGTACACTACAGACCCACTAATCTATATAATTTAATATTTTGAGTGTTAATATATATGTTAACGAAGATTTGTTTTGTTTTTAATAGCAAATGTTGCTGTAGCATTTTGGCCGCTGAATGATAAACATTTCCTTGCTGACACGTCTGGGAATGGTAATCATGCACAGCACATTTGGGGCAATGTAACGCTGATACCAGAATGCGCCAAGAGACATAGATGCGGCGCTTATGAATTCCGTGTTAACCCCACCTCGTATTTACTTTTCCAAAACAACGGTGCTTTCGACACAAACAGGTCAACGTCTATCATGGCGTGAGTTTGTCCGTATGGTAATGCGGGTCCTATTTTCTTCTTCGATCCAAATATGACTGCTGATGGTGTTAAATTGACGCAAGAAGAAAGTACAACACCAGGGGAGTTGTATGCACGCGTTGTTTTTTACTAAACATTAGACATACATGTACCAGCTTTGTATGAATGGTATCATTGGGCTGTCGTGTACGACAATCACACTGGGTATGCGTACTTAAATGGGAATTTCATAACGTCTCTAATTCTCACCCCGGGAGAAATATCAACTCAAGCTGATGCACAACAAACTTCAAATGTCGATTCCAGGAGTACGCCCGGACGGTAGTCCTTTAACTTGTATTGCCCAATTCCTGGTACAGTCTTGTTTCCAATTATTGGTAAGTATATATATAAAAAGAATATGATATATAATACAGCAATCAATTGGCCTGGGATGATGTAAATAATAATATTATTAAATAGCCAAAAATATAAATAAATAAATAAATAAATAAATAAATAAATAAATAAATAAATAAATAAATAAATAAATAAATAAATAAATAAATAAATAAATACAAAGCAGACAAGAATACTTACATAAAAGTTTGATCTTGTCGTCATTTCTGGTTCCAATACATTTTGTTCATAATGGCTTCACATATCAACTGTTTACAGCAGATCCTAGAATAAGTCCTTTCTAAAAAAAAGCTTCAGCAAATATACATATATAGGTGGCCTGAGTTCAACAAGCGTTTTGGTATTTCGGCTACACGTGCGCCAAATTGTGAATGACATAGCATGTCTAATTCAGAATATAATATGTTCATGAGATATTCGTGCTCGCCGTTTTTGTTTTTTCTTTAAACCAGCAAGTTTCAATTGTTCTTTATCCTCAGTACTTGGCGTCTTTTACAAAACTGTTTCAGTCGCAGTTACCAAACGAGATCGACGATGATCAGCGCCTGCCTGTTGATGCTGACTTTCCCTCGACGTGTGTGCGTTAGGACTTCGGGGTTAAAGGTTGGGGTCAAAGTTCTAGCTCCGTTGCGACGCAACGGCGGTTTACTTTTTAGCTCCGTTGCGACGCAACGGCGGTTTACTTTTAAACAGCTTTTTTAAAACACTTATTTAAATAAGCTCATTCTATTTTTCTATTCTTTTATTTATTTATTTATTTTCCTATTCTTTTTTCTATTCTTTTATTTTTTTTGTATTATTTTATTTATTCTTATATTTTTAATTTATCGTTCTATTCTTCAATTTATTCTTTTATTTTTTGTTGTATTATTTTATTTATTCTTCAATATATTAATTTATTTCTTGTTCTATTCTTCAATTTATTCTTTTATTTCTTGTTCTATTCTTCAATATATTAATTTATTTCTTATTCTATTCTTCAATTTATTCTTTTATTTATTGTTTTATTCTTTCATTTATGTATCTATTCTTTTATTCATTCTTTTATTAATTGGTGTTTTTCAATTTTGGATCTAATGGCACACCATACGGGCCGTTTTACTGGCGCGGATTTATACGGGGCAATCTGAACGACGCAAACGCGCCAACAACTCTCACAAAATAGACACCACGATACCAAATATATCCAGAAATTACGTTTTAATGAAACAGCAAATGAATGTAAATTTGTAACAATATTTTAACGGTAGTAAATACGAACTCATTATAAACTTTCTTTCTTTCTTAAGAATGAACACGACAACGTGCGTTTTCTTGGAGCTGATGTTGTAGCCGCAGTTAGAGACACGTTGATTTCACAGTTGTTAAAAACTGTTGTCCGTGAACGAGAAACAATTGCTTGGCAAGAAGCAGTTTGGTTTACAGTTCCAGATTCTGGCGTAGCTCAACTAAGAATATCTGAAATGCGCCGATGATCTTCTGTGGAGTCAGCTGGCATCGGCATCGGTGTCGCTGTATCGTAGTACTGTAAACTTGACACGTGTTTGTGACCAGTTATCTTTATGATTGGTTGTGGTGGAATGCCGGATTTCGTCAGGGTAATAATGAGTCCAACTGGTCATTCGGTATATTGCCTATCCACTGAATATCGTCAGCCGTTATCGAAGCGCAGACTCAAATTACGCGCGTTGTCTCTAAACAGAAAGTAGTTCCAGGAAATAGACGCGTTTACAAAATATGGTAAACGGGGCCCGGGCGTGATATGGAAAATTATTGCACGGCTCGCGCATCGAGATTCCCATAGCGTTACGAAGCCGGGTAATAAGAGGAATATGGCAAGGTACATTCTTACAACAACCATCAAGTATAAATGCCAAACCCTCACTCTTTACCTACGCAAACCAGAGACATAGTGTATAGTGACCTAAAAGCAGGGGAAAGGGGAAGAAGACGAATAAGAAGGAGAATTGTAAACTCAATGTCGGTTTTCAAAAGATACTTGCCGAATTGGACCGAAGTGGTAATAATGATTGTTGGATGCCTCAACACGCAACCACCCATTTACAAAATTACAGATTACATCGATATCAGTCAAATGATGGAGGTTACCGTCTACCAGGAACCCATCCACGAATATAGCTAATGGTCCGATCAAATTCGTAATAGCTTCGGTCGGAAGTGACTACATCGATATTGGTTCTATGCTTTTGCACACCAAGGTAAAAATCACAAATGCCAACGGGAAAATTTGGCTGTGGACGCTACTGTAGGGCCAGTGAACTTGTGGTTGTATTCGCACTTCAATGAAATCGATGTGTACATGAATGGGAAGCAGATTTTGGTTGCACATCCCACCTGATCAAAACGCTATTGAATTATGGAGGGAACGCAAAATCAACGCAGATCAGTGCAGCGATATTTGAAAAATGAATAACGCATCACGCACATCACGCACTAAGATGGTCGACATGATCGGGCGAATACACAGAGACATATTTTTTCAATCAAAGTATTTTCTCAACGGCGTGGAAATCAGACTGAAATTATCATTAAAAATCAGTTCTGCTATATCAGCTCAACCGAAAATCCCGCATTTAAAATTGTCTTCACCGACGCTACTCTTCTGGGTAGCTTTTTATCTGAAGGATTCTCACCATGGAGAATAATTTATATTTTATATTATACTCATGCGTTAGTCAACCCTGCTACGTGGAATTTGAGAGATTTCTCTACAGTGTGCGGTAAATGCGTTCGGTATTACTTGCTGCGCAGATGTCGAGGGGAACCTATGTACTCCGTAGTTGACCCTTCCACGTGTGATAGGCATGTATACGACGTTTATGTGAACAGATGTATCAAGAACTTTACCGAACTCAATTTATCTCTTTATGACAAATATTTTTCCCACGCAGTTTCACTGGGTGATTTATACTTTGAAATTTCAAACATATCACTTATACCTTCTTTAAACAACTATCGATTTTATATTATTTTTCTCTATTTTCTTTTAGGACAGATAAGCTATTCTGACTGATTAGACAGATTGTGGATTGACTTTTCAAGGTTACTCAGTTTTTTAATCGAATATGTTAATCAGTGTTTAATCGATTTTTTTTACTTTCTTTTTTCAGTAATATTAAACTATGCTGGAAATCTATACTCTATGTAACTCCGTGTAACTTCTTTTGTGTAATAAACTCTGTTAGTACGCAAAAACGCCGTGCATTTAATAACATACGCAGTGTGAGTGTTTGTGTATGTTAGCATCCATTATTGTTCAATCATAAAATTCATGCCGTGTGTGACGTCATTGCTACGATTAAAAAGAAAAATATAATTTATCTAATTTATGTTAATGTATTCACGACGTTCTCGTCACTCGCTATATTTCAAAATATTTGTTATGCAAATTTATTCACACAATCCCATTGTGACGTCGTAATCATTCAAATCTCCATTCACGTTAATTTTAATAATTTATGCTAGTTTATGTACACGTGCCCATTGTGACTTCATAATTTATGCTAATTTATGACGGGTTATATTGTAACGTCTTATTTGTTTCTACTTTATGAACGGATTTTATTGTGACGTCTTAATTATTTAAGATGCTCTATAATGTACACTTAACTACTGACTGTAAATTCAATTAAAATATAAACGTTTATTGTAGATACTATAATTTTATGATTGAAGCTGTATATCTTATGAAGCAGAATTGGAAACATAGAAACTATCTTTAAACACGTTGATCTCAGATTGGTGTGACTGTTAGATGTTAAGGCTTGGTTGGCAATCAGGAATAATCTTGTAAGTGGCTTTGTATTTTTGGGTACAATGTACGAACGATAATGAATGGTAAGAAGAGGGTAAATTTTGGCGAACAATTGAACAAAAACAAATGAACATGAACAAATAAGAATATAAACTTACACAGGTACAGTGTGAAACAACTTTGTCCATGAAACGCATTGTAATGAAAACAACATTGGTTGCCTCTCCTCGTAATCCTAACATACCTAGTTTGAGTTATTATAGGTGGCTGTTATCATGGTATACCACATAATATACTTTGTTAATATTAGAAATGTCAGATGCACCTTATTGTTCATTACAAACTTTATCATTTACAGTATGTCTTTCAACAAATTTTAATAAGTGTCAACCAAACAACCTGCATTCTTATGATAATATTGGAAGAATATAAATACAATTGTAACTTTTCACTTCTTCATATGAAGCACTATATGTCTATATATGACATGACGATAACGATGAACGTTAAATTATCGTTGGTTTATAACTAAAACCGGGCACCGTTTATGAAGTACGCAAAAAGATTCAGTTTTTAGGAGACACTTTACTTTATTGGTAGCACGTATTCTGCTGTTATAACTTTCGACCATTCTGCGTTTGCATTTTCTATTTTCAGTTTTTATAGTTTATTTAAGGTTCAAATTTGCGTTGGGAATGCGAACACAGTGTAACAATGTCGGCGCCGGTGAGTTTCTGTCATGATCATTTGAACACTGCAACAAGACTGGTAGGAGGTAATACCTCGGGCCAATGTATTTAAACATCAGTTTATTGGCTGTTGCTATTAGAGTAGTGAACCTGGAACCTGCCTGTCAAGTATGAACAAAATCGGCTGAGCCAAAAAGACACAGAAGAGTTAAAAATCTGTTACTAATGAAAAGATATCAATTTTGAGGTAAATTTCTTGATAATCAAAAAAGACATCCATAACACAAATATAAAGTTGTGTTCACACTCAAGTTGATTAGACTGAGCTATGTCTGAGCTTTTTAATCCTAGAATCGTGGAATGAAATACATTTGGCGCGAAAGTATTACATTTTGGTTGTTGCCATGGCAACGGTGAACAAGGATTATTTTTTTAGATTTTACTACCTAACTGGAGTGAATGTGTAACTTGCCTGCCAAGTTTAAATCAAATCAGCCCAGCAAAGAAATATCACAGAAGAGTTAAAAATCCATTTCGTGATGAAAAATTCTTGATATTAAATTTCTCGCTAATGAAATAAAAATATAAGAAAATTAAAGTAGTAACTTTTTGGCTGTTCTATGGCAACGGCTGGCCAGAAATGTTGACACATATTACCTACTAACATAGTGAAGGCATGACCTGCCTGGCCAGTTTGAGCAAAACATCGAATTATGAAATGTGGGACATATATGTGGCCCAGTACAAATCTTTAAGTCTGTGGCCATAATCATCCCTATGTAATCAAAGCAATCAACCAAGTCTGCAATACCTTTTCTTTGTATGAAAAAAGTGATTATAAAAGTCTTGAAACAATACATATATTGTCATATTTACATAAGAAAGAATGTTCTCAAATATTATTACGTGTTCTGTATTTATTTCAAAGTCCCATATGGATTAACGTAATATCACTTGTGTGAAAGTTCCTGAAAAATAATAAGCAAAATTTAATAAGGACAAATTCTAATCAGCATGTTTTTAAATTATTACTATATAACAAATTATCAAAATATCCCAAACAATAGTGCATATATATTTAAACAAATTAAAAACAGCCGGATTTGAAAAATCCGGGAACACTTCAACTGTTATTAATTTAATTAGCATATCATCATCATGGGTCAGCAAGTTTTGAATACGGTATCATAATATTGTTAAACCTTGAGGAATTAACGGTAACTATTTTTTAACAATGACAAATGTGATTTCAAGGAGCAAACCTAAAAACACTAAAGGTTGGGTCACAAAGTAGACATATGACAAAAGTGTTTTTTAAACATGTCATGAAGTAATTTCGTGTGTATGATTGTACGAACACTGTCTTACATACTTCGTGGTATTGTCATGATAATATTATTATTTCATCATCCCAGGCCAATTGATTGCTGTATTATATATATATTTTTTTTCTCTATACTTACCAATAATTGGAAACAAGACTGTACCAGGAATTGGGCAATACAAGTTAAAGGACTACCGTCCGGGCGTACTCCTGAAATCGACGGCTTGCCCAATGAGTTTAATAAAAAAAATGATGGCATGATTTAGGTGAGGATTTTCATCGGGTCTTACTTACGTCCATCATTGATGGTATTTTATATGTCTCTACTAACAGAGAGTTTGTTACCCTTCTACCCCAAAAAAGGTGGCAATACTTGTTTAAAAAAATGTCGCCCAGTCAGTCTATTATGCAGTCATTACAAAATCATCACAAAAATCTTTTCATTGCGTTCTGTTTTGTTCTCGGCAACATTATACATCCTGATCAAAGCTGTTGTGTACCAGGCAGGCATATACACCCCAATTTTACCATGTTGTGCGACTGCTTTGATTATGTAAATGAATTTACATGTCTTCGATTATAATTGCACTTCAACAGGGTTAATCATACATATCTTATGAGCACTCCGAAAGAATTTGGCCATGGTGACCATTTTATTATTATATCATTGGGTTAATATACAAACAAGTTTAATATTGTTTCGAATAAACAACTTTCTCAGTGCACCCCTCCACAAACTATTCAATCTGCGCCCAACGCTATGTCATGTGTATTGTATCTTTTCTTGATAAAATAAGAAATGAAAGTAAAGTAAATGGGTTAACAATAACAGCAAAAACAAGTAATGAAGACTTTGGTGAATTGGTAAATTGGCTTAATATCTACAAAGTTCAATCAGTAGTCCTGTGGGTCGGCCGCAGGTCTAACTCCGTTGATTCGCCAAATCAAATGGAATAACAATGTATCAAATGGAATAATATTGGCCTGCAACTACTCGTTTTTTACCTTGGTAACAACAATGATTACACTGAACAAAATGGACCGAGCTTGTACAAATAACTGAAGGTAAGCTTGAATATTGGTCATGCTTTTTGCCGGGCATGTCATATAGAGGGCGCACGTTAATTGTTAATAACGTTATTCTTTCTTATTCGATGTACCGTTTTACCAGTCGTACTCCGCCTATTGACACTGTTAATTACATACAGTCTTTACTTGTGATTTGTTATGCCATGGTGGGCATTGGGTTGAAGTCATGTGCATGAAATACATTCACAAATATGTATATTCAGACTCCAGACATCCTTGTTCATGAGTTATCATCTTACAAAGTAGGTAAATGCAAATACACAGCTCACTTAATGTTTACCAGCATTGATATGTTATCCTTTCATATACCTACCTTTTATTCTGATCTGAAATGTTGAAATTCTTTAGATAAACGCCATAAGGTAAACACCGGCAATGTTTTCACTGTTCCTTGAGAACCTATTTATAATAATCCTATGGTTTTACACCCATTTAGAAATAAACCGTATGTCTTCGAACCTTTTGTTGATGCTGGCGTCACCAAAGTGGGTGACTTGATCAAAGTGCGAGAAAGGGGTGGTTTCCGTCTCCGGTTTTAAAACAGCCGGAGATAGTCTTTTATCTGCCCCAACAATTACCATAACATTGATCTATATAATTCCGATGATTTAAATATATCTCTGTTTAAGAAGATTTTTTTTATAATTTTATAAACATATGACTGTTTCACTCTATGCTCAACATCATACTGATAAAATTGGTAGTGTGTGACGCGACATTTGAGTTTCGACAAGCGAGTTTAAGCCAAATTTCCAAATATCCAAACTAGAAGACGATCTTCAATGGAGAATTCTTCATGATGCCTACACTAAAGGTACGTATATCTTCAGTTCAAGATTAGAACAGCACGATAAATGCCTTGTTTGCGACATTCTGGACCGAGTTTGTACAAAAAAACATGTCGTATATAGGGCGCACATTAATTTTAATGACGTTATTTTTTTCTGATTTTGTTTTTACTTGCGAACTTTTTATGGCATGGGCGGCATTGGATTTCTTTGGAAACTTTGTATCAGCCGTTGAATAATAATATTAATAATAAGAATCATATTAATACATAAGGGATCAGTAACATCGGTTGTAGATGGTCAGAGTGCAGCAGACACAGTCACATGATTTACTTATTATTTTATATGTTTATGTTCTGAAAATTATATTTGTATATTTTAAAAATATGTCCATTATATTTTAATTAATATTTTACTCATTTGTTCTTGACTAGTTGCCAAGATTTACCTACGAATTGTATTAGTGTTAAATATGTAATCTTTGTCACTTTAGTTGTTTCAGCTAAACATCACTGAAATAACTAAAGTATATTTAAGTTCAGGATTATTTTACATTTTAATTGGTAGCTATATTATAAGGTTATTACGAACATACCTCAAAGTATGCACGAAGACAGTACAGCTGCAGTATCGACCGACGCGCAGCGGAGGTCGATGCAACAGGGTACTGTCTGAGTAATAACCTTACTATTATACATCTTTTCCTTTCAAGGATACATCATGGGAATGCCGAAATCCAAAATGTTTAGAACAGAATCAGCGAAATTCTTTGTATGGCGTCCGGTCAAACCCTGATGGCAGCCATGTTTGTTTTATTATTAGAGGACGCTTACACGCGTCATCATTCCATAAAATAGCGCAAAATTACGGCACGATGTAACTTATGACGTTACGGTAACAGATGTATAATAATATAATATTAATCTGGCTTGGACTAATTTGGTTCGTGTGCCAACATTTCACATATGTATGAAAACAAGTTCAACATACTATTCACAGTACATAAAGATTAATGTATTATTTAATATTTTTTGAAAATATGTCTGTTTGTTTACATTGATTACAGGGAAGCAAATCATGCCATGATCATGAAGAAACACCCTAACTTGATTTACTAATATACATCACAATACTGTCATGTATATCTGCATACTATATTCATCGTCGATGGGTTGTCAGTCATATCACAGACCATACGTGTCAGGGCTAAGGTATCACAACAAAATGCACTGCTTCATGGTTGTGCAAGTGCAAGCGTAGACATGTTTTCTTCCTGTGGTTTGTTTAGGGGGAATCTATACATGACGTTTAACCCCCCCCCCCCCCAATCAGTGCGATCCGCTTTGACTGCCAGCACGTCTGAGGACTACTACATGTGATATTTAATATGAACAGGAGCCCCCTTAAAAATAATTTCTGTCAGTAGTTAGTTTTATAACAGCACGTACCAGCATGCTACTATTAGTCCAGATTGCTATAGAAATGGCGCCGGCAAGGGGGAGATTAGAATGATTCTGTGATTGCACATTATTCAGCCTTAAGGCGGGCAGCTTTTTGAAAATGATTTTATAAAGTGTTTCGCCCGAGTAAAATGACTGTTTTTGGAGTGATTGCGTTTTCCTGGTGTTGCTAATATTATTAAAATTCAAAATTTTAGGTGAAATATGAAGGTTGAAGTAGGTTGTTCAAGGCACAAATGCTCAAATTAAAACTAACTTCTTATAAAATATGGTGAAAAGACAGTTTTACATCAGGCTAGTTCTGTCAATCATAACTCGTTTTCAGGTGATTAATGTAATCGTCACAATCCTACAATTGTGCTGAAAAAGGGGACACCTGCTTACCAGTATTGTGTTTGTGTAGTCTGATTATTATCAGGTTAGTGCACAGACAAGCTGTACCACATAACGACTGTTGGCATGGCAAAAACAGCTTATGACTTAATATCAGAATGATGGTGACCAATATTTCGCGGCATCTTACTTTCGAGGCCGAGCAGTAGTCATTTGATACACAAAGTGCATATTCATCATTATGGGGATCAATTATGAGGATTTGTATTTAGTTGATCCAAAATTGAGTAGTACTGGTGAATCTAATATTTTTAACATACTTACCATCAATATCTCTGTATAAATCTAAGGCACTCGGTAATGCACTTAAGATGACAAGATGTACATGGGACAATATACATTTCACTGAAAATGGCATTGACTGACAATGACAGAATGCTTCTGTTATCATATTACTAGCTGTTCAATAATGACCAGACACATCAACTCGCCAACACTGGTTGTTTTGACATCATATACAAATTAACAAAACTGTCCTAACATTTTGCCGAAATATTGAAAGAAAGCTAAACATTACAAATTGATAATTATTAGATTCAGCTGGAAAGCAGGAAATCTTCATTTTCGGCTCCCTGCACCCCAATTTCTAATGTTTTACAGTTTTTACAGTTTACAAAATACATTTCGCAACTGAGTTTATGTTCAATAATTCAACAATACCTGTCATGATTTGCTATTTTATGGGGCTCTCGAAAAAGCGAATTATAGTTGTTATGTCTGGCAGCCATACGTAAACTATTAGTTTTCTATTAATTGATATTTTATGATAGACTTTTATTTTATTTTACTCGGCGCTTGTCCTGTGATACAATTCCTATGTTATTTTAGATTGTTCAAAACAATGTTTAATATGTGTACTTGTTTCGCTATTGTCTCCGTCGATGACATGACGACGGGATGTATTGAGGCTAATTCCTAGGTTTCTCGAATTCTCTGTGGAGAACGTTTTAATTCAGTTTCAGTTAAAATTGATATCCAGGTTTCACAGGAAAGAATCGTATTTTCTTGCCACTGAGCCGTTTATGAACTTAATCAGATATTCAGATTATTGTCATAATGAGACCATAGGGTAAAAACTCATACATATAACGTATACAGATGACGTATAGCTTTAATGACTTGTAATCAAGATTTTAACCATTGGATTCCTGTTGAAAAATTCCATCTCTAATTGCTTACCTTACGGAACCAAAGATGTTGTTAATTTTGTTTCTAGTACCAAGGCCATGCAGGTAAATTACTTACAGAGGCATCTTTACGATGGTCACGTGAACTTCATATTCTTAGATTTTTTTCCTAAATAATGTTGCTCATTTGGCATACTTGTTGTAATGAATTTTGATTAACCCTTCTCAAATCTACCACCATTCTATATTCTATTTATGTGTTGGCACTGATGACAATGATAGCCAAGATACTGCACTCTAGACATTACACATTCAATTTGCATTTTTCTGATGATTTGAATCTGCCAATTTACAAATTTGTCAAAGGCAGTGCATATAAATAAATCAGTGTTAATCATGCTTGGCGTAACACAATTTATACAGTATCATGCTCAATGATGTATCTTAAAAGGCACATACACAACTAGGAATTTTCTGCTCAAAATAAACCACTGTAAAAACAATGAATGCCCCGTTTGTGGCGATCAAAATTCGCTTCAACATATTGGATTAAATACTCGTTTGGATCTCACTTTGGCGACGCACAGCGTTTTATGAGAAAAAGAAAGTCAAACTCTTTGTTAAAATTTGTAACACAGTTTAGTCGTATATTGAAGTATATGAATTGTTTGACAAACATAAACGAATAGTTCGGATATCTAGATATTCGTGAACTAGCCTTCTTTTTCGTCGTCTGCTTTGAGACTGGAACGTGGGATCGTAACATCTTCATCGCTCTTATTCTTTATTTTCGTTTTTCAACCAACACCTCACTACGTCACAAAAAGCGCGCATCATGAAACGAAGTAATAAAATAAAGAAGTACACACGCACCACAGGTGTCATTTTAAACAAACACTGTGATTGTGGCAACATTAATATCCGTTATAACCAGTATGGTCATGGTCACCATTACTTGGACAGGCAACAAATCCTGGTATTGTCTTAACAAACAAGTCATTATTTAAATGTTCAAGTATAAAACTAACAACCAAAACCCTTTTTAACAATCCCATTTTCCATGAACTGTTTTTTCAACTTTGGTGGAGTGAATACAATCAGCGATTTAATAGACAGTGAAATGAAATCATCACTGTCGGATGCAGATTAGCATAGTGTTGCCAAAATTTGTTCAAAACTAATTTTAAACCCAAGTTTAAAATGTTTGCTTGATGCCTTATCTATTACATGGAAACCCATGATGCACATTGTAATAAAGCACGATCATGTTCACATCTAACCTCATACTATAGTTTTGAAATAAACAGGCTGGTTTGTCCCTGGCGTGACATTTTCATTCAACGGATCTTCAATGGTGAGTCGTTCATGCAGCGCATACAACAGACCAGTGTCAATGTTCAGTGACATGCATTCTGCAAACTGAGGTTAATCCACTCCTTGATGTCTTCCTGCCATGTTCTTGTTGGCCTTCCTTGCGGTCTTTTACCTTCACATATGTCCTGGATGAGGTCTCTTGACATCTTTCCTCTGCGAACTTGGTGCCCAAAAAGGTCAATTTTATTTTTGTCACTGTCTGTATGTAAGGTTCTGGTTTTTGTTCGCTCGCTTGAAAGTGATTTGTGACTCTAGTCCATACATATTTATTACTTCTTTTATCTTTCCATGTTATTCCCAGCAGCCTTCGATGGCATTTCGTTTCATGTCCGTTATTGTCCAACTTTCGCAGCCATGCATGAGAATACTTTTTACCATGGAGTTCAACAGCTTTATTTTCGTTTTCGTAATAAGTTTCCTCATCTTCCAAATTATTTCCAGTTTGGCTAAAGCACTGGTAGCCATTCCTATGCGTTGCTTGACTTCTATCTCATTTGTTCCATTCTCTGTAAAAGTTGAACCAAGGTATTTGAATTCTTTGACTTGTTCTAGCTGCTCTTCGTTTACGTGAACTGTAACATTTTCCTTTATGCTTTTTCCGCTGACCATTACTTTACTTTTTTCAGAAATGATCTCCATTCCATATTTTTGAGATGTTCTGTCCAATTTTCTTGTTATTTCCGCTAGTTCTTGGCTACTGATTGCCATAAGATCTATGTCATCAGCAAATCTCAAGTTATTGATGGTAAGTCCTGCACATTCAATAATGCATTCTAAAAACAGGTGGAATAGTGTTGGAGATAGAATACATCCTTGTCGCACGCCAACTGTGCTTTCAGACCAATCGCTATAGCTGTTGCCAATCATAACTGTTGTTTTTGCACATCCGTATAATGTTTGTATCAGTTTTATCATTCCTTGGCGAAGGTTGTGTTTTTTCATTGTGTGCCACGAGGCTTCATGCCAAACGCTGTCAAAAACTTGTTTGAAGTCCATGGAGTTGTGAAGGACGGTTTTTCTGATGGTTTCTTTGGTTTTCACATATTAGTCTGAGGTTCAAGATCTGCTCTACAGTACTGTGGTCTTTCCTAAAGCCTGCTTGTGATTCGTCTAAGATGTTTACTACTTTAGGTCTTATTTGGTTAGAAATGATGTTGAGTAAAATCTTGCTTGGATGACTGATCCACCTAATTGTTCTGTGGTCGCTGCATTTTTTGCTGATATCTTTTTATTTTTCTCTAATCTACATGAATAATGTGGATGTCTTTCTTTTGTTTGTTCTTAACCAGTTGTTTAATATCTTGATAGAACTGTTCAATTGCATCATCATCGCTGCCTGTTGTCGGCGCATAGACTTGGATGATCATCAAGTTTTGTGGTTTGCCTGTTAATCTGATTGATATTAATCTGCTGAACATAGGTGTGCATTCAATTACTGACTTTAATGTTTCCTTCTCTACTAATATTCCGACTCATTGAACATGCTTGTTTTCATCAACGATGTACCATATTTTGTGACCTTCGCAAGTTGTTGTCTCGCCAATTCCCGTCCAACGCATTTCTGAAATACCAACTTGGTATTTCAGAAATCTTGAAGATGTTACATTCAATGGTTGAGATGTCATTAACCAAAATGTCCAGCTTCTCTTTGTCTTTCAGCGATCGGACATTCCATGTACCAATACATATGTTGTTCTTAGCTATCAGGAGTCCTTTTTTTGGTTTCCAAAAAATAGCTAACTTTTCGCTGCCACCCCTGTGAGCGTCAACAGACAGTGTGGCCGTTTTTACCCTGGGCCCTGACTGATCCAGTATGGCTTTTTTTTATGTCATGTCATAGGTGGTTCTTTGGCAGGAAATACTGAGTGGTGGTGCCACTCTCATCTCCGTCATTGCGGTACCATGTTTATAATGATTGATGTCGCCTAAACGTTGTCTGCAGTGAAACTACGAATCATCCACTTAGCCGTCGAGCTAGCCTGAAGCCATTGTAAAACCACAATGGAAAAATCATCTGTCCTCAGGAGCATCTAATACTCTGTTGCCGGTATCTTCGCCGTTGCCTTGGTACGGGAGGCTTAGAGGGTGATATGTGTTGCCCAAGGACAACCCACAAGCTAGTGGACCCCACGATCACCTTACACCTTCTGTAGACGATGACAAGTCACCTGTCCCCGCCAATTAAAAACTGAAAATTAAAAATCACTACTACTGCCTATACACGCAGGGGTAGAACATTTGTTCGCGGAGATCCGTCATTACTTGGTAGTGGTCTTAGTTGGTCTATTATTGTTCTTTAACTGCTAAAATTTATACCTGCTAAAAGTTTGCTGCATTTTTTGCATTTTTTTTTCAGTGATCGCCAAAATTGTGTGAAATATGGAATTGAGAAATAAGTTGTTTAAGACACAAATAACCAAATTAAAACGAACATCCTACAAAAGATGGTGTAAAATTTCAGCAAAGCCGACAGAAAAACAGTATTACATCACGCTAGTTCTGTCAATCATATTGTATTCAGTTGATTACTGTATTCGCCAACACAATCCTACAATTGTACTAAAAATGGAACATCCGCTCACCAGTATTGTTTTGGTGTAGTCTTATTATTATCAGCTGTACCACGTAACGACTGTCAGACATAGAAAAAAATCCCATGAATATCGGAATTATGGTGATCAATTTTTCGCGGCATCTTACTCAAAAGATCGGGCAGCTTATTTGCTTTGCCAGTTTTTATTTTAGTTGACTAATATTTTTAACATACTAACTGCTTTCCGGGCATATAATATAGTTGTTTTATATCTGGTCTCCATTGTTGTTGTATTTTGCTAGCTATAAAATATTTGGAAATGCGTGAAAATTACGTTCTCTGTGCCAGGTTCGGATAGTCTCTGTGTAAATATATTAACATTATGTTAAAATATTAGGTTTTTATTATTTGATAGACTACTATCTTATTCAACTCGGTGATTGTCCTGTGAGATAATTAATATTTGATTTCATGTTGTTAAAAACAATATTTAATATGTGTACTAGTTGTGTTATTGTCTAAGACGGTGACATGAAGATGAGGTATGTTGAGGCTAATTTCTAGGTTTCTGGAATTGTTTTAATAACTTCGTGTGTATTTCAATAGGGAACAACCTCATTCTGTTTTAGTTATAATTTGTAGAAAGTTTTCACATGGAGGAATTTAATCAGGGTCTTCGATTTTCATAATGAGACCACATGGGTTAAGACATTGGTGCAAGAAAATACGAAACAAATTTCCGGCTATTTGGCTGCGAATTCAATTTTTGTCTCCGCAACTAAGACGCATTATATACTTAAAGCCTGCGTGCGGTTATGATATTTCCATATTTATTTGTTTGGGCTCCATAGATATCATCAAGTATTTTCTTGACAATATAAAGCAATTACCATGAGGTACAAATATTAATCTCATACAGATTTGACTGTGTTCTCTTGTGTACTTGTCAGCTGTATTTTAGGGTACTTGTCAATTCTTTGTCAGGTATGTGTTTGAAGTAGAAATGTTATAATGCTAGGAACACTTTTCTATAAATTTATAATATGACATTCATCACGTTTAGTTGAATCGGCAAATTGTGTAATAGTGATATACTATGTCTTGTCAAATTTGGAATTTGAATATTGTTTTCCGACGTTATTTACTATCTAACTCATCCATGGTTGCTGAATTATTAGATTATTGTCTAATCTAATATCATCTGTATATATTGGACACTGCACTCCATGTTAAAATTATGAACACTCAACACATCTTTAACTACTATAGAATTTGTTATGTAATCATAATGAGTCCATACTTTGGATACCCTTATTTCACCCGATGTCAATTCACAAGCTTAGGGTGACGTGTGGTTTGTATATAGTTATGTGTACTGCCAACGTAATTCAATGTTATCTGTCGCTCAATACTTGTATTTAAATTGCCAATTCATAGCAAAATATGTTGAAATGGGTGTATCTTAGTTATTGAATTCACTTTACATGGGAACACTGACAGTTCTAGTTCTGCTTCTTGCTATTTATCACTCACATCACAGAAAATGTCAAATTGACTAACGCAAACGGTATGCAAGATACAGTTTGCAAACTAAAACAGTCATGAATATAACAAACGCTACAGGTTACCGCTTAATTCACCTCCGAGCTAATGGACGTTATTGCGGCGCTTACGAATTCCGTGGTAACCCCAGCTCGTATTTACTTTTTCCAAACAATGGTGCTTTTGACACTAAAAAGTCAATCACTATCATGGCGTGGGTTTGTCCGTATGGTAATGCGGGGCCTATCTTCTACTTCGATCCAAATATTACGAATGGTGGTGTTCAAATGACGCAAGAAGCAAGTATTGTGGCACCAGGGGAGTTGTATGCACGTGTTAGATTTACTAAACGCAACGGAGCTGTAGTACCACCATTAGACGTACATATACCAGCTTTGAATAAATGGTATCATTGGGCTGTTATGTACGATTTTGACAATGACACTGGGTATGCGTATTTGAATGGGAATTTGATAACGACTGGAGTTTTTACCCCAGGAGAAATAGCAACTGAAGCCTATATGCCCAAGAATGGTTTAATGGTCTATTAACTTGTATACAAATTTACAATAGAACATTGACTCAAGATGAAATCTTGTCAGCCGCGTTTCACTTTGAATGCGAATGTGCCGGTAAGACACTATATCATTTTTATGACGCACTTTGAGATATTATAATATCGAACGACTAATCATGGGAACAATTTAAAATCAACCATGCAAAATAAGTTCTAATGCATCCTGTCCACACTCTTTTATTGTAGTTGTGAAACATGACCCTCACATAACTACTTTAGACGGGCGTGATTACACTTTCCAAGGCACCTGTTGGTATACACTTGTAAAGGACTGCTCCAGCAACAACCCTCAGTTTGAAATCACGGCTGATTTAGCACCACGAGACGATGTCGGTGATAAAATTAGAACCAGAGCTGTTGCCATCAATGTTACAGTTGGAAATGAAAGCGTTGTCGTTAATCAAGGCAATGTTGCGACTGTAAGTAATCACTTTCGATAGCATCGATTATGTGGTCAGTACAAGGTTCAATTTATATACTGTTGGGCATATTAGTGTACAAGTCAGAACTTCCAGTTACTGATGATATCTGTGTTGGTAAACATGTACGTACAAAAAAATAGGAAGACTACCATTACTGACACCGAATTTTGAAACATTTGTATTAATAAATTGTACATGCAAATATGACATGTTGGAAATATTATACAGTGTAGACTTTCCACAGCGAATAGAATTTCAAAATATGAAATCAGTTATTAATCACAGAATAACATATGATCCCCTTTTCTTTCAGAAGAGTGATGACAGTCTTGAAAAAATAAACATTGTACATGACGATGACATGGCAATATTGACTTTCAACGTGAAAGACACAACATTCAAGATATTCTGGACGGGAAGGAAACATGTTTTTAATATCGAATTCACTGGTGATTATTATCGCGGAAAGATGTGTGGTTTGCTTGGTAATGGTGACGGTGATGCCACAAATGACTTTCAGAAACCCAACGGTGTCATTGTAAAAAATGTTACTGAGTTTGGAGAGAGCTGGAAAGTTCAAGGCAAACAGTAAGTATGAAAAACTGAATGAATCAGAATATCATGATGGACGATTGATGAATAGATTGATTGATCGAATATTTTTTTTATCTTGCAGATGTTAATGTACACTTACAGTCAACCGATGGTCAGTAGCCTCACTATATGAATAATAAAGCTTAGTTTCGTCGAAAAGAATATTTAGTTAAAGTCACGGGTTTGGGTGTATACTATGTTTCTATTCTCTTTGTTGGTGCAATAAAGGGCTTGCAAAAGCGCAGAATGGTGTCTGTGCGTTTATTGGCATGTTATACTGATGTGCCACTTTTGAGGAGTAACTTTCCACTTGAATACAAGTTTAAAAAAAAATACAAAATAAGGTAACAAAAATGCATGACTCAGATCCGCTTGTGAAATTCCGTAAATTTTACTGCATTACCTTGAAAGAACACAAATCATAATCAAAGGAAAATATTTTGGCCAGATATGTGACGAAAGTTATATATTTAGAGGTAAATGTATGAAAGCATTGAATCCGTTTGGTGACTCGGCAATACATATTCGTCTGAAGACAATTCTGAAATTAGCCTCTAAATGTTTATCATTTCCCCGAATTGGCAACTTGGCTCAGAGAACATATTGTTATTCTGTAATCAGCCAAATTAAACAATGCGTCGATGTGAGGACATATTATACGATTTACACAAGGATAATCTTAATTTTATTTCATTGAATCATTCTGATAAATGTATTTACATTATGGCAAACAGCCACAATAATCATGTTGTTTGTGGGTATATATTAACTAATAATAGTAAACAAATTCAGTAATGTAGTACTAGTATGTTATTTGCCTTTTAAATAACATATTTTTTTCTGCAGTTTCTGAATATCAAAGAATGACTCAATCTATGTACTATTTTTATTCAATTAACAAAGCAAGAAAAAGAAACAGAACAAATAGGTACAGAACAATCACAGATAAAACATTTTATCAGAGTAAAGTCAAAAATTCCACTTATTCAACAGGGAAATCATCACATTTATTTATATGATGCTTCATAATATTTTTACGAGTTGCATTGTATTTTTCAATTTTATAAATATTGAACACCAAATGTTTTAATACTATGAAACTGGGTAAGGTGTCTTGTCATCTAGCAGTGTAAATAGCCCGTTTAGCAAGCGATGTAACCTGATTTGTAATAGTACTAAAATTACCATCTCCAGGTAGGAATTGATGTTTATCCCGAAGACTGTCTAGATTTAAACTTGTGCCCCAATTATGATAAACTTAACCCCAAATATAATATTTCTCAAAGGTTTAAAATAAAACGCACGTGACTTGGTTTCTATTGTAACCTTGTAATACAGTTATAGTCCAAACTTTGGTAGTATATTTCGCTTTTCGGGGTAAAAAATCCTTGTATCTAGTATTTGGATAAGTATCCTTGTGAACATTTTGCTAATAACTATATTTTTACAATCACTAGGAACACTTACTGGGAGAGTGGGTCTAACAACATAAGAACATTTAATATGCCAAGTGTTTGGAATTGCATCTACAAACCCAAACTCATCTCCCTTACGATTTCTTGGACATTTTCGGGGGGTTATGCATATTTACTTCCGACCATGCATGAAAAATAGACTCGTAAAAAGGTGGCAAGTAACATTTCCCTATTAAAGAAAAACAAATTTGCTCCACCAACCGAATTAAGACACCAAACTTATCCATTGAGGGTGGTATTTTTTATTGCTTTTGCACCCCTTTTAACATATCACCAATCACAGTGTTTCTGGCGATCTTAATCGGACCGTTCAAGAGTAAATAATAAAACATCAATTTAGGTTTATTTAATACTGATTAAATCGCGGAAATAAGGTTAAAAGTATACAAGAGCTTTGAAATAGCTAAATATACAATAACTTATATTTCATCGAGTAAAGACAAATTGCGACAAACCCAAAAATTTAAAAGCTTTCCAACTGACACAAGATATTTTTCATGGAAGTCGCAGGATCATTGTTATATGAAAAATATATACCAACAATTTTAACACAGTCTGAGGCCAAATCTCGAACAAAAGTGGTGAGATAATCTGCATGAGCAGTGTATTTCACTTGATTTGAAACAATCTTAATACCATTTTATTACTTTCAGTAATAGCCTTTAGCAAAGGTTCCACACATAAAATAAACAAAACAAGGCATAAAGGGTCACCTTGTCTTACACCCCGATTCATGTTAAAATACCCAGTTGAAAAGCCTTTGTTCATTACAAAACTTGAAATATCAGGGTAGAAACAATGACTTTAGTTTATAAATGAACAGCACAAATATATTGCCATTTCAAATGCCTTTTCAAAATCAATCCAAATAAAATTCTAAGTATATTCCTGTCTTTTGTGTAGTTCATAAGATCATCTATCAGACGTGCACAGTCACCTATATATCCAACTTTAACAAATGCAGACTTGAGTTCAGAAATAAGGGAGGGCAATACTTTTCCACTCTCAGGGTAACACAATTAAACGCAAACTTATAATCCAAATTCAACAACGATATGGGACGCGAATTTTTAATATATTTGAGGTTCTTTTTACTTCTTTAGGAAGTAGTGTTATCACTGTCAGCCTTCGTGTAATTGATTATTTTCATACTCCATACCCAAAATTCAATGCTATCACCAAACAGGAACCCACCAAGGCCCAACAATTTTGTAAAATTCGGCCCTAAGACCATCATTCCTCGGTGTTTTATTATTTGGAATTTTGCAGAGCCTCGTAATTTTCCTTAGATGTAATTGGACCCTCACAAAGATGTCTGTCTGATTATTTTAAATAGGGAAATTTTCCCGATTACTGATGAAATATTCTTTTCCGTATGTATTATATTTCCTGATGGCATTCCCAATGATTTTTATAAAGCTGCCAAAAATATACTTTTTCCCGCTCTAATGTTTATGTTTAATGTTATTTTGACACTGGAGTCTTTCCAAATGAATGGTGCAAAGGAATAATAGTACCAATGCATAAAAAGGGAAGTATGACTGATCCACAAAATTACAGGAGAATTACCTTATTAAACTCATTTAAAATTTCCATACCAATATTGAATATAAGACTGGTCAATTGGGCAGATACTACGGGTTTTCGCAAAGGTTATTGTTATTGTCTTGCATGTTATGGTTCAAAAATATTTGAGTAAATCGAAAGGTAGATTTTATTGCGCATTTGTGAATTTTAGCAAAGCTTTTGATTCAGTAGACCATAACTTATTATTGTATAGACTATGTATAGAGGGTATTAGTGGGAAAATGCTTATTATTTTGAAGTCCATGTACAAAGATGTCAAAGCCTGTGTTAAATTGCAGCAAGGTATTACAAACAACTTCTCTTGTCATGTTGGGGTACGTCAGGGTTGCATGATTAGTCCATTTGTATTTACATTATTCATCAATGAACTAAGTACTATGTTAGAAAATTCAGGTCACGTGGGAATTCAAATCTCACAGGAACTTTTAAATTTATTTTCACTTGTGTATGCAGATGATGTGGCCATTTCTAGTGATTCTCCTATTTCGTACACTTTGGAAAAAGTCGCTAAACTTAAGTAAAACAGAAATCATAGTTTTTTAGACGCAGGGTCATTGTTAAGAAAAGTGAAAACTGGGCTTTTGGAGGGACACGGATTAATACAGGGAGTTACTACAAATACCTTGGTTTATTGATCTCTAGTAGAAATTCATGGTCAATGGTTGCAAATACATTAGCAAGACAAGCACAAAAAGCGATGGGGGCAATTTTTCGCATGATACATAATACTGGGATTCTTCCATATAATGATTATTTTAAATTATTTGATGGTATGATTTTACCAATTATGAGTTATGGGTCAGAGATCAGGGGACATAATGAGTATCGGGTAGTAGAAAGAGTCTAATTAAAGTATTGCAAAGCTTTTTTAGGAGTTAAGTCATTCACATCCGACGTTGCAGTAATTGGAGAGTGTGGTAGATATATACCCTATTTATAATTATACAGTGTATGAAATACTGGCTAAGACTATTAACTATGCACCCAAGTGTGGTTTTGGCAGGGTCCTGGTGACCCTGAAGCCTTTCTCTGTCAATATATGTTCTGGGCAAATGATATATTTAGACAAAATTGGAGAGCGGAGGTCTGTACAAAAGACAAACTACGTACATATTGTAATTTCAAAATGCTATTCCAAGGGGAAGATTATTTTTTAGTAATGTTAAATTGAGTAGAACCTTGTCATGCTTTGGATGTTTCAGTCATGTATTGGCAATAGAGGGCGGCACGGTCATGGGGCTATAAACTATGTCAAGTTTGTGGCATGATGGAAGTAGAGGACGAATATCATTTCATTATGATATGTCCTCTATACGAGATGCTTAGAAAGCGGCTCATTCCCATTTGGTCTTAAACAAATCCATCTGTAAATAAGTTTTATTCTTTAATGTCATGTAATTCATTTGAAATTATTAGTAACTTAGCTGTTTTTATACAAAATGCATTTAAGTTGAGACAAGATGTACTTGACATTTGACCAATGATTTGTTGTATCAGTATTGTAATAAAGAAAAGGGAACAGTGGCCTATAAGAGCAAATTCATCTGAGTTTTAGTCTGATTGGCTATTTTAGGCCAAGAAAATATTTAGATTTTTTACCCTATTTCGTAGCAATCGGCTTTCGACCTAGTTATACATCATTCAATTATATGGTCATATACTTCTTCTAATGATTTCCTTTTGCCTCCAAGCCTAGCGGACAGCTGTTCCGATAGATCCGAATTATATTTCAATTCCAAAGCTAGTTTTTCAATGTTTAATTTCAGAATTGTCTTTCTTTTTTTCTGCAGCTCGTTTCTTTGAATAGGTAATTGTAAGATCCCTTATACGAAATTTCATAAAATTCAAAATTAAAAGGATATTTCTAAGATTTTTGTATTCTTGTACTGATAATGGAAAATTGTATGTGATTGGTTTGTTTTGATTTTTACGGTAATGAAGAGAGTAATTGTTAAATTATTCGACTCCAATTCTGGTTTCATTGAGGAGGATACACAGAAGATTGCAATGATTCACTAACCAACAAGTAATCGATTTACTCTGTATGAACTCGGGTCGGTAACGACTCCATGTAAAACAACTAGAGTTTGGACATGCCCGATATCAACGAGGCTAAAATTCTTCATTAGTTTTTTATACCAATCTAATGATCACCGCCATTCTCATGATTGCCCCATTTACGATTCAAAACAATATCCAATGCATAATTATGGCCATCTCCCCAAATTATTTGAGTATCAGGAGTTATATCCATTTTGAGCCGGTTTTTGTTACCAATGTCAAAAAAATACAATGATCAAGTTCGTAATTAAGACCATATGTATTTACAATATGACAATTGTTGTCTTCAATGGTTACCTGAATATTTTGTAAAAACCCTTAGAATCCCTAATAACACTATTCACCTTGCATTATATATTTCTAATAATATGACACCCCTTGCCCCCCATCCCGTGAGAAAATATCACATTACCTCTAATCTGTGAACACCATAAATGATATTGTTTTCCAAACTATGCGTTTTTTGAAGAAAAATAATATTAGCTTTCAAGTCCCTGATCCAGCTGAATATTTTCATTCGCTTTATATATCCCTGTAACCCCCGAATAAGATAATATTCAATTTTTATTGAATGATACAGTGCATCTTTCAATAAATTTGTGTGGTATACCTGTGATGATTCAAACTAACAAATTTAACAGTATGTCGTTGAGCAAATTGTATCAGGTGTGAACCAAATAAACTGTAATTGTTTGTAAACATTGAAATAATATAAATACAATTGTAACATTGCATTTTTTAAATCATACATATTTGAAAGTACAAAACATACTGAACTCATATCTGAGGCCGGTACTTTAAAGCAATTCAGAAAAGGCACGTCTGCGTCAACGTTCAAATCCTTCATTTGTCATTGGTAACACGGTGACTGGTTAAAAACCCTAAATAACATTTGATATGCTGACAAAGAACAACTAAATAAATCGTACAGAACATCGATGATGTATTAATAAACGCAGTGGAATAGTCAGTACAATTTCAGAATATCAAAACGCACATGGTATGCCATACACTAATGAGTCATCATTTAATGCCCGTAAATTGCATGAATAGTATTCATCATAAAAACTGTTCAATGAAAATAATATACAATACTCATATGTAATGAAAATTTTCAGTATTACTAACGAATAGACTGCGAAAGACGAGGTAACAATAAATCGGCGTCGTCAATAACACAAAACGCATGTGTCTAATTTTCTGACGGTCAGTAGATAGCATAAAACTGGAAATACACAATTAAATTGGTTCCTACCGTGATTTTAGACGACTCAAGCAAACAAGGTTCTATTTATCTACTGCTCTCTACTATTACGGTGTGTGGTGTCTAACACAGATTCCAAAACAAACGCGTATTTGACCTTCGGGTCCTTAAAAATCGGCAGCAGCCACCATATTTCGTCTACAATCCAAAATACCTATCCAAAAGATGTCTATTGGTGGCGCTATAACCAAAAGCTGAAACATGTGCTGTAACAACTAAAATATCTCACTCGATTTTCGCTAGAACATCTCATCCCTTTTCGTGGCGCATCACGAAATGGAATTGTTGAATACAATTGCTGTGGGGTTGTCTGTAAAATTAAGGTTTTAACTTTAACACTTATACATACATACATTTCTTATATAATTTCACAATAATATGCATACATACAGTATTGTCAAACATTTCCTGTGTATTGCTTAGTAATGTTCTCTTCATCAGCGGCCATACAATCAGTGAGAGCTGCAAATTCATGAATGCCCCAAGGACAACAATGTTTGCCTCAATGAGAAAGATGCCAAACTAGTTTTAGATCAAACTCGTGCCTACTTCTATCCAGGCTGAGCTAGATAAACATTTCAGAGTTGGAGTATTGCTACTTTGTTGTATGGAAAAACCAGGGAGTGCACATTGAAAGAATATATCCAGGTTCAACATTCAGTCTTATAAGAGGTACTTGGATACTATTACACAAAACTACGTGTCCCTACAAGTTGTTTAGGTGACACTATGGGGGCGATATGGAGGGGCGCTGTTCACCGTGACGTCATAATCGGATTTGTGCAAAAACGATGACATCACAATGGGGCCGTGGATAACTTATTAGCATAAATGATGACGTCACAAAGGGGATCCATGCAAAAATTAGCATAAATGATCATACATGGCCGTCACAATTGGATAAAGTGAAAACACTTTTAATTTGAGGGAGTAACGAGGTCTTCGTGAATAAATTAGCTTAAATTATCATAATTTTTTTTATTATTGTTTTCAAATCGGACGAACATTGACGCCACACTTCTGAATGCATCGTAGAGGGCGCTCACATACACACACACCCATTCATGCTGCTTTTTACATACTAACGGAGTTAATTACACACAAAAAAGGTAATACTAGTAGGATCAGTTACATGGAATATAAAAATATTTGAGTAAAAAATCAAAATGGATTAAAACTTAGTAATATAAGAATAATACATAACAGTATACTTTTTTCGAACGTGGTTAAGTATTCGATTATGAAAGCAAGTAACATAATAATAATAACATTTATAATAATATTAATACGCGTAAATGAAAGTTAAATGGACTAAATACATAGAGTATACATTTTTCGAATGCAATTAAGTATTTGATTATGAAACTGACAAAAGAAGGGTAAAACCAGATAAAATGAGTTGTTGTTGTTTTTTGAGTAAATAAGGAAATGGATTAAAAACTGAGTATACATTTTTTGATCGCGGTTAAGTATTCGATTATGAAAGCGAGTAACATAAGAATAATAAGCAAAAAAATTAATTGAAATGGCTGAAATACATAGAGTATATATTTTTTCTAACGTCCAAGGAAAAACAAGCAAACTAGATTGAAATAAATTGAATAGGGTTAGGGGTCAGCAGAAAAATCACCCAGTGGTATGATTGGCAAACACCAAACACCAGAGAAATCATTCTATATTTGCTGCTGTATGATATCAGATAATTGAGAACCCATTTCGCGTGCTGTCAATTCACAGGAGACTAAACACAATTCAGGCATTGATTTACATCGTCAAACGAGCACGCTGGTATAACGATTGGAATATCCTCCAACCAGATCTGGGTGGATGCGTTGAAATGTGGAATAGCACAATGTTATTTTTTGAATATCAATTTAGCGCAAAGCCTGATCGAGGTATAGACGAATCTCATTGACCTGAGTGTTGCCGTCATCGTCTCTGTGAGCCATTTTGGATCTCGCAACCCAGACAATTGGCTTGGATGATGCGACGAACCAGGGTACAGATGAAATAAGCGACAATTTACTTCATAATCAGTTTATCCAGTGGTTTCCTGCTACAAAGAAAATATTTACATAATATTCACGAAATGTATTCTTAAATTTCACGCATAATAATGGTAATCACTTTTAGTAGATATGATATGTATAGGCAGAAGGCCAGTTTGCAAACTCGCTAGCGAATTGGCTAACTTCTTGGGTTGTGACTAAAAGGTTGGGGTTTTGAATATCGTGGCGCCGACATGTAGTCGCGACATCCAAATTATGCGTTGGGGATAACATTAAGTCAACCGCTAAAAAAACTCATTCGTGGTTTTTGCGTGAACAATCACTTGTATACGAAGACCTCATTACATGAAGAACATAGAACACTTTTCCTCGTATATTTAAAAATTAAATCGCCATCCAACTGTAAGACTGCCATCGTTGATTAGCTCATATAGTATGACAACCGTCTCCCCCTGCTGTTATATAGATTCGCCTAGAGTGGGTGCGACTACAAGACGAAAGCCAACCATTTGATCCCATCTGTTCCTGGATCCAGGGGGAAAATGAATGTCTCATTTGCAAAGGTGTTAAGCGATGTATGTCAGGCCTGTGTCAGAACACTGTTATAAAAACTTTTGCTTTTGGCTGGTTCCCGCCTCAAGTGTTATGGCGTACCAAGCCACAAGAGGCTGATAACGATTCCGGCATTCTGATTGGTCCATTACTTTCTCATTGCTTGTTCTATCTTCATTGGTTATGTGATATCAGAGCTTATGCTCTTGAAATTTGGGTGAATTTAAAATTATTTCTTTTGTTATAAATTTGCACAGAAACAGTATGAATTGCCAGAAACATCTCAAACGCAAGTCTAGGGCTAATCTGCACTGGCTCGGAAGATTGTAAATGATTAGCTAGTTTGAATTTGCATAAAAATACTGACAATGAACGTGCATTCAACGCCACAAGTTTTTTTGTTTTTTTAGCCAATCAGAATTCATCTTCCGAGCCAGTGCAGATCAGCCGCAAGTCTAAGCTGGCAGAATATATGGGCATGGCATAATAAAGACTTGTTTACAGGAAAGGAAATGTTTTTAAGTTATGTTATTTAGTTACGTGGAACGATATGGCGATTTTCACTAGACTTGACCTTGTTTGTGTTTGTGAAATTTATTGAATTTTATTACAGTGATAATGACATGAGTGATTGTGACGAGAATACCGCCGACAAGTTTAATTTCAATCTTGTCAGTAAGAGAAAACGTTTATTAAAAAAGTTTAACGTGAGTGGAACGGATTGGGTCGTAAAAGTTTCGCATCCAAATGCCAATACGTTCAATGAAGTGCATAGCATATTACATGGTACTTTTCATCAACTGCTCGAACTGATCACCTCTGACCTTGACGGACGTGACCAAATTCGCATTTCATTAAACGTATCCTAAATTCGAAATTTGGCTACAATTTATACCAGTTGAGGATATGAATGTTGACAGGGTGGAGAGGATTCTACAATCTTATCAAGATATTTCCCTCAAAGAAAACATCACCATCAGGACGGTATTTGTTGAAATACAAAACATGTGGGAGGAAGCGACAGTTTAATACGAAGATCATAGACAGGTTGAGCAATTCCAAATCTGTCGTTGAAATTGTTTCAGATGACCAGATGTGTTGCGCTAGAGCGATCGTGCCATGGCGACCACGATTGCTCTAGCACAAGGGACGAGAATTCACCATCGATGTGGGATTCTATAAAGAGGAAAAAACAACGAGATACTCTATGCAAAGCGACCGTGCTAGAGAACTTTTATGGAAGGCCAGAGTCGAACAGAGTCTAAGTGGCATCAAAGAGATTAAACAATTCCAGAGGGTGTTACCCGATTTCAGAATACATCTGTTGTCGCATGATCATTTTGATTCCATCATCTTTGTGAGCAATACCGCAGAAAGTTCCAGGGACATATTTCTGTTTCTGAAAGACGAACACTGCAACGTCATCACAAAAATGACCGGTTTTCTGGTAAAGAAGTACTATTGCACTAGGTGTGACAAGTTTTATGCTGAACGTTACGATCATGTGTGTCCGACTGGGTGTTTGAGTTGTGGTAATCAATGGGACTGCATGGTTACATGATGGAAAAAATGTGGTAATTGTCACAGATTTTTTAAGAATGAGGTTAATGGGGAAAAACTCTGCCAGTTAGTTCAATGTTGCACACAATGTCACAAACTCCTCAAATATTGTCATGGGTCTCACAAATGTAACAAGGTTTATGTAACAAGTGTTTTCACACATAAAAACAGAAAAAATAATGAAGAATCTGATGATTCGATGGAAGAATTTGCGAAGGATACGTCTTTTACGATTTTTGAATGCATGACTGACATTGCACTCATATTCCAGATCTGTGCGTAGCAAAATACGGAGAAAGTGTCCTATGGTCCACGTACCTTGGAAGATTTCTGCGAGTGGGCATTAGAACAGGAGCATAATGAGATGATTTTCATCGCACATAATTCAAAGGGGTACGATGGAATTATGATTCTGAATTATTTTCACGATCACAATATACTACCCAAAGTCATCATGAATGGTTTATGGAGTTCATCAACATGTTTCTGAAAATTAAACAAGAGTCATGCAGTGGGACAGAGGTCGAACGTTGAACAGACCACGGCCGCCGAACTGTTGGAAATGTTGATGGATAGTACAAAGGACGTCACAGATCTTTCTTTTGTCTATGACAAAATGGTTCTTGACCAGCACTGCGATAAAGAAGACTACATTACCGAATCACTCAATATGAACGTTGTACTGGCTGCCATGATGACAAGCTATGCCCGACTTAAACTCTACAGTGTTCTGGAGAAATTAGGTAGCATAGTAAAGTACTTTGACACAGCAATTTCGAGAATGAGATCTTGGGGATCTGACAAGAGAAATAACTCCAACGGATAATTACATCACACATTTCATATCTGGAGGACTGAAAAATTACGCGTATCGACTACACAAACTGGAGAAAAGTGGGAACCAGATGGTGTGTAAAGTGTAAGGATTCACCCTCAATTACAGAAATGAACTGAAAATTAATTTTGAGTCCATGAATTGACTTGTTAGGGGAACAAGCGGTTCTCTACTCATCAAAGACCTCCGAAAAATGATGCGCAAGGAAGATAGAATATTCAATAGAGAAGAAGTTAAAATGTACAGTTTAGTGTATGACAAACGAGTGATACAAGATGATTACTTTACTGTACCCTCCATACGGCTTCTTAAACTATAAATAGAAGCGAGATCGTCGGTTACCCTCCATCCATCTATTTGAACTTTGAACAATCACAGTGACATGGGCTCTACCAAATCGGACGTGGTTCTATCACTTGTCTATTCTGGCTTATGAACGCTGCCTTATTTTGTTTCGAACTGGATGTTGAAAAAGTACATGTATTGGTGTTATGCCAGCCAGCGAGTTTCAGCCAGCCTATTTGGAAATGATGAAACATTATGGCTAAGCAAATGTACCCCGGAAACGTTAAGTTTCTTCAGGAGGCATTCATCAATGCCACCCAAGAACCTCACGGATACCTCCTCATGGATCTGATGTCAGACAACCCTGAGGATATATGCATTCAAACGAACATTCTTTCATCTCAAGTACCGATAGTGTATGTGAGAAAAGTATAAAAAAGACCATCCATTGCCAGTCATTTCATCATTTCAGTCCGTATACAAAAAAAACACTTCCTCTCTGTATTGCACAAGGCCAACTCAAAAAACAAAAGGCGATAATAGATGGAGCCACTAGTGACTTGATACAGTGTCTGTGCGAATGCTCACTCAATGTGTTAAAAGGAAACATCCAGCTATCTCCTAGTCAGAGAAGAAATTTGGCGTTGTACGTTAAACATCTCCGAGCACTGTCCAATAAGAAAACTCAAGTCAAGAAAAGGAAAAAAAATTCTAGTTCAGAAAGGGGGTTTCCTTGATTGCTACTTTAACTTCGAGCATACTCCTTCCCCTACTCGGTCATAAACAGATGGAATCCGAGAAGAAGGCTTTAGTCCTTGCTGAGCTACTATCTACCATCCAAAGCCAGAATGCTCAAATGACGAGACCTGTGGTGAATTCACATTGACTTCGCTGGATAGAGACATGAACTACAAAACAGAAATGGAGAGTTACCTAAAGACGAGAAGATCAAACTGTACCAGCAAGTTCTGTGTAAGTACTTGTTGTTGCAGGAGAAGGAAAACGGGCCGATTCCAATCTCCGTTGTGCAGCAATTACCAAGCATCCAAAGTCTTGCCCAGGAGCATGCAGAGAAAAGCGAAGCTCCTACTTCACTGCAGTGAAAACGGCGAATTAACCATTGATGGACAATCCATATCAGGCACGCATGCAGTCGATTTAGTAATATTAATATGCATAATATTAGATACTACCTATGAGCACAACATCATAATAATATTTTCCAAGGCTGTCCACCCTTAGGGAATTAATGCAAACATGATTCCGAGAACACCAAGTAATTCTTCATAATCAAGAATGTAAATTTGCACATTTATAAGTGAATGATTTTTGTAAGGTAAGATATTTATGCCAGCCATGCCAGATTAAACACAGTAAACCATGAGTCTACTGAGGTGCATATATACAGGTTTCAAAGTTTAAGCATCATACAAATTAGTAAACTCTTCAACCAAAGCATATGAAATTATGAGTCTATATCAACTATGTGTTGGAGCACCCTTGTCACGTGGGAATTGGAAACTGAAAGAATTGTATTACTAAGCTAAATAAGCACAACTCTCCTAGCTAAAAGATAAAGTATACCCGGACCACTTTCCATCAAGCTGATAGGTGGACTATGATATAACCATTTTTGATTTAGCTGGCAGATGGAATACGACAGAACTACTCTGCATCCAAATGATCGATGGACTATGGTATAACCACTCTCCATCTACAGACTATGGTAAACTACAGAGTGACTAATTACAGTGTAGTTTTGATATATTACATAGAACGCTGAAGTAGTCCCTTGATTTGACCACACTGTGAACATCATTGCATTCTCATTATAAACAGCTGAAAATTAGGTAGAATAAAGACTATAAAAATATAAAATAGAATTTCTAGAACATATTAAGTGGGTAAAAGGATGGTTGTTGTCACATCCTGTTCGATATGATACCCATAAATATACATTGTTTGTTTACATGAATCTTATTGATGAGCACAAATACTGAGTGTAGGCTGCTAACTTACTCTACATTGTAGGTATAATATTGTGTGTTTTGTATTGCAGTGAAGTTTCACACACTGAGTGATCTTTTATTTTAAATGATATGCATAGATAATCTGTAAACCCTTTATATTGACATTAATTGAGTGTCAGAAAATGAGTATTAAGCCTATTCGGACTATATAATGGATCAAAAATGCATAACGTCTCTAATCAGCATACAGGCAGCACAGCACTGACGAGAAATCAAGTAAAACTGCGCATTTCATTGTCTATTTGTTGGCAACTAGTTTGCATCTTGTATATCATAGTAGTGATTCTATTTCAAATTTATAATGATTACTTGAACGTTGTTCATGATTTTCCTAGAAACTTGGTTAAATTCCAGGCAATTGCAAGGAAGAAAAAGTCCGAGATGAAAAAAACATTTGTCAAACACCGTTATGTAACAACAATTTAAATAAAATACCCTTTGTTTATAAGGAGGTCTCCTGTATTTGCTTATACGCTGTCTTAACTTTTTAATTAGCACCCAGAATTTGAATAATCACACCTCCTTCTGCTGAGAAGGGCTTTAAATACATCTGAAAAATAGCTGCTTATAATATTTGGATTAATTTAAAAATAATTAGATGAATTACAAAATAAAATGACACGCATATATACAGTAGATTTTATTGGAAATAAGTCATAACATAGATTTGTTGTATATTAAAACAGCACAAAAGGTAAGTAAATGTCATTATCATTGTATCTTTCTTTTACACCAACTTGGAATAAAAAAATTCGAATCGAAAAGACTCACAAAATGGCTGTCATAAAAAATTTAAAAAAAACATTATTGGGTAAAAAGGGTGCATGTATTTTCACAAAGCAATGATCTAATACATCAACTCCAAAAAATGCAAGAATCTTAATTATTAGCCTGTAATTAACATATCAATTATTTTAAGTGGACTTACTTTTTGTCAAGTAATTATTAACGGCATTACAGAAGTGAGAAAAACAAAACTGACGCTAGCCAGCCATGCCACAAAAAACGCACCATAATCCTATTTCCACATTTATTTGTTTGGCTTAATGGACATCATCAAGTATTTTCTTGATAATATAAAGCAATCATCACGAGGTACAAATATTTATCTCATATAGATTTGACTGTGTTCTCTTTTGTACTTGTCAGCTCTATTTTAGGGTACTTGCCAATTCTTTGTCAGGTATTTGTTTTACTTCCCTCGTTCAAACGATAGTATATGATGTAACTTTACAATGTTAGAAAGAAGTTTGACCTGTCTATATATTATTATTTTTTAATAATAACATCCAAAGCCAGTTCATCATGTTTAGGTTAACTGTCAATTTTCGTAACTTCGAAAATCGTTTTTTAAATATGTCTCATCAAATTTTCCAGTCTTCGTAACTTTTCAAATTGTCTGAAGTAGAATTAAAAAAAGTTGTTGAGAAATGATCCAGTCCATCATTAATTGGAATAAGAATATTTTTTCCGACGTTATTTACTATCTAACTAATGCTTAATTAGTTCTTGTTATGCATTCATGTTGAGTCCATACTTTGGATACTCTCATTCACCCGATGTCGTACTATTTACACGAGATGACAATTCATCGGCTTAGGATGAGGTTCAGTGGTTTATTTATTTGTACAACCAACACAATATTATTATTATCATTATTCAATGGAGTCTGTCGCTCAATTATCGTATTTAATTTGCCAGTTCATGGAAGTATTTTTAGATATGGTTTGTATTCACACGTCAAGTTATTCCTACAGTTAAATGAATAAAAATACTTTAGCTTCCTTATGATGTTTGAAATGCTAACGGGGTCTGTGAGGTGCAATGATGTATACATTACGCTGTACATAATCTGAAAACAATACTGATCTCCTGGAATGTAACGAGCAGCTGCTCAGGTATTACATATTAGAGTCAAAGAAGCTACTTATTTTTCCTTGTCCAATTGCTAACTAAAAATCACTACTAATACTAATACTTGTATGGGTAGGGTGTATGTTAGTGCTCCCGTCGACTGTCATTTTATTTTCGAGCAAGATGGTCGCCGTTAAAATGCTATGGCCATATCGACGTAAACTGGCAAAAAAATAAACATTCGATATGGCATGGTAACACTGAGGGTGTTCCAGTCGAGGACTATGTTGCGGCGGCTGCCGATATTATAGGCGACAACTTAGTTATAGCAGCGTCACTAAGAAATATGGTGTACAGAGTGTTTAATTTGAATCTGCCGCAGGTATTACTCTTAAAACCTAATTCAATTTCAACGTTCAGGTAACTAGTTCTATCAAAAGTTCTTCCATTTCTAACCGATGATTATATTGAGCTTGCTTTAAAGCCCTATGGCCGTATTATGAGTAAAATGCGTAGCATTCCTCTCGGATGCAAGTGACATGGATTAAACGGTTCAATCCCCAGTGCTGTATGGCGGACTGACATACAATACAAGGTTCGGAAACAAACACACTGAACTTAATAAGCTTTTGATAAACAATGAAAAAGACATGCACGCAAATAAAGGTGAAACTGACATGGAAATCACAACTGGACCACTTGGCTTAAATAATAACAATAACGCCACCGTTTACCCTCTCACTTAAACTTTCCGGCTAACATGAAAGCTCACAAAACTTTATTACCCAACGCACACCAAGTAGTGATCAAGGAGATGATATCACTTACGCTAATTCAGCAGCGGTAGTAGGCGACCATATAGAATTAGTAGTATCGAATATGTTGGATATATCTGGCAGTTCCAATTTTCTAGCTACTCATCATACTGAATCAATAAAACATACGTGCTCACAAAAACATAGATAAATGTTTTGATTTTTATCATTTTACCAAGGTGGTAGCAAACGAATTACAAAACTACCATCGTGCATCATGAAACAAATTAATAAAATAAGAAATATATATGCACCACAAGTGTCAGTTAGATTTAAATAAAAAACACTGTAACTGTGGCAACATTAATATTCAGTAATATCCCTAAGTATTATGGTTATAACCATCATTATTTGGGCAGGCAACAAATTGTGATATTGTCCTCACGAACATTTTATTATTTAAATGTTCAATGAAACCCTTTTTAACAACCCCCGCCCCCATGAACCGCTCGTTTTTTCAACTTTGTCGATGGTGGCGTAAATATAGTCAGTAAATTAATGGACGATGGAATGAAAGCCTATCACGGTCGATCGGTGGTGTATACTTCATTCTACCACACAAATAAGCAACAAGATTACATCCTCTTCATTTGGTGTTGTCATTGTAAATCAGCCATGTTGAATTGCCACGGGATTGGTAATTGTGAAGTACACGGCAAGATCTTCATTGCAAGTAAGATTCTTGTGTTCGGTATGCTCATTTATCACAGTTTCTAAATCAGTCCGTCAATAATTGACATTATTACTATGAATACGCAACTCAATTCCAACCTTTAGATAACTAACTAGTTCTATCAAATGTTCCTCCTTTTCCTCCACACATGATGCATATCGTAATAAAGCAGGACCACGACCACATGTACCCCACACTATAGTTTTGAATTAAACAGGCTGGTTTGTCCCTTTCGCGACATTTTCAATCAACGGATCTTCAATGGCGAGTCGTTCATGCGGCGTATAAAACAGGCCAGTTTTCTTTTCAATGCCAGGCTTTCTGACTCGATATGTCTCCGCGACGCAGTTCCATCCAGCATATTTACTTTGACTGCTTCACGGTAAATGATCTGTTGCCTTTTCTTTCGAACAGTAACAACAGTCCGAGTTTCTTCCACAGTGGCATGTTATGCTACTGCCTCCCAAATCATGTAGCGTTCTATCCTGTCAAGCACAGTTATGTTCTGTTTACAAGTGCTGCTATAAAATTTGCTATTCACCTGAGTCTGTGTAATAAAGATGATGATAGACTTATTCTATTAGACTTATGCTATCAGAACACTTTACTCGGCATGTCCATACATGGCTCAAAGTAAAAGGTGTTTTATACATCCATGCTTGCAGTTGGTTCTCTTTTGTGTGGCTGTTAGATCGCAATTGAAGTTTCATCCTCGCACACTATTTGTAGTAAGTTTGTCTTTTACTGCTTTGGGACTAGTTGGTGGGGTCGTAATCTCTTGTGGTGAGAGTCAATACAATTGGCCTATGTACAAGGTCTCACGGGTTAATGTTCCAATGTTCTTGGTTTTATTACTTTATCTATAACCAGAGGGCGCTGTGATACAAGTAAGTGCACCAGGACTAGAGCGTTTCCAACACACAGTCGCCTGCATCCCCAAAACTATACCACCAAGGAAATTCTGAAGAAATCGAAAACAACTATCAGAAATCAGTGCTCGATTGAGATGCATACCATCCATATTAGAAAACATTAACGAGCTGAAAACTAGCCAGGATACTATAAGCACCTCACTGGAATTCTTCAATGGAATTGTTGAAGATCCAGGTGTACTACGTTGGAGCATGAAAATAAAGAAATCAGATGTGTCAATGAATATCTTCAGAAACAAGACAAGAGCCGACGAGTGGGAAAAATCAGTAGAGGAACAAAACCAATATAGTCGTCGTGAGAGTATCGAGATTCATGGTATCCCCGAGAGTTCTGATACATCAAAACCAGAAAACACAGATGTAGTTACTCTTAAAGTGTTGTGAAAGATTTAACCTGAACTTACTGGAATGGATGTTGAAGTAACTCATCGTTTAGGAAAGAAACCAGCTGAAAACTATCAGGCTTTTCCAAGACCCATAATTGTAAAAGTTTGAGGAAGAAACAAGAAAGTATATACCTGAATAAAAAGAAGCTCGCAAATGTTACTGTTAGCAGCCCAAGATTTCCAGACTAAAATCTAATCAACATAAATGAGAACCTAACGCCTAATGCACGAAAGCTTCTGAAACTGGCCAACGAAGCGTAAACAGGTAAATTATAAATTCCTCTGGACTAGAAACGGACAGATATTTGTACGCAGGGTTGAGAATTCACAATCTCTTAACATAAAGAATGAGCATGATCTTGTAAAGATCGTGTAGTATTCCGTATCATTTTGTATATATATATATATATATATATGCATAGATATTTTTACACATTTTAATGTTGGATGATAATGTAAATAACACTTGTTATAGTAATTGTAAATCGTATTCTTCTTCCAAGTTCTTCAATCTGATAGGTAACACACCTAAGTCTACCTTTTCAATTTCACAATGTAATATTCGGTCCCTCGGTCGAAATTTTCAGGATTTCAAATTATTCTACGAATCGCTTATAAGATCAAAAATCAAAGTCATTGCAGTATCTTAAATTTGGCAGATACAAAACAGAAAATTGACCAGTGGGGTGGGGGATTAAGGGTGTATATTCGGACATCTTTGAAGTACACAGACTATAGAAGCAAATGCAAGTCATTCTGAATCACTATGGCTGAAAATTTACAAGTACAGAAATAAATCACTCATAGTTGGTATAATATATTGAAAACCAAACAAAAATGTGGACGAGTTTCTTGAAAGCCTTGAATCCGTGTTAATTGATATTGATCATAAAAATTCACAGTGTATACATGTTGGTGACTTCAATATAATTACTTATAATGTCCATGCAAATGAAACAATCTTACCAATAGTACGTCTTCCCTAAATTTAGTTCAAATGATTACCATGCCGACACGAATATCAAATCACTCGCGTACGGTTATTGATCATATTTATACGAATACACTTACTAATTTTGTCAATTGTGGTACAGTGGAGGTTGATCTTTCTGATCATTTGTCTATTTTTGTCATCTTTGATGATCTCTGTATTTATTTTCAAGAACCGAGAAATTTGACCTCCAATTTAAATGTAAGCTCATTTCAAGTTTTCAAGTATTTGTAATAAGCATGCATCCCTAGTTACTAAAACTTTAAACCAAAAACGAAAAACGAGGAAACTTTGGATAACTGCAGGAATTAGGAAGTCGGTGGATTGCAAACACAAACTATATTCAAAAGTATTCAAAAGTAACTACCATCCAGTTATCCTGGAAAACACTATCGGAACATGTTTATTTTGAAACGAGCTAAGCAGAATTTGTATGGTGATCAGTTCACATGTTGTCAAGGAGATAATAATAAAACTTGGAAGTTATTATGAATATTCTAGGTGGCAGGAATAATGTAAGTTTCCAAAATGCAAGTACACTTCATATGTCTTCTACACACAGTCGTTTAGAGACCACTCTTGTTAACCAACATGGCACTGTTAATAGGTTTAACCAGTTGTTTGTCTTTGGCTGACATGCTAATAACTTAAATCATTGCACTAAATCCTATCATTCATATCTACCAAAATCCTTACCACAATCTTTCTTTCCTCATGCAACCTCTGAACAAGAAATATTTCAACTACTAAAAGCACTTAATAAAAATAAGACTGTGGGGTATAACTAAATTAGTCCAAAACTGTTAATTTATGCCGCAGAATACATTTCCCGACCATGTGTATTCCCAAATTCTTTTAAAATAACTAAAGTGACTCAAATTTTCAAAAAAGGAGTACCTAGTGATCCAGGCAACTACAGACCAGTTTCATGTTTGAGAAAATAATTAACAAACAAATGATCTCGTATCTGAACAGTTTTGAACTATTGTACATTCCTCAATATATGTATTTCGGGAGAGATACAGTACTAAGGTAGCAATTGCGGACATAGCACAGAAAATTGTGAAGGAAATTGATATGGGTAATGGCGTGATTGGTATATTAATGGATGCAGTCAAATGAACTACCAATTACTTGCTAGGTCCGACACGCTTTCTGATTTACGTAAATGATATTGCAAGCGCCACAGATTATTTTGACACCCGTTTAGTTGCAGACGACACCAGCCAATTTCATACCTTCAATTCAAAAAACACAATAGATCGTTCAGATATAAATTTTCATTTAAACAATGTTATAGACTGGTGCAATACTAATAAATTACCAATAAAATCCCCCCCCCCAAAAAAATGAATATATTATATTTAGAGGTAAACGGGCATAAATACATTCAACGGGTACAATTAATATAAAAGGAGTAACAATAGATGAAGTTGAAACAACTAAGTACACTGGTGTTGAATTGAACAATAACCTTGACTGGAAGAACCACATACAGAAAGTAAACAAAACAATAAGTAGTAAAGCAGGTATTCTTTTCAAGTTGAGGGTCATTATTCCACCATGTATTCTTTTACTATTATATAACTGTTTCATCCTATCACATATTTCCTATGCACTAGAAGTTTGGGGGAACACGTACCCAACTTACCTGAAACCCATACATCTCACACAGAAAAAGATTGTACGCATAATAACAGCATCAGATCGCTTCTCACGCACTTCTTCACTTTTTAATCAGCTCCATGTATTAGATATCTATAAACAACATGGTTTGGAAATGGCTTCGTTTGTTCATGATAATCTCAATGGCAAGTTACCACAGGGGTTTCTTCAATATTTCTCTTCTATTCAACACTCGTATCACATAAAATCAAAAGCATTAGGTATTTTTATTATTCAAAAATACCATACTAATTCAGGACAATATTCAATCAAATATGCTAAGGCTAAACTCTAGAATAAACTTCCAGAAGACATTCGTTCCATGGCCTCAAGAAATTCATTCAAAAAAGAAATGAAAATATGTTTACAGTATGCATAATTGAGTTGTATGTAAACATTTTTAGCGTCCACTTATTATTGCAGTTTGTTTTTAACCTAGAAAATGGAGTGGACTCGACTATTGTTTTACACTATTTTTCCTATTCCCTATGTATTTCAGTGTTGTTTGTAATGTATCCTTTTATCAATATTGTCTGTAAATTAAGTGAATAAATTAAATCTATCTATATTTGTCTAATAGCAAATAAAAAAATCACTACTACTTCTATTACTTGCATGGGTAGGACATGTGTTCGTGGAGCTCCGTTAATTTGTCTCGGTAGTGGTTTTATTTGGTTTTTAATTTGAATGTCCTTTAACTGCTTTATTTTGAATCAACTCAACCCGTGAGTATTTTATTGCTTTCGTGTATATATTTAGCTTTTTATATTTAGTTTGCTGCATTTTCCGTGTTGGTGTGTTGTGATCAATGGTCGCTTAAATAGCCGCCATTGAAAAAAACACGCAATGCACGACCTATTGTAAATATATTCGCAACCATGCCATCTTATGTGATTATGTGGCTGGTATCCATGGAAACTGTCACGAGGTTGAATGATATTCAGCACGAACAATCCTGTCCGTGAAGGATACCACCCAACACCCGTGATTGTGGGTTCTTTTATTTTACCCATAACAAACAGGGCCACATGGGACCTCTCGATAAATAACCAGATTGGAATCGTAAGATAGTAATTGCAGGGTATAACGTCACTCTTATGTAATGAAAACACAATATTGGTAAAATTAATAGATTTAATACACTTATGCAATAGCACGTACAATAAATAAGTGTCTCCAAACAATACAATCAATAATAATAATAATACTACAGCCTCTGGAATTTCCTATACTAATGTGAATGTGTGTATGGGTTACTGGTAACAAATGCCATGGTCTTTGTAGTCAGTCCGTGGTGGTATCAAATCGATGATTCCCTTGTCTTCAATCAGCATGATATTCAGTGGCTTGGTATGTTCTCATCACTATTAGTGTCTTTGGTCAGTCTTCATGCAGCATGGCCCGAATCTTTTCACGACTTGCAGGGATAGACCACGACCACAACCTGCTCACACCTCAGTCACCAAGGGCAGACTGCCTCTACATGTGCTCCCAATTTCACTGGGGTTTCTCCAGGAGGAGTGCAGGAGTGGGGACAAAGGTTATTTCTATCCTTTTGTTCTAGTAGTCAGGTCAGTGACCTCATGTCTCCAATCTGGCAGTAATTCAGTCAAGTTAGTTTCCTATACAATTTGGCAATGATTCACATCGTGACGTCCTGACCGCAAAGTGTACGTATGCACAAAAATCTTCCTATCTGGCTGTATTAAACACACTGTCTAGAGGCTGGATATGTATAGATAGACAGAACAGCCCAATTGTGATAGATTTTCTGACGAACCCTGTGACACACCCCCATGCTGAGCTGTGAACATCACATGATCACACCCAAACACAGTCATGAAAATACAACATCATTTGTACTTGTCTATACCCGAAACCCCAACAATTCATGTAACATCTTGTAATATAATTGTTACTAAATTTTATTCCTATAACCCATTTATTGATTACCTTTAGTCTGACACAGTTCTACTTAAATAGTCTGCTCCTACGTTATGACTCCCTTTTATGGCCACTATTCGATAAGAAAAGGATTGGAGATAGAGGGCCCATCTCATAACGTGGTCATTTGTGTATTGTGCACTTTTCATACACGTTAAAGGTTTGTGGTCGGTTTCTATCCAAAATTGAGACGCATGCAAATATTGCTGAAATTTTCGCAGTCCCCAAATTAGGGCAAGGCATTCTTTCTCAATTACTGAATAGTGTGTTTCTGTCTTTGTCAATTTTCTACTTGCAAAGGCCATTGGGAATGCTACGTTTTCCTAATATTGAAGTAACACAGCCCCAATCCAACATTTGATGCGTCAGATCTTAGCACGAATGTTCTTTTAAAATCTGGCAATTTCAAAATGGGAGGGTGGCTAAGCGCACTTTTTAGCTGTGTGAAGGCCATTTGGTGATTCTGTTCCCAACTAACCTTTTTTGGCATACCCTTGCGCAATAGCTCAAACAATGGTGCGGCAATTGCGATAAAGTTGGGGACAAACCGTTGATAGTATCCTGCAAGCCCAAGGAATGCACGCACCTGGCTGACAGTCCTTGGCTGTGGTGTTGCCTGTAATGCTTCAATTTTTGTGGGTATAGTGCGTATTTCGCCATTTCCAACTATGTGTCCAACAAATTCTAACTTGGTGAAACTGATGTAACACTTAGACGGTTTAGCTGTTAAACTGGCCTTTCTTAACCTACTTAGTACTTCAGTAAATGTACTTAAGTGGTCATCCCATCGGCTATTATAAATTAGAATGTCATCCACCAAGTTGATGACACGCTCATGAAGCCCCTCAAGGACGATTCTCATCGTCCTTGAAAATGTACTCGGACTATTCGTAAGCCCAAATGGTAAGACAATATTGGTACTGACCTACTGGTGTCAAGAATGCAGTCTTTGGTTTGGCATCCTCTGCCAGTGGAATCTGCCAGAAACCTTTAGTAAGATCTATTTTTGTCAGGTACTTCCCCTCCGCAAGATGCGAAAACAGTTCCTCAGGGTTTGGCATCAGTTCTGCGTCAAATGCAGTAATACGATTCAAACGTCGGAAGTCCGTACAGAAACGTATTTTACCATCCCTTTTTTTAACAAGAACAACAGGCGCAGCATATGGTGAGGCAGAGCGTTCAATAATGCCCATACAAGACATCTCTTGAACCTCTTCAATTATGGTTTTTTGCAATGCATAGGGGTTAGCATATGCCTTGCACCTCACTGGGTGGTCAGTATAAGTTTGATCTCATGAATACCTACGTTTGATCTACCAGGCATATCAGTTAGGGTGCCAGAATATTGTTGCATTATTTCCTTCACCTCTTTAATCCTGCTCTCTGGCAACTCCGGACCCAAATGCACATCATCGATCGTCTCTTGCCCTTTCAAGGGGACGAACTCAATGAGATCTGGCAACCGAGTTCCAGGTCCATCCTCTCCCTCATCCTCTGGTCGTTCCATGACCAAACCTAGGGATACGCAAAATAGTGTTCCCTGAATATCCTTATCAACATCCTTTACACCCTCACCTATCACTTTACTTTTCTCGTATTTCTTTAGCATATTTATATGGTACAACTTAGTTTTACCCCTTTTATCAATTCGATAATCACCTAATCCAACACATTCTATGACTTGAAAAGGACCTTGCCATTGCATTCGCAACTTATCTGTTGCCGTGGGCAATAACAGTAAAACCTTATCACGTACCGTGAACTTACAGGGTTTAGCTTTTTTGTCAAAGTGAACACGATATCGCTCACTAGATTTAGCCAGTTCCCATTGTGCCATGTGACAAGTTGTTTCTAATCTGTCTCTTAAATCAATAACATACTCGTATGTGGTCTTTACTTCAGGATTTGACACTTCACCTGTCCACAACTCTGAGTATTGTCATGGGATCCCTCACCGTCCTACCATATAGTACTTCAAATGGCGAGAATCCCAAACTAGACTGTGGTGCTTCTCGATATGCAAACAACAATGGTGCCACATATCTGTCCCAGTCTCTGGAACGTTCTGCACACATACGTTTCAACATTCCCTTGAGTGTAGCATTAAACCGTTCCACAAGTCCATTGCATTGTGGATGGTAAGGAGTGGTTACCAATTGTTGGATTGACAACAACCGACTCACTTCTCCCATCACTTCACTTACAAACTGGGTACCTTGGTCCGTCAACACTTGTTCAGGGAACCCCACACGACTATATATGGCAACCAAGGCCTCGGCAACCACCTCTGTTGTAATTCGTTTTACAGCCTCAGAATAACGGGTTGGTAGTCAACAACTGTAAGTATGTATTGATGATCAGTAGTGGTAGCTGGTTGCATAGGTCCCACCAAATCCATGGCAACTCTTTTAAATGGGATATCGATTAATGGCATCGTGCCCAAAGGGGCTTTGCCTACCTTCCCTTTTGGTATGGTGCGCTGACAGACGTCGCACGACTGACAATATCGTTTGATGTCATCATGCATGCCTGGCCAATAGAATTTAGTAAACACTTTATCAACTGTCTTTTGACTACCCAAATGTCCAGCCAAAATTGAATCATGGGTCAGTTTCATAACACCCATACGGAACATGGATGGCACAACTGTTTAAAATTTCTCCCAAATTCCAAAGCAGGGGAGTGGTAACAACGATATAGCAAACCATTTTTTGTAAGAAACCTATTCTTAGTACCTACCCGGATTTCTTTCCCACTATGGGCCAGCTCCCATGCCCGATTGAGAGTCTTATCATCATGTTGGGCCACCCTCAATGATTCTACTGTTACTAGGATAATATTCTTCGGAAACTCTGGAACAATTAGTGGCTGTACTGATTTATTCCTGGAGGAGGACTGCGCTCTAGTAACCACTCCCAATGACACGTCGTTTCTGGGAGGAGTATCAACGTTTACTGAAACCCCAGACTGTCTCTTGGGAGTTGGACAACTGGCGACATAACCCTCCCTCCGTTCCTTAAAGGATCGCACCTCATTCGTGTTGTAAGGACTTGCACCTGTATTCGTGTTGTAGGGACTTGCACCTGCATTCGTGTTGTAGGGACTTGCACCTGCATTCGTGTTGTAGGGACTTGCACCTGCATTCGTGTTGTAGGGACTTGCACCTGCATTCGTGTTGTAGGAACTTGCACCTGCATTCGTGTTGTAGGAACTTGCACCTGCATTCGTGTTGTAGGAACTTGCACCTGCATTCGTGTTGTAGGAACTTGCACCTGCATTCGTGTTGTAGGGACTTGCACCTGCATTCGTGTTGTAGGGACTTGCACCTGCATTCGTGTTGTAGGGACTTGCACCTGCATTCGTGTTGTAGGGACTTGCACCTGCATTCGTGTTGTAGGGACTTGCACCTGCATTCGTGTTGTAGGGACTTGCACCTGCATTCGTGTTGTAGGGACTTGCACCTGCATTCGTGTTGTAGGGACTTGCACCTGCATTCGTGTTGTAGGGACTTGCACCTGCATTCGTGTTGTAGGGACTTGCACCTGCATTCGTGTTGTAGGGACTTGCACCTGCATTCGTGTTGTAGGGACTTGCACCTGCATTCGTGTTGTAGGGACTTGCACCTGCATTCGTGTTGTAGGGACTTGCACCTGCATTCGTGTTGTAGGGACTTGCACCTGCATTCGTGTTGTAGGGACTTGCACCTGCATTCGTGTTGTAGGGACTTGCACCTGCATTCGTGTTGTAGGGACTTGCACCTGCATTCGTGTTGTAGGAACTTGCACCTGCATTCGTGTTGTAGGAACTTGCACCTGCATTCGTGTTGTAGGAACTTGCACCTGCATTCGTGTTGTAGGAACTTGCACCTGCATTCGTGTTGTAGGGACTTGCACCTGCATTCGTGTTGTAGGGACTTGCACCTGCATTCGTGTTGTAGGAACTTGCACCTGCATTCGTGTTGTAGGGACTTGCACCTGCATTCGTGTTGTAGGGACTTGCACCTGCATTCGTGTTGTAGGGACTTGCACCTGCATTCGTGTTGTAGGGACTTGCACCTGCATTCGTGTTGTAGGGACTTGCACCTGCATTCGTGTTGTAGGGACTTGCACCTGCATTCGTGTTGTAGGGACTTGCACCTGCATTCGTGTTGTAGGGACTTGCACCTGCATTCGTGTTGTAGGGACTTGCACCTGCATTCGTGTTGTAGGGACTTGCACCTGCATTCGTGTTGTAGGGACTTGCACCTGCATTCGTGTTGTAGGGACTTGCACCTGCATTCGTGTTGTAGGGACTTGCACCTGCATTCGTGTTGTAGGGACTTGCACCTGCATTCGTGTTGTAGGGACTTGCACCTGCATTCGTGTGGTTGGGACTTGCACCTGCATTCGTGTGGTTGGGACTTGCACCTGCATTCGTGTGGTTGGGACTTGCACCTGCATTCGTGTTGTCGGGACTAGCACCTGCATTCGTGTTGTCGGGATTAGCACCTGTATTCGTGTTGTAAGGACTTGCACCTGCATTCGTGTTGTAAGGACTTGCACCTGCATTCGTGTTGTAAGGACTTGCACCTATATTCGTGTTGTAAGGACTAGCACCTATATTCGTGTTGTAAGGACTAGCACCTATAATCGTGTTGTAAGGACTAGCACCTATATTCGTGTTGTAGGGACTTGCACCTGTATTCGAGTTGTAAGGACTTGCACCTGTATTCGAGTTGTAAGGACTTGCACCTGTATTCGAGTTGTAAGGACTTGCACCTGCATTCGTACAATTCCATGTTGCACATTTTTCCTCTCCACCGTATCAACTCAGATCAGGATGATTAGGCTCACGTGCACCTTCAATATTCCCAATAACCAAGTCCTACAGTGGAGATTCAAAGCACAGTGCCCTTACAGGACCGGTGTAGTAGGGAGTATGTACATCAAATTCGGCTAAACCTGTATGGACCTTAGATCCGTCCATCAAAATACAAGTTCCCTTTCCCTCAATCATTTGGGAAGGGAGAACCAGGCTAGCTCGCACAGTCACCCCACTACACTCAGTATCTCGCAAGACCCTTACTGATTGCCCATTGACAAGGCCCCCAACCACCGGCATTGCTGACTCCATAGATGCATCGTCAATACCGATACCAGTTGTCGTTGGCATGGGAATGGACTACCATTTTTTGTTTTTGATACATCACCCGGATAAATGTCACCAGCATTGTTTATATCAAAACATTTGTTAACTGTATCAGTGGCATTGCTACATATACCTGTGGATGCAGTTAAAGATTTGCCATGGACATCTTTTGTTGCATAACATGTTGCTTTCCGATGCCCGATTTTACCACAGCAGAAACACTGACCTTTACTGGTAGGGTCCTTGCGCGTTTCATCTGATGCGCTCTGCCCTTGCATTGACTTAACCGGCTGCGGTGCATTTTTCTGTGGTTTCGAACCTCCTAATAATTTTGCAAGAATGCCACTAAAATGATGGTTCTCCTTGCGCTTATCTGCACGTGTGGCCATGTCTCTGATTGAGGTACATGCGCCCTCTCGAAGATGCATTACCAGGTCGTAACCACAAGTGGCTAGAAACTGCTCACGAGCAATCAAATCCATCAGTGCCTCAACCGTGTCGTCAATACCTGCCAATTCTACCCATCTTGTCAAGTATTTTTCCAACCGTATAACAAAGGTTTCAAATTTAATGGGTCGAGAATTTCTAAATTTGTCTTGATAACCTTCTTCTGTAAGGTTATAAGCTTTTAGCATCGAGCAACGCACATACCTCCAATCCTTTACCTGGTCTACTCCTAAGGCATTATAAATTGCTAACGCTTTGCCTGACAACTGCCCACTGAAAGCAACCCCCCACAGGTCACGCTTCCAGCCACATTTTGTAGCAAAGATTTCGAACCGAGTTAAATAAACATCCATATCCTCCTCTTCCTTATAATCAGATGGAGATTTAATTTTACTCACAAAGGGGGTAAAATCATGTTCAGCTTTCACTTGCTGCGTGTCTCGTTTCAACTCAAATTCATGTTGTTCACGCAAACGCTCAATTTCCAGTTTACTACGTTCCTTATCTCTCTGGGTTGCCCTTTCTCCCTTTATATCTTCTTGTTTTTGCTTAAACGCAGCACGAACATACTCTTCTAAAGCCCCACCTTCATACCCAAGTTCTCCCCCCTCTGCCCTTAGCTCTCTGATAAAAACAACAGTTTGAGGAGTTTCCTTCCTGGGAGTTTCTTTCTTGGGTGGCATAGTGAATTAACAAGGCCACGTGAAGGATTATTCAAATATTAATGAACCTGATTAACCCAATAATAAGAACTTCAATACATACAAGTGAAACAGACACCCATTAATGCAAAAACATACCAAAATAAGAATTCGAGATACAATAATATCCTGGATGTGTTAAATAAATTTCAACACATCCCACTTCTGACACCAAATGTCACGAGGTTGAATGATATTCAGCAACAACAATCCTGTCCGTGAAGGATACCACCCAACACCCGTGATTGTGGGTTCTTTTATTTTACCCATAACAAACAGGGCCACATGGGACCTCTCGATAAATAACCAGATTGGAATCGTAATATAGTAATTGCAGGGTATAACGTCACTTTTATGTAATGAAAATACAATATTGGTAAAATTAATAGATTTAATACACTTATGCAATAGAATGTACAATAAATAAGTGTCTCCAAACAATACCATCAATAATAATAATAATAATAATAATAATAATAATAATAACAATCAATACTACAGCCTCTGGAATTCCCTATACTAATGTGAGTGTGTGTATGGGTTACCGGTAACAAATGCCATGGTCTTTGTAGTCAGTCCGTGGTGGTATCAAATCGATGATTCCCTTGTCTTCAGTCAGCATGATATTCTGTGGCTTGGTATGTTTTCATCACTATTAGTGGCTTCCATTATCGGCCTAGTAGAGCTCTTTGGTCAGTCTTCATGCAGCATGGCCCGAATCTCTTCACGACTTGCAGGGAGAGACCACGACCACAATCTGCTCACACCTTGGTCACCAAGGGCAGACTGCCTCTACATGTGCTCCCAATTCCACTGGGGTTTCTCCAGGAGGAATGCAGGAGTGGGGACAAAGGTTATTTCTATCCTTTTGTTCTAGTAGTCAGGTCAGTGACCTCATGTCTCCAATTTGGCAGTAATTCAGTCAAGTTAGTTCCATACAATTTGGCAATGATTCACAATGTCCTTCAGCCAAGTCAGTGATACTGTTCGGTAGTAATTAATTCTCACGTTTTTGCAAATACTCTGTTTTCCATAAACACGCGTCTATAAACTACAATGTTCTGCCAGGGGCATGCCTAGGTGGCATCGTGACGTCCTGACCGCAAAGTGTACGTATGCACAAAAATCTTCCTACCTGGCTGTATTAAACACACTGTCTAGAGGCTGGACATGTATAAATAGACAGAACTGACCAATTGTGATAGATTTTCTGACGAACCCTGTGACACAAACCTACGTTGAGGCGGTGTCCTAGATTGTTGGTGACAAAATGATTGTTGTAGAATCGGTGTACAGATCGGTGTTGTTTTTTTCGGCGCGTGTATTGGTTTGCTTTCTGTTCAAGGCATTACTGTTATTATAGGTGAAATGATTACTGCTGAGCCTTATTTGATAACCAGAATAGCCCTACGAGTAATCTTTAATCTCACTGTCAAATAATGATACAAATGAATCTGGTAATAATGAAGTACAAAATGGTACTGACGATCGCAACATCCGGAATCAATAGTGACACCTTTTTTCACCATTTTATCTTCTGGTTCATCAGATTTGTTTTTTACACCATCGGATTGATTTTGTGAAGTACACGATTTTTAAATCTACATCCACCCTCTTGCTAACACAAACACAGTTTGACATATCGAATATATCGGACATATTCTCAAGCTAGTGAAATGATACTAGAAGACTCAGTATATTTCATTTCTGAATTTATCGAGAATTGTTTTTTATTTTGTTCAACATTGAAGTATTTGGTAAAACAAGACATGAATGTCACAGACCCTTTAATTTGATTATAAAATACTCAGTAGTGTTAAAGTAGTATATGGAACATCTGCATTCAGGTGGTTTAATATGTATATGGGTACAACTCATCATAACGTGATTTCCCATAATTTATTCCAGCGCTACAAAACTATTGCCAACAATGTACTTGCTCAAGGCACTGCATAAAACTGAATGAACCATTATGTAACTGGATGAAAAATTCAGTTTTTTTATATTAACATGACCTGGATTTGTTTCAATATCACTGCTAAGCAACTTGAGTAGAATTATTCTTGCGTCGCACAAATACTATTTTGTAGTAACACAGTATGATTTATTATTTAAAATATATTCACTGTAACATTCAGCAACATCTGTTAATGAACAGTTGTCAAGCAATATTGAAGAATGTAAAATACTATAAATTATTTAATTTTCACTGCAAGAAATGTTCAGGATTTTATAGCACTTGTTATGACATGTCGCAGGACCCCAAACAATTTGTCACTCCTACAAAATCCAGCAAATTCAGACTCATGTAATTCGAGAAAATTTACTTTAAGATAACATTTTCTTAACTGTACATAATACTAACGTGTATAGATTGCAATGTTGTATAGATTTTATAAAGTCACCAAGCTTCGACCAGCCGTGTCCACAATGTAAATAGTTTATATTAAAGTTATGTTCACAACATCAAAGGTACGAGTATAATTATAGGCAATGTTTTCTAGTGAACACATTTCATCAACAGATGGAGCTGTATGTATCTGAAAAGCATGAATCACGCAAACAGATAACAAAACGATGTTTAGCCATGCGATATGGTACTCAAAAACTATTAATCTTGTGCAATAATTAAATAACATACGAGGCTCTTTACAAACTGAATTCGTGAATTGACAAGCATTTATCTTTTAATATCCTAATTACTCACATGAATATGAAGATGGCAATCAACATTGCAATTCACATCGCTATGCGCATGTCATGTGCATACCCTACCACACTAAATTTATATAAAAATTGAGAACCTACCTTCGTAATAAATTACAACTCTTTTGATGACTTTTTGAAGTTTCTGCAATCCAAAATCCAAAATTAGAAAGCTTCATTACACAGGTTTCTCAGCTTTATTTATAACTCCAACATTGTTGTTGTTAGAAGATGTTCATTATTTAAAAACTGTATATATATAATATACAGAATACTCATGTTTTCTCGAAATAAGAAAAAAACAGTACATCACATATAATATAAAGGTGACATATATGGTAATAATTTTGACACTGTTTTTATCTTCATATTCTTTGTGAACATTTTTTGTAAAATAAATTGTTAGTCTCAGTTGTTCTTAGTTTCTCTGATGTGTTGATTTGCTATGTATAGTACAATCTGTGTTTCTGTTATCGATTTATATTAGATCAAATACATAATAGGTAATACTTGTGAATTTCAAATCATTAAATTCATGACTGAGCATTCAATTCATTCTGAGCATGTGTAATTATTTTGTCAGTGTTGTTGGGAGAGATAATTTATGCTGATAATTGTGAAAAAGACCCACTTGGGATTAGATTCCAAGAAAAAAATTCAGAGCCTTTTCAACAGATTATTGCAGAATTTTTGTTGTGGCCGAAATCCCAAAACGGAGGTGAAATTAGTAGTCCCACTTTAGCCGGCACCTTAACGGGAACTTAGTGTATTGTCCAACACGGTCCTTCACTACTTCCTAAACAGTGCATATATTAAAAATTAGATCAAAGTGTATATGAAAACGACAGGATACATAAGCGTTCAGGCAAATGTGTTTTATCTCCGTTATAATGTGTTTATTATATGTTTTATCATAATTTTTTGGTATTATGCTTAATGTGTATGAAACACGTACTTTGAAGCAATGCCTGTGGGGGGGCAATGTTTTCGCACGGCGACACAAATTGGTATGTCTATTTTGTTCCATCCAGGTGCTCATGTTGAAGTGCTGACAGAGAATGAAATTTGTAGTGGTCATTTATTTATCGTTAACATTTAATAAATTAAAAACATCCCTAAAATTTACATAGAGCGCATGGCACGCTTTACCCTTCACAACTGCAAATGACCTGGACTGCAATATTTTAATTTGTAGGTGAAATATGTATGTGAGATGTAAGTTGTTTAAGTAGCAAAACCCCACATTAGAACCAATATAATATAAATCATGGTGTAAACTTTTAGCAAAACTGACAGAAAAACAGTATTACATCATGCTAGTTCTGTCAATCATAACTTGTATTCAGGTGATTATTGTAATCGTTGACACAATCCTACAATTGTGCTAAAAAATGAGACGCTCGCTTACCAGTATTGTGTTGGTGTATTCTGATTATTACCAGTCTAGTGCACAGACAAGCTGTATCACATAACGACTGTTAGACATAGAAAAAAATCTCATGACTTAATATCAGATTGATGGTGATCACTATTCACGGCGTATTCTTACTCAGGAGATCGGGCAGAAATATTCATTAGGTAAACGAAATGCATAATCATCATTATGAGGATCAACCTTGAAATAGAGTTGTACTGGTGACTCACTTTCTCCGTAGATTGTCTAATATTTTTAACATACTTTCATCAGTTAATCCTTATAAATCCGAAGCACTCGTCAAAACGGCTGCAAATGTATTTAATATACAATATACGTTATTGTTACGCTAATCATACTCCATATAGTTCACAGTATTTTTTCACAACTAAATTGGCAATGTTCGTTGTTAAAATCTGAACAGGTTAATCATTGACTGCGATGACACAACGCTTTAGTTATGATGTAACTATTTGTTCAATAATGACAAAACAAATCAACTCTTCATCATGAAACGAGTATATAGTTGTAGGACAATAGTTTGTCCCTTTTTAATGTAATTGCTGTAGCTGGCTAAAATCTTCACATTGAGCAAATGGTATGATAACATTTACAAAATAAAAAACAGTCCTAACATTTTGCCAAAATACTGAAATTAAAGAAGCTAAACATTACCAATTGATAATTATTAGTTTTAGCTTGAACGCAGGAAGTCTTCATTTTCTTCTTGAGATACTTTTATTCCAAAACACCCTTCCACAATGCTTTACCGTTTTTACATTGCAAATAATGCATCTTTATGATGTTAACGGAGTCCATGCAATGACCTGGTTACTATCTTAAATAATTTCAGTTTTGCTCATACTGCAGTAACTGTATGTTATTGAATTCACTTTACATGGGCTCTGGCAGTTCTAGTTCTGATTCTAGCCATTTGTTTCTCTCATAACAGAAATTGTCTCAATGATTACAGGTCAAAAATTGTCAAATTGACTAAATCTAACAAAAACAGTATGGGAAATGCGGTTTGCAAACAAAACATAATTGTAACAAATGCTCCAGGTTACCACCGAATTCATCGCCGATCTATTTTCAGATTTTGAGTTGGTGACCGGAGAATGACATCGTGTAAATTTCCCATAACCCACCGCGTGATTTGTGAAGGATAGAATGTTACAGGTTTTCGACCTGTGACACATACACGACAACAAACGCCCACACCAAATCCGCAAAACAAGCGAAACAGCTACTTTAATCAAACATATGAAACGGCAAGGTCATCTGTCAAAATCATACGAGAAATAATTGCAGAATCATATATCATAAATGTAGCAAACTACAGATTTCAGCTAAACTTTCCGCTTATTTAAATTGTTGTCCAAGAATATGTTCTAGTAAATATGTCCAGTTATTGCCTACAGTTATTGAAAACAATAGCTTAACCATCTTGTGATTTTTAAATTCTATTGGAGTTTGAGTAGTATAATCACGTATTTATTCTATATCGTACAGTAAGAAACAGTTAGATTGCAGAATTAAGTCATAATGTAATGAAATAAAAACTACAGGTTTTCAATGAACTCTTCCCCGTGCTAGAGTGTCAGATTTTTAATTGTGACCGGTGAATGACATCGTTTAAATTTCCCATAACCCATTGCGTAATTCGAAAGATAGAATGCTCCAGGTCTTCGACATGTGACACATACACGCCAACAACTGCACACACAAAATCCTCAAAACAGGTGGGACACATACATCCGCATCAATAAAACTTATGACAATAGTGACTCCCAACATAAATACAAGAGTCAGAGTTGCAATTGGATACGCCACCTACAACTTTCGATGAAGTGCGTGTAGACATTCTCTAAATACGAAGATGTTCCGTGTCGTACTGATCGTTGTAACAATCATTTCACTGGAAAGCCAGGGGGATGTAAGTATATAAAAATATGTTTGGTAAATAACGCGTATTTCCTCACCCGATTGTATTATTCGATCGTTTTCTTCCTTGATTTGTCAGATAGTGAACATTTATTACACCCGATTTTGACTGTAATATTACATTACATTTCCATCGTTTTTACAATATTAATATAACATTGTTTTGATCTCTCAGTCTTTGCAAGAAATATTCTTAGTGCAGGCGGGTTTAATTGACACAGACCCATCACTGATTTGCCAAGCTTTTCGCTGGGCATACCAGTATATTCATCATCAAAGCAAAAATGCATTCTCGTGTCATATTATTATAAATCTATGTCGTTTCAGGCAGCTGTTCCAATTACTACACCTCCACCTCCACGTGAGTATATATAAAACACTATGTTCGCTCACAAATGATTTTGCTAGAGACACAAGTATAAATGTTTATTATCCTTGGGAATGAGATTAGATGTTGGCAATAATAAAAGATCATCATTCCGAAATAAAGTAAAAGATGACAAGAAACAATTGGGATAAGTAAAAACTACTTTCAGTTAGGAATAATTGCAAAAATTTTTACAAATAGTCTATTAATATAGAAGTCAGTCATGTAAAAAAAAGTGGTTCGTTTTACTGTTTATTTTATGACTAGTCGTACAATACAGATTGTTGATAAACGATAAGTGTTAACGAATATGTTTTTTTCAATAGCACCTGATGCTGTAGCATTTTGGCCGCTGAATAAAGAACATTATCTCAACGACACATCTGGTAATGGTAATGATGCTGAGAACACATGGAATAATGTAACCCTGGTCGCACCAGCCAAAGGACGTCAGTGCGGCGCTTATAAATTCCGTGGTAACCCCAGCTCGTATTTATTTTTTCCAAACAATGGTGCTTTCGACACTAAAGGGTCAACAACTATCATGGCGTGGATTTATCCGTTTGGTAGTGCAGGTCCTATTTTCTACTTCGATCCAAATATGACGAATACAGGTGTTCAAATGTCGCAAGTGGTTGATAATTTCTCGCCATCGGGGTTGTCTGCAAGCGTTAGCTTTACTAAACGCGACGCAACTCCAGTAGCAGCATTAGAGACAAACATACCAGCTTTGAATGAATGGTATCATTGGACTGTTATGTACAATAATGACACGAGCAACGGATCTATGTACATAAATTGGACTCTCGCGATATCGGCAAAGTATGATGAAGGAGAACTTGCAACTCAATATGATGCACAAGCAGGCGCAGCATTATTCCCTCAAGAATGGTTTCATGGTTTTATTACTTGTATACAAATTTACGATAGAACAATGACTGAAGCTGAAATTAGGGCAGCCGCGCATAACCCCCTGTGTACATGTCCGAGTAAGATGCAATATAGATTATATATATCATTATAATATGTCGATATTAGTCATTACTATAACAAACTATTTAAGGCATTTTTTGACAGAAATCACAGATAATGCGTTTTAATACATCCTGTCTACATTCTTTCATTGTAGTCGTGACAGGTGACCCTCACATAACTACTTTAGACGGACGTGCTTACAGTTTCCAAGGCATGTGTTGGTATACACTTGTAAAAGACTGCTCTAGCGCCAATCCCGACTTCGAAATCACCGCTGATTTAGCACCACCAAACGAGATCAGTGATCAAATGAGAACCAGAGCTGTTGCCATCAATGTTACAGTCGGAGATGAAAGCGTTGTCGTTGGTCAGGATAATGTAGCAACTGTAAGTACAGCTTTCTTTAATTGCTAGTCTGGTAAAGTCGGGACTTCTTTTTTGTTTTACAAAAAATAATATAATTAATTGTCAATTTAGCCTTTTTAACGTAATCGCGAAAACTAGCGTGACAACGTTCAGATGACATTTTAGAATTAATACGTGATTAATTTATCAATTAGGTGAGTGGTAGCAGTTCTAAAAATATAAACATCGTACATGACGGCAACATGGCACAATTGAGTTTCAAGCAGAAAGACACAACATTCAAGATATTCTGGACTGGAAGTAAACACACTTTTGCTATTGAATTCACTGGTGATTATTATCGCGGAAGAATGTGTGGTCTGCTTGGTAATGGTGACGGTGATGCCAAAAATGACTTCCAGAGACCCGATGGTGTTATTGTAAAGGATGTTACTGAGTTTGGAGAAAGCTGGAAAGTTACTGGCAAAAAGTAAGTATGAAAAACGGAATTCACCAAGAAAGCAATCAGAATATCAAAATAAGTAATCAAACGATTGATAAATAGGATGATTGATTGATTGATTGATCGGTTCGATCTGATACCCATTTTTTCTTGCAGATGTTAGTGTCCACCACAGACAATTCAACACACGATGACCAGTCGCACTATATGAATATTATCAATCAAGCTTAGTGTTGCAGAAATGCATAATTAATTTAAGCCATGGGTTTGGTTTTGGGGTGAATAGTATCAGTTTTCTCTTTATTAGTACAATAAATGGCTTGCAAAAGGAAAGAATAGTGTGTGTGTGTGTTCACTAGCATGTTGTATTGATGTGTGATTACTGATGAGCCACATGTCAAAACAATTGTCCCAGTTGACAAATTGAGAAATAATAAACTATACAATAAGATAACAAAGTTGTACGTACCCCCTTGAATCCACTTGTGTTATTCTGGTAAACTTAGACTCACTACATTGAAAGAAAAAAAAAACGTAAATATTTAGGCGAGACGTAATTTATATATTCAGAAGACATTGTTTGAAATCAATGAAATGGATGACATATTCATCTCAAATCTACTTTTAAACCAGCCTTTAAAAATTCTTCACTTCCCGAGTTCGCCATGGTCGACGACGTAACTGCTTCTAACGACGATAGCTTCAGGGAATGCAGAGTACAAAAACTAGCCGTAATGTCACGCAACAAAGTCAGTGTAGAACAAGAACCAAGATCAGCAAAATACGCTTTCTTGCAAAACACGGGTATCTAAATTGTGTTGCTCTTACGGCGTAGAATCATTGCGGGCTGTCTTGTTTCTATCAGTCCCACGTCACACATTGGACAGTCATTATCTTGAAATATGTGCAGGCTGCTTCGTCGACATTTGCGCTGGACTGCACTAAAGCTGAGCTGAACTGCACGTCACTGGCCTGGAGCTGGGTGTCAACTGACTAATTCGTGTTCACGGTCGTCTTGCACAAGCAAGTTCAAAAGAATATTAATTAGCAATGAAAATACACGCTATTTATCCTAATTCCACAGCTGGGCAATCCTCGTTAGCTAACTTGGCATTATCACAATACATCACTATTACAGTGACATTACCAAAACTCTAGTCTATAAATTTCCTTAAGAGAAAAAGATGACCGACGAGAAAAAAACGTAATATAAACATCAACCTACTGTTTTCCATCTTCCCCCAAATAAGAAAAGCAGTTTCAAGTTAAATTTGCCTCTTATATGGGTTAACCACCCCAACCAAATTAAATAATTTGCGGAGAGCCGTAAAGATGTTTGCACCACAACGAATGGTTGATAACTATCTTCAATGATATGTACAATGGAACGTGGGAATACTTGCCAATAGCTGTATGGGAAGTTTCCCATAAAGAATTACTATCTTGTAATTGTTCAACTGTTGTACTTTGTGTAACAGTTGTCAGCCTAAACCTAGTAAAAACATGTCGTCATACTGTGACCATTTCTACGATTTTTATCTGCAGTGTTTTTCTTCAATTTCCATTTGATCTGTTTAGACGTCGTTTCAAGTTGTTGTCGCATAATTTTGTACGCCATTTTTCTGTCTCAGAAAACATTACATGTTTGGATGATGTACTTTTTCCTATTTTTCACACAGTGGCCGTCAACACATTACAATAGAACAGAAACGATAGGTGATAGATAGATAGATATAGCGAGAGAATACTTTGTTCGAAATGTCAATTTATATTGAATAATTTTGCGATATTTGCCAGTGCACGTGCAAGAACTATGTAGATGACAAACCTAAAGTATATAGCATTATTTAGATTCTGAAAACATGACATTACTGCAATAGATATCATAGCCTCCGTTATTTGACAGAGGTGATAGTTAGATCGCAAGTATATGTTATTCAACTCTAAAGAAACATCTAATATTGCGATAGCTGATGGCCTGAAATACTGCTCGATAGTATTTTTGTGATAGATGATCTAAATGTCATTTATATTACAGTTTAAACAAAATACTATAATACTTTATAGGACCAAACAAATTGTTTTGTTGCCCTCAGCGACCGACCGAAAAATATGAAATATCGGGTCGCGTTTTTTTCCCATATATCGTGGCTATTTACGATACCCTTAGTTTTCACGAGTTTAAAAAAAAATCCGACCGACCGACAATTTTTTTCAATTTTCCGACTTGAGGGCAACATAAGTTGTTTTGTTTTTTGATGATCGAGCGCAGTTAGATAGTATAGATTCTCTGTGCTGAAATTCCGGCCCGGGATTCACGCAACTAAGTGGTGTATTTTGAAAACATACGACAATTTGTTCCACGCAAACCACTATGTAATATTGCAACATCGTTATTAAAAATGACATCACTTAGCATTAAGTCGTGAGAGTAATTATCCCTCGAGCAATTATATTCGAACAAACGAGGGAGTCACAAACTAACAGACAGACGTATTTATAACTGTTCTGGCATTGAAATAATTTCTCAGGGGATTTATTTATTACACCTTTTTGGAATTTACAACAAATCACTGAAAATCACAGCAATTGAGATTTGTTTTAATATTTATTTACATTTATGTATATAACATACATGGACAAACAAAACATATACATTACATTACAGAAGGCTTAATCTCAAGATATAATTTCAAAAGAAACCGTGTGTGGTGAAATCTAGCTACCTGAAAAATGAATACATAAATAAATAAATATTGACTATTTTAATTTTAATTTTAAAAGATATTTGTATCGTCTACACACGGTGTCCTTGTTGTCGTTCAAGTTCAAGTTTATGTATTTCTTCAGTCGATAAATTTATGTAAAACCTTTAACTTGTTTACCTAAAAACAAATCTTCTTACGGCATTAATAAAAAGGAAAACCTTTTATTTCTTCACGGGCTACAAATCGTTCTACGATTACATCACTTCTGCTCTCCTGATCGTGACAAATACTACGATTGACTATATGACGCCACGTCTATTCAGTCTTCCTGGTTGTAATTTATAATGACATGATTCAAGCATTTTTTTGTATTTTTTTGCCAAAATTCAGATATGAATATTGTTGATGTTTATTATATTTGGGTTTGAATGTAATATTCAAGGTAATACATGTTGTTGGATATCGAACATGACGTGGTTTCACATTGTAAAGTAGGTAGGATTGCTAACCTCTAACAAAGAAAACACGATTTGTAAGCTTGAATAGTGATCAACTAGATGAGATTCAGGGATTGAAGGACAAAAAAATACAAAAAAATTTCGAATTTTACGTGATAAAATTGCACCCGGGTAATTGTCATCGTCTATTTCGAAAACCACGGGATAACGCAGAATTCGGCGACGATATATGGTGTTGTAATTCTCCTCTGGGCGTAAATAAATTAGGGGAGATGATATATGTAATTCCGAAATCTCCAGATTTGTTTCGAGTGTACACCAACCACTGTATCAGAGCGACGGCGTGCACATTCCTTGATTCCAACTGAGTTGAGACGAGGCGTGTCATGTACGTGTCCTGTAACACAACGAGGCGAGTATCCGATCTTACACCAACACAGTTACCTCAGAACAGCGACCAGACTTGTCAGGCATACCGTCACAAAGCCTTGGTCATACCAAAAGAGGCATCCAGGTCAGATGTTGGGTCCGAGATCGCCGAGCGGGTCACCGTATATGATACACCACCGCGTCCCACCATGTCTCAAACTTCGGTCGAACCATGGACGTACTAACCTGGTCGAACAAAGTACCGCTGATAGCCAAATATCCACAGTTACAAGTGGTATGATGAGTCGGACATTCGATTTATTCCACAACTGTACTTTCAATGGGCCAATTACAGTCCAAATTGTACAAAATCGGGAAGAAAACATGGGAAATCAGTTATTTTATTGATTCAAAGTGTACTTGACTTGTATTCCAAATGACATTGACGTAGTCAGTGAAAGGTTAGGAAGGTCGTGTATATACGTCGTGAATTGGGCTATATCTCAAGATATACCCGATTTCGGCGGGGGGAGGGGGCATTGCTTAAATATAATATACGTTCAACATTGCTTGAAATTGTTTTGTAGTAAGCAAATGTCATCAATTTTGAGCAACAGGAACACCTATTGGTTTTGCTATTGTTTCCAGTGTCCTCAAGCACAAAAATGTGAACGATTTGACAACAGACTAAGCTGTGTCATGGCCATGGTCAACAGAGCACACCTTTTGGTTAAAGACATCCTAAGTGGTGTAATATGCAAATTAACTTCAATAGTCACAACAATACAACATTTCACAGGCGAAAGACTTTCAGCTATTGTTACCACTCACGGATGAACTCCACTTTAACAAATTCGACTCAAGAATCAATTAAAAATATATTTTTTTTATTAAACCATAACACCATGATTGTAAACTAAAATAAACTATAATTATATAATCGAAGCTGTTACTCATAAATAGCTCACAAAATGATCTAAAACCGTTCATCTTTTTTAACTGTATTCGATTTACAATTCAAATTGTAATGCAAATACTAAATAAACACTAGCAAAAGCATACTTATACCAGTAAAAATGTGTTACGCATGTATACATTAAGTAGACAACTATTGTCTGAACATACTTCTTCGGTAATAAAGAAAAGTTACATATATTACTGTGCATGGGTACAATGTGTGATCACGTAGGGACAGTTTAATCAAAGTATATCCACAAAGCGAAATTGGATACATCGAAAAAATCAAACACGTTGATCTCAGATTGGTGCGACTGTTAGATGTTAAGGCTTGGTTGGCAAACAGGAATAATCTTGTAAGTAGTTGCGCATTTATTACTATGTAGGAACGGAAGTTATTATTAAGGGTAAGACAAATAGAATATAAACTCGACTGGTACAGCGTATAAACGTGGATTAGAGAGATGCAAATTAGGAATACAAAATGGAAAAGTACATGGGTATATATTAGCAATAAGAATTATAAAACATCTAAGTGTGTGTTCGAGTTTAATTCGATTCCTGGTTCCTGAAACTTCATATCAGAGTACAAGGAGATGCTAACCCAATATAAACCATAATAAAATAAGCGAAACATCGTGATAGTAATAAAAAAAATATCCAAGGCTCAAGTTGATGAGCTATACTATGATGTAAACAGTGCTTAGGGTATTATGTCGTACCAGGATCTGAATGGTAACGGTAGAGAAATAAATCATTATAAATTATAAATTTGTCTGCGTGGAAATCCTATCAGCACTATGTAACCTGTTCTAAAATATAAATTTTACAATACGTCTTTAAACAAATTTTATTAAGTGTCAACCAAATAAACTGCAATGTTTTAAAAACATCTGAAGACTATAAACACAGTTGTAACTTTTAACTTTGTTAATCATATATATTTGATAGTACAAAACATACTTGAAATGACATCATCAATTCAAATAAGGCAGTT